>NC_133542.1:78213399-78821065 GCF_048773025.1 Camelus bactrianus | reverse complement strand
GCTGGTACCTCCCCATGTATATGTATGGAATGGAGTTTGCAACTGAAAAGAAACTTTGTGTTCCCTACAAGTTAGTTGAAGGACGGCTTTCACACACACTGATCTCTCAGAACTGAGCAAGTGGAGAGACGTTCGTTCATCTAGCACCAAGGGAACGGGTTGCAGGAGACACTTTTTCTCTGCTTTCTCAGTCTGTTTCCTAGTGCCGGTTGGAAGTTCCTGCAGTTTTCACTGTAAAACCGAGTTGGAGAATGTACCACCCCATATATATGTATGGAATGGAGTTTGCAACTGAAAAGAAACTTTGTGTTCCCAACAAGCTAGTTGAAGGACGGCTTTCAAACCCACTTATCTCTCAGAACTGAGTATGTGGAGAGACGTTCGTTCATCTAGCACCAGGGGAAAGGGTTAGAGGAGACACTTTTTCTCTGCTTTCTCAGTCTGTTTATTAGTGCCTGTTTGAAATTCCTGCAGTTTTCACTGTAAATCCGAGTTGGTGCTGGTACCTCCCCATGTATAGTTATGGAATGGAGTTTGCAACTGAAAAGAAACTTTGTGTTCCCAACAAGTTAGTTGAAGGATGGCTTTCACACACACTTATCTCTCAGAACTGAGCAAGTGGAGAGACGTTCGTTCATCTAGCACCAAGGGAACGGGTTGCAGGAGACACTTTTTCTCTGCTTTCTCAGTCTGTTTCCTAGTGCCGGTTTGAAGTTCCTGCAGTTTTCACTGTAAAATCGAGTTGGAGAATGTACCTCCCCATATACATGTATGGAATGGAGTTTGCAACTGAAAAGAAACTTTGTGTTCCCAACAAGCTAGTTGAAGGACGGCTTTCAAACACACTTATCTCTCAGAACTGAGTATGTGGAGAGACGTTCGTTCATCTAGCACCAGGGAAACGGGTTAGAGGAGACACTTTTTCTCTGCTTTCTCAGTCTGTTTATTAGTGCCGGTTTGAAGTTCCTGCAGTTTTCACTGTAAATCCGAGTTGGTGCTGGTACCTCCCCATGTATAGGTATGGAATGGAGTTTGCAACTGAAAAGAAACTTTGTGTTCCCAACAAGCTAGGTGAAGGATGGCTTTCACACACACTTATCTCTCAGAACTGTGCAAGTGGAGAGACTTTCGTTCATCTAGCACCAAGGGAACGGGTTTGCAGGAGACACTTTTTCTCTGCTTTCTCAGTCTGTTTCCTAGTGCCGGTTTGAAGTTCCTGCAGTTTTCACTGTAAAATCGAGTTGGAGCTAGTACCTCCCCATATATATGTAAGGAATGGAGTTTGCAACTGAAAAGAAACTTTGTGTTCCCAACAAGCTAGGTGAAGGACGGCTTTCACACACACTTATCTCTCAGAACTGAGCAAGTGGAGAGACGTTCGTTCATCTAGCACCAAGGGAACGGGTTGCAGGAGACACTTTTTCTCTGCTTTCTCAGTCTGTTTCCTAGTGCCGGTTTGAAGTTCCTGCAGTTTTCACTGTAAAACCGAGTTGGAGCTAGTACCTCCCCTTATATATGTATGGAAAGCAGTTTGCAACTGAAAAGAAACTTTGTGTTCCCAACAAGTTAGTTGAAGGACAGCTTTCACACACACTGATCTCTCAGAACTGAGCAAGTGGAGAGACGTTCGTTCATCTAGCACCAAGGGTACGGGTTGCAGGAGACACTTTTTCTCTGCTTTCTCAGTCTGTTTCCTACTGCCGGTTTGAAGTTCCTGCAGTTTTCACTGTAAAACCGAGATGGAGCTAGTACCTCCCCATATATATGTATGGTGTGGAGTTTGCAACTGAAAAGAATCTTTGTGTTCCCAACAAGCTAGTTGAAGGTCGGCTTTCACACCCACATATCTCTCAGAACTGAGCAAGTGGAGAGACGTTCGTTCATCTAGCACCAAGGGAACGGGTTGCAGGACACTCTTTTTCTCTGCATTCTCAGTCTGATTCCTTGTGCCGGTTTGATGTTCCTGCAGTTTTCTCTTTAAAACCGAGTTGGAACTAGTACCTCCCCATATATATGTATGGAATGGAGTTTGCAACTGAAAAGAAACTTTGTGTTCCCAACAAGCTAGGTGAAGGATGGCTTTCACACACACTTATCTCTCAGAACTGAGTATGTGGAGAGACGTTCGTTCATCTAGCACCAGCGGAACGTTTTGGAGGAGACACATTTTCTCTGCTTTCTCCGTCTGTTTATTAGTGCCGGTTGGAAGTTCCTGCAATTTTCACTGTAAATACGTGTTGGAGCTGTTACCTCCCCATGTATATGTATGGAATGGAGTTTGCAACTGAAAAGAAACTTTGTGTTCCCAACAAGCTAGTTGAAGGACGGCATTCAAACACACTTATCTCTCAGAACTTAGTATGTGGAGAGACGTTCGTTCATCTAGCACCAGGGGAACGGGTTGAAGGAGACACTTTTTCTCTGCTTTCTCAGTCTGTTTCCTAGTGCCGGTTTGATGTTCCTGAAGTTTTCAATGTAAAACCGAGTTGGAGCTTGTACCTCCCCTTATATATGTATGGAATGGAATTTGCAACTGAAAAGAAACTTTGTGTTCCCAAGAAGCTAGGTTAAGGACGGCTTTCACACACACTTATCTCTCAGAACTGAGCAAGTGTAGAGACGTTCGTTCATCTAGCACCAAGGGAACGGGTTGCAGGAGACACTTTTTATCTGCTTTCTCAGTCTGTTTCCTAGTGCCGGTTTGAAGTTCCTGCAGTTTTCACTGTAAAACCGAGTTGGAGCTAGTACCACCACATGTATATGAATGGAATGGATTTTCAACTGTAAAGAAACTTTGTGTTCCCAACAAGCTAGGTGAAGGACGGCTTTCATACACACTTATCTCTCAAAACTGAGCAAGTGGAGAGACGTTCGTTCATCTAGCACCAAGGGTACGGGTTGCAGGAGACACTTTTTCTCTGCTTTCTCAGTCTGTTTCCTACTGCCGGTTTGAAGTTCCTGCAGTTTTCACTGTAAAACCGAGATGGAGCTAGTACCTCCCCATATATATGTATGGTGTGGAGTTTGCAACTGAAAAGAATCTTTGTGTTCCCAACAAGCTAGTTGAAGGTCGGCTTTCACACCCACATATCTCTCAGAACTGAGCAAGTGGAGAGACGTTCGTTCATCTAGCACCAAGGGAACGGGTTGCAGGACACTCTTTTTCTCTGCATTCTCAGTCTGATTCCTTGTGCCGGTTTGATGTTCCTGCAGTTTTCTCTGTAAAACCGAGTTGGAACTAGTACCTCCCCATATATATGTATGGAATGGAGTTTGCAACTGAAAAGAAACTTTGTGTTCCCAACAAGCTAGGTGAAGGATGGCTTTCACACACACTTATCTCTCAGAACTGAGTATGTGGAGAGACGTTCGTTCATCTAGCACCAGCGGAACGTTTTGGAGGAGACACATTTTCTCTGCTTTCTCCGTCTGTTTATTAGTGCCGGTTGGAAGTTCCTGCAATTTTCACTGTAAATACGTGTTGGAGCTGTTACCTCCCCATGTATATGTATGGAATGGAGTTTGCAACTGAAAAGAAACTTTGTGTTCCCAACAAGTAAGTTGAAGGACGGCTTTCACATACACTTATCTCTCAGAACTGAGCAAGTGGAGAGACGTTTGTTCATCTAGCACCAAGGGAACGGGTTGCAGGAGACACTTTTTCTCTGCTTTCTCAGTCTGTTTCCTAGTGCCGGTTTGAAGTTCCTGCAGTTTTCACTGTAAAACCGAGTTGGAGCTAGTACCTCCCCATATATATGTAAGGAATGGAGTTTGCAACTGGAAAGAAACTTTGTGTTCCCAACAAGCTAGGTGAAGGACGGCTTTCACACACACTTATCTCTCAGAACTGAGCAAGTGGAGAGACGTTCGTTCATCTAGCACCAAGGGAACGGGTTGCAGGAGACACTTTTTCTCTGCTTTCTCAGTCTGTTTCCTAGTGCCGGTTTGAAGTTCCTGCAGTTTTCACTGTAAAACCGAGTTGGAGCATGTACCTCCCCATATATATGTATGGAATGGAGTTTGCAACTGAAAAGAAACTTTGTGTTCCCAACAAGCTAGGTGAAGGACGGCTTTCACACACACTTATCTCTCAGAACTGAGTATGTGGAGAGACGTTCGTTCATCTAGCACCAGGGGAATGGGTTGGAGGAAACACTTTTTCTCTGCTTTCTCAGTCTGTTTATTAGTGCCGGTTTGAAGTTCCTGCAGTTTTCACTGTAAAACCGAGTTGGAGCTAGTACCTCCCCATATATATGTAAAGAATGGAGTTTGCAACTGAAAAAAACTTTGTGTTCCCAACAATCTAGGTGAAGGACGGCTTTCACATACACATCTCTCAGAACTGATCAAGTGGAGAGACGTTCGTTCATCTAGCACAAAGGGAACGGGTTGCAGGAGACATTTGTTCTCTGTTTCTAATTCTTTTTCCTAGTGCCGGTTTGAAGTTCCTGCAGTTTTCACTGTAAAACCGAGTTGGAGCTAGTACCTCCCCATATATATGTATGGAATGGAGTTTGCAACTTAAAAGAAACTTTGTGTTCCCAACAAGCTAGGTGAAGGACGGCTTTCACACACACTTATCTCTCAGAACCGAGCATGTGGAGAGACGTTCGTTCATCTAGCACCAGGGGAACGGGTTGGAGGAGACAATTTTCTCTGCTTTCTCAGTCTGTTTATTAGTGCCGGTTTGAAGTTCCTGCAGTTTTCACTGTAAATCCGAGTTGGAGCTGGTACCTCCCCATGTATATATATGGAAAGGAGATTGCACCTGAAAAGAAAATTTGTGTTCCCAACAAGTTAGTTGAAGGACGGCTTTAACACACACTTATCTCTCAGAACTGAGCATGTGGAGACGTTCGTTCATCTAGCACCAAGGGAACGGGTTGCAGGAGACACTTTTTCTCTGCTTTCTCAGTCTGTTTCCTAGTGCCGGTTTGAAGTTCCTGCAGTTTTCACTGTAAAACCGAGTTGGAGAATGTACCTCCCCATATATATGTATGGAATGGAGTTTGCAACTGAAAAGAAACTTTGTGTTCCCAACAAGCTAGTTGAAGTTCGGCTTTCAAACACACTTATCTCTCAGAACTGAGTATGTGGAGAGACGTTCGTTCATCTAGCACCAGGTGAACGGGTTGCAGGAGACACTTTTTCTCTGATTTCTCAGTCTGTTTATTAGTGCCGGTTTGAAGTTCCTGCAATTTTCACTGTAAATCCGAGTTGGAGCTGGTACCTCCCCATGTATATGTATGGAATGGAGTTTGCAACTGAAAAGAAACTTTGTGTTCCCAACAAGTTATTTGAAGGAAGGCTTTCACACACTTATCTCTCAGAACTGAGCAAGTGGAGAGACGTTCGTTCTTCTAGCACCAAGGGAACGGGATGCAGGAGACACTTTTTCTCTGCTTTCTCAGTCTGTTTACTAGTGCCGGTTTGAAGTTCCTGCAGTTTTCACTGTAAAACAGAGTTGGAGCCTGTACCTCCCCATATATATGTATGGAATGGAGTTTGCAACTGAAAAGAAACTTTGTCTTCCCAACAAGCTAATTGAAGCACGGCTTTGAAACACACTTATATCTCAGAATTGAGTATGTGAAGAGACGTTCGTTCATCTAGCAACAGGGGAACGGGTTGGAAGAGACACTTTTTCTCTGCTTTCTCAGTCTGTTTATTAGTGCCGGTTGGAAGTTCCTGCAATTTTCACTGTAAATCCGAGTTGGAGCTGTTACCTCCCCATGTATATGTATGGAATGGAGTTGGCAACTGAAAAGAAACTTTGTGTTCCCAACAAGCTAGTTGAAGGACGGCTTTCACACACACTTATCTCTCAGAACTGAGCAAGTGGAGAGACGTTCGTTCATCTAGCACCAAGGGAACGGGTTGCAGGAGACACTTTTTCTCTGCTTTCTCAGTCTGTTTCCTAGTGCCGGTTTGAAGTTCTTGCAGTTTTCACTGTAAAACCGAATTGGAGCTAGTACCTCCCCATATATATGTAAGGAATGGAGTTTGCAACTGGAAAGAAACTTTGTGTTCCCAAAAATCTAGGTGAAGTACGGCTTTCACACACACTTATCTCTCAGAACTGAGCAAGTGGAGAGTCGTTCGTTCATCTAGCACAAAGGAAACGGGATGGAGGAGACACTTTTTCTCTGCTTTCTCAGTCTGTTTCCTAGTGCCGGTTTGAAGTTCCTGCAGTTTTCACTGTAAAACCGAGTTGGAGCATGTACCTCCCCATATATATGTAAGGAAAGGAGTTTGCAACTGAAAAGAAACTTTGTGTTCCCAACAAGCTAGGTGAAGGACGGCTTTCACACACACTTATCTCTCAGAACTGAGTATGTGGAGAGACGTTCGTTCATCTAGCACCAGGGGAATGGGTTGGAGGAGACACTTTTTCTCTGCTTTCTCAGTCTGTTTATTAGTGCCGGTTTGAAGTTCCTGCAGTTTTCACTGTAAAACCGAGTTGGAGCTAGTACCTCCCCATATATATGTATGGAATGGAGTTTGCAACTTAAAAGAAACTTTGTGTTCCCAACAAGCTAGGTGAAGGACGGCTTTCACACACTCTTATCTCTCAGAACTGAGCATGTGGAGAGACGTTCGTTCACCTAGCACCAGGGGAACGGGTTGGAGGAGACACTTTTCTCTGCTTTCTCAGTCTGTTACCTAGTGCCGGTTTGAAGTTCCTGCAGTTTTCACTGTAAAACCGAGTTGGAGCTAGTACCTCCCCATATATATGTAAGGAATGGAGTTTGCAACTGAAAAGAAACTTTGTGTTCCCAACAAGCTAGGTGAAGGACGGCTTTCACACACACTTTTCTCTCAGAACTGAGCAAGTGGAGAGACGTTCGTTCATCTAGCACCAAGGGAACGGGTTGCAGGAGACACTTTTTCTCTGCTATCTCAGTCCCTTTCCTAGTGCCGGTTTGAAGTTCCTTCAGTTTTCACTGTAAAACCGAGTTGGAGAATGTACCTCCCCATATATATGTATGGAATGGAGTTTGCAACTGAAAAGAAACTTTGTGTTCCCAACAAGCTAGGTGAAGGACGGCTTTCACACACACTTATCTCTCAGAACTGAGCAAGTGGAGAGACGTTCGTTCATCTAGCACCAAGGGAACGGGTTGCAGGAGACACTTTTTCTCTGCTTTCTCAGTCTGTTTCCTAGTGCCGGTTTGAAGTTCCTGCAGTTTTCACTGTAAAACCGAGTTGGAGAATGTACCTCCCCATATATATGTATGGAATGGAGTTTGCAACTGAAAAGAAACTTTGTGTTCCCAACAAGCTAGTTGAAGGACGGCTAACAAACACACTTATCTCTCAGAACCTAGTATGTGGAGAGACGTTCGTTCATCTAGCACCAGGGAAACGGGCTGGAGGAGACACTTTTTCTCTGCTTTCTCAGTCTGTTTCCTAGTGCCGGTTTGAAGTTCCTGGAGTTTTCACTGTAAAACCGAGTTGGAGCCTGCACCTCCCCATATATATGTATGGAATGGAATATTCAACTGAAAAGAAACTTTGTGTACCCAACAAGCTAGGTGAAGGACGGCTTTCACACACACTTATCTCTCAGAACTGAGTATGTGGAGAGACGTTCGTTCATCTAGCACCAGGGGAACGGGTTGGAGGAGAAACTTTTTCTCTGCTTTCTCAGTCTGTTTCCTAGTGCCGGTTTGAAGTTCCTGCAGTTTTCACTGTAAAATCGAGTTTGAGCTAGTACCTCCCCTTATATATGTATGGAAAGCAGTTTGCAACTGAAAAGAACCTTTGTGTTCCCAACAAGCTAGGTGAAGGACGGCTTTCACACACACTTATCTCTCAGAACTGAGCAAGTGGAGAGACGTTCGTTCATCTTGCACCAAGTGAACGGGTTGCAGGAGGCACTTTTTCTCTGCTTTCTCAGTCTGTTCCTAGTGTCGGTTTGAAGTTCCTGCAGTTTTCACTGTAAAACCGTGTTGGAGCTAGTACCTCCCAATATATATGTATGGAATGGAGTTTGTAAATGAAAAGACACTTTGTGTTCCCAAGAAGCTAGATGAAGGACGGCTTTCAAACACACTTATATCTCAGAACTGAGTATGTGGAGAGACGTTCCTTCATCTAGCACCAGGGGAACGGGTTGGAGGAGACACTTTTTCTCTGCTTTCTCAGTCTGTTTATTAGTGCCGGTTTGAAGTTCCTGCAGTTTTCACTGTAAATACGAGTTGGAGCTTGTACCTCCCCATGTATATGTATGGAATGGAGTTTGCACCTGAAAAGAAACTTTGTGTTCCCAACAAGTTAGTTGAAGGACGCCTTTCACACACACTTATCTCTCAGAACTGAGTATGTGGAGAGACGTTCGTTCATCTAGCACCAAGGGAACGGGTTGGAGGAGACACATTTTCTCTGCTTTCTCAGTCTGTTTTTTAGTGCCGGTTTAATGTTCCTGCAGTTTTCACTGTAAATCCGAGTTGGAGCTGGTACCTCCCCATGTATATGTATGGAATGGAGTTTGCAACTGAAAAGAAACTTTGTGTTCCCAACAAGTTAGTTGAAGGACGGCTTTCACACACACTGATCTCTCAGAACTGAGCAAGTGGAGAGACGTTCGTTCATCTAGCACCAAGGGAACGGGTTGCAGGAGACACTTTTTCTCTGCTTTCTCAGTCTGTTTCCTAGTGCCGGTTGGAAGTTCCTGCAGTTTTCACTGTAAAACCGAGTTGGAGAATGTACCTCCCCATATATATGTATGGAATGGAGTTTGCAACTGAAAAGAAACTTTGTGTTCCCAACAAGCTAGTTGAAGGACGGCTTTCAAACCCACTTATCTCTCAGAACTGAGTATGTGGAGAGACGTTCGTTCATCTAGCACCAGGGGAAAGGGTTAGAGGAGACACTTTTTCTCTGCTTTCTCAGTCTGTTTATTAGTGCCTGTTTGAAATTCCTGCAGTTTTCACTGTAAATCCGAGTTGGTGCTGGTACCTCCCCATGTATAGTTATGGAATGGAGTTTGCAACTGAAAAGAAACTTTGTGTTCCCAACAAGTTAGTTGAAGGATGGCTTTCACACACACTTATCTCTCAGAACTGAGCAAGTGGAGAGACGTTCGTTCATCTAGCACCAAGGGAACGGGTTGCAGGAGACACTTTTTCTCTGCTTTCTCAGTCTGTTTCCTAGTGCCGGTTTGAAGTTCCTGCAGTTTTCACTGTAAAATCGAGTTGGAGAATGTACCTCCCCATATACATGTATGGAATGGAGTTTGCAACTGAAAAGAAACTTTGTGTTCCCAACAAGCTAGTTGAAGGACGGCTTTCAAACACACTTATCTCTCAGAACTGAGTATGTGGAGAGACGTTCGTTCATCTAGCACCAGGGGAACGGGTTAGAGGAGACACTTTTTCTCTGCTTTCTCAGTCTGTTTATTAGTGCCGGTTTGAAGTTCCTGCAGTTTTCACTGTAAATCCGAGTTGGTGCTGGTACCTCCCCATGTATAGGTATGGAATGGAGTTTGCAACTGAAAAGAAACTTTGTGTTCCCAACAAGCTAGGTGAAGGATGGCTTTCACACACACTTATCTCTCAGAACTGTGCAAGTGGAGAGACGTTCGTTCATCTAGCACCAAGGGAACGGGTTTGCAGGAGACACTTTTTCTCTGCTTTCTCAGTCTGTTTCCTAGTGCCGGTTTGAAGTTCCTGCAGTTTTCACTGTAAAACCGAGTTGGAGCTAGTACCTCCCCATATATATGTAAGGAATGGAGTTTGCAACTGAAAAGAATCTTTGTGTTCCCAACAAGCTAGGTGAAGGACGGCTTTCACACACACTTATCTCTCAGAACTGAGCAAGTGGAGAGACGTTCGTTCATCTAGCACCAAGGGAACGGGTTGCAGGAGACACTTTTTCTCTGCTTTCTCAGTCTGTTTCCTAGTGCCGGTTTGAAGTTCCTGCAGTTTTCACTGTAAAACCGAGTTGGAGCTAGTACCTCCCCTTATATATGTATGGAAAGCAGTTTGCAACTGAAAAGAAACTTTGTGTTCCCAACAAGCTAGTTGAAGGACGGCTAACAAACACACTTATCTCTCAGAACCTAGTATGTGGAGAGACGTTCGTTCATCTAGCACCAGGGAAACGGGCTGGAGGAGACACTTTTTCTCTGCTTTCTCAGTCTGTTTCCTAGTGCCGGTTTGAAGTTCCTGGAGTTTTCACTGTAAAACCGAGTTGGAGCCTGCACCTCCCCATATATATGTATGGAATGGAATATTCAACTGAAAAGAAACTTTGTGTACCCAACAAGCTAGGTGAAGGACGGCTTTCACACACACTTATCTCTCAGAACTGAGTATGTGGAGAGACGTTCGTTCATCTAGCACCAGGGGAACGGGTTGGAGGAGAAACTTTTTCTCTGCTTTCTCAGTCTGTTTCCTAGTGCCGGTTTGAAGTTCCTGCAGTTTTCACTGTAAAATCGAGTTTGAGCTAGTACCTCCCCTTATATATGTATGGAAAGCAGTTTGCAACTGAAAAGAACCTTTGTGTTCCCAACAAGCTAGGTGAAGGACGGCTTTCACACACACTTATCTCTCAGAACTGAGCAAGTGGAGAGACGTTCGTTCATCTTGCACCAAGTGAACGGGTTGCAGGAGGCACTTTTTCTCTGCTTTCTCAGTCTGTTCCTAGTGTCGGTTTGAAGTTCCTGCAGTTTTCACTGTAAAACCGTGTTGGAGCTAGTACCTCCCAATATATATGTATGGAATGGAGTTTGTAAATGAAAAGACACTTTGTGTTCCCAAGAAGCTAGATGAAGGACGGCTTTCAAACACACTTATATCTCAGAACTGAGTATGTGGAGAGACGTTCCTTCATCTAGCACCAGGGGAACGGGTTGGAGGAGACACTTTTTCTCTGCTTTCTCAGTCTGTTTATTAGTGCCGGTTTGAAGTTCCTGCAGTTTTCACTGTAAATACGAGTTGGAGCTTGTACCTCCCCATGTATATGTATGGAATGGAGTTTGCACCTGAAAAGAAACTTTGTGTTCCCAACAAGTTAGTTGAAGGACGGCTTTCACACACACTGATCTCTCAGAACTGAGCAAGTGGAGAGACGTTCGTTCATCTAGCACCAAGGGAACGGGTTGCAGGAGACACTTTTTCTCTGCTTTCTCAGTCTGTTTCCTAGTGCCGGTTGGAAGTTCCTGCAGTTTTCACTGTAAAACCGAGTTGGAGAATGTACCTCCCCATATATATGTATGGAATGGAGTTTGCAACTGAAAAGAAACTTTGTGTTCCCAACAAGCTAGTTGAAGGACGGCTTTCAAACCCACTTATCTCTCAGAACTGAGTATGTGGAGAGACGTTCGTTCATCTAGCACCAGGGGAAAGGGTTAGAGGAGACACTTTTTCTCTGCTTTCTCAGTCTGTTTATTAGTGCCTGTTTGAAATTCCTGCAGTTTTCACTGTAAATCCGAGTTGGTGCTGGTACCTCCCCATGTATAGTTATGGAATGGAGTTTGCAACTGAAAAGAAACTTTGTGTTCCCAACAAGTTAGTTGAAGGATGGCTTTCACACACACTTATCTCTCAGAACTGAGCAAGTGGAGAGACGTTCGTTCATCTAGCACCAAGGGAACGGGTTGCAGGAGACACTTTTTCTCTGCTTTCTCAGTCTGTTTCCTAGTGCCGGTTTGAAGTTCCTGCAGTTTTCACTGTAAAATCGAGTTGGAGAATGTACCTCCCCATATACATGTATGGAATGGAGTTTGCAACTGAAAAGAAACTTTGTGTTCCCAACAAGCTAGTTGAAGGACGGCTTTCAAACACACTTATCTCTCAGAACTGAGTATGTGGAGAGACGTTCGTTCATCTAGCACCAGGGGAACGGGTTAGAGGAGACACTTTTTCTCTGCTTTCTCAGTCTGTTTATTAGTGCCGGTTTGAAGTTCCTGCAGTTTTCACTGTAAATCCGAGTTGGTGCTGGTACCTCCCCATGTATAGGTATGGAATGGAGTTTGCAACTGAAAAGAAACTTTGTGTTCCCAACAAGCTAGGTGAAGGATGGCTTTCACACACACTTATCTCTCAGAACTGTGCAAGTGGAGAGACGTTCGTTCATCTAGCACCAAGGGAACGGGTTTGCAGGAGACACTTTTTCTCTGCTTTCTCAGTCTGTTTCCTAGTGCCGGTTTGAAGTTCCTGCAGTTTTCACTGTAAAACCGAGTTGGAGCTAGTACCTCCCCATATATATGTAAGGAATGGAGTTTGCAACTGAAAAGAATCTTTGTGTTCCCAACAAGCTAGGTGAAGGACGGCTTTCACACACACTTATCTCTCAGAACTGAGCAAGTGGAGAGACGTTCGTTCATCTAGCACCAAGGGAACGGGTTGCAGGAGACACTTTTTCTCTGCTTTCTCAGTCTGTTTCCTAGTGCCGGTTTGAAGTTCCTGCAGTTTTCACTGTAAAACCGAGTTGGAGCTAGTACCTCCCCTTATATATGTATGGAAAGCAGTTTGCAACTGAAAAGAAACTTTGTGTTCCCAACAAGTTAGTTGAAGGACAGCTTTCACACACACTGATCTCTCAGAACTGAGCAAGTGGAGAGACGTTCGTTCATCTAGCACCAAGGGAACGGGTTGCAGGGGACACTTTTTCTCTGCTTTCTCAGTCTGTTTCCTAGTGCCGGTTGGTAGTTCCTGCAGTTTTCACTGTAAAACCGAGTTGGAGCTAGTACCTCCCCATATATATGTAAGGAATGGAGTTTGCAACTGAAAAGTAACTTTGTGTTCCCAACAAGCTAGGTGAAGGACGGCTTTCACACACACTTATCTATCAAAACTGAGCAAGTGGAGAGACGTTCGTTCATCTAGCACCAAGGGAACGGGTTGCAGGAGACACTTTTTCTCTGCTTTCTCAGTCTGTTTCCTAGTGCCGGTTTGAAGTTCCTGCAGTTTTCACTGTAAAACCGTGTTGGAGCTAGTACCACCCCATATATATGTATGGAATGGAGTTTGCAACTGAAAAGAAACTTTGTGTTCCCAACAAGCTAGTTGAAGGACGGCATTCAAACACACTTATCTCTCAGAACTTAGTATGTGGAGAGACGTTCGTTCATCTAGCACCAGGGGAACGGGTTGAAGGAGACACTTTTTCTCTGCTTTCTCAGTCTGTTTCCTAGTGCCGGTTTGATGTTCCTGAAGTTTTCAATGTAAAACCGAGTTGGAGCTTGTACCTCCCCTTATATATGTATGGAATGGAATTTGCAACTGAAAAGAAACTTTGTGTTCCCAAGAAGCTAGGTTAAGGACGGCTTTCACACACACTTATCTCTCAGAACTGAGCAAGTGTAGAGACGTTCGTTCATCTAGCACCAAGGGAACGGGTTGCAGGAGACACTTTTTCTCTGCTTTATCAGTCTGTTTCCTAGTGCCGGTTTGAAGTTCCTGCAGTTTTCACTGTAAAACCGAGTTGGAGCTAGTACCACCACATGTATATGAATGGAATGGATTTTCAACTGTAAAGAAACTTTGTGTTCCCAACAAGCTAGGTGAAGGACGGCTTTCATACACACTTATCTCTCAAAACTGAGCAAGTGGAGAGACGTTCGTTCATCTAGCACCAAGGGTACGGGTTGCAGGAGACACTTTTTCTCTGCTTTCTCAGTCTGTTTCCTACTGCCGGTTTGAAGTTCCTGCAGTTTTCACTGTAAAACCGAGATGGAGCTAGTACCTCCCCATATATATGTATGGTGTGGAGTTTGCAACTGAAAAGAATCTTTGTGTTCCCAACAAGCTAGTTGAAGGTCGGCTTTCACACCCACATATCTCTCAGAACTGAGCAAGTGGAGAGACGTTCGTTCATCTAGCACCAAGGGAACGGGTTGCAGGACACTCTTTTTCTCTGCATTCTCAGTCTGATTCCTTGTGCCGGTTTGATGTTCCTGCAGTTTTCTCTGTAAAACCGAGTTGGAACTAGTACCTCCCCATATATATGTATGGAATGGAGTTTGCAACTGAAAAGAAACTTTGTGTTCCCAACAAGCTAGGTGAAGGACGGCTTTCACAGACACTTTTCTCTCAGAACTGAGCATGTGGAGAAACGTTCGTTCATCTAGCACGAAGGGAACGGGTTACAAGGGAAATTTTTACTCTGGTTTTTCAGTCTGTTTCCTAGTGCCGGTTTGAAGATCCTGCATTTTTCACTGTAAATCTGAGATGGAATTAGTACCTCCCCATATAAACTTAAGCAGTGGAGTTTGCAACTGATAAGAAACTTTGTTTTCCCAAGAAGCTAGGTGAAGTACGGCTTTCACACACAATTATCTCTCAGAACTGAGCATGTGGAGAGACGTTAGTTCATCTAGCACCAAGGGATCTTGTTGCAGAAGAAACTTTTACTCTCGTGTCTCAGTCTGTTTCCTAGTGCCGGTTTGAAATTCATGCAGTTTTCACTGTAAATCGGAGTTGGAGCTAGTACCTCCCCATATATATGTATGGAGTGGTGCTTGCAAATGAATAGAATCTTAGTGTTCCCAAAAAGCTACTTGAAAGACGGCTTTCACACACACTGATCTCTCAGAACTGAGCAAGTGGAGAGACGTTCGTTCATCTAGCACCAAGGGAACGGGTTGCAGGGACACTTTTTCTCTGCTTTCTCAGTCTGTTTCCTAGTGCCGGTTTGAAGTTCCTGCAGTTTTCACTGTAAAACCGAGTTGGAGAATGTACCTCACCATATATATGTATGGAATGGAGTTAGAAACTGAAAAGAAACTTTGTGTTCACAACAAGCTTGTTGAAGTACGGCTTTCACACACACATCTCTCAGAACTGAGCAAGTGGAGAGACGTTCGTTCATCTAGCACAAAGGGAACGGGTTGCAGGAGACAGTTTTTCTCTGCTTTCTCATTCTGTTTCCTAGTGCCGGTTTGAAGTTCCTGCAGTTTTCACTGTAAAACCGAGTTGGAGCTAGTACCTCCCCTTATATATGTATGGAAAGCAGTTTGCAACTGAAAAGAAACTTTGTGTTCCCAACAAGTTAGTTGAAGGACAGCTTTCACACACACTTATCTCTCAGAACTGAGCAAGTGGAGAGACGTTCGTTCATCTAGCACCAAAGGAACGGGTTGCAGGAGACACTTTTTCTCTGCTTTCTCAGTCTGTTTCCTAGTGCCGGTTTGAAGTTCCTGCAGTTTTCACTGTAAAACCGAGTTGGAGCTAGTACCTCCCCATATATATGTAAGGAATGGAGTTTGCAACTGAAAAGAAACTTTGTGTTCCCAACAAGCTAGGTGAAGGACGGCTTTCACACACACTTATCTCTCAGAACTGAGCAAGTGGAGAGACGTTCGTTCATCTAGCACCAAGGGAACGGGTTGCAGGAGACACTTTTTCTCTGCTTTCTCAGTCTGTTTCCTAGTGCCGGTTTGAAGTTCCTGCAGTTTTCACTGTAAAACCGAGTTGGAGCTAGTACCTCCCCATATATATGTATGGAATGGAGTTTGCAACTGAAAAGAAACTTTGTGTTCCCAACAAGCTAGTTGAAGGACGGCTTTCAAACACACTTATCTCTCAGAACTTAGTATGTGGAGAGACGTTCGTTCATCTAGCACCAGGGGAACGGGTTGTAGGAGACAGTTTTTCTCTGAATTCTCAGTCTGTTTCCTAGTGCCGGTTTGAAGTTCCTGCAGTTTTCAATGTAAAACCGAGTTGGAGCTTGTACCTCCCCTTATATATGTATGGAATGGAATTTGCAACTGAAAAGAAACTTTGTGTTCCCAAGAAGCTAGGTTAAGGACGGCTTTCACACACACTTATCTCTCAGAACTGAGCAAGTGGAGAGACGTTCGTTCATCTAGCACCAAGGGTACGGGTTGCAGGAGACACTTTTTCTCTGCTTTCTCAGTCTGTTTCCTACTGCCGGTTTGAAGTTCCTGCAGTTTTCACTGTAAAACCGAGATGGAGCTAGTACCTCCCCATATATATGTATGGTGTGGAGTTTGCAACTGAAAAGAATCTTTGTGTTCCCAACAAGCTAGTTGAAGGTCGGCTTTCACACCCACATATCTCTCAGAACTGAGCAAGTGGAGAGACGTTCGTTCATCTAGCACCAAGGGAACGGGTTGCAGGACACTCTTTTTCTCTGTATTCTCATTCTGATTCCTTGTGCCGGTTTGATGTTCCTGCAGTTTTCACTGTAAAACCGAGTTGGAGCTAGTACCTCCCCATATATATGTATGGAATGGAGTTTGCAACTGAAAAGAAACTTTGTGTTCCCAACAAGCTAGGTGAAGGACGGCTTTCACAGACACTTTTCTCTCAGAACTGAGCATGTGGAGAAACGTTCGTTCATCTAGCACCAAGGGAACGGGTTACAAGGGAAATTTTTACTCTGGTTTTTCAGTCTGTTTCCTAGTGCCGGTTTGAAGATCCTGCATTTTTCACTGTAAAACCGAGTTGGAGCTAGTACCTCCCCATATATATGCATGGAATGGAGTTTGGAACTGAAAAGAAACTTTGTGTTCCCAACAAGCTAGGTGAAGGACGGCTTTCAAACACACTTATCTCTCAGAATTGAGTATGTGGAGAGACGTTCGTTCATCTAGCACCAGGGGAACGGGTTGGAGGAGTCACATTTTCTCTGCTTTCTCAGTCTGTTTCCTAGTGCCAGTTTGAAGTTCCTGCAGTTTTCACTGTAAAACCGAGTTGGAGATAGTACCTCCCCATATATATGTATGGTGTGGAGTTTGCAACTGAAAAGAAACTTTGTGTTCCCAACAAGCTAGGTGAAGGTCGGATTTCACACACACATATCTCTCAGAACTGAGCAAGTGGAGAGACGTTCGTTCATCTAGCACCAAGGGAACGGGTTGCAGGACACTCTTTTTCTCTGCATTCTCAGTCTGATTCCTTGTGCCGGTTTGATGTTCCTGCAATTTTCAGTGTAAAACCGAGTTGGAGCTAGTACCTCCCCATATATATGTAAGGAATGGAGTTTGCAACTGAAAAGAAACTTTGTGTTCCCAACAAGCTAGGTGAAGGACGGCTTTCACACACATTTATCTCTCAGAACTGAGCAAGTGGAGAGACTTTCATTCATCTAACACCAAGGGAACGGGTTGCAGGAGACACTTTTTCTCTGCTTTCTCAGTCTGTTTCCTAGTGCCGGTTTGGATTTCCTGCAGTTTTCACTGTAAAACCGTGTTGGAGCTAGTACCTCCCCTTATATATGTATGGAATGGAGTTTGCAACTGAAAAGAAACTTTGTGTTCCCAACAAGCTAGTTGAAGGACGGCTTTCAAACACACTTATCTCTCAGAACTGAGTATGTGGAGAGACGTTCGTTCATCTAGCACCAGGGGAACGGGTTAGAGGAGACACTTTTTCTCTGCTTTCTCAGTCTGTTTATTAGTGCCGGTTTGAAGTTCCTGCAGTTTTCACTGTAAATCCGAGTTGGTGCTGGTACCTCCCCATGTATAGGTATGGAATGGAGTTTGCAACTGAAAAGAAACTTTGTGTTCCCAACAAGTTAGTTGAAGGATGGCTTTCACACACACTTATCTCTCAGAACTGAGCAAGTGGAGAGACGTTCGTTCATCTAGCACCAAGGGAACGGGTTGCAGGAGACACTTTTTTTCTGCTTTCTCAGTCTGTTTCCTACTGCCGGTTTGAAGTTCCTGCAGTTTTCACTGTAAAACCGAGTTGGAGCTAGTACCTCCCCATATATATGTAAGGAATGGAGTTTGCAACTGAAAAGAAACTTTGTGTTCCCAACAAGCTAGGTGAAGGACGGCTTTCACACACACTTATCTCTCAGAACTGAGCAAGTGGAGAGACGTTCGTTCATCTAGCACAAATGGAACGGGTTGCAGGAGACACTTTTTCTCTGCTTTCTCAGTCTGTTTCCTAGTGCCGGTTTGAAGTTCCTGCAGTTTTCACTGTAAAACCGAGTTGGAGCTAGTACCTCCCCTTATATATGTATGGAAAGCAGTTTGCAACTGAAAAGAAACTTTGTGTTCCCAACAAGTTAGTTGAAGGACGGCTTTCACACACACTTATCCCTCAGAACTGAGCATGTGGAGAGACGTTCGTTCATCTAGCACCAAGGGAACGGGTTACAAGGGAAATATTTACTCTGGTTTTTCAGTCTGTTTCCTAGTGCCTGTTTGAAGATCCTGCATTTTTCAATGTAAAACTGAGTTGGAATTAGTACCTCCCCATATATACTTATGGATTGGAGTTTGCAACTGATAAGATACTTTGTTTTCCAAGAAGCTAGGTGAAGGACGGCTTTCACACACACTTATCTCTCAGAACTGAGTAAGTGGAGAGACGTTCGTTCATCTAGCACCAAGGGAACGGGTTGCAGGAGACACTTTTTCTCTGCTTTCTCAGTCTGTTTCCTAGTGCCGGTTTGAAGTTCCTGCAGTTTTCACTGTAAAACCGAGTTGGAGAATGAACCTAACCATATATATGTATGGAATGGAGTTTGCAACTGAAAAGAAACTTTGTGTTCCCAACAAGCTAGGTGAAGGACGGCTTTCACACACACTTATCTCTCAGAACTGAGCAAGTGGAGAGACGTTCGTTCATCTAGCACCAAGGGAACGGGTTGCAGGTGACACTTTTTCTCTGCTTTCTCAGTGTGTTTCCTAGTGCCGGTTTGAAGTTCCTGCAGTTTCACTGTAAAACCGAGTTGGAGCTAGTACCTCCCCATATATATGTAAGGAATGGAGTTTGCAACTGAAAAGAAACTTTGTGTTCCCAACAAGCTAGGTGAAGGACGGCTTTCACACACACTTATCTCTCAGAACTGAGCAAGTGGAGAGTCGTTCGTTCATCTAGCACAAAGGGAACGGGTTGCAGGAGACACTTTTTCTTTGCTTTCTCAGTCTGTTTCCTAGTGCCGTTTTGTAGTTCCTGCAGTTTTCACTGTAAAACCGAGTTAGAGTTTTTACCTCCCCATATATATGTATGGAATGGAGTTTGGAACTGAAAAGAAACTTTGTGTTCCCAACAAGCTAGGTGAAGGACGGCTTTCACACTCATATATCTCTCAGAACTGAGCAAGTGGAGAGACTTTCCTTCACCTAGCACCAAGGGAACGGGTTGCAGGAGACACTTTTTCTCTGCTTTCTCAGTCTGTTTCCTAGTGCCGGTTTGAAGTTCCTGCAGTTTTCACTGTAAATCGGAGTTGGAGCTAGTACCTCCCCATATATATGTATGGAGTGGTGTTTGCAACTGAATAGAATCTTAGTGTTCCCAACAAACTACTTGAAAGACGGCTTTCACACACACTTATCTCTCAGCACTGAGCATGTGGAGAAATGTTCGTTCATCTAGCACCAAGGGAACGGGTTACAAGGGAAATTTTTACTCTGGTTTTTCAGTCTGTTTCCTAGTGCCGGTTTGAAGATCCTGCATTTTTCACTGTAAAACTGAGTTGGAATTAGTAACTCCCCATATATACTTATGGAGTGGAGTTTGCAACTGATAAAAAAATTTGTGTTCAAAAGAAGCTAGGTGAAGGACGGCTTTCACACACACTTATCTCTCAGAACTTTGCATGTGGAGAGACGTTCGTTCATCTAGCACCAAGGGAACGTGTTGCAGAAGAAACTTTTACTCTGGTGTCTCAGTCTGTTTCCTAGTGCCGGTTTGAATTTCCTGCAGTTTTCACAGTAAATCGGAGTTGGAGCTAGTACCTCCCCATATATATGTATGGAGTGGTGTTTGCAACTGAATAGAATCTTAGTGTTCCCAAAAAGCTACTTGAAAGACGGCTTTCACACACACTTATCTCTCAGAACTCAGCATGTGGAGAGACGTTCTTTTATCTAGCACAAATGGAACGGGTTGCAGGAAACACTTTTTCTCTGCTTTCTCAGTCTGTTTCCTAGTGCCTGTTGGAAGTTCCTGCAGTTTTCACTGTAAAAGTGAGTTGGAGCTAGTACCTCCCCATAAATATTTATTGTGTGGAGTTTGCAACTGAAAAGAAACTTTGTGTTCCCAACAAGATAGGTGAAGAACGGCTTTCACACACACTTAACTCTCAGAACTCAGCAAGTGGAGAGACGTTCGTTCATCTAGCACCAAGGGAACGGGTTGCAGGAGACACTTTTTCTCTGCATTCTCAGTCTGTTTCCTAGTGCCGGTTTGAAGTTCCTGCAGTTTTCACTGTAAAACGGAGTTGGAGCTTGTACCTCACCATATATATGTATGGAATGGAGTTTGCAACTGAAAAGAAACTTTGTGTTCCCAAAAAGCTAGGTGAAGTTCGGCTTTCACACACACTTGTCTCTCAGAACTGAGCAAGTGGAGAGACGTTCGTTCATCTAGCACCAAGGGAACGGGTTGCAGGAGACACTTTTTCTCTGCTTTCTCAGTCTGTTTCCTAGTGCCGGTTTGAAGTTCCTGCAGTTTTCACTGTAAAACCGAGTTGGAGCTAGTACCTCCCCTTATATATGTATGGAATGGAGTTTGCATCTGAAAAGAAACTTTGTGTTCCCAACAATCTAGGTGAAGGACGGCTTTCACATACACTTAGCTCTCTGAACTGAGCAAGTGGAGAGACGTTCGTTCATCTTGCACCAAGGGAACGGTTTGCAGGGGACACTTTTTCTCTGCTTTCTCAGTCTGTTTCCTAGTGCCGTTTTGAAGTTCCTGCAGTTTTCACTGTAAAACCGAGTTGGAGCTTGTACCTCCCCATATATATGTATGGAATGGAGTTTGCATCTGAAAAGAAACTTTGTGTTCCCAACAATCTAGGTGAAGGACGGCTTTCACACACAATTATCTCTCTGAACTGAGCAAGTAGAGAGACGTTCGTTCATCTTGCACCAAGGGAACTGTTTGCAGGGGACACTTTTTCTCTGCTTTCTCAGTCTGTTTCCTAGTGCCGGTTTGAAGTTCCTGCGGTTTTCAATGTAAAACCGAGTTGGAGCTAGTACCTCCCCATATATATGTATGGAATGGAGTTTGCATCTGAAAAGAAACTTTGTGTTCCCCACAATCAAGGTGAAGGACGGCTTTCACACACACTTATCTCTCTGAACTGAGCAAGTGGAGAGACGTTCGTTCATCTTGCACCAAGGGAACGGGTTGCAGGAGACACTTTTTCTCTGCTTTCTCAGTCTGTTTCCTAGTGCCGGTTTGAAGTTCCTGGAGTTTTCACTGTAAAACCGAGTTGGAGCCTGTACCTCCCCATATATATGTATGGAATGGAGTTTGCAACTGAAAAGAAACTTTGTGTTCCCAACAAGCTAGTTGAAGGACGGCTTTCAAACACACATATCTCTCAGAACTGAGAAAGTGGAGAGACGTTCGTTCATCTAGCACCAGGGGATCGGGTTGCAGCAGAAACTTTTTCTCTGCTTTCTCAGTGTGTTTCCTAGTGCCGGTTTGAATTTCCTGCAGTTTTCACTGTAAATCCGAGTTGGAGCTTTTACCTCCCCATATATATGTATGGTTTGGAGTTTGCAACTGAAAAGAGACTTTGTGTTCCCAACAAGCTGGGTGAAGAATGGCTTTCACACACATTTATCTCTCAGAACTGAGCAAGTGGAGAGACGTTCGTTCATTTAGCACCAAGGGAACGGGTTGCAGAAGACCATTTTCTCTGCTTTCTCAGTCTGTTTCCTAGTGCCGTTTTGTAGTTCCTGCAGTTTTCACTGTAAAACCGTGTTAGAGTTTTTACCTCCCCATATATATGTATGGAATGGGGTTTGGAACAGAAAAGAAACTTTGTGTTCCCAACAAGCTAGGTGAAGGACGGCTTTCACACACACTTATCTCTCAGAACTGAGCAAGTGGAGAGACGTTCCTGCACCTAGCACCAAGGGAACGGGTTGCAGGAGACACTTTTTCTCTGCTTTCTCAGTCTGTTTCCTAGTGCCGGTTTGAAGTTCCTGCAGTTTTCACTGTAAATCGGAGTTGGATCTAGTACCTCCCCATATATATGTATGGATTGGTGTTTGCAACTGAATAGAATCTGAGTGTTCCCAACAAACTACTTGAAAGACGGCTTTCACACACACTTATCTCTCAGAACTGAGCATATGGAGAGACGTTCTTTTCTGTAGCACAAATGGAACGGGTTGCAGGAGACACTTTTTCTCTGCTTTCTCTGTCTGTTTCCTAGTGCCTGATGGAAGTTCCTGCAGTTTTCACTGTAAAACCGAGTTGGAGCTATTACCTCCCCATATATATGTATGGTGTGGAGTTTGCAACTGAAAAGAAACTTTGTGTTCCCAACAAGCTAGGTGAAGAACGGCTTTCACACACACTTATCTCTCAGAACTGAGCAAGTGGAGAGACGTTCGTTCATCTAGCACCAAGGGAACGGGTTGCAGGAGACACTTTTTCTCTGCATTCTCAGTCTGTTTCCTAGTGCCGTTTTGAAGTTCCTGCAGTTTTCACTGTAAAACCGTGTTGGAGCTTGTACCTCCTCATATATATGTATGGAATGGAGTTTGCAACTGAAAAGAAACTTTGTGTTCCCAAAAAGCTAGGTGAAGGACGGCTTTCACACACACTTATCTCTCAGAACTGAGCAAGTGGAGAGACGTCCGTTCATCTAGCACCAAGGAACGGGTTGCAGGAGACACTTTTTCTCTGCTTTCTCAGTCTGTTTCCTAGTGCCGGTTTGAAGTTCCTGCAGTTTTCACTGTAAAACCGTGTTGGAGCTAGTACCTCCCCATATATATGTATGGAATGGAGTTTGCAACTGAAAAGAAACTTTGTGTTCCCAACAATCTAGGTGAAGGACGGCTTTCACACACACTTATCTCTCAGAAATGAGCAAGTGGAGAGACGTTCGTTCATCTTGCACCAAGGGAACGGGTTGCAGCAGACACTTTTTCTCTGCTTTCTCAGTCTGTTTCCTAGTGCCGGTTTGAAGTTCCTGCAGTTTCACTGTAAAACCGAGTTGGAGCTAGTACCTGCCCATATATATGTATGGAATGGAGATTGCAACTGAAAAGAAACTTTGTGTTCCCAACAAGATAGGTGAAGGACGGCTTTCACACACACTTATCTCTCAGAACTGAGCAAGTGGAGAGACGTTCGTTCATCTAGCACCAAGGGAACGGGTTGCAGGAGACAATTTTTCTCTGCTTTCTCAGTCTGTTTCCTAGTGCCGTTTTGAAGTTCCTGCAGTTTTCACTGTAAAACCGAGTTGGAGCTAGTACCTCCCCATATATATGTATGGAATGGAGTTTGCATCTGAAAAGAAACTTTGTGTTCCCAACAATCTAGGTGAAGGACGGCTTTCACACACAATTATCTCTCTGAACTGAGCAAGTAGAGAGACGTTCGTTCATCTTGCACCAAGGGAACGGTTTGCAGGGGACACTTTTTCTCTGCTTTCTCAGTCTGTTTCCTAGTGCCGGTTTGAAGTTCCTGCGGTTTTCAATGTAAAACCGAGTTGGAGCTAGTACCTCCCCATATATATGTATGGAATGGAGTTTGCATCTGAAAAGAAACTTTGTGTTCCCAACAATCAAGGTGAAGGACGGCTTTCACACACACTTATCTCTCTGAACTGAGCAAGTGGAGAGACGTTCGTTCATCTAGCACCAGGGGATCGGGTTGCAGCAGACACTTTTTCTCTGCTTTCTCAGTGTGTTTCCTAGTGCCGGTTTGAATTTCCTGCAGTTTTCACTGTAAATCCGAGTTGGAGCTTTTACCTCCCCATATATATGTATGGTTTGGTGTTTGCAACTGAAAAGAGACTTTGTGTTCCCAACAAGCTAGGTGAAGAATGGCTTTCACACACATTTATCTCTCAGAACTGAGCAATTGGAGAGACGTTCGTTCATTTAGCACCAAGGGAACGGGTTGCAGAAGACAATTTTCTCTGCTTTCTCAGTCTGTTTCCTAGTGCCGTTTTGTAGTTCCTGCAGTTTTCACTGTAAAATCGTGTTAGAGTTTTTACCTCCCCATATATATGTATGGAATGGGGTTTGGAACAGAAAAGAAACTTTGTGTTCCCAACAAGCTAGGTGAAGGACGGCTTTCACACACACTTATCTCTCAGAACTGAGCAAGTGGAGAGACGTTCCTGCACCTAGCACCAAGGGAACGGGTTGCAGGAGACACTTTTTCTCTGCTTTCTCAGTCTGTTTCCTAGTGCCGGTTTGAAGTTCCTGCAGTTTTCACTGTAAATCGGAGTTGGATCTAGTACCTCCCCATATATATGTATGGATTGGTGTTTGCAACTGAATAGAATCTGAGTGTTCCCAACAAACTACTTGAAAGACGACTTTCACACACACTTATCTCTCAGAACTGAGCATATGGAGAGACGTTCTTTTCTGTAGCACAAATGGAACGGGTTGCAGGAGACACTTTTTCTCTGCTTTCTCTGCCTGTTTCCTAGTGCCTGATGGAAGTTCCTGCAGTTTTCACTGTAAAACCGAGTTGGAGCTATTACCTCCCCATATATATGTATGGTGTGGAGTTTGCAACTGAAAAGAAACTTTGTGTTCCCAACAAGCTAGGTGAAGAACGGCTTTCACACACACTTATCTCTCAGAACTGAGCAAGTGGAGAGACGTTCGTTCATCTAGCACCAAGGGAACGGGTTGCAGGAGACACTTTTTCTCTGCATTCTCAGTCTGTTTCCTAGTGCCGGTTTGAAGTTCCTGCAGTTTTCACTGTAAAACCGTGTTGGAGCTTGTACCTCCCCATATATATGTATGGATTGGAGTTTGCAACTGAAAAGAAACTTTGTGTTCCCAAAAAGCTAGGTGAAGGACGGCTTTCACACACACTTATCTCTCAGAACTGAGCAAGTGGAGAGACGTTCGTTCATCTAGCACCAAGGAACGGGTTGCAGGAGACACTTTTTCTCTGCTTTCTCAGTCTGTTTCCTAGTGCCTGTTTGAAGTTCCTGCAGTTTTCACTGTAAAACCGTGTTGGAGCTAGTACCTCCCCATATATATGTATGGAATGGAGTTTGCAACTGAAAAGAAACTTTGTGTTCCCAACAATCTAGGTGAAGGACGGCTTTCACACACACTTATCTCTCAGAACTGAGCAAGTGGAGAGACGTTCGTTCATCTAGCACCAAGGGAACGGGTTGCAGGAGACAATTTTTCTCTGCTTTCTCAGTCTCTTTACTAGTGCCGGTTTGAAGTTCCTGCAGTTTTCACTGTAAAACCGAGTTGGAGCTAGTACCTCCCCATATATATGTATGGTGTGGAGTTTGCAACTGAAAAGAAACTTTGTGTTCCCAACAAGCTATGTGAAGGTCGGCTTTCACACACACATATCTCTCAGAACTGAGCAAGTGGATAGACGTTCGTTCATCTAGCACCAAGGGAACGGGTTGCAGGAAAACCTTTTTCTCTGCATTCTCAGTCTGATTCCTAGTACCGGTTTGATGTTCCTGCAGTTTTCACTGTAAAACCGAGTTGGAGCTAGTACCTCCCCATATATATGTATGGAATGGAGTTTGCAACTGAAAAGTAACTTTGTGTTCCCAACAATCTAGGTGAAGGACGGCTTTCACACACACTTATCTCTCAGAACTGAGCAAGTGGAGAGACGTTCGTTCATCTAGCACCAAGGGAACGGGTTGCAGGAGACACTTTTTCTCTGCTTTCTCAGTCTGTTTCCTAGTGCCGGTTTGAAGTTCCTGCAGTTTTCACGGTAAAACAGAGTTGGAGCTAGTACCTCCCCATATATATGTATGGATTGGAGTTTGCAACTGAAAAGAAACTTTGTGTTCCCAACAATCTAGTGAAGGACGGCTTTCACACACACTTATCTCTCAGAAATGAGCAAGTGGAGAGACGTTCGTTCATCTAGAACCAAGGAAACGGGTTGCAGGAGACACTTTTTCTATGCTTTCTCAGTCTGTTTCCTAGTGCCGGTTTGAAGTTCCTGCAGTTTTCACGGTAAAACAGAGTTGGAGCTAGTACCTCCCCATATATATGTATGGAATGGAGTTTGCAACTGAAAAGAAATTTTGTGTTCCCAACAAGATAGGTGAAGGTCGGCTTTCACACACACTTATCTCTCAGAACTGAGCAAGTGGAGAGACGTTCGTTCATCTAGCACCAAGGGAACGGGTTGCAGGGGCCACTTTTTCTCTGCTTTCTCAGTCTGTTTCCTAGTGCCGGTTTGAATTTCCTGCAGTTTTCACTGTAAAACCGAGTTGGAGCTAGTACCTCCACATGTATATGAATGGAATGGATTTTGCAACTGAAAAGAAACTTTGTGTTCCCAACAAGCTAGGTGAAGGACGGCTTTCACACACACTTATCTCTCAGAACTGAGCAAGTGGAGAGACGTTCGTTCATCTAGCACGAAGGGAACGGGTTGCAGGAGACACTTTTTCTCTGCTTTCTTAGTCTCTTTCCTAGTGCCGGTTTGAAGTTCCTGCAGTTTTCACTGTAAAACCGATTTGGAGCTTGTACCTCCCCTTATATATGTATGGAATGGAGTTTGCAACTGAAAAGAAACTTTGTGTTCCCAACAAGCTAGGTGAAGGAAGGCTTTCACACACACTTATCTCTCAGAACTGAGCAAGTGGAGAGACGTTCGTTCATCTAGAACCAAGGGAACGGGTTGCAGGAGACACTTTTTCTCTGCTTTCTCAGTCTGTTTCCTAGTGCCGGTTTGAAGTTCCTGCAGTTTTCACTGTAAAACCGAGTTGGAGCTAGTACCTCCACATGTATATGAATGGAATGAATTTTGCAACTGAAAAGAAACTTTGTGTTCCCAACAAGCTTGGTGAAGGACGGCTTTCACACACAATTATCTCTCAAACCTGAGCAAGTGGAGAGACGTTCGTTCATCTAGCACCAAGGGTACGGGTTGCAGGAGACACTTTTTCTCTGCTTTCTCAGTCTGTTTCCTAGTGCCGGTTTGAAGTTCCTGCAGTTTTCACTGTAAAACCGAGTTGGAGCTAGTACCTCCCCATATATATGTATGGTGTGGAGTTGGCAACTGAAAAGAAACTTTGTGTTCCCAACAAGCTAGGTGAAGGTCGGCTTTCACACACACATATCTCTCAGAACTGAGCAAGTGGAGAGACGTTCGTTCATCTAGCACCAAGGGAACTGGTTGCAGGACAATCTTTTTCTCTGCATTCTCAGTCTGATTCCTTGTGCCGGTTTGAAGTTCTTG
Organism: Camelus bactrianus; assembly: GCF_048773025.1. Taxonomy (NCBI): domain Eukaryota; kingdom Metazoa; phylum Chordata; class Mammalia; order Artiodactyla; family Camelidae; genus Camelus; species Camelus bactrianus. The sequence continues at coordinate 78,793,973 of NC_133542.1, read as the reverse complement.
CAGTTTTCACTGGAAAACCGAGTTGGAGCTAGTACCTCCCCATATATATGTATGCAATGGAGTTTGCAACTGAAAAGAAACTTTGTGTTCCCAACAAGCTAGGTGAAGGGCGGCTTTCACACACACTTATCTCTCAGAACTGAGCAAGTGGAGAGACGTTCGTTCATCTAACACCAAGGGAACGGGTTGCAGGAGACACTTTTTCTCTGCTTTCTCAGTCTGTTTCCTAGTGCCGGTTTGGATTTCCTGCAGTTTTCACTGTAAAACCGAGTTGGAGCTAGTACCTCCCCTTATATATGTATGGAATGGAGTTTGCAACTGAAAAGAAACTTTGTGTTCCCAACAAGCTAGGTGAAGGACGGCTTTCACACACACTTTTCTCTCAGAACTGAGCAAGTGGAGAGACGTTCGTTCATCTAGCACCAAGGGAACGGGTTGCAGGAGACACTTTTTCTCTGCTTTCTCTGTCAGTTTCCTAGTGCCGGTTTGAAGTTCCTGCAGTTTTCACTGTAAAACCGATTTGGAGCTTGTACCTCCCCTTATATATGTATGGAATGGAGTTTGCAACTGAAAAGAAACTTTGTGTTCCCAACAATCTAGGTGAAGGAAGGCTTTCACACACACTTATCTCTCAGAACTGAGCAAGTGGAGAGACGTTCGTTCATCTAGCACCAAGGGAACGGGTTGCAGGAGACACTTTTTCTCTGATTTCTCAGTCTGTTTCCTAGTGCCGGTTTGAAGTTCCTGCAGTTTTCACTGTAAAACCGATTTGGAGCTTGTACCTCCCCTTATATATGTATGGAATGGAGTTTGCAACTGAAAAGAAACTTTGTGTTCCCAACAAGCTAGGTGAAGGAAGGCTTTCACACACACTTATCTCTCAGAACTGAGCAAGTGGAGAGACGTTCGTTCATCTAGCACCAAGGGAACGGGTTGCAGGAGACACTTTTTCTCTGCTTTCTCAGTCTGTTTCCTAGTGCCGGTTTGAAGTTCCTGCAGTTTTCACTGTAAAACCGAGTTGGAGATAGTACCTCCACATGTATATGAATGGAATGAATTTTGCAACTGAAAAGAAACTTTGTGTTCCCAACAAGCTAGGTGAAGGACGGCTTTCACACACAATTATCTCTCAAACCTGAGCAAGTGGAGAGACGTTCATTCATCTAGCACCAAGGGTACGGGTTGCAGGAGACACTTTTTCTCTGCTTTCTCAGTCTGTTTCCTAGTGCCGGTTTGAAGTTCCTGCAGTTTACACTGTAAAACCGAGTTGGAGCTAGTACCTCCCCATATATATGTATGGTGTGGAGTTTGCAACTGAAAAGAAACTTTGTGTTCCCAACAAGCTAGGAGAAGGTCGGCTTTCACACACACATATCTCTCAGAACTGAGCAAGTGGAGAGACGTTCGTTCATCTAGCACCAAGGGAACTGGTTGCAGGACAATCTTTTTCTCTGCATTCTCAGTCTGATTCCTTGTGCCGGTTTGAAGTTCTTGCAGTTTTCACTGTAAAACCGAGTTGGAGCTAGTACCTCCCCATATATATATATGGGATGGAGTTTGCAACTGAAAAGAAACTTTGTGTTCCCAACAAGCTAGGTGAAGGACGGCTTTCACACACACATATCTCTCAGAACTGAGCAAGTGGAGAGACGTTCGTTCATCTAGCACCAAGGGAACGGGTTGCAGGAGACACTTTTTCTCTGCTTTCTCAGTCTGTTTCCTAGTGCCGGTTTGAAGTTCCTGCAGTTTTCACTGTAAAAGCGATTTGGAGCTTGTACCTCCCCTTATATATGTATGGAATGGAGTTTGCAACTGAAAAGAAACTTTGTGTTCCCAACAAGCTAGGTGAAGGAAGGCTTTCACACACACTTATCTCTCAGAACTGAGCAAGTGGAGAGACGTTCGTTCATCTAGCACCAAGGAAACGGGTTGCAGGAGACACTTTTTCTCTGCTTTCTCAGTCTGTTTCCTAGTGCCGGTTTGAAGTTCCTGCAGTTTTCACTGTAAAACCGATTTGGAGCTTGTACCTCCCCTTATATATGTATGGAATGGAGTTTGCAACTGAAAAGAAACTTTGTGTTCCCAACAAGCTAGGTGAAGGAAGGCTTTCACACACACTTATCTCTCAGAACTGAGCAAGTGGAGAGACGTTCGTTCATCTAGAACCAAGGGAACGGGTTGCAGGAGACACTTTTTCTCTGCTTTCTCAGTCTGTTTCCTAGTGCCGGTTTGAAGTTCCTGCAGTTTTCACTGTAAAACCGAGTTGGAGCTAGTACCTCCACATGTATATGAATGGAATGAATTTTGCAACTGAAAAGAAACTTTGTGTTCCCAACAAGCTTGGTGAAGGACGGCTTTCACACACAATTATCTCTCAAACCTGAGCAAGTGGAGAGACGTTCGTTCATCTAGCACCAAGGGTACGGGTTGCAGGAGACACTTTTTCTCTGCTTTCTCAGTCTGTTTCCTAGTGCCGGTTTGAAGTTCCTGCAGTTTTCACTGTAAAACCGAGTTGGAGCTAGTACCTCCCCATATATATGTATGGTGTGGAGTTGGCAACTGAAAAGAAACTTTGTGTTCCCAACAAGCTAGGTGAAGGTCGGCTTTCACACACACATATCTCTCAGAACTGAGCAAGTGGAGAGACGTTCGTTCATCTAGCACCAAGGGAACTGGTTGCAGGACAATCTTTTTCTCTGCATTCTCAGTCTGATTCCTTGTGCCGGTTTGAAGTTCTTGCAGTTTTCACTGGAAAACCGAGTTGGAGCTAGTACCTCCCCATATATATGTATGCAATGGAGTTTGCAACTGAAAAGAAACTTTGTGTTCCCAACAAGCTAGGTGAAGGGCGGCTTTCACACACACTTATCTCTCAGAACTGAGCAAGTGGAGAGACGTTCGTTCATCTAACACCAAGGGAACGGGTTGCAGGAGACACTTTTTCTCTGCTTTCTCAGTCTGTTTCCTAGTGCCGGTTTGGATTTCCTGCAGTTTTCACTGTAAAACCGAGTTGGAGCTAGTACCTCCCCTTATATATGTATGGAATGGAGTTTGCAACTGAAAAGAAACTTTGTGTTCCCAACAAGCTAGGTGAAGGACGGCTTTCACACACACTTTTCTCTCAGAACTGAGCAAGTGGAGAGACGTTCGTTCATCTAGCACCAAGGGAACGGGTCACAAGGGAAATTTTTACTCTGGTTTTTCAGTCTGCTTCCTAGTGCCGGTTTGAACATCCTGCATTTTTCACTGTAAAACTGAGTTGGAATTAGTACCTCCCCATATATACTTATGGAGTGGTGTTTGCAACTGATAAGAAACTTTGTTTTCCAAAGAAGCTAGGTGAAGGACGGCTTTCACACACACTTTTCTCTCAAAACTGAGCATGTGGAGAGACGTTCGTTCATCTAGCACCAAGGGAACGGGTTGCAGAAGAAACTTTTACTCTGGTGTCTCAGTCTGTTTCCTAGTGCCGGTTTGAATTTCCTGCAGTTTTCACTGTAAATTGGAGTTGGAGCTAGTACCTCCCCTTATATATGTATGGAATGGAGTTTGCAACTGAAAAGAAACTTTGTGTTCCCAACAAGCTAGGTGAAGGACGGCTTTCACACACACTTTTCTCTCAGAACTGAGCAAGTGGAGAGACGTTCGTTCATCTAGCACCAAGGGAACGGGTCACAAGGGAAATTTTTACTCTGGTTTTTCAGTCTGCTTCCTAGTGCCTGTTTGAAGATCCTGCATTTTTCACTGTAAAACTGAGTTGGAATTAGTACCTCCCCATATATACTTATGGAGTGGTGTTTGCAACTGATAAGAAACTTTGTTTTCCAAAGAAGCTAGGTGAAGGACGGCTTTCACACACACTTTTCTCTCAAAACTGAGCATGTGGAGAGACGTTCGTTCATCTAGCACCAAGGGAACGGGTTGCAGAAGAAACTTTTACTCTGGTGTCTCAGTCTGTTTCCTAGTGCCGGTTTGAATTTCCTGCAGTTTTCACTGTAAATCGGAGTTAGAGCTAGTACCTCCCCATATATATGTATGGAGTGGTGTTTGCAACTGAATAGAATCTTAGTGTTCCCAAAAAGCTACTTAAAAGACGGCTTTCACACACACTGATCTCTCAGAACTGAGCAAGTGGAGAGACGTTCGTTCATCTAGCACCAAGGGAACGGGTTGCAGGAGACACTTTTTCTCTGCTTTCTCAGTCTGTTTCCTAGTGCCGGTTTGAAGTTCCTGCAGTTTTCACTGTAAAACCGAGTTGGAGAATGTACCTCACCATATATATGTATGGAATGGAGTTTGCAACTGAAAAGAAACTTTGTGTTCCCAACAAGCTTGTTGAAGGACGGCTTTCACACACACTTATCTCTCAGAACTGAGCAAGTGGAGAGACGTTCGTTCATCTAGCACCAAGGGAACGGGTTGCAGGAGACACTTTTTCTCTGCTTTCTCAGTCTGTTTCCTAGTGCCGGTTTGAAGTTCCTGCAGTTTTCACTGTAAAACCGAGTTGGAGATAGTACCTCCCCATATATATGTAAGGAATGGAGTTTGCAACTGAAAAGAAACTTTGTGTTCCCAACAAGCTAGGTGAAGGACGGCTTTCACACACACTTATCTCTCAGAACTGAGCAAGTGGAGAGACGTTCGTTCATCTAGCACCAAGGGAACGGGTTGCAGGAGACACTTTTTTTATGCTTTCTCAGTCTGTTTCCTAGTGCCGGTTTGAAGTTCCTGCAGTTTTCACTGTAAAACCGAGTTGGAGCTAGTACCTCCCCATATATATGTATGGAATGGAATTTGCAACTGAAAACAAACTTTGTGTTCCCAACAAGCTAGTTGAAGGACGGCTTTCAAACACACTTATCTCTCAGAACTGAGTATGTGGAGAGACGTTCGTTCATCTATCACCAGGGGAACGGGTTGGAGGAGACACTTTTTCTCTGCTTTCTCAGTCTGTTTCCTAGTGCCGGTTTGAAGTTCCTGCATTTTTCACTGAAAAACCGATTTGGAGCTAGTACCTCCCCATATATATGTATGGAATGGAGTTTGCAACTGAAAAGAAACTTTGTGTTCCCAACAAGTTAGGTGAAGGAAGGCTTTCACACACACTTATCTCTCAGAACTGAGCAAGTGGAGAGACGTTGGTTCATCTAGAACCAAGGGAACGGGTTGCAGGAGACACTTTTTCTCTGCTTTCTCAGTCTGTTTCCTAGTGCCGGTTTGAAGTTCCTGCAGTTTTCTCTGTAAAACCGAGTTGGAGCTAGTACCTCCACATGTATATGAATGGAATGAATTTTGCAACTGAAAGGAAACTTTGTGTTCCCAACAAGCTAGGTGAAGGAAAGCTTTCACACACAATTATCTCTCAAACCTGAGCAAGTGGAGAGACGTTCGTTCATCTAGCACTAAGTGTACGGGTTGCAGGAGACACTTTTTCTCTGCTTTCTCAGTCTGTTTCCTAGTGCCGGTTTGAAGTTCCTGCAGTTTTCACTGTAAAACCGTGTTGGAGCTAGTACCTCCCCATATATATGTATGGTGTGGAGTTTGCAACTGAAAAGAATCTTTGTGTTCCCAACAAGCTAGGTGAAGTTCGGCTTTCACACACACATATCTCTCAGAACTGAGCAAGTGGAGAGACGTTCGTTCATCTAGCACCAAGGGAACGGGTTGCACGACACTCTTTTTCTCTGCATTCTCAGTCTGATTCCTTGTGCCGGTTTGATGTTCCTGCAGTTTTAACTGTAAAACCGAGTTGGAGCTAGTACCTCCCCATATATATGTATGGAATGGAGTTTGCAACTGAAAAGAAACTTTGTGTTCCCAACAAGCTAGGTGAAGGACGGCTTTCACACACACTTATCTCTCAGAACTGAGCAAGTGGAGAGACGTTCGTTCATCTAACACCAAGGGAACGGGTTGCAGGAGACACTTTTTCTCTGCTTTCTCAGTCTGTTTCCTAGTGCCGGTTTGAAGATCCTGCATTTTTCACTGTAAAACTGAGTTGGAATTAGTATCTCCCCATATATACTTATGTAGTGGAGTTTGCAACTGATAAGAAACTTTGTTTTCCCAAGAAGCTAGGTGAAGGACGGCTTTCACACACACTTATCTCTCAGAACTGAGCATGTGGAGAGACGTTCGTTCATCTAGCACCAAGGGAACGGGTTGCAGAAGAAACTTTTACTCTGGTGTCTCAGTCTGTTTCCTAGTGCCGGTTTGAATTTCCTGCAGTTTTCACTGTAAATCGGAGTTGGAGTTAGTACCTCCCCATATATATGTATGGAGTGGTGTTTGCAACTGAATAGAATCTTAGTGTTCCCAAAAAGCTACCTGAAAGACGGCTTTCACGCACACTGGTCTCTCAGAACTGAGCAAGTGGAGAGACATTCGTCATCTAGCACCAAGGGAACGGGTTGCAGGAGACACTTTTTCTCTGCTTTCTCAGTCTGTTTCCTAGTGCCGGTTTGAAGTTCCTGCAGTTTTCACTGTAATACCGAGTTGGAGCTAGTACCTCCCCTTATATATGTATGGAAAGCAGTTTGCAACTGAAAAGAAACTTTGTGTTCCCAACAAGCTAGGTGAAGGACGGCTTTCACACACAATTATCTCTCAGAACTGAGCAAGTGGAGAGACGTTCGTTCATCTAGCACCAAGGGAACGGGTTGCAGGAGACACTTTTTCTCTGCTTTCTCAGTCTGTTTCCTAGTGCCGGTTTGAAGTTCCTGCAGTTTTCACTGTAAAACCGAGTTGGAGAATGTACCTCACCATATATATGTATGGAATGGAGTTTGCAACTGAAAAGAAACTTTGTGTTCCCAACAAGCTTGTTGAAGGACGGCTTTCACACACACTTATTTCTCAGAACTGAGCAAGTGGAGAGACGTTCGTTCATCTTGCACAAAGGGAACGGGTTGCAGGTGACACTTTTTCTCTGCTTTCTCATTCTGTTTCCTAGTGCCGGTTTGAAGTTCCTGCAGTTTTCACTGTAAAACCGAGTTGGAGCTAGTACCTCCCCATATATATGTATGGAATGGAATTTGCAACTGAAAAGAAACTTTGTGTTCCCAACAAGCTAGTTGAAGGACGGCTTTCAAACACACTTATCTCTCAGAACTGAGTATGTGGAGAGACGTTCGTTCATCTAGCACCAGGGGAACGGGTTGGAGGAGACACTTTTTCTCTGCTTTCTCAGTCTGTTTCCTAGTGCCGGTTTGAAGTTCCTGCAGTTTTCACTGTAAAACCGAGTTGGAGAATGTACCTCCCCATATATATGTATGGAATGGAGTTTGCAACTGAAAAGAAACATTGTGTTCCCAACAAGCTATGTGAAGGAAGGCTTTCACACACACTTACCTCTCAGAACTGAGCAAGTGGAGAGACGTTCGTTCATCTAGAACCAAGGGAACGGGTTGCAGGAGACACTTTTTCTCTGCTTTCTCAGTCTGTTTCCTAGTGCCGGTTTGAAGTTCCTGCAGTTTTCTCTGTAAAACCGGGTTGGAGCTAGCACCTCCACATGTATATGAATGGAATTAATTTTGCAACTGAAAGGAAACTTTGTGTTCCCAACAAGCTAGGTGAAGGACGGCTTTCACACACAATTATCTCTCAAACCTGAGCAAGTGGAGAGACGTTCGTTCATCTAGCACTAAGGGTACGGGTTGCAGGAGACACTTTTTCTCTGCTTTCTCAGTCTGTTTCCTAGTGCCGGTTTGAAGTTCCTGCAGTTTTCACTGTAAAACCAAGTTGGAGCTAGTACCTCCCCATATATATGTATGGTGTGGAGTTTGCAATTGAAAAGAAACTTTGTGTTCCCAACAAGCTAGGTGAAGTTCGGCTTTCACACACACATATCTCTCAGAACTGAGCAAGTGGAGAGACGTTCGTTCATCTAGCACCAAGGGAACGGGTTGCACGACACTCTTTTTCTCTGCATTCTCAGTCTGATTCCTTGTGCCGGTTTGATGTTCCTGCAGTTTTAACTGTAAAACCGAGTTGGAGCTAGTACCTGCCCATATATATGTATGGAATGGAGTTTGCAACTGAAAAGAAACTTTGTGTTCCCAACAAGCTAGGTGAAGGACGGCTTTCACACACACTTATCTCTTAGAATGAGCAAGTGGAGAGACGTTCGTTCATCTAGCACCAAGGGAACGGGTTGCAGGAGACACTTTTTCTCTGCTTTCTCAGTCTGTTTCCTAGTGCCGGTTTGAAGTTCCTGCAGTTTTCACTGTAAAACCGAGTTGGAGCTAGTACCTGCCCATATATATGTATGGAATGGAGTTTGCAACTGAAAAGAAACTTTGTGTTCCCAACAAGCTAGGTGAAGGACGGCTTTCACACACACTTATCTCTTAGAATGAGCAAGTGGAGAGACGTTCGTTCATCTAGCACCAAGGGAACGGGTTGCAGGAGACACTTTTTCTCTGCTTTCTCAGTCTGTTTCCTAGTGCCGGTTTGAAGTTCCTGCAGTTTTCAGTGTAAAACCGAGTTGGAGCTTGTACCTCCCCATATATATGTATGGAATGGAGTTTGCAACTGAAAAGAAACTTTGTGTTCCAACAAGCTAGTTGAAGGACGGCTTTCAAACACACTTATCTCTCTGAACTGAGTATGTGGAGAGACTTTCGTTCATCTAGCACCAGGGGAACGGTTTGCAGGAGACACTTTTTCTCTGCTTTCTCAGTCTGTTTCCTAGTGCCGGTTTGAAGTTCCTGCAGTTTTCACTGTAAAACCGAGTTGGAGCTTGTACCTGCCCATATATATGTATGGAATGGAGTTTGCAACTGAAAAGAAACTTTGTGTTCCCAACAAGCTAGGTGAAGGACGGCTTTCACACACACTTATCTCTCAGAACTGAGCAAGTGGAGAGACGTTCGTTCACCTAGCACCAAGGGAACGGGTTGCAGGAGACACTTTTTCTCAGCTTTCTCAGTCTGTTTCCTAGTGCCGGTTTGAAGTTCCTGCAGTTTTCACTGTAAAACCGAGTTGGAGCTAGTACCTCCCCATATATATGTATGGAATGGAGTTTGCAACTGAAAAGAAACTTTGTGTTCCCAACAAGCTAGTTGAAGGACGGCTTTCAAACACACTTATCTCTCAGAACTGAGTATGTGGAGAGACGTTCGTTCATCTAGCACCAGGGGAACGGGTTGGAGGAGACACTTTTTCTCTGCTTTCTCAGTCTGTTTCCTAGTGCCGGTTTGAAGTTCCTGCAGTTTTCACAGTAAAACCGAGTTGGAGCTTGTACCTCCCCTTATATATGTATGGAATGGAGTTTGCAACTGAAAAGAAACTTTGTGTTCCCAACAAGCTAGGTGAAGGACGGCTTTCACACACACTTATCTCTCAGAACTGAGCAAGTGGAGAGACGTTCGTTCATCTAGAACCAAGGGAACGGGTTGCAGGAGACACTTTTTCTCTGCTTTCTCAGTCTGTTTCCTAGTGCCGGTTTGAAGTTCCTGCAGTTTTCACTGTAAAACCGAGTTGGAGCTAGTACCTCCACATGTATATGAATGGAATGAATTTTGCAACTGAAAAGAAACTTTGTGTTCCCAACAAGCTTGGTGAAGGACGGCTTTCACACACAATTATCTCTCAAACCTGAGCAAGTGGAGAGACGTTCGTTCATCTAGCACCAAGGGTACGGGTTGCAGGAGACACTTTTTCTCTGCTTTCTCAGTCTGTTTCCTAGTGCCGGTTTGAAGTTCCTGCAGTTTTCACTGTAAAACCGAGTTGGAGCTAGTACCTCCCCATATATATGTATGGTGTGGAGTTGGCAACTGAAAAGAAACTTTGTGTTCCCAACAAGCTAGGTGAAGGTCGGCTTTCACACACACATATCTCTCAGAACTGAGCAAGTGGAGAGACGTTCGTTCATCTAGCACCAAGGGAACTGGTTGCAGGACAATCTTTTTCTCTGCATTCTCAGTCTGATTCCTTGTGCCGGTTTGAAGTTCTTGCAGTTTTCACTGGAAAACCGAGTTGGAGCTAGTACCTCCCCATATATATGTATGCAATGGAGTTTGCAACTGAAAAGAAACTTTGTGTTCCCAACAAGCTAGGTGAAGGGCGGCTTTCACACACACTTATCTCTCAGAACTGAGCAAGTGGAGAGACGTTCGTTCATCTAACACCAAGGGAACGGGTTGCAGGAGACACTTTTTCTCTGCTTTCTCAGTCTGTTTCCTAGTGCCGGTTTGGATTTCCTGCAGTTTTCACTGTAAAACCGAGTTGGAGCTAGTACCTCCCCTTATATATGTATGGAATGGAGTTTGCAACTGAAAAGAAACTTTGTGTTCCCAACAAGCTAGGTGAAGGACGGCTTTCACACACACTTTTCTCTCAGAACTGAGCAAGTGGAGAGACGTTCGTTCATCTAGCACCAAGGGAACGGGTCACAAGGGAAATTTTTACTCTGGTTTTTCAGTCTGCTTCCTAGTGCCGGTTTGAACATCCTGCATTTTTCACTGTAAAACTGAGTTGGAATTAGTACCTCCCCATATATACTTATGGAGTGGTGTTTGCAACTGATAAGAAACTTTGTTTTCCAAAGAAGCTAGGTGAAGGACGGCTTTCACACACACTTTTCTCTCAAAACTGAGCATGTGGAGAGACGTTCGTTCATCTAGCACCAAGGGAACGGGTTGCAGAAGAAACTTTTACTCTGGTGTCTCAGTCTGTTTCCTAGTGCCGGTTTGAATTTCCTGCAGTTTTCACTGTAAATTGGAGTTGGAGCTAGTACCTCCCCTTATATATGTATGGAATGGAGTTTGCAACTGAAAAGAAACTTTGTGTTCCCAACAAGCTAGGTGAAGGACGGCTTTCACACACACTTTTCTCTCAGAACTGAGCAAGTGGAGAGACGTTCGTTCATCTAGCACCAAGGGAACGGGTCACAAGGGAAATTTTTACTCTGGTTTTTCAGTCTGCTTCCTAGTGCCTGTTTGAAGATCCTGCATTTTTCACTGTAAAACTGAGTTGGAATTAGTACCTCCCCATATATACTTATGGAGTGGTGTTTGCAACTGATAAGAAACTTTGTTTTCCAAAGAAGCTAGGTGAAGGACGGCTTTCACACACACTTTTCTCTCAAAACTGAGCATGTGGAGAGACGTTCGTTCATCTAGCACCAAGGGAACGGGTTGCAGAAGAAACTTTTACTCTGGTGTCTCAGTCTGTTTCCTAGTGCCGGTTTGAATTTCCTGCAGTTTTCACTGTAAATCGGAGTTAGAGCTAGTACCTCCCCATATATATGTATGGAGTGGTGTTTGCAACTGAATAGAATCTTAGTGTTCCCAAAAAGCTACTTAAAAGACGGCTTTCACACACACTGATCTCTCAGAACTGAGCAAGTGGAGAGACGTTCGTTCATCTAGCACCAAGGGAACGGGTTGCAGGAGACACTTTTTCTCTGCTTTCTCAGTCTGTTTCCTAGTGCCGGTTTGAAGTTCCTGCAGTTTTCACTGTAAAACCGAGTTGGAGAATGTACCTCACCATATATATGTATGGAATGGAGTTTGCAACTGAAAAGAAACTTTGTGTTCCCAACAAGCTTGTTGAAGGACGGCTTTCACACACACTTATCTCTCAGAACTGAGCAAGTGGAGAGACGTTCGTTCATCTAGCACCAAGGGAACGGGTTGCAGGAGACACTTTTTCTCTGCTTTCTCAGTCTGTTTCCTAGTGCCGGTTTGAAGTTCCTGCAGTTTTCACTGTAAAACCGAGTTGGAGCTAGTACCTCCCCATATATATGTAAGGAATGGAGTTTGCAACTGAAAAGAAACTTTGTGTTCCCAACAAGCTAGGTGAAGGACGGCTTTCACACACACTTATCTCTCAGAACTGAGCAAGTGGAGAGACGTTCGTTCATCTAGCACCAAGGGAACGGGTTGCAGGAGACACTTTTTTTATGCTTTCTCAGTCTGTTTCCTAGTGCCGGTTTGAAGTTCCTGCAGTTTTCACTGTAAAACCGAGTTGGAGCTAGTACCTCCCCATATATATGTATGGAATGGAATTTGCAACTGAAAACAAACTTTGTGTTCCCAACAAGCTAGTTGAAGGACGGCTTTCAAACACACTTATCTCTCAGAACTGAGTATGTGGAGAGACGTTCGTTCATCTATCACCAGGGGAACGGGTTGGAGGAGACACTTTTTCTCTGCTTTCTCAGTCTGTTTCCTAGTGCCGGTTTGAAGTTCCTGCATTTTTCACTGAAAAACCGATTTGGAGCTAGTACCTCCCCATATATATGTATGGAATGGAGTTTGCAACTGAAAAGAAACTTTGTGTTCCCAACAAGTTAGGTGAAGGAAGGCTTTCACACACACTTATCTCTCAGAACTGAGCAAGTGGAGAGACGTTCGTTCATCTAGAACCAAGGGAACGGGTTGCAGGAGACACTTTTTCTCTGCTTTCTCAGTCTGTTTCCTAGTGCCGGTTTGAAGTTCCTGCAGTTTTCTCTGTAAAACCGAGTTGGAGCTAGTACCTCCACATGTATATGAATGGAATGAATTTTGCAACTGAAAGGAAACTTTGTGTTCCCAACAAGCTAGGTGAAGGACAGCTTTCACACACAATTATCTCTCAAACCTGAGCAAGTGGAGAGACGTTCGTTCATCTAGCACTAAGTGTACGGGTTGCAGGAGACACTTTTTCTCTGCTTTCTCAGTCTGTTTCCTAGTGCCGGTTTGAAGTTCCTGCAGTTTTCACTGTAAAACCGTGTTGGAGCTAGTACCTCCCCATATATATGTATGGTGTGGAGTTTGCAACTGAAAAGAAACTTTGTGTTCCCAACAAGCTAGGTGAAGTTCGGCTTTCACACACACATATCTCTCAGAACTGAGCAAGTGGAGAGACGTTCGTTCATCTAGCACCAAGGGAACGGGTTGCACGACACTCTTTTTCTCTGCATTCTCAGTCTGATTCCTTGTGCCGGTTTGATGTTCCTGCAGTTTTAACTGTAAAACCGAGTTGGAGCTAGTACCTCCCCATATATATGTATGGAATGGAGTTTGCAACTGAAAAGAAACTTTGTGTTCCCAACAAGCTAGGTGAAGGACGGCTTTGACACACACTTATCTCTCAGAACTGAGCAAGTGGAGAGACGTTCGTTCATCTAACACCAAGGGAACGGGTTGCAGGAGACACTTTTTCTCTGCTTTCTCAGTCTGTTTCCTAGTGCCGGTTTGAAGATCCTGCATTTTTCACTGTAAAACTGAGTTGGAATTAGTATCTCCCCATATATACTTATGTAGTGGAGTTTGCAACTGATAAGAAACTTTGTTTTCCCAAGAAGCTAGGTGAAGGACGGCTTTCACACACACTTATCTCTCAGAACTGAGCATGTGGAGAGACGTTCGTTCATCTAGCACCAAGGGAACGGGTTGCAGAAGAAACTTTTACTCTGGTGTCTCAGTCTGTTTCCTAGTGCCGGTTTGAATTTCCTGCAGTTTTCACTGTAAATCGGAGTTGGAGTTAGTACCTCCCCATATATATGTATGGAGTGGTGTTTGCAACTGAATAGAATCTTAGTGTTCCCAAAAAGCTACCTGAAAGACGGCTTTCACGCACACTGGTCTCTCAGAACTGAGCAAGTGGAGAGACATTCGTCATCTAGCACCAAGGGAACGGGTTGCAGGAGACACTTTTTCTCTGCTTTCTCAGTCTGTTTCCTAGTGCCGGTTTGAAGTTCCTGCAGTTTTCACTGTAATACCGAGTTGGAGCTAGTACCTCCCCTTATATATGTATGGAAAGCAGTTTGCAACTGAAAAGAAACTTTGTGTTCCCAACAAGCTAGGTGAAGGACGGCTTTCACACACAATTATCTCTCAGAACTGAGCAAGTGGAGAGACGTTCGTTCATCTAGCACCAAGGGAACGGGTTGCAGGAGACACTTTTTCTCTGCTTTCTCAGTCTGTTTCCTAGTGCCGGTTTGAAGTTCCTGCAGTTTTCACTGTAAAACCGAGTTGGAGAATGTACCTCACCATATATATGTATGGAATGGAGTTTGCAACTGAAAAGAAACTTTGTGTTCCCAACAAGCTTGTTGAAGGACGGCTTTCACACACACTTATTTCTCAGAACTGAGCAAGTGGAGAGACGTTCGTTCATCTTGCACAAAGGGAACGGGTTGCAGGTGACACTTTTTCTCTGCTTTCTCATTCTGTTTCCTAGTGCCGGTTTGAAGTTCCTGCAGTTTTCACTGTAAAACCGAGTTGGAGCTAGTACCTCCCCATATATATGTATGGAATGGAATTTGCAACTGAAAAGAAACTTTGTGTTCCCAACAAGCTAGTTGAAGGACGGCTTTCAAACACACTTATCTCTCAGAACTGAGTATGTGGAGAGACGTTCGTTCATCTAGCACCAGGGGAACGGGTTGGAGGAGACACTTTTTCTCTGCTTTCTCAGTCTGTTTCCTAGTGCCGGTTTGAAGTTCCTGCAGTTTTCACTGTAAAACCGAGTTGGAGAATGTACCTCCCCATATATATGTATGGAATGGAGTTTGCAACTGAAAAGAAACATTGTGTTCCCAACAAGCTATGTGAAGGAAGGCTTTCACACACACTTACCTCTCAGAACTGAGCAAGTGGAGAGACGTTCGTTCATCTAGAACCAAGGGAACGGGTTGCAGGAGACACTTTTTCTCTGCTTTCTCAGTCTGTTTCCTAGTGCCGGTTTGAAGTTCCTGCAGTTTTCTCTGTAAAACCGGGTTGGAGCTAGCACCTCCACATGTATATGAATGGAATTAATTTTGCAACTGAAAGGAAACTTTGTGTTCCCAACAAGCTAGGTGAAGGACGGCTTTCACACACAATTATCTCTCAAACCTGAGCAAGTGGAGAGACGTTCGTTCATCTAGCACTAAGGGTACGGGTTGCAGGAGACACTTTTTCTCTGCTTTCTCAGTCTGTTTCCTAGTGCCGGTTTGAAGTTCCTGCAGTTTTCACTGTAAAACCAAGTTGGAGCTAGTACCTCCCCATATATATGTATGGTGTGGAGTTTGCAATTGAAAAGAAACTTTGTGTTCCCAACAAGCTAGGTGAAGTTCGGCTTTCACACACACATATCTCTCAGAACTGAGCAAGTGGAGAGACGTTCGTTCATCTAGCACCAAGGGAACGGGTTGCACGACACTCTTTTTCTCTGCATTCTCAGTCTGATTCCTTGTGCCGGTTTGATGTTCCTGCAGTTTTAACTGTAAAACCGAGTTGGAGCTAGTACCTGCCCATATATATGTATGGAATGGAGTTTGCAACTGAAAAGAAACTTTGTGTTCCCAACAAGCTAGGTGAAGGACGGCT
Organism: Camelus bactrianus; assembly: GCF_048773025.1. Taxonomy (NCBI): domain Eukaryota; kingdom Metazoa; phylum Chordata; class Mammalia; order Artiodactyla; family Camelidae; genus Camelus; species Camelus bactrianus. Next base: position 78,778,674 of record NC_133542.1, on the reverse strand, counting down.
TTCACACACACTTATCTCTTAGAATGAGCAAGTGGAGAGACGTTCGTTCATCTAGCACCAAGGGAACGGGTTGCAGGAGACACTTTTTCTCTGCTTTCTCAGTCTGTTTCCTAGTGCCGGTTTGAAGTTCCTGCAGTTTTCACTGTAAAACCGAGTTGGAGCTAGTACCTGCCCATATATATGTATGGAATGGAGTTTGCAACTGAAAAGAAACTTTGTGTTCCCAACAAGCTAGGTGAAGGACGGCTTTCACACACACTTATCTCTTAGAATGAGCAAGTGGAGAGACGTTCGTTCATCTAGCACCAAGGGAACGGGTTGCAGGAGACACTTTTTCTCTGCTTTCTCAGTCTGTTTCCTAGTGCCGGTTTGAAGTTCCTGCAGTTTTCAGTGTAAAACCGAGTTGGAGCTTGTACCTCCCCATATATATGTATGGAATGGAGTTTGCAACTGAAAAGAAACTTTGTGTTCCAACAAGCTAGTTGAAGGACGGCTTTCAAACACACTTATCTCTCTGAACTGAGTATGTGGAGAGACTTTCGTTCATCTAGCACCAGGGGAACGGTTTGCAGGAGACACTTTTTCTCTGCTTTCTCAGTCTGTTTCCTAGTGCCGGTTTGAAGTTCCTGCAGTTTTCACTGTAAAACCGAGTTGGAGCTTGTACCTGCCCATATATATGTATGGAATGGAGTTTGCAACTGAAAAGAAACTTTGTGTTCCCAACAAGCTAGGTGAAGGACGGCTTTCACACACACTTATCTCTCAGAACTGAGCAAGTGGAGAGACGTTCGTTCACCTAGCACCAAGGGAACGGGTTGCAGGAGACACTTTTTCTCAGCTTTCTCAGTCTGTTTCCTAGTGCCGGTTTGAAGTTCCTGCAGTTTTCACTGTAAAACCGAGTTGGAGCTAGTACCTCCCCATATATATGTATGGAATGGAGTTTGCAACTGAAAAGAAACTTTGTGTTCCCAACAAGCTAGTTGAAGGACGGCTTTCAAACACACTTATCTCTCAGAACTGAGTATGTGGAGAGACGTTCGTTCATCTAGCACCAGGGGAACGGGTTGGAGGAGACACTTTTTCTCTGCTTTCTCAGTCTGTTTCCTAGTGCCGGTTTGAAGTTCCTGCAGTTTTCACAGTAAAACCGAGTTGGAGCTTGTACCTCCCCTTATATATGTATGGAATGGAGTTTGCAACTGAAAAGAAACTTTGTGTTCCCAACAAGCTAGGTGAAGGACGGCTTTCACACACACTTATCTCTCAGAACTGAGCAAGTGGAGAGACGTTCGTTCATCTAGAACCAAGGGAACGGGTTGCAGGAGACACTTTTTCTCTGCTTTCTCAGTCTGTTTCCTAGTGCCGGTTTGAAGTTCCTGCAGTTTTCACTGTAAAACCGAGTTGGAGCTAGTACCTCCCCATATATATGTATGGTGTGGAGTTTCCAACTGAAAAGGAACACTGTGTTCCCAACAAGCTAGGTGAAGTTCGGCTTTCACACACACATATCTCTCAGAACTGAGCAAGTGGAGAGACGTTCGTTCATCTAGCACCAAAGGAAAGGGTTGCAGGACACTCTTTTTCTCTGCATTCTCAGTCTGATTCCTAGTGCCGGTTTGATGTTCCTGCAGTTTTCACTGTAAAACAGAGTTGGAGCTAGTACCTCCCCTTATATATGTATGGAATGGAGTTTGCAACTGAAAAGAAACTTTGTGTTCCCAAAAAGCTAGGTGAAGGACGGCTTTCACACACACTTAACTCTCAAAACTGAGCAAGTGGAGAGACGTTCGTTCATCTAGCACCAAGGGAACGGGTTACAAGGGAAATTTTTACTCTGGTTTTTCAGTCTGTTTCCTAGTGCCGGTTTAAAGATCCTGCATTTTTCACTGTAAAACTGAGTTGGAATTAGTACCTCCCCATATATACTTATGGAGTGGAGTTTGCAACTGATAAGTAACTTTGTGTTCCCAAGAAGCTTGTTGAAGGACGGCTTTCACACACAATTATTTCTCAGAACTGAGCAAGTGGAGAGACGTTCGTTCATCTTGCACAAAGGGAACGGGTTGCAGGAGACACTTTTTCTCTGCTTTCTCAGTCTGTTTCCTAGTGCCGGTTTGAAGTTCCTGCAGTTTTCACTGAAAAACCGATTTGGAGCTAGTACCTCCCCATATATATGTATGGAATGGAGTTTGCAACTGAAAAGAAACTTTGTGTTCCCAACAAGTTAGGTGAAGGAAGGCTTTCACACACACTTATCTCTCAGAACTGAGCAAGTGGAGAGACGTTCGTTCATCTAGAACCAAGGGAACGGGTTGGAGGAGACACTTTTTCTCTGCTTTCTCAGTCTGTTTCCTAGTGCCGGTTTGAAGTTCCTGCAGTTTTCACTGTAAAACCGAGTTGGAGAATGTACCTCCCCATATATATGTATGGTGTGGAGTTTGCAACTGAAAAGAAACTTTGTGTTCCCAACAAGCTAGGTGAAGTTCGGCTTTCACACACACATATCTCTCAGAACTGAGCAAGTGGAGAGACGTTCGTTCATCTAGCACCAAGGGAACGGGTTGCACGACACTCTTTTTCTCTGCATTCTCAGTCTGATTCCTTGTGCCGGTTTGATGTTCCTGCAGTTTTAACTGTAAAACCGAGTTGGAGCTAGTACCTCCCCATATATATGTATGGAATGGAGTTTGCAACTGAAAAGAAACTTTGTGTTCCCAACAAGCTAGGTGAAGGACGGCTTTCACACACACTTATCTCTCAGAACTGAGCAAGTGGAGAGACGTTCGTTCATCTAACACCAAGGGAACGGGTTGCAGGAGACACTTTTTCTCTGCTTTCTCAGTCTGTTTCCTAGTGCCGGTTTGAAGATCCTGCATTTTTCACTGTAAAACTGAGTTGGAATTAGTATCTCCCCATATATACTTATGTAGTGGAGTTTGCAACTGATAAGAAACTTTGTTTTCCCAAGAAGCTAGGTGAAGGACGGCTTTCACACACACTTATCTCTCAGAACTGAGCATGTGGAGAGACGTTCGTTCATCTAGCACCAAGGGAACGGGTTGCAGAAGAAACTTTTACTCTGGTGTCTCAGTCTGTTTCCTAGTGCCGGTTTGAATTTCCTGCAGTTTTCACTGTAAATCGGAGTTGGAGTTAGTACCTCCCCATATATATGTATGGAGTGGTGTTTGCAACTGAATAGAATCTTAGTGTTCCCAAAAAGCTACCTGAAAGACGGCTTTCACGCACACTGGTCTCTCAGAACTGAGCAAGTGGAGAGACATTCGTCATCTAGCACCAAGGGAACGGGTTGCAGGAGACACTTTTTCTCTGCTTTCTCAGTCTGTTTCCTAGTGCCGGTTTGAAGTTCCTGCAGTTTTCACTGTAATACCGAGTTGGAGCTAGTACCTCCCCCTATATATGTATGGAAAGCAGTTTGCAACTGAAAAGAAACTTTGTGTTCCCAACAAGCTAGGTGAAGGACGGCTTTCACACACAATTATCTCTCAGAACTGAGCAAGTGGAGAGACGTTCGTTCATCTAGCACCAAGGGAACGGGTTGCAGGAGACACTTTTTCTCTGCATTCTCAGTCTGTTTCCTAGTGCCGGTTTGAAGTTCCTGCAGTTTTCACTGTAAAACCGAGTTGGAGAATGTACCTCACCATATATATGTATGGAATGGAGTTTGCAACTGAAAAGAAACTTTGTGTTCCCAACAAGCTTGTTGAAGGACGGCTTTCACACACACTTATTTCTCAGAACTGAGCAAGTGGAGAGACGTTCGTTCATCTTGCACAAAGGGAACGGGTTGCAGGTGACACTTTTTCTCTGCTTTCTCATTCTGTTTCCTAGTGCCGGTTTGAAGTTCCTGCAGTTTTCACTGTAAAACCGAGTTGGAGCTAGTACCTCCCCATATATATGTATGGAATGGAATTTGCAACTGAAAAGAAACTTTGTGTTCCCAACAAGCTAGTTGAAGGACGGCTTTCAAACACACTTATCTCTCAGAACTGAGTATGTGGAGAGACGTTCGTTCATCTAGCACCAGGGGAACGGGTTGGAGGAGACACTTTTTCTCTGCTTTCTCAGTCTGTTTCCTAGTGCCGGTTTGAAGTTCCTGCAGTTTTCACTGTAAAACCGAGTTGGAGAATGTACCTCCCCATATATATGTATGGAATGGAGTTTGCAACTGAAAAGAAACATTGTGTTCCCAACAAGCTATGTGAAGGAAGGCTTTCACACACACTTACCTCTCAGAACTGAGCAAGTGGAGAGACGTTCGTTCATCTAGAACCAAGGGAACGGGTTGCAGGAGACACTTTTTCTCTGCTTTCTCAGTCTGTTTCCTAGTGCCGGTTTGAAGTTCCTGCAGTTTTCTCTGTAAAACCGGGTTGGAGCTAGCACCTCCACATGTATATGAATGGAATTAATTTTGCAACTGAAAGGAAACTTTGTGTTCCCAACAACCTAGGTGAAGGACGGCTTTCACACACAATTATCTCTCAAACCTGAGCAAGTGGAGAGACGTTCGTTCATCTAGCACTAAGGGTACGGGTTGCAGGAGACACTTTTTCTCTGCTTTCTCAGTCTGTTTCCTAGTGCCGGTTTGAAGTTCCTGCATTTTTCACTGTAAAACCAAGTTGGAGCTAGTACCTCCCCATATATATGTATGGTGTGGAGTTTGCAATTGAAAAGAAACTTTGTGTTCCCAACAAGCTAGGTGAAGTTCGGCTTTCACACACACATATCTCTCAGAACTGAGCAAGTGGAGAGACGTTCGTTCATCTAGCACCAAGGGAACGGGTTGCACGACACTCTTTTTCTCTGCATTCTCAGTCTGATTCCTTGTGCCGGTTTGATGTTCCTGCAGTTTTAACTGTAAAACCGAGTTGGAGCTAGTACCTGCCCATATATATGTATGGAATGGAGTTTGCAACTGAAAAGAAACTTTGTGTTCCCAACAAGCTAGGTGAAGGACGGCTTTCACACACACTTATCTCTTAGAATGAGCAAGTGGAGAGACGTTCGTTCATCTAGCACCAAGGGAACGGGTTGCAGGAGACACTTTTTCTCTGCTTTCTCAGTCTGTTTCCTAGTGCCGGTTTGAAGTTCCTGCAGTTTTCACTGTAAAACCGAGTTGGAGCTAGTACCTGCCCATATATATGTATGGAATGGAGTTTGCAACTGAAAAGAAACTTTGTGTTCCCAACAAGCTAGGTGAAGGACGGCTTTCACACACACTTATCTCTTAGAATGAGCAAGTGGAGAGACGTTCGTTCATCTAGCACCAAGGGAACGGGTTGCAGGAGACACTTTTTCTCTGCTTTCTCAGTCTGTTTCCTAGTGCCGGTTTGAAGTTCCTGCAGTTTTCAGTGTAAAACCGAGTTGGAGCTTGTACCTCCCCATATATATGTATGGAATGGAGTTTGCAACTGAAAAGAAACTTTGTGTTCCCAACAAGCTAGTTGAAGGACGGCTTTCAAACACACTTATCTCTCTGAACTGAGTATGTGGAGAGACTTTCGTTCATCTAGCACCAGGGGAACGGTTTGCAGGAGATACTTTTTCTCTGCTTTCTCAGTCTGTTTCCTAGTGCCGGTTTGAAGTTCCTGCAGTTTTCACTGTAAAACCGAGTTGGAGCTTGTACCTGCCCATATATATGTATGGAATGGAGTTTGCAACTGAAAAGAAACTTTGTGTTCCCAACAAGCTAGGTGAAGGACGGCTTTCACACACACTTATCTCTCAGAACTGAGCAAGTGGAGAGACGTTCGTTCACCTAGCACCAAGGGAACGGGTTGCAGGAGACACTTTTTCTCAGCTTTCTCAGTCTGTTTCCTAGTGCCGGTTTGAAGTTCCTGCAGTTTTCACTGTAAAACCGAGTTGGAGCTAGTACCTCCCCATATATATGTATGGAATGGAATTTGCAACTGAAAAGAAACTTTGTGTTCCCAACAAGCTAGTTGAAGGACGGCTTTCAAACACACTTATCTCTCAGAACTGAGTATGTGGAGAGACGTTCGTTCATCTAGCACCAGGGGAACGGGTTGGAGGAGACACTTTTTCTCTGCTTTCTCAGTCTGTTTCCTAGTGCCGGTTTGAAGTTCCTGCAGTTTTCACTGTAAAACCGAGTTGGAGAATGTACCTCCCCATATATATGTATGGAATGGAGTTTGCAACTGAAAAGAAACATTGTGTTCCCAACAAGCTATGTGAAGGAAGGCTTTCACACACACTTACCTCTCAGAACTGAGCAAGTGGAGAGACGTTCGTTCATCTAGAACCAAGGGAACGGGTTGCAGGAGACACTTTTTCTCTGCTTTCTCAGTCTGTTTCCTAGTGCCGGTTTGAAGTTCCTGCAGTTTTCTCTGTAAAACCGGGTTGGAGCTAGCACCTCCACATGTATATGAATGGAATTAATTTTGCAACTGAAAGGAAACTTTGTGTTCCCAACAACCTAGGTGAAGGACGGCTTTCACACACAATTATCTCTCAAACCTGAGCAAGTGGAGAGACGTTCGTTCATCTAGCACTAAGGGTACGGGTTGCAGGAGACACTTTTTCTCTGCTTTCTCAGTCTGTTTCCTAGTGCCGGTTTGAAGTTCCTGCATTTTTCACTGTAAAACCAAGTTGGAGCTAGTACCTCCCCATATATATGTATGGTGTGGAGTTTGCAATTGAAAAGAAACTTTGTGTTCCCAACAAGCTAGGTGAAGTTCGGCTTTCACACACACATATCTCTCAGAACTGAGCAAGTGGAGAGACGTTCGTTCATCTAGCACCAAGGGAACGGGTTGCACGACACTCTTTTTCTCTGCATTCTCAGTCTGATTCCTTGTGCCGGTTTGATGTTCCTGCAGTTTTAACTGTAAAACCGAGTTGGAGCTAGTACCTGCCCATATATATGTATGGAATGGAGTTTGCAACTGAAAAGAAACTTTGTGTTCCCAACAAGCTAGGTGAAGGACGGCTTTCACACACACTTATCTCTTAGAATGAGCAAGTGGAGAGACGTTCGTTCATCTAGCACCAAGGGAACGGGTTGCAGGAGACACTTTTTCTCTGCTTTCTCAGTCTGTTTCCTAGTGCCGGTTTGAAGTTCCTGCAGTTTTCACTGTAAAACCGAGTTGGAGCTAGTACCTGCCCATATATATGTATGGAATGGAGTTTGCAACTGAAAAGAAACTTTGTGTTCCCAACAAGCTAGGTGAAGGACGGCTTTCACACACACTTATCTCTTAGAATGAGCAAGTGGAGAGACGTTCGTTCATCTAGCACCAAGGGAACGGGTTGCAGGAGACACTTTTTCTCTGCTTTCTCAGTCTGTTTCCTAGTGCCGGTTTGAAGTTCCTGCAGTTTTCAGTGTAAAACCGAGTTGGAGCTTGTACCTCCCCATATATATGTATGGAATGGAGTTTGCAACTGAAAAGAAACTTTGTGTTCCCAACAAGCTAGTTGAAGGACGGCTTTCAAACACACTTATCTCTCTGAACTGAGTATGTGGAGAGACTTTCGTTCATCTAGCACCAGGGGAACGGTTTGCAGGAGATACTTTTTCTCTGCTTTCTCAGTCTGTTTCCTAGTGCCGGTTTGAAGTTCCTGCAGTTTTCACTGTAAAACCGAGTTGGAGCTTGTACCTGCCCATATATATGTATGGAATGGAGTTTGCAACTGAAAAGAAACTTTGTGTTCCCAACAAGCTAGGTGAAGGACGGCTTTCACACACACTTATCTCTCAGAACTGAGCAAGTGGAGAGACGTTCGTTCACCTAGCACCAAGGGAACGGGTTGCAGGAGACACTTTTTCTCAGCTTTCTCAGTCTGTTTCCTAGTGCCGGTTTGAAGTTCCTGCAGTTTTCACTGTAAAACCGAGTTGGAGCTAGTACCTCCCCATATATATGTATGGAATGGAGTTTGCAACTGAAAAGAAACTTTGTGTTCCCAACAAGCTAGTTGAAGGACGGCTTTCAAACACACTTATCTCTCAGAACTGAGTATGTGGAGAGACGTTCGTTCATCTAGCACCAGGGGAACGGGTTGGAGGAGACACTTTTTCTCTGCTTTCTCAGTCTGTTTCCTAGTGCCGGTTTGAAGTTCCTGCAGTTTTCACAGTAAAACCGAGTTGGAGCTTGTACCTCCCCTTATATATGTATGGAATGGAGTTTGCAACTGAAAAGAAACTTTGTGTTCCCAACAAGCTAGGTGAAGGACGGCTTTCACACACACTTATCTCTCAGAACTGAGCAAGTGGAGAGACGTTCGTTCATCTAGAACCAAGGGAACGGGTTGCAGGAGACACTTTTTCTCTGCTTTCTCAGTCTGTTTCCTAGTGCCGGTTTGAAGTTCCTGCAGTTTTCACTGTAAAACCGAGTTGGAGCTAGTACCTCCCCATATATATGTATGGTGTGGAGTTTCCAACTGAAAAGGAACTTTGTGTTCCCAACAAGCTAGGTGAAGTTCGGCTTTCACACACACATATCTCTCAGAACTGAGCAAGTGGAGAGACGTTCGTTCATCTAGCACCAAAGGAACGGGTTGCAGGACACTCTTTTTCTCTGCATTCTCAGTCTGATTCCTAGTGCCGGTTTGATGTTCCTGCAGTTTTCACTGTAAAACAGAGTTGGAGCTAGTACCTCCCCTTATATATGTATGGAATGGAGTTTGCAACTGAAAAGAAACTTTGTGTTCCCAAAAAGCTAGGTGAAGGACGGCTTTCACACACACTTATCTCTCAAAACTGAGCAAGTGGAGAGACGTTCGTTCATCTAGCACCAAGGGAACGGGTTACAAGGGAAATTTTTACTCTGGTTTTTCAGTCTGTTTCCTAGTGCCGGTTTAAAGATCCTGCATTTTTCACTGTAAAACTGAGTTGGAATTAGTACCTCCCCATATATACTTATGGAGTGGAGTTTGCAACTGATAAGTAACTTTGTGTTCCCAAGAAGCTTGTTGAAGGACGGCTTTCACACACAATTATTTCTCAGAACTGAGCAAGTGGAGAGACGTTCGTTCATCTTGCACAAAGGGAACGGGTTGCAGGAGACACTTTTTCTCTGCTTTCTCAGTCTGTTTCCTAGTGCCGGTTTGAAGTTCCTGCAGTTTTCACTGTAAAACCGAGTTGGAGAATGTACCTCACCATATATATGTATGGAATGGAGTTTGCAACTGAAAAGAAACTTTGTGTTCCCAACAAGCTAGGTGAAGGACGGCTTTCACACACACTTATCTCTCAGAACTGAGCAAGTGGAGAGACGTTCGTTCATCTAGCACCAAGGGAACGGGTTGCAGGAGACACTTTTTCTATGCTTTCTCAGTCTGTTTCCTAGTGCCGGTTTGAAGTTCCTGCAGTTTTCACAGTAAAACCGAGTTGGAGCTAGTACCTCCCCATATATATGTATGGAATGGAATTTGCAACTGAAAAGAAACTTTGTGTTCCCAACAAGCTAGTTGAAGGACGGCTTTCAAACACACTTATCTCTCAGAACTGAGTATGTGGAGAGACGTTCGTTCATCTATCACCAGGGGAACGGGTTGGAGGAGACACTTTTTCTCTGCTTTCTCACTCTGTTTCCTAGTGCCGGTTTGAAGTTCCTGCAGTTTTCACTGTAAAACCGAGTTGGAGCTAGTACCTCCCCATATATATGTATGGAATGGAGTTTGCAACTGAAAAGAAACTTTGTGTTCCCAACAAGCTAGGTGAAGGAAGGCTTTCACACACACTTATCTCTCAGAACTGAGCAAGTGGAGAGACGTTCGTTCATCTAGAACCAAGGGAACGGGTTGCAGGAGACACTTTTTCTCTGCTTTCTCAGTCTGTTTCCTAGTGCCGGTTTGAAGTTCCTGCAGTTTTCTCTGTAAAACCGATTTGGAGCTAGTACCTGCACATGTATATGAATGGAATGAATTTTGCAACTGAAAGGAAACTTTGTGTTCCCAACAAGCTAGGTGAAGGACGGCTTTCACACACAATTATCTCTCAAACCTGAGCAAGTGGAGAGACGTTCGTTCATCTAGCACTAAGGGTACGGGATGCAGGAGACACTTTTTCTCTGCTTTCTCAGTCTGTTTCCTAGTGCCGGTTTGAAGTTCCTGCAGTTTTCACTGTAAAACCGAGTTGGAGCTAGTACCTCCCCATATATATGTATGGTATGGAGTTTGCAACTGAAAAGAAACTTTGTGTTCCCAACAAGCTAGGTGAAGTTCGGCTTTCACACACACATATCTCTCAGAACTAAGCAAGTGGAGAGACGTTCGTTCATCTAGCACCAAGGGAACGGGTTGCACGACACTCTTTTTTCCTGCATTCTCAGTCTGATTCCTTGTGCCGGTTTGATGTTCCTGCAGTTTTAACTGTAAAACCGAGTTGGAGCTAGTACCTCCCCATATATATGTATGGAATGGAGTTTGCAACTGAAAAGAAACTTTGTGTTCCCAACAAGCTAGGTGAAGGACGGCTTTCACACACACTTATCTCTCAGAACTGAGCAAGTGGAGAGACGTTCGTTCATCTAACACCAAGGGAACGGGTTGCAGGAGACACTTTTTCTCTGCTTTCTCAGTCTGTTTCCTAGTGCCGGTTTGAAGATCCTGCATTTTTCACTGTAAAACTGAGTTGGAATTAGTACCTCCCCATATATACTTATGTAGTGAAGTTTGCAACTGATAACAAACTTTATTTTCCCAAGAAGCTAGGTGAAGGACGGCTTTCACACACACTTATCTCTCAGAACTGAGCATGTGGAGAGACGTTCGTTCATCTAGCACCAAGGGAACTGGTTGCAGAAGAAACTTTTACTCTGGTGTCTCAGTCTGTTTCCTAGTGCCGGTTTGAATTTCCTGCAGTTTTCACAGTAAATCGGAGTTGGAGGTAGTACCTCCCCATATATATGTATGGAGTGGTGTTTGCAACTGAATAGAATCTTAGTGTTCCCAAAAAGCTACTTGAAAGACGGCTTTCACATACACTGATCTCTCAGAACTGAGCAAGTGGAGAGACGTTCGTTCATCTAGCACCAAGGGAACGGGTTGCAGGAGACACTTTTTCTCTGCTTTCTCAGTCTGTTTCCTAGTGCCGGTTTGAAGTTCCTGCAGTTTTCACTGTAAAACCGAGTTGGAGCTAGTACCTCCCCTTATATATGTATGGAAAGCAGTTTGCAACTGAAAAGAAACTTTGTGTTCCCAACAAGCTAGGTGAAGGACGGCTTTCACACACACTTATCTCTCAAAACTGAGCAAGTGGAGAGACGTTCGTTCATCTAGCACCAAGGGAACGGGTTGCAGGAGACACTTTTTCTCTGCTTTCTCAGTCTGTTTCCTAGTGCCGGTTTGAAGTTCCTGCAGTTTTCACTGTAAAACCGAGTTGGAGCTAGTACCTGCCCATATATATGTATGGAATGGAGTTTGCAACTGAAAAGAAACTTTGCGTTCCCAACAAGCTAGGTGAAGGACGGCTTTCACACACACTTATCTCTTAGAATGAGCAAGTGGAGAGACGTTCGTTCATCTAGCACCAAGGGAACGGGTTGCAGGAGACACTTTTTCTCTGCTTTCTCAGTCTCTTTCCTAGTGCCGGTTTGAAGTTCCTGCAGTTTTCACTGTAAAACCGAGTTGGAGCTAGTACCTCCCCATATATATTTATGGAATGGAGTTTGCAACTGAAAAGAAACTTTGTGTTCCCAACAAGCTAGTTGAACGACGGCTTTCAAACACACTTATCTCTCAGAACTGAGTATGTGGAGAGACTTTCGTTCATCTAGCACCAGGTGAACGGGTTGGAGGAGACAGTTTTTCTCTGCTTTCTCAGTCTGTTTCCTAGTGCCGGTTTGAAGTTCCTGCAGTTTTCACTGTAAAACCGAGTTGGAGCTTGTACCTGCCCATATATATGTATGGAATGGAGTTTGCAACTGAAAAGAAACTTTGTGTTCCCAACAAGCTAGGTGAAGGACGGCTTTCACACACACTTATCTCTCAGAACTGAGCAAGTGGAGAGACGTTCGTTCATCTAGCACCAAGGGAACGGGTTGCAGGAGACATTTTTCTCAGCTTTCTCAGTCTGTTTCCTAGTGCCGGTTTGAAGTTCCTGCAGTTTTCACTGTAAAACCGAGTTGGAGCTAGTACCTCCCCATATATATGTATGGAATGGAGTTTGCAACTGAAAAGAAACTTTGTGTTCCCAACAAGCTAGTTGAAGGACGGCTTTCAAACACACTTATCTCTCAGAACTGAGTATGTGGAGAGACGTTCATTCATCTAGCACCAGGGGAACGGGTTGGAGGAGACACTTTTTCTCTGCTTTCTCAGTCTGTTTCCTAGTGCCGGTTTGAAGTTCCTGCAGTTTTCACAGTAAAACCGAGTTGGAGCTTGTACCTCCACTTATATATGTAAGGAATGGAGTTTGCAACTGAAAAGAAACTTTGTGTTCCCAACAAGATAGGTGAAGGACGGCTTTCACACACACTTATCTCTCAGAACTGAGCAAGTGGAGAGACGTTCGTTCATCTAGAACCAAGGGAACGGGTTGCAGGAGACACTTTTTCTCTGCTTTCTCAGTCTGTTTCCTAGTGCCGGTTTGAAGTTCCTGCAGTTTTCACTGTAAAACCGAGTTGGAGCTAGTACCTTCACATGTATATGAATGGAATGGATTTTGCAACTGAAAAGAAGCTTTGTGTTCCCAACAAACTAGGTGAAGGACGGCTTTCACACACACTTATCTCTCAAAACTGAGCAAGTGGAGAGACGTTCGTTCATCTAGCACCAAGGGTACGGGTTGCAGGAGACACTTTTTCTCTGCTTTCTCAGTCTGTTTCCTAGTGTCGGTTTGAAGTTCCTGCAGTTTTCACTGTAAAACCGATTTGGAGTTAGTACCTCCCCTTATATATGTATGGAAAGCAGTTTGCAACTGAAAAGAAACTTTGTGTTCCCAACAAGCTAGGTGAAGGACGGCTTTCACACACACTTATCTCTCAAAACTGAGCAAGTGGAGAGACGTTCGTTCATCTAGCACCAAGGGAACGGGTTGCAGGAGACACTTTTTCTCTGCTTTCTCAGTCTGTTTCCTAGTGCCGGTTTGAAGTTCCTGCAGTTTTCACTGTAAAACCGAGTTGGAGCTAGTACCTGCCCATATATATGTATGGAATGGAGTTTGCAACTGAAAAGAAACTTTGCGTTCCCAACAAGCTAGGTGAAGGACGGCTTTCACACACACTTATCTCTTAGAATGAGCAAGTGGAGAGACGTTCGTTCATCTAGCACCAAGGGAACGGGTTGCAGGAGACACTTTTTCTCTGCTTTCTCAGTCTCTTTCCTAGTGCCGGTTTGAAGTTCCTGCAGTTTTCACTGTAAAACCGAGTTGGAGCTAGTACCTCCCCATATATATTTATGGAATGGAGTTTGCAACTGAAAAGAAACTTTGTGTTCCCAACAAGCAAGTTGAACGACGGCTTTCAAACACACTTATCTCTCAGAACTGAGTATGTGGAGAGACTTTCGTTCATCTAGCACCAGGTGAACGGGTTGGAGGAGACAGTTTTTCTCTGCTTTCTCAGTCTGTTTCCTAGTGCCGGTTTGAAGTTCCTGCAGTTTTCACTGTAAAACCGAGTTGGAGCTTGTACCTGCCCATATATATGTATGGAATGGAGTTTGCAACTGAAAAGAAACTTTGTGTTCCCAACAAGCTAGGTGAAGGACGGCTTTCACACACACTTATCTCTCAGAACTGAGCAAGTGGAGAGACGTTCGTTCATCTAGCACCAAGGGAACGGGTTGCAGGAGACATTTTTCTCAGCTTTCTCAGTCTGTTTCCTAGTGCCGGTTTGAAGTTCCTGCAGTTTTCACTGTAAAACCGAGTTGGAGCTAGTACCTCCCCATATATATGTATGGAATGGAGTTTGCAACTGAAAAGAAACTTTGTGTTCCCAACAAGCTAGTTGAAGGACGGCTTTCAAACACACTTATCTCTCAGAACTGAGTATGTGGAGAGACGTTCGTTCATCTAGCACCAGGGGAACGGGTTGGAGGAGACACTTTTTCTCTGCTTTCTCAGTCTGTTTCCTAGTGCCGGTTTGAAGTTCCTGCAGTTTTCACAGTAAAACCGAGTTGGAGCTTGTACCTCCACTTATATATGTATGGAATGGAGTTTGCAACTGAAAAGAAACTTTGTGTTCCCAACAAGATAGGTGAAGGACGGCTTTCACACACACTTATCTCTCAGAACTGAGCAAGTGGAGAGACGTTCGTTCATCTAGAACCAAGGGAACGGGTTGCAGGAGACACTTTTTCTCTGCTTTCTCAGTCTGTTTCCTAGTGCCGGTTTGAAGTTCCTGCAGTTTTCACTGTAAAACCGAGTTGGAGCTAGTACCTTCACATGTATATGAATGGAATGGATTTTGCAACTGAAAAGAAGCTTTGTGTTCCCAACAAACTAGGTGAAGGACGGCTTTCACACACACTTATCTCTCAAAACTGAGCAAGTGGAGAGACGTTCGTTCATCTAGCACCAAGGGTACGGGTTGCAGGAGACACTTTTTCTCTGCTTTCTCAGTCTGTTTCCTAGTGTCGGTTTGAAGTTCCTGCAGTTTTCACTGTAAAACCGATTTGGAGTTAGTACCTCCCCATATATATGTATGGTGTGGAGTTTGCAACTGAAAAGAAACTTTGTGTTCCCAACAAGCTAGGTGAAGTTCGGCTTTCACACACACATATCTCTCAGAACTGAGCAAGTGGAGAGACATTCGTTCATCTAGCACCAATGGAACGGGTTGCAGGACACTCTTTTTCTCTGCATTCTCAGTCTGATTCCTAGTGCCGGTTTGATGTTCCTGCAGTTTTCACTGTAAAACAGAGTTGGAGCTAGTACCTCCCCTTATATATTTATGGAATGGAGTTTGCAACTGAAAAGAAACTTTGTCTTCCCAAAAAGCTAGGTGAAGTACGGCTTTCACACACACTTATCTCTCAAAACTGAGCAAGTGGAGAGACGTTCGTTCATCTAGCACCAAGGGAACGGGTTACAAGGGAAATTTTTACTCTGGTTTTTCAGTCTGTTTCCTAGTGCCGGTTTGAAGATCCTGCATTTTTCACTGTAAAACTGAGTTGGAATTAGTACCTCCCCATATATACTTATGGAGTGGAGTTTGCAACTGATAAGAAACTTTGTGTTCCCAAGAAGCTAGGTGAAGGACGGCTTTCACACACACTTATCTCTCAGAACTGAGCATGTGGAGAGACGTTCGTTCATCTAGCACCAAGGGAACGTGTTGCAGAAGAAACTTTTACTCTGGTGTCTCAGTCTGTTTCCTAGTGCCGGTTTGAAGTTCCTGCAGTTTTCACTGTAAATCGGAGTTGGAGCTAGTACCTCCCCATATATATGTATGGAGTGGTGTTTGCAACTGAATAGAATCTTAGTGTTCCCAAAAAGCTACTTGAAATACGGCTTTCACACACACTTATCTCTCAGAACTGAGCATGTGGAGAGACGTTCTTTTATGTAGCACAAATGGAACGTGTTGCAGGAGACACTTTTTCTCTGCTTTCTCAGTCTGTTTCCTAGTGCCTGTTGGAAGTTCCTGCAGTTTTCACTGTAAAACTGGGTTGGAGTTATTACCTCCCCATATATATGTATGGTGTGGAGTTTGTAACTGAAAAGAAACTTTGTGTTCCCAACAATCTAGGTGAAGGACGGCTTTCACACACACTTATCTCTCTGAACTGAGCAAGTGGAGAGACGTTCGTTCATCTTGCACCAAGGGAACGGGTTGCAGCAGACACTTTTTCTCTGCTTTCTCAGTCTGTTTCCTAGTGCCGGTTTGAAATTCCTGCAGTTTTCACTGTAAAACCGAGTTGGAGCTAGTACCTCCCCATATATATGTATGGAATGGAGTTTGCAACTGAAAAGAAACTTTGTGTTCCCAACAAGCTAGGTGAAGGACGGCTTTCACACACACTTATCTCTCAGAACTGAGCAAGTGGAGAGACGTTCGTTCATCTAAAACCAAGGGAACGGGTTGCAGGAGACACTTTTTCTCTGCTTTCTCAGTCTGTTTCCTAGTGCCGGTTTGAAGTTCCTCCAGTTTTCACTGTAAATCGAAGTTGGAGCTAGTACCTCCCCATATATATCTATGGAGTGTTGTTTGCAACTGAATAGAATCTTAGTGATCCCAACAAGCTACTTGAAAGACGGCTTTCACACACACTTATCTCTCAGTACTGAGCATGTGGAGAGACGTTCTTTTCTGTAGCACAATTGGAACGGGTTGCAGTAGACACTTTTCTCTGCTTTCTCAGTCTGTTTCCTAGTGCCTGATGGAAGTTCCTGCAGTTTTCACTGTAAAACCGATTTGGAGCTATTACCTCCCCAAATATATGTATGGTGTGGAGTTTGCAACTGAAAAGAAACTTTGTGTTCCCAACAAGCTAGGTGAAGAACGGCTTTCACACACACTTATCTCTCTGAACTTAGCAAGTGGAGAGACGTTCGTTCATCTAGCACCAAGGGAACGGGTTGCCGGAGACACTTTTTCTCTGCTTTGTCAGTCTGTTTCCTAGTGCCGGTTTGAAGTTCCTGCAGTTTTCACTGTAAAACCGAGTTGGAGATTGTACCTACCCATATATATGTATGGAATGGAGTTTGCAACTGAAAAGAAACTTTGTGTTCCCAAAAAGCTAGGTGAAGGACGGCTTTCACACACACTTATCTCTCAGAACTGAGCAAGTGGAGAGACGTTCGTTCATCTAGCACCAAGGGAACGGGTTGCAGGAGACACTTTTTCTCTGCTTTCTCAGTCTTTTTCCTAGTGTCGGTTTGAAGTTCCTGCAGTTTTCACTGTAAAACCGAGTTGGAGCTTGTACCTCCCCTTATATATATATGGAATGGAGTTTGCAACTGAAAAGAAACTTTGTGTTCCCAACAAGCTAGGTGAAGGACGGCTTTCACACACACTTATCTCTCAGAACTGAGCAAGTGGAGAGACGTTCGTTCATCTAGCACCAAGGGAACGGGTTGCAGGACAATCTTTTTCTCTGCTTTCTCAGTCTGATTCCTTGTGCCGGTTTGATGTTCCTGCAGTTTTCACTGTAAAACCGAGTTGGAGCTAGTACCTCCCCATATATATGTATGGAATGAAGTATGCAACTGAAAAGAAACTTTGTGTTCCCAACAAGCTAGGTGAATGACGGCTTTCACACACACTTATCTCTCAGACCTGAGAAAGTGGAGAGACGTTCGTTCATCTAACACCAAGGGAACGGGTTGCAGGAGACACTTATTCTCTGCTTTCTCAGTCTGATTCCTAGTGCCGGTTTGAATTTCCTGCAGTTTTCACTGTAAAACCGAGTTGGAGCTAGTACCTCCCCTGATATATGTATGGAATGGAGTTTGCAACTGAAAAAAAACTTTGTGTTCCCAAAAAGCTAGGTGAAGGACGGCTTTCACACACACTTTTCTCTCAGAACTGAGCATGTGGAGAAACGTTCGTTCATCTAGCACCAAGGGAACGGGTTACAAGGGAAATTTTTACTCTGGTTTTTCAGTCTGTTTCCTAGTGTCGGTTTGAAGATCCTGCATTTTTCACTGTAAAACTGAGTTGGAATTAGTACCTTCCCATATATACTTATGGAGTGGAGTTTGCAACTGATAAGAAACTTTGTGTTCCCACGAAGCAATGTGAAGGACGGCTTTCACACACACTTATCTCTCAGAACTGAGCATGTGGAGAGACGTTCGTTCATCTAGCACCAAGGGAACGTGTTGCACAAGAAACTTTTACTCTGGTGTCTCAGTCTGTTTCCTAGTGCCGGTTTGAATTTCCTGCAATTTTCACTGTAAATCGGAGTTGGAGCTAGTACCTCCCCATATATATGTATTGAGTGGTGTTTGCAACTGAATAGAATCTTAGTGTTCCCAAAAAGCTACTTGAAAGACGGCTTTCACACACACTGATCTCTCAGAACTGAGCAAGTGGAGAGACGTTCGTTCATCTAGCACCAAGGGAACGGGTTGCAGGAGACACTTTTTCTCTGCTTTCTCAGTCTGTTTCCTAGTGCCGGTTTGAAGTTCCTGCAGTTTTCACTGTAAAACCGAGTTGGAGCCAGTACCTCCCCATATATATGTATGGAATGGAGTTTGCAACTGAAAAGAAACTTTGTGTTCCCAACAAGCTAGGTGAAGGACGGCTTTCACACACACTTATCTCTTAGAATGAGCAAGTGGAGAGACGTTCGTTCATCTAGCACCAAGGGAACGGGTTGCAGGAGACACTTTTTCTCTGCTTTCTCAGTCTGTTTCCTAGTGCCGGTTTGAAGTTCCTGCAGTTTTCACTGTAAAACCGAGTTGTAGCTAGTACCTCCCCATATATATGTATGGAATGGAGTTTGCAACTGAAAAGAAACTTTGTGTTCCCAACAAGTTAGTTGAAGGACGGCTTTCAAACACACTTATCTCTCTGAACTGAGTATGTGGAGAGACTTTCGTTCATCTAGCACCAGGGGAACGGTTTGCAGGAGACACTTTTTCTCTGCTTTCTCAGTCTGTTTCCTAGTGCCGGTTTGAAGTTCCTGCAGTTTTCACTGTAAAACCGAGTTGGAGCTTGTACCTGCCCATATATATGTATGGAATGGAGTTTGCAACTGAAAAGAAACTTTGTGTTCCCAACAAGCTAGGTGAAGGACGGCTTTCACACACAATTATCTCTCAGAACTGAGCAAGTGGAGAGACGTTCGTTCATCTAGCACCAAGGGAACGGGTTGCAGGAGACACTTTTTCTCAGCTTTCTCAGTCTGTTTCCTAGTGCCGGTTTGAAGTTCCTGCAGTTTTCACTGTAAAACCGAGTTGGAGCTAGTACCTCCCCATATATATGTATGGAATGGAGTTTGCAACTGAAAAGAAACTTTGTGTTCCCAACAAGCTAGTTGAAGGACGGCTTTCAAACACACTTATCTCTCAGAACTGAGTATGTGGAGAGACGTTCGTTCATCTAGCACCAGGGGAACGGGTTGGAGGAGACACTTTTTCTCTGCTTTCTCAGTCTGTTTCCTAGTGCCGGTTTGAAGTTCCTGCAGTTTTCACAGTAAAACCGAGTTGGAGCTTGTACCTCCCCTTATATATGTATGGAATGGAGTTTGCAACTGAAAAGAAACTTTGTGTTCCCAACAAGCTAGGTGAAGGACGGCTTTCACACACACTTATCTCTCAGAACTGAACAAGTGGAGAGACGTTCGTTCATCTAGAACCAAGGGAACGGGTTGCAGGAGACACTTTTTCTCTGCTTTATCAGTCTGTTTCCTAGTGCCGGTTTGAAGTTCCTGCAGTTTTCACTGTAAAACCGAGTTGGAGCTAGTACCTTCACATGTATATGAATGGAATGGATTTTGCAACTGAAAAGAAACTTTGTGTTCCCAACAAACTAGGTGAAGGACGGCTTTCACACACACTTATCTCTCAAAACTGAGCAAGTGGAGAGACGTTCGTTCATCTAGCGCCAAGGTTACGGGTTGCAGGAGACACTTTTTCTCTGCTTTCTCAGTCTGTTTCCTAGTGTCGGTTTGAAGTTCCTGCAGTTTTCACTGTAAAACCGATTTGGAGCTAGTACCTCCACATATATATGTATGGTGTGGAGTTTGCAACTGAAAAGGAACTTTGTGTTCCCAACAAGCTAGGTGAAGTTCGGCTTTCACACACACATATCTCTCAGAACTGAGCAAGTGGAGAGACGTTCGTTCATCTAGCACCAAAGGAACGGGTTGCAGGACACTCTTTTTCTCTGCATTCTCAGTCTGATTCCTAGTGCCGGTTTGATGTTCCTGCAGTTTTCACTGTAAAACAGAGTTGGAGCTAGTACCTCCCCTTATATATGTATGGAATGGAGTTTGCAACTGAAAAGAAACTTTGTGTTCCCAAAAAGCTAGGTGAAGGACGGCTTTCACACACACTTATCTCTCAAAACTGAGCAAGTGGAGAAACGTTCGTTCATCTAGCACCAAGGGAACGGGTTACAAGGGAAATTTTTACTCTGGTTTTTCTGTCTGTTTCCTAGTGCCGGTTTAAAGATCCTGCATTTTTCACTGTAAAACTGAGTTGGAATTAGTACCTCCCCATATATATTTATGGAGTGGAGTTTGCAACTGATAAGTAACTTTGTGTTCCCAAGAAGCTTGTTGAAGGACGGCTTTCACACACAATTATTTCTCAGAACTGAGCAAGTGGAGAGACGTTCGTTCATCTTGCACAAAGGGAACGGGTTGCAGGAGACACTTTTTCTCTGCTTTCTCAGTCTGTTTCCTAGTGCCGGTTTGAAGTTCCTGCAGTTTTCACTGTAAAAACGAGTTGGAGAATGTACCTCACCATATATATGTATGGAATGGAGTTTGCAACTGAAAAGAAACTTTGTGTTCCCAACAAGCTTGTTGAAGGACGGCTTTCACACACACTTATTTCTCAGAACTGAGCAAGTGGAGAGACGTTCGTTCATCTTGCACAAAGGGAACGGTTTGCAGGAGACACTTTTTCTCTGCTTTCTCATTCTGTTTCCTAGTGCCGGTTTGAAGTTCCTGCAGTTTTCACTGTAAAACCGAGTTGGAGCTAGTACCTCCCCATATATATGTAAGGAATGGAGTTTGCAACTGAAAAGAAACTTTGTGTTCCCAACAAGCTAGGTGAAGGACGGCTTTCACACACACTTATCTCTCAGAACTGAGCAAGTGGAGAGACGTTCGTTCATCTAGCACCAAGGGAACGGGTTGCAGGAGACACTTTTTCTATGCTTTCTCAGTCTGTTTCCTAGTGCCGGTTTGAAGTTCCTGCAGTTTTCACAGTAAAACCGAGTTGGAGCTAGTACCTCCCCATATATATGTATGGAATGGAATTTCAACTGAAAAGAAACTTTGTGTTCCCAACAAGCTAGTTGAAGGACGGCTTTCAAACACACTTATCTCTCAGAACTGAGTATGTGGAGAGACGTTCGTTCATCTATCACCAGGGGAACGGGTTGGAGGAGACACTTTTTCTCTGCTTTCTCACTCTGTTTCCTAGTGCCGGTTTGAAGTTCCTGCAGTTTTCACTGTAAAACCGAGTTGGAGCTAGTACCTCCCCATATATATGTATGGAATGGAGTTTGCAACTGAAAAGAAACTTTGTGTTCCCAACAAGCTAGGTGAAGGAAGGCTTTCACACACACTTATCTCTCAGAACTGAGCAAGTGGAGAGACGTTCGTTCATCTAGAACCAAGGGAACGGGTTGCAGGAGACACTTTTTCTCTGCTTTCTCAGTCTGTTTCCTAGTGCCGGTTTGAAGTTCCTGCAGTTTTCTCTGTAAAACCGAGTTGGAGCTAGTACCTCCACATGTATATGAATGGAATGAATTTTGCAACTGAAAGGAAACTTTGTGTTCCCAACAAGCTAGGTGAAGGACGGCTTTCACACACAATTATCTCTCAAATCTGAGCAAGTGGAGAGACGTTCGTTCATCTAGCACCAAGGGAACGGGTTGCAGGAGACACTTTTTCTCTGCTTTCTCAGTCTCTTTCCTAGTGCCGGTTTGAAGTTACTGCAGTTTTCACTGTAAAACCGAGTTGGAGCTAGTACCTCCCCATATATATGTATGGAATGGAGTTTGCAACTGAAAAGAAACTTTGTGTTCCCAGCAAGCTAGGTGAAGTACGGCTTTCACACACACTTATCTCTCAGAACTGAGCAAGTGGAGAGACGTTAGTTCATCTAGCACCAAGGGAACGGGTTGCAGGAGACACTTTTTCTCTGCTTTCTCAGTCTGTTTCCTAGTGCCGGTTTGAAGTTCCTGCAGTTTTCACTGTAAAACCGAGTTGGAGCTAGTACCACCCCATATATATGTATGGTGTGGAGTTTGCAACTGAAAAGAAACTTTGTATTCCCAACAAGCTAGGTGAAGTTCGGCTTTCACACACACATATCTCTCAGAACTAAGCAAGTGGAGAGACGTTCGTTCATCTAGCACCAAGGGAACGGGTTGCACGACACTCTTTTTTCCTGCATTCTCAGTCTGATTCCTTGTGCCGGTTTGATGTTCCTGCAGTTTTAACTGTAAAACCGAGTTGGAGCTAGTACCTCCCCATATATATGTATGGAATGGAGTTTGCAACTGAAAAGAAACTTTGTGTTCCCAACAAGCTAGGTGAAGGACGGCTTTCACACACACTTATCTCTCAGAACTGAGCAAGTGGAGAGACGTTCGTTCATCTAACACCAAGGGAACGGGTTGCAGGAGACACTTTTTCTCTGCTTTCTCAGTCTGTTTCCTAGTGCCGGTTTGAAGATCCTGCATTTTTCACTGTAAAACTGAGTTGGAATTAGTACCTCCCCATATATACTTATGTAGTGAAGTTTGCAACTGATAACAAACTTTGTTTTCCCAAGAAGCTAGGTGAAGGACGGCTTTCACACACACTTATCTCTCAGAACTGAGCATGTGGAGAGACATTCGTTCATCTAGCACCAAGGGAACTGGTTGCAGAAGAAACTTTTACTCTGGTGTCTCAGTCCGTTTCCTAGTGCCGGTTTGAATTTCCTGCAGTTTTCACTGTAAATCGGAGTTGGAGGTAGTACCTCCCCATATATATGTATGGAGTGGTGTTTGCAACTGAATAGAATCTTAGTGTTCCCAAAAAGCTACTTGAAAGAAGGCTTTCACATACACTGATCTCTCAGAACTGAGCAAGTGGAGAGACGTTCGTTCATCTAGCACCAATGGAACGGGTTGCAGGAGACACTTTTTCTCTGCTTTCTCAGTCTGTTTCCTAGTGCCGGTTTGAAGTTCCTGCAGTTTTCACTGTAAAACCGAGTTGGAGCTAGTACCTCCCCTTATATATGTATGGAAAGCAGTTTGCAACTGAAAAGAAACTTTGTGTTCCCAACAAGCTAGGTGAAGGACGGCTTTCACACACACTTATCTCTCAAAACTGAGCAAGTGGAGAGACGTTCGTTCATCTAGCACCAAGGGAACGGGTTGCAGGAGACACTTTTTCTCTGCTTTCTCAGTCTGTTTCCTAGTGCCTGTTTGAAGTTCCTGCAGTTTTCACTGTAAAACCGAGTTGGAGCTAGTACCTGCCCATATGTATGTATGGAATGGAGTTTGCAACTGAAAAGAAACTTTGTGTTCCCAACAAGCTAGGTGAAGGACGGCTTTCACACACACTTATCTCTTAGAATGAGCAAGTGGAGAGACGTTCGTTCATCTAGCACCAAGGGAACGGGTTGCAGGAGACACTTTTTCTCTGCTTTCTCAGTCTCTTTCCTAGTGCCGGTTTGAAGTTCCTGCAGTTTTCACTGTAAAACCGAGTTGGAGCTAGTACCTCCCCATATATATTTATGGAATGGAGTTTGCAACTGAAAAGAAACTTTGTGTTCCCAACAAGCTAGTTGAAGGACGGCTTTCAAACACACTTATCTCTCAGAACTGAGTATGTGGAGAGACTTTCGTTCATCTAGCACCAGGTGAACGGGTTGGAGGAGACAGTTTTTCTCTGCTTTCTCAGTCTGTTTCCTAGTGCCGGTTTGAAGTTCCTGCAGTTTTCACTGTAAAACCGAGTTGGAGCTTGTACCTGCCCATATATATGTATGGAATGGAGTTTGCAACTGAAAAGAAACTTTGTGTTCCCAACAAGCTAGGTGAAGGACGGCTTTCACACACACTTATCTCTCAGAACTGAGCAAGTGGAGAGACGTTCGTTCATCTAGCACCAAGGGAACGGGTTGCAGGAGACACTTTTTCTCAGCTTTCTCAGTCTGTTTCCTAGTGCCGGTTTGAAGTTCCTGCAGTTTTCACTGTAAAACCGAGTTGGAGCTAGTACCTCCCCATATATATGTATGGAATGGAGTTTGCAACTGAAAAGAAACTTTGTGTTCCCAACAAGCTAGTTGAAGGACGGCTTTCAAACACACTTATCTCTCAGAACTGAGTATGTGAAGAGACGTTCGTTCATCTAGCACCAGGGGAACGGGTTGGAGGAGACACTTTTTCTCTGCTTTCTCAGTCTGTTTCCTAGTGCCGGTTTGAAGTTCCTGCAGTTTTCACAGTAAAACAGAGTTGGAGCTTGTACCTCCCCTTATATATGTATGGAATGGAGTTTGCAACTGAAAAGAAACTTTGTGTTCCCAACAAGATAGGTGAAGGACGGCTTTCACACACACTTATCTCTCAGAACTGAGCAAGTGGAGAGACGTTCGTTCATCTAGAACCAAGGGAACGGGTTGCAGGAGACACTTTTTCTCTGCTTTCTCAGTCTGTTTCCTAGTGCCGGTTTGAAGTTCCTGCAGTTTTCACTGTAAAACCGAGTTGGAGCTAGTACCTTCACATGTATATGAATGGAATGGATTTTGCAACTGAAAAGAAACTTTGTGTTCCCAACAAACTAGGTGAAGGACGGCTTTCACACACACTTATCTCTCAAAACTGAGCAAGTGGAGAGACGTTCGTTCATCTAGCACCAAGGGTACGGGTTGCAGGAGACACTTTTTCTCTGCTTTCTCAGTCTGTTTCCTAGTGTCGGTTTGAAGTTCCTGCAGTTTTCACTGTAAAACCGATTTGGAGCTAGTACCTCCCCATATATATGTATGGTGTGGAGTTTGCAACTGAAAAGAAACTTTGTGTTCCCAACAAGCTAGGTGAAGTTCGGCTTTCACACACACATATCTCTCTGAACTGAGCAAGTGGAGAGACATTCGTTCATGTAGCACCAAGGGAACGGGTTGCAGGACACTCTTTTTCTCTGCATTCTCAGTCTGATTCCTAGTGCCGGTTTGATGTTCCTGCAGTTTTCACTGTAAAACAGAGTTGGAGCTAGTACCTCCCCTTATATATTTATGGAATGGAGTTTGCAACTGAAAAGAAACTTTGTCTTCCCAAAAAGCTAGGTGAAGTACGGCTTTCACACACACTTATCTCTCAAAACTGAGCAAGTGGAGAGACGTTCGTTCATCTAGCACCAAGGGAACCGGTTACAAGGGAAATTTTTACTCTGGTTTTTCAGTCTGTTTCCCAGTGCCGGTTTGAAGATCCTGCATTTTTCACTGTAAAACTGAGTTGGAATTAGTACCTCCCCATATATACTTATGGAGTGGAGTTTGCAACTGATAAGAAACTTTGTGTTCCCAAGAAGCTAGGTGAAGGACGGCTTTCACACACACTTATCTCTCAGAACTGAGCATGTGGAGAGACGTTCGTTCATCTAGCACCAAGGGAACGTGTTGCAGAAGAAACTTTTACTCTGGTGTCTCAGTCTGTTTCCTAGTGCCGGTTTGAAGTTCCTGCAGTTTTCACTGTAAATCGGAGTTGGAGCTAGTACCTCCCCATATATATGTATGGAGTGGTGTTTGCAACTGAATAGAATCTTAGTGTTCCCAAAAAGCTACTTGAAATACGGCTTTCACACACACTTATCTCTCAGAACTGAGCATGTGGAGAGACGTTCTTTTATGTAGCACAAATGGAACGTGTTGCAGGAGACACTTTTTCTCTGCTTTCTCAGTCTGTTTCCTAGTGCCTGTTGGAAGTTCCTGCAGTTTTCACTGTAAAACTGAGTTGGAGCTATTACCTCCCCATATATATGTATGGTGTGGAGTTTGTAACTGAAAAGAAACTTTGTGTTCCCAACAATCTAGGTGAAGGACGGCTTTCACACACACTTATCTCTCTGAACTGAGCAAGTGGAGAGACGTTCGTTCATCTTGCACGAAGGGAACGGGTTGCAGCAGACACTTTTTCTCTGCTTTCTCAGTCTGTTTCCTAGTGCCGGTTTGAAATTCCTGCAGTTTTCACTGTAAAACCGAGTTGGAGCTAGTACCTCCCCATATATATGTATGGAATGGAGTTTGCAACTGAAAAGAAACTTTGTGTTCCCAACAAGCTAGGTGAAGGACGGCTTTCACACACACTTATCTCTCAGAACTGAGCAAGTGGAGAGACGTTCGTTCATCTAAAACCAAGGGAACGGGTTGCAGGAGACACTTTTTCTCTGCTTTCTCAGTCTGTTTCCTAGTGCCGGTTTGAAGTTCCTCCAGTTTTCACTGTAAATCGAAGTTGGAGCTAGTACCTCCCAATATATATCTATGGAGTGTTGTTTGCAACTGAATAGAATCTTAGTGATCCCAACAAGCTACTTGAAAGACGGCTTTCACACACACTTATCTCTCAGTACTGAGCATGTGGAGAGACGTTCTTTTCTGTAGCACAATTGGAACGGGTTGCAGTAGACACTTTTCTCTGCTTTCTCAGTCTGTTTCCTAGTGCCTGATGGAAGATCCTGCAGTTTTCACTGTAAAACCGATTTGGAGCTATTACCTCCCCATATATATGTATGGTGTGGAGTTTGCAACTGAAAAGAAACTTTGTGTTCCCAACAAGCTAGGTGAAGAACGGCTTTCACACACACTTATCTCTCTGAACTTAGCAAGTGGAGAGACGTTCGTTCATCTAGCACCAAGGGAACGGGTTGCCGGAGACACTTTTTCTCTGCTTTCTCAGTCTGTTTCCTAGTGCCGGTTTGAAGTTCCTGCAGTTTTCACTGTAAAACCGAGTTGGAGCTTGTACCTACCCATATATATGTATGGAATGGAGTTTGCAACTGAAAAGAAACTTTGTGTTCCCAAAAAGCTAGGTGAAGGACGGCTTTCACACACACTTATCTCTCAGAACTGAGCAAGTGGAGAGACGTTCGTTCATCTAGCACCAAGGGAACGGGTTGCAGGAGACACTTTTTCTCTGCTTTCTCAGTCTTTTTCCTAGTGTCGGTTTGAAGTTCCTGCAGTTTTCACTGTAAAACCGAGTTGGAGCTTGTACCTCCCCTTATATATATATGGAATGGAGTTTGCAACTGAAAAGAAACTTTGTGTTCCCAACAAGCTAGGTGAAGGACGGCTTTCACACACACTTATCTCTCAGAACTGAGCAAGTGGAGAGACGTTCGTTCATCTAGAACCAAGGGAACGGGTTGCAGGAGACACTTTTTCTCTGCTTTCTCATTCTGTTTCCTAGTGCCGGTTTGAAGTTCCTGCAGTTTTCACTGTAAAACCGAGTTGGAGCTAGTACCTCCACATGTATATGAATGGAATGGATTTTGCAACTGAAAACAAATTTTGTGTTCCCAACAAGCTAGGTGAAGGACGGCTTTCACACACACATATCTCTCAGAACTGAGCAAGTGGAGAGACGTTCGTTCATCTAGCACCAAGGGAACGGGTTGCAGGAGTCACTTTTTCTCTGCTTTCTCAGACTGTTTCCAAGTGCCGGTTTGAAGTTCCTGCAGTTTTCACTGTAAAAGCGAGTTGGAGCTAGTATCTCCCCATATATATGTAAGGAATGGAGTTTGCAACTGAAAAGAAACTTTGTGTTCCCAACAAGCAAGGTGAAGGACGGCTTTCACACACACTTATCTCTCAGAACTGAGCAAGTGGAGAGACGTTCGTTCATCTAGAACCAAGGGAACGGGTTGCAGGAGACACTTTTTCTCTGCTTTCTCAGTCTGTTTCCTAGTGCCGGTTTGCAGTTCCTGCAGTTTTCACTGTAAAACCGAGTTGGAGCTGGTACCTCCACATGTATATGAATGGAATGGATTTTGCAACTGAAAAGAAACTTTGTGTTCCCAACAAGCTAGGTGAAGGACGGCTTTCACACACACTTATCTCTCAAAACTGAGCAAGTGGAGAGACGTTCGTTCATCTAGCACCAAGGGTACGGGTTGCAGGAGACAATTTTCCTCTGCTTTCTCAGTCTGTTTCCTAGTGCCGGTTTGAAGTTCCTGCAGTTTTCACTGTAAAACCGAATTGGAGCTAGTACCTCCCCATATATATGTATGGTGTGGAGTTTGCAACTGAAAAGAAACTTTGTGTTCCCAACAAGCTAGGTGAAGGTCGGCTTTCACACACACATATCTCTCAGAACTGAGCAAGTGGAGAGACGTTCGTTCATCTAGCACCAAGGGAACGGGTTGCAGGACAATCTTTTTCTCTGCTTTCTCAGTCTGATTCCTTGTGCCGGTTTGATGTTCCTGCAGTTTTCACTGTAAAACCGAGTTGGAGCTAGTACCTCCCCATATATATGTATGGAATGAAGTATGCAACTGAAAAGAAACTTTGTGTTCCCAACAAGCTAGGTGAAGGACGGCTTTCACACACACTTATCTCTCAGACCTGAGAAAGTGGAGAGACGTTCGTTCATCTAACACCAAGGGAACGGGTTGCAGGAGACACTTATTCTCTGCTTTCTCAGTCTGATTCCTAGTGCCGGTTTGAATTTCCTGCAGTTTTCACTGTAAAACCGAGTTGGAGCTAGTACCTCCCCTGATATATGTATGGAATGGAGTTTGCAACTGAAAAAAAACTTTGTGTTCCCAACAAGCTAGGTGAAGGACGGCTTTCACACACACTTTTCTCTCAGAACTGAGCATGTGGAGAAACGTTCGTTCATCTAGCACCAAGGGAACGGGTTACAAGGGAAATTTTTACTCTGGATTTTCAGTCTGTTTCCTAGTGTCGGTTTGAAGATCCTGCATTTTTCACTGTAAAACTGAGTTGGAATTAGTACTTTCCCATATATACTTATGGAGTGGAGTTTGCAACTGATAAGAAACTTTGTGTTCCCAAGAAGCAATGTGAAGGACGGCTTTCACACACACTTATTTCTCAGAACTGAGCATGTGGAGAGACGTTCGTTCATCTAGCACCAAGGGAACGTGTTGCACAAGAAACTTTTACTCTGGTGTCTCAGTCTGTTTCCTAGTGCCGGTTTGAATTTCCTGCAATTTTCACTGTAAATCGGAGTTGGAGCTAGTACCTCCCCATATATATGTATTGAGTGGTGTTTGCAACTGAATAGAATCTTAGTGTTCCCAAAAAGCTACTTGAAAGACGGCTTTCACACACACTGATCTCTCAGAACTGAGCAAGTGGAGAGACGTTCGTTCATCTAACACCAAGGGAACTGGTTGCAGGAGAAACTTTTTCTCTGCTTTCTCAGTCTGTTTCCTAGTTCCGGTTTGAAGTTCCTGCAGTTTTCACTGTAAAACCGAGTTGGAGCTAGTACCTCCCCTTATATATGTATGGAATGGAGTTTGCAAATGAAAAGAAACTTTGTGTTCCCAACAAGCTAGGTGAAGGACGGCTTTCACACACACTTTTCTCTCAGAACTGAGCATGTGGAGAAACGTTCGTTCACCTAGCACCAAGGGAACGGGTTACAAGGGAAATTTTTACTCTGGATTTTCAGTCTGTTTCCTAGTGCCGTTTTGAAGATCTTGCATTTTTCACTGTAAAACTGAGTTGGAATTAGTACCTCCCCATATATACTTATGGAGTGGAGTTTGCAACTGATAAGAAACTTTGTGTTCCCAAGAAGCTAGGTGAAAGACGGCTTTCACACACACTTATCTCTCAGAACTGAGCATGTGGAGAGACGTTCCTTCACCTAGCACCAAGGGAACGTGTTGCAGAAAAAACTTTTACTCTGGTGTCTCAGTCTGTTTCCTAGTGCCGGTTTGAATTTCCTGCAGTTTTCACAGTAAATCGGAGTTGGAGCTAGTACCTCCCCATATATATGTATGGAGTGGTGTTTGCAACTGAATAGAATCTTAGTGTTCCCAAATAGCTACTTGAAAGACGGCTTTCACACACACTTATCTCTCACAACTGAGCATGTGGAGAGACGTTCTTTTATCTAGCACAAATGGAACGGGTTGCAGGAGACACTTTTTCTCTGCTTTCTCAGTCTGTTTCCTAGTGCCTGTTGGAAGTTCCTGCAGATTTCACTGTAAAACCGAGTTGGAGCTAGTACCTCCCCATATATATGTATGGTGTGGAGTTTGCAACTGAAAAGAAACTTTGTGTTCCCAACAAGCTAGGTGAAGAACGGCTTTCACACACACTTATCTCTCAGAACTCAGCAAGTGGAGAGACGTTCGTTCATCTAGCACAAAGGGAACGGGTTGCAGGAGACACTTTTTCTCTGCTTTCTCAGTCTGTTTCCTAGTGCCGGTTTGAATTTCCTGCAGTTTTCACTGTAAAACGGAGTTGGAGCTTGTACCTCCCCATATATATGTATGGAATGGAGTTTGCAACTGAAAAGGAACTTTGTGTTCCCAAAAAGCTAGGTGAAGGACGGCTTTCACACACACTTGTCTCTCAGAACTGAGCAAGTGGAGACACGTTCATTCATCTTGCACCAAGGGAACGGTTTGCAGGGGACACTTTTTCTCTGCTTTCTCAGTCTGTTTCCCAGTGCCGGTTTGAAGTTCCTGCAGTTTTCACTGTAAAACCGAGTTGGAGATAGTACCTCCCCATATATATGTATGGAATGGAGTTTGCAACTGAAAAGAAACTTTGTGTTCCCAACAAGCTATGTGAAGTTCGGCTTTCACACACAATTATCTCTCAGAACTGAGCAAGTGGAGAGACGTTCGTTCATCTAGCACCAAGGGAACGGGTTGCAGCAGACACTTTTTCTCTGCTTTCTCAGTGTGTTTCCTAGTGCCGGTTTGAAGTTCCTGCAGTTTTCACTGTAAAACCGAGTTGGAGCTTTTACCTCCCCATATATATGTATGGTGTAGAGTTTGCAACTGAAATGAGAGTTTGTGTTCCCAACAAGCTAGGTGAAGAACGGCTTTCACACACACTTATCTCTCAGAACTGAGCAAGTGGAGAGACGTTCGTTCATCTAGCACCAAGGGAACGGGTTGCAGGAGACACTTTTTCTCTGCTTTCTCAGTCTGTTTCCTAGTGCCGGATTGAAGTTCCTGCAGTTTTCACTGTAAAACCGAGTTAGAGTTTTTACCTCCCCATATATATGTATGGAAAGGAGTTTGCAACTGAAAAGAAACTTTGTGTTCCCAACAAGCTAGGTGAAGGACGGCTTTCACACACACTTATCTCTCAGAACTGAGCATGTGGAGAGACGTTCGTTCATCTAGCACCAAGGGAACGGGTTACAAGTGAAATTTTTACTCTGGTTTTTCAGTCTGTTTCCTAGTGCCGGTTTGAAGATCCTGCATTTTTCACTGTAAAACTGAGTTGGAATTAGTACCTCCCCATATATACTTATGGAGTGGAGTTTGCAACTGATAAGAAATTTTGTGTTCCCAAGAAGCTAGGTGAATCACGGCTTTCACACACACTTATCTCTCACAACTGAGCATGTGGAGAGACGTTCTTTTATCTAGCCCAAATGGAACGGGTTGCAGGAGACACTTTTTCTCTGCTTTCTCAGTCTGTTTCCTAGTGCCTGTTGGAAGTTCCTGCAGCTTTCACTGTAAAACCGAGTTGGAGCTAGTACCTCCCCATATATATGTATGGTGTGGAGTTTGCAACTGAAAAGAAACTTTGTGTTCCCAACAAGCTAGGTGAAGTTCGGCTTTCACACACACATATCTCTCAGAACTAAGCAAGTGGAGAGACGTTCGTTCATCTAGCACCAAGGGAACGGGTTGCACGACACTTTTTTTTCCTGCATTCTCAGTCTGATTCCTTGTGCCGGTTTGATGTTCCTGCAGTTTTAACTGTAAAACCGAGTTGGAGCTAGTACCTCCCCATATATATGTATGGAATGGAGTTTGCAACTGAAAAGAAACTTTGTGTTCCCAACAAGCTAGGTGAAGGACGGCTTTCACACACACTTATCTCTCAGAACTGAGCAAGTGGAGAGACGTTCGTTCATCTAACACCAAGGGAACGGGTTGCAGGAGACACTTTTTCTCTGCTTTCTCAGTCTGTTTCCTAGTGCCGGTTTGAAGATCCTGCATTTTTCACTGTAAAACTGAGTTGGAATTAGTACCTCCCCATATATACTTATGTAGTGAAGTTTGCAACTGATAACAAACTTTGTTTTCCCAAGAAGCTAGGTGAAGGACGGCTTTCACACACACTTATCTCTCAGAACTGAGCATGTGGAGAGACGTTCGTTCATCTAGCACCAAGGGAACTGGTTGCAGAAGAAACTTTTACTCTGGTGTCTCAGTCTGTTTCCTAGTGCCGGTTTGAATTTCCTGCAGTTTTCACTGTAAATCGGAGTTGGAGGTAGTACCTCCCCATATATATGTATGGAGTGGTGTTTGCAACTGAATAGAATCTTAGTGTTCCCAAAAAGCTACTTGAAAGACGGCTTTCACATACACTGATCTCTCAGAACTGAGCAAGTGGAGAGACGTTCGTTCATCTAGCACCAAGGGAACGGGTTGCAGGAGACACTTTTTCTCTGCTTTCTCAGTCTGTTTCCTAGTGCCGGTTTGAAGTTCCTGCAGTTTTCACTGTAAAACCGAGTTGGAGCTAGTACCTCCCCTTATATATGTATGGAAAGCAGTTTGCAACTGAAAAGAAACTTTGTGTTCCCAACAAGCTAGGTGAAGGACGGCTTTCACACACACTTATCTCTCAAAACTGAGCAAGTGGAGAGACGTTCGTTCATCTAGCACCAAGGGAACGGGTTGCAGGAGACACTTTTTCTCTGCTTTCTCAGTCTGTTTCCTAGTGCCGGTTTGAAGTTCCTGCAGTTTTCACTGTAAAACCGAGTTGGAGCTAGTACCTGCCCATATATATGTATGGAATGGAGTTTGCAACTGAAAAGAAACTTTGTGTTCCCAACAAGCTAGGTGAAGGACGGCTTTCACACACACTTATCTCTTAGAATGAGCAAGTGGAGAGACGTTCGTTCATCTAGCACCAAGGGAACGGGTTGCAGGAGACACTTTTTCTCTGCTTTCTCAGTCTCTTTCCTAGTGCCGGTTTGAAGTTCCTGCAGTTTTCACTGTAAAACCGAGTTGGAGCTAGTACCTCCCCATATATATTTATGGAATGGAGTTTGCAACTGAAAAGAAACTTTGTGTTCCCAACAAGCTAGTTGAAGGACGGCTTTCAAACACACTTATCTCTCAGAACTGAGTATGTGGAGAGACTTTCGTTCATCTAGCACCAGGTGAACGGGTTGGAGGAGACAGTTTTTCTCTGCTTTCTCAGTCTGTTTCCTAGTGCCGGTTTGAAGTTCCTGCAGTTTTCACTGTAAAACAGATTTGGAGCTTGTACCTGCCCATATATATGTATGGAATGGAGTTTGCAACTGAAAAGAAACTTTGTGTTCCCAACAAGCTAGGTGAAGGACGGCTTTCACACACACTTATCTCTCAGAACTGAGCAAGTGGAGAGACGTTCGTTCATCTAGCACCAAGGGAACGGGTTGCAGGAGACACTTTTTCTCAGCTTTCTCAGTCTGTTTCCTAGTGCCGGTTTGAAGTTTCTGCAGTTTTCACTGTAAAACCGAGTTGGAGCTAGTACCTCCCCATATATATGTATGGAATGGAGTTTGCAACTGAAAAGAAACTTTGTGTTCCCAACAAGCTAGGTGAAGGACGGCTTTCACACACACTTATCTCTCAGAACTGAGCAAGTGGAGAGACGTTCGTTCATCTAAAACCAAGGGAACGGGTTGCAGGAGACACTTTTTCTCTGCTTTCTCAGTCTGTTTCCTAGTGCCGGTTTGAAGTTCCTCCAGTTTTCACTGTAAATCGAAGTTGGAGCTAGTACCTCCCCATATATATCTATGGAGTGTTGTTTGCAACTGAATAGAATCTTAGTGATCCCAACAAGCTACTTGAAAGACGGCTTTCACACACACTTATCTCTCAGTACTGAGCATGTGGAGAGACGTTCTTTTCTGTAGCACAATTGGAACGGGTTGCAGTAGACACTTTTCTCTGCTTTCTCAGTCTGTTTCCTAGTGCCTGATGGATGATCCTGCAGTTTTCACTGTAAAACCGATTTGGAGCTATTACCTCCCCATATATATGTATGGTGTGGAGTTTGCAACTGAAAAGAAACTTTGTGTTCCCAACAAGCTAGGTGAAGAACGGCTTTCACACACACTTATCTCTCTGAACTTAGCAAGTGGAGAGACGTTCGTTCATCTAGCACCAAGGGAACGGGTTGCCGGAGACACTTTTTCTCTGCTTTCTCAGTCTGTTTCCTAGTGCCGGTTTGAAGTTCCTGCAGTTTTCACTGTAAAACCGAGTTGGAGCTTGTACCTACCCATATATATGTATGGAATGGAGTTTGCAACTGAAAAGAAACTTTGTGTTCCCAAAAAGCTAGGTGAAGGACGGCTTTCACACACACTTATCTCTCAGAACTGAGCAAGTGGAGAGACGTTCGTTCATCTAGCACCAAGGGAACAGGTTGCAGGAGACACTTTTTCTCAACTTTCTCAGTCTTTTTCCTAGTGTCGGTTTGAAGTTCCTGCAGTTTTCACTGTAAAACCGAGTTGGAGCTTGTACCTCCCCTTATATATATATGGAATGGAGTTTGCAACTGAAAAGAAACTTTGTGTTCCCAACAAGCTAGGTGAAGGACGGCTTTCACACACACTTATCTCTCAGAACTGAGCAAGTGGAGAGACGTTCGTTCATCTAGAACCAAGGGAACGGGTTGCAGGAGACACTTTTTCTCTGCTTTCTCATTCTGTTTCCTAGTGCCGGTTTGAAGTTCCTGCAGTTTTCACTGTAAAACCGAGTTGGAGCTAGTACCTCCACATGTATATGAATGGAATGGATTTTGCAACTGAAAACAAATTTTGTGTTCCCAACAAGCTAGGTGAAGGACGGCTTTCACACACACTTATCTCTCAGAACTGAGCAAGTGGAGAGACGTTCGTTCATCTAGCACCAAGGGAACGGGTTGCAGGAGTCACTTTTTCTCTGCTTTCTCAGACTGTTTCCAAGTGCCGGTTTGAAGTTCCTGCAGTTTTCACTGTAAAAGCGAGTTGGAGCTAGTATCTCCCCATATATATGTAAGGAATGGAGTTTGCAACTGAAAAGAAACTTTGTGTTCCCAACAAGCAAGGTGAAGGACGGCTTTCACACACACTTATCTCTCAGAACTGAGCAAGTGGAG
The DNA here is from genome assembly GCF_048773025.1 of Camelus bactrianus. Classification (NCBI taxonomy): domain Eukaryota; kingdom Metazoa; phylum Chordata; class Mammalia; order Artiodactyla; family Camelidae; genus Camelus; species Camelus bactrianus. The sequence continues at coordinate 78,743,795 of NC_133542.1, read as the reverse complement.
AGACGTTCGTTCATCTAGAACCAAGGGAACGGGTTGCAGGAGACACTTTTTCTCTGCTTTCTCAGTCTGTTTCCTAGTGCCGGTTTGAAGTTCCTGCAGTTTTCACTGTAAAACCGAGTTGGAGCTGGTACCTCCACATGTATATGAATGGAATGGATTTTGCAACTGAAAAGAAACTTTGTGTTCCCAACAAGCTAGGTGAAGGACGGCTTTCACACACACTTATCTCTCAAAACTGAGCAAGTGGAGAGACGTTCGTTCATCTAGCACCAAGGGTACGGGTTGCAGGAGACAATTTTCCTCTGCTTTCTCAGTCTGTTTACTAGTGCCGGTTTGAAGTTCCTGCAGTTTTCACTGTAAAACCGAATTGGAGCTAGTACCTCCCCATATATATGTATGGTGTGGAGTTTGCAACTGAAAAGAAACTTTGTGTTCCCAACAAGCTAGGTGAAGGTCGGCTTTCACACACACATATCTCTCAGAACTGAGCAAGTGGAGAGACGTTCGTTCATCTAGCACCAAGGGAACGGGTTGCAGGACAATCTTTTTCTCTGCTTTCTCAGTCTGATTCCTTGTGCCGGTTTGATGTTCCTGCAGTTTTCACTGTAAAACCGAGTTGGAGCTAGTACCTCCCCATATATATGTATGGAATGAAGTATGCAACTGAAAAGAAACTTTGTGTTCCCAACAAGCTAGGTGAAGGACGGCTTTCACACACACTTATCTCTCAGACCTGAGAAAGTGGAGAGACGTTCGTTCATCTAACACCAAGGGAACGGGTTGCAGGAGACACTTATTCTCTGCTTTCTCAGTCTGATTCCTAGTGCTGGTTTGAATTTCCTGCAGTTTTCACTGTAAAACCGAGTTGGAGCTAGTACCTCCCCTGATTTATGTATGGAATGGAGTTTGCAACTGAAAAAAAACTTTGTGTTCCCAACAAGCTAGGTGAAGGACGGCTTTCACACACACTTTTCTCTCAGAACTGAGCATGTGGAGAAACGTTCGTTCATCTAGCACCAAGGGAACGGGTTACAAGGGAAATTTTTACTCTGGTTTTTCAGTCTGTTTCCTAGTGTCGGTTTGAAGATCCTGCATTTTTCACTGTAAAACTGAGTTGGAATTAGTACCTTCCCATATATACTTATGGAGTGGAGTTTGCAACTGATAAGAAACTTTGTGTTCCCAAGAAGCAATGTGAAGGACGGCTTTCACACACACTTATCTCTCAGAACTGAGCATGTGGAGAGACGTTCGTTCATCTAGCACCAAGGGAACGTGTTGCACAAGAAACTTTTACTCTGGTGTCTCAGTCTGTTTCCTAGTGCCGGTTTGAATTTCCTGCAATTTTCACTGTAAATCGGAGTTGGAGCTAGTACCTCCCCATATATATGTATTGAGTGGTGTTTGCAACTGAATAGAATCTTAGTGTTCCCAAAAAGCTACTTGAAAGACGGCTTTCACACACACTGATCTCTCAGAACTGAGCAAGTGGAGAGACGTTCGTTCATCTAACACCAAGGGAACTGGTTGCAGGAGAAACTTTTTCTCTGCTTTCTCAGTCTGTTTCCTAGTTCCGGTTTGAAGTTCCTGCAGTTTTCACTGTAAAACCGAGTTGGAGCTAGTACCTCCCCTTATATATGTATGGAATGGAGTTTGCAAATGAAAAGAAACTTTGTGTTCCCAACAAGCTAGGTGAAGAACGGCTTTCACACACACTTTTATCTCAGAACTGAGCATGTGGAGAAACGTTCGTTCACCTAGCACCAAGGGAACGGGTTACAAGGGAAATTTTTACTCTGGATTTTCAGTCTGTTTCCTAGTGCCGGTTTGAAGATCTTGCATTTTTCACTGTAAAACTGAGTTGGAATTAGTACCTCCCCATATATACTTATGGAGTGGAGTTTGCAACTGATAAGAAACTTTGTGTTCCCAAGAAGCTAGGTGAAAGACGGCTTTCACACACACTTATCTCTCAGAACTGAGCATGTGGAGAGACGTTCCTTCACCTAGCACCAAGGGAACGTGTTGCAGAAGAAACTTTTACTCTGGTGTCTCAGTCTGTTTCCTAGTGCCGGTTTGAATTTCCTGCAGTTTTCACAGTAAATCGGAGTTGGAGCTAGTACCTCCCCATATATATGTATGGAGTGGTGTTTGCAACTGAATAGAATCTTAGTGTTCCCAAATAGCTACTTGAAAGACGGCTTTCACACACACTTATCTCTCACAACTGAGCATGTGGAGAGACGTTCTTTTATCTAGCCCAAATGGAACGGGTTGCAGGAGACACTTTTTCTCTGCTTTCTCAGTCTGTTTCCTAGTGCCTGTTGGAAGTTCCTGCAACTTTCACTGTAAAACCGAGTTGGAGCTAGTACCTCCCCATATATATGTATGGTGTGGAGTTTGCAACTGAAAAGAAACTTTGTGTTCCCAACAAGCTAGGTGAAGAACGGCTTTCACACACACTTATCTCTCAGAACTCAGCAAGTGGAGAGACGTTCGTTCATCTAGCACAAAGGGAACGGGTTGCAGGAGACACTTTTTCTCTGCTTTCTCAGTCTGTTTCCTAGTGCCGGTTTGAATTTCCTGCAGTTTTCACTGTAAAACGGAGTTGGAGCTTGTACCTCCCCATATATATGTATGGAATGGAGTTTGCAACTGAAAAGGAACTTTGTGTTCCCAAAAAGCTAGGTGAAGGACGGCTTTCACACACACTTGTCTCTCAGAACTGAGCAAGTGGAGACACGTTCGTTCATCTAGCACCAAGGGAACGGGTTGCAGGAGGCACTTTTTCTCTGCTTTCTCAGTCTGTTTCCTAGTGCCAGTTTGAAGTTCCTGCAGTTTTCACTGTAAAACCGAGTTGGAGCTAGTACCTCCCCATATATATGTATGGAATGGAGTTTGCATCTGAAAAGAAACTTTGTGTTCCCAACAATCTAGGTGAAGGACGGCTTTCACACACACTTATCTCTCTGAACTGAGCAAGTGGAGAGACGTTCATTCATCTTGCACCAAGGGAACGGTTTGCAGGGGTCACTTTTTCTCTGCTTTCTCAGTCTGTTTCCCAGTGCCGGTTTGAAGTTCCTGCAGTTTTCACTGTAAAACCGAGTTGTAGCTAGTACCTCCCCATATATATGTATGGAATGGAGTTTGCAACTGAAAAGAAACTTTGTGTTCCCAACAAGCTATGTGAAGTTCAGCTTTCACACACAATTATCTCTCAGAACTGAGCAAGTGGAGAGACGTTCGTTCATCTAGCACCAAGGGAACGGGTTGCAGCAGACACTTTTTCTCTGCTTTCTCAGTGTGTTTCCTAGTGCCGGTTTGAAGTTCCTGCAGTTTTCACTGTAAAACCGAGTTGGAGCTTTTACCTCCCCATATATATGTATGGTGTAGAGTTTGCAACTGAAATGAGAGTTTGTGTTCCCAACAAGCTAGGTGAAGAGCGGCTTTCACACACACTTATCTCTCAGAACTGAGCAAGTGGAGAGACGTTCGTTCATCTAGCACCAAGGGAACGGGTTGCAGGAGCCACTTTTTCTCTGCTTTCTCAGTGTGTTTCCTAGTGCCGGTTTGAAGTTCCTGCAGTTTTCACTGTAAAACCGAGTTGGAGCTTTTACCTCCCCATATATATGTATGGTGTAGAGTTTGCAACTGAAATGAGAGTTTGTGTTCCCAACAAGCTAGGTGAAGAGCGGCTTTCACACACACTTATCTCTCAGAACTGAGCAAGTGGAGAGACGTTCGTTCATCTAGCACCAAGGGAACGGGTTGCAGGAGCCACTTTTTCTCTGCTTTCTCAGTCTGTTTCCTAGTGCCGGTTTGAAGTTCCTGCAGTTTTCACTGTAAAACCGAGTTGGAGCTTGTACCTCCCCTTATATATATATGGAATGGAGTTTGCAACTGAAAAGAAACTTTGTGTTCCCAACAAGCTAGGTGAAGGACGGCTTTCACACACACTTATCTCTCAGAACTGAGCAAGTGGAGAGACGTTCGTTCATCTAGAACCAAGGGAACGGGTTGCAGGAGACACTTTTTCTCTGCTTTCTCATTCTGTTTCCTAGTGCCGGTTTGAAGTTCCTGCAGTTTTCACTGTAAAACCGAGTTGGAGCTAGTACCTCCACATGTATATGAATGGAATGGATTTTGCAACTGAAAACAAATTTTGTGTTCCCAACAAGCTAGGTGAAGGACGGCTTTCACACACACTTATCTCTCAGAACTGAGCAAGTGGAGAGACGTTCGTTCATCTAGCACCAAGGGAACGGGTTGCAGGAGTCACTTTTTCTCTGCTTTCTCAGACTGTTTCCAAGTGCCGGTTTGAAGTTCCTGCAGTTTTCACTGTAAAAGCGAGTTGGAGCTAGTATCTCCCCATATATATGTAAGGAATGGAGTTTGCAACTGAAAAGAAACTTTGTGTTCCCAACAAGCAAGGTGAAGGACGGCTTTCACACACACTTATCTCTCAGAACTGAGCAAGTGGAGAGACGTTCGTTCATCTAGAACCAAGGGAACGGGTTGCAGGAGACACTTTTTCTCTGCTTTCTCAGTCTGTTTCCTAGTGCCGGTTTGAAGTTCCTGCAGTTTTCACTGTAAAACCGAGTTGGAGCTGGTACCTCCACATGTATATGAATGGAATGGATTTTGCAACTGAAAAGAAACTTTGTGTTCCCAACAAGCTAGGTGAAGGACGGCTTTCACACACACTTATCTCTCAAAACTGAGCAAGTGGAGAGACGTTCGTTCATCTAGCACCAAGGGTACGGGTTGCAGGAGACAATTTTCCTCTGCTTTCTCAGTCTGTTTACTAGTGCCGGTTTGAAGTTCCTGCAGTTTTCACTGTAAAACCGAATTGGAGCTAGTACCTCCCCATATATATGTATGGTGTGGAGTTTGCAACTGAAAAGAAACTTTGTGTTCCCAACAAGCTAGGTGAAGGTCGGCTTTCACACACACATATCTCTCAGAACTGAGCAAGTGGAGAGACGTTCGTTCATCTAGCACCAAGGGAACGGGTTGCAGGACAATCTTTTTCTCTGCTTTCTCAGTCTGATTCCTTGTGCCGGTTTGATGTTCCTGCAGTTTTCACTGTAAAACCGAGTTGGAGCTAGTACCTCCCCATATATATGTATGGAATGAAGTATGCAACTGAAAAGAAACTTTGTGTTCCCAACAAGCTAGGTGAAGGACGGCTTTCACACACACTTATCTCTCAGACCTGAGAAAGTGGAGAGACGTTCGTTCATCTAACACCAAGGGAACGGGTTGCAGGAGACACTTATTCTCTGCTTTCTCAGTCTGATTCCTAGTGCTGGTTTGAATTTCCTGCAGTTTTCACTGTAAAACCGAGTTGGAGCTAGTACCTCCCCTGATTTATGTATGGAATGGAGTTTGCAACTGAAAAAAAACTTTGTGTTCCCAACAAGCTAGGTGAAGGACGGCTTTCACACACACTTTTCTCTCAGAACTGAGCATGTGGAGAAACGTTCGTTCATCTAGCACCAAGGGAACGGGTTACAAGGGAAATTTTTACTCTGGTTTTTCAGTCTGTTTCCTAGTGTCGGTTTGAAGATCCTGCATTTTTCACTGTAAAACTGAGTTGGAATTAGTACCTTCCCATATATACTTATGGAGTGGAGTTTGCAACTGATAAGAAACTTTGTGTTCCCAAGAAGCAATGTGAAGGACGGCTTTCACACACACTTATCTCTCAGAACTGAGCATGTGGAGAGACGTTCGTTCATCTAGCACCAAGGGAACGTGTTGCACAAGAAACTTTTACTCTGGTGTCTCAGTCTGTTTCCTAGTGCCGGTTTGAATTTCCTGCAATTTTCACTGTAAATCGGAGTTGGAGCTAGTACCTCCCCATATATATGTATTGAGTGGTGTTTGCAACTGAATAGAATCTTAGTGTTCCCAAAAAGCTACTTGAAAGACGGCTTTCACACACACTGATCTCTCAGAACTGAGCAAGTGGAGAGACGTTCGTTCATCTAACACCAAGGGAACTGGTTGCAGGAGAAACTTTTTCTCTGCTTTCTCAGTCTGTTTCCTAGTTCCGGTTTGAAGTTCCTGCAGTTTTCACTGTAAAACCGAGTTGGAGCTAGTACCTCCCCTTATATATGTATGGAATGGAGTTTGCAAATGAAAAGAAACTTTGTGTTCCCAACAAGCTAGGTGAAGAACGGCTTTCACACACACTTTTATCTCAGAACTGAGCATGTGGAGAAACGTTCGTTCACCTAGCACCAAGGGAACGGGTTACAAGGGAAATTTTTACTCTGGATTTTCAGTCTGTTTCCTAGTGCCGGTTTGAAGATCTTGCATTTTTCACTGTAAAACTGAGTTGGAATTAGTACCTCCCCATATATACTTATGGAGTGGAGTTTGCAACTGATAAGAAACTTTGTGTTCCCAAGAAGCTAGGTGAAAGACGGCTTTCACACACACTTATCTCTCAGAACTGAGCATGTGGAGAGACGTTCCTTCACCTAGCACCAAGGGAACGTGTTGCAGAAGAAACTTTTACTCTGGTGTCTCAGTCTGTTTCCTAGTGCCGGTTTGAATTTCCTGCAGTTTTCACAGTAAATCGGAGTTGGAGCTAGTACCTCCCCATATATATGTATGGAGTGGTGTTTGCAACTGAATAGAATCTTAGTGTTCCCAAATAGCTACTTGAAAGACGGCTTTCACACACACTTATCTCTCACAACTGAGCATGTGGAGAGACGTTCTTTTATCTAGCACAAATGGAACGGGTTGCAGGAGACACTTTTTCTCTGCTTTCTCAGTCTGTTTCCTAGTGCCTGTTGGAAGTTCCTGCAACTTTCACTGTAAAACCGAGTTGGAGCTAGTACCTCCCCATATATATGTATGGTGTGGAGTTTGCAACTGAAAAGAAACTTTGTGTTCCCAACAAGCTAGGTGAAGAACGGCTTTCACACACACTTATCTCTCAGAACTCAGCAAGTGGAGAGACGTTCGTTCATCTAGCACAAAGGGAACGGGTTGCAGGAGACACTTTTTCTCTGCTTTCTCAGTCTGTTTCCTAGTGCCGGTTTGAATTTCCTGCAGTTTTCACTGTAAAACGGAGTTGGAGCTTGTACCTCCCCATATATATGTATGGAATGGAGTTTGCAACTGAAAAGGAACTTTGTGTTCCCAAAAAGCTAGGTGAAGGACGGCTTTCACACACACTTGTCTCTCAGAACTGAGCAAGTGGAGACACGTTCGTTCATCTAGCACCAAGGGAACGGGTTGCAGGAGGCACTTTTTCTCTGCTTTCTCAGTCTGTTTCCTAGTGCCAGTTTGAAGTTCCTGCAGTTTTCACTGTAAAACCGAGTTGGAGCTAGTACCTCCCCATATATATGTATGGAATGGAGTTTGCATCTGAAAAGAAACTTTGTGTTCCCAACAATCTAGGTGAAGGACGGCTTTCACACACACTTATCTCTCTGAACTGAGCAAGTGGAGAGACGTTCATTCATCTTGCACCAAGGGAACGGTTTGCAGGGGTCACTTTTTCTCTGCTTTCTCAGTCTGTTTCCCAGTGCCGGTTTGAAGTTCCTGCAGTTTTCACTGTAAAACCGAGTTGTAGCTAGTACCTCCCCATATATATGTATGGAATGGAGTTTGCAACTGAAAAGAAACTTTGTGTTCCCAACAAGCTATGTGAAGTTCAGCTTTCACACACAATTATCTCTCAGAACTGAGCAAGTGGAGAGACGTTCGTTCATCTAGCACCAAGGGAACGGGTTGCAGCAGACACTTTTTCTCTGCTTTCTCAGTGTGTTTCCTAGTGCCGGTTTGAAGTTCCTGCAGTTTTCACTGTAAAACCGAGTTGGAGCTTTTACCTCCCCATATATATGTATGGTGTAGAGTTTGCAACTGAAATGAGAGTTTGTGTTCCCAACAAGCTAGGTGAAGAGCGGCTTTCACACACACTTATCTCTCAGAACTGAGCAAGTGGAGAGACGTTCGTTCATCTAGCACCAAGGGAACGGGTTGCAGGAGCCACTTTTTCTCTGCTTTCTCAGTCTGTTTCCTAGTGCCGGTTTGAAGTTCCTGCAGTTTTCACTGTAAAACCGAGTTAGAGTTTTTACCTCCCCATATATATGTATGGAATGGAGTTTGCAACTGAAAAGAAACTTTGTGTTCCCAACAAGCTAGGTGAAGGACGGCTTTCACACACACTTATCTCTCAGAACTGAGCATGTGGAGAGACTTTCGTTCATCTAGCACCAAGGGAACGGGTTACAAGTGAAATTTTTACTCTGGTTTTTCAGTCTGTTTCCTAGTGCCGGTTTGAAGATCCTGCATTTTTCACTGTAAAACTGAGTTGGAATTAGTACCTCCCCATATATACTTATGGAGTGGAGTTTGCAACTGATAAGAAACTTTGTGTTCCCAAGAAGCTAGGTGAAGCACGGCTTTCACACACACTTATCTCTCACAACTGAGCATGTGGAGAGACGTTCTTTTATCTAGCCCAAATGGAACGGGTTGCAGGAGACACTTTTTCTCTGCTTTCTCAGTCTGTTTCCTAGTGCCTGTTGGAAGTTCCTGCAACTTTCACTGTAAAACCGAGTTGGAGCTAGTACCTCCCCATATATATGTATGGTGTGGAGTTTGCAACTGAAAAGAAACTTTGTGTTCCCAACAAGCTAGGTGAAGAACGGCTTTCACACACACTTATCTCTCAGAACTCAGCAAGTGGAGAGACGTTCGTTCATCTAGCACAAAGGGAACGGGTTGCAGGAGACACTTTTTCTCTGCTTTCTCAGTCTGTTTCCTAGTGCCGGTTTGAATTTCCTGCAGTTTTCACTGTAAAACGGAGTTGGAGCTTGTACCTCCCCATATATATGTATGGAATGGAGTTTGCAACTGAAAAGGATCTTTGTGTTCCCAAAAAGCTAGGTGAAGGACGGCTTTCACACACACTTGTCTCTCAGAACTGAGCAAGTGGAGACACGTTCGTTCATCTAGCACCAAGTGAACGGGTTGCAGGAGGTACTTTTTCTCTGCTTTCTCTGTCTGTTTCCTAGTGCCAGTTTGAAGTTCCTGCAGTTTTCACTGTAAAACCGAGTTGGAGCTAGTACCTCCCCATATATATGTATGGAATGGAGTTTGCATCTGAAAAGAAACTTTGTGTTCCCAACAATCTAGGTGAAGGACGGCTTTCACACACACTTATCTCTCTGAACTGAGCAAGTGGAGAGACGTTCATTCATCTTGCACCAAGGGAACGGTTTGCAGGGGACACTTTTTCTCTGCTTTCTCAGTCTGTTTCCCAGTGCCGGTTTGAAGTTCCTGCAGTTTTCACTGTAAAACCGAGTTGGAGCTAGTACCTCCCCATATATATGTATGGAATGGAGTTTGCAACTGAAAAGAAACTTTGTGTTCCCAACAAGCTATGTGAAGTTCGGCTTTCACACACAATTATCTCTCAGAACTGAGCAAGTGGAGAGACGTTCGTTCATCTAGCACCAAGGGAACGGGTTGCAGCAGACACTTTTTCTCTGCTTTCTCAGTGTGTTTCCTAGTGCCGGTTTGAAGTTCCTGCAGTTTTCACTGTAAAACCGAGTTGGAGCTTTTACCTCCCCATATATATGTATGGTGTAGTGTTTGCAACTGAAATGAGAGTTTGTGTTCCCAACAAGCTAGGTGAAGAACGGCTTTCACACACACTTATCTCTCAGAACTGAGCAAGTGGAGAGACGTTCGTTCATCTAGCACCAAGGGAACGGGTTGCAGGAGACACTTTTTCTCTGCTTTCTCAGTCTGTTTCCTAGTGCCGGTTTGAAGTTCCTGCAGTTTTCACTGTAAAACCGTGTTAGAGTTTTTACCTCCCCATATATATGTATGGAATGGAGTTTGCAACTGAAAAGAAACTTTGTGTTCCCAACAAGCTAGGTGAAGGACGGCTTTCACACACACTTATCTCTCAGAACTGAGCATGTGGAGAGACGTTCGTTCATCTAGCACCAAGGGAACGGGTTACAAGTGAAATTTTTACTCTGGTTTTTCAGTCTGTTTCCTAGTGCCGGTTTGAAGATCCTGCATTTTTCACTGTAAAACTGAGTTGGAATTAGTACCTCCCCATATATACTTATGGAGTGGAGTTTGCAACTGATAAGTAACTTTGTGTTCCCAAGAAGCTAGGTGAAGCACGGCTTTCACACACACTTATCTCTCAGAACTGAGCATGTGGAGAGACGTTCGTTCATCTAGCACCAAGGGAACGTGTTGCAGAAGAAACTTTTACTCTGGTGTCTCAGTCTGTTTCCTAGTGCCGGTTTGAATTTCCTGCAGTTTTCACAGTAAATCGGAGTTGGAGCTAGTACCTCCCCATATATATGTATGGAGTGGTGTTTGCAACTGAATAGAATCTTAGTGTTCCCAAAAAGCTACTTGAATGACGGCTTTCACACACACTTATCTCTCAGAACTGAGCATGTGGAGAGACGTTCTTTTATCTAGCACAAATGGAACGGGTTGCAGGAAACACTTTTTCTCTGCTTTATCAGTATGTTTCCTAGTGCCTGTTTGAAGTTCCTGCAGTTTTCACTGTAAAACTGAGTTGGAGCTATTACCTCCCCATAAATATGTATGGTGTGGGGTTTGCAACTGAAAAGAAACTTTGTGTTCCCAACAAGCTAGGTGAAGAACGGCTTTCACACACACTTATCTCTCAGAACTCAGCAAGTGGAGAGACGTTCGTTCATCTAGCACCAAGGGAACGGGTTGCAGGAGACACTTTTTCTCTGCTTTCTCAGTCTGTTTCCTAGTGCCGGTTTGAAGTTCCTGCAGTTTTCACTGTAAATCGGAGTTGGAGCTTGTACCTCCCCATATATATGTATGGAATGGAGTTTGCAACTGAAAAGAAACTTTGTGTTCCCAACAAGCTAGGTGAAGAACGGCTTTCACACACACTTATCTCTCAGAACTCAGCAAGTGGAGAGACGTTCGTTCATCTAGCACCAAGGGAACGGGTTGCAGGAGACACTTTTTCTCTGCTTTCTCAGTCTGTTTCCTAGTGCCGGTTTGAAGTTCCTGCAGTTTTCACTGTAAATCGGAGTTGGAGCTTGTACCTCCCCATATATATGTATGGAATGGAGTTTGCAACTGAAAAGAAACTTTGTGTTCCCAACAAGCTAGGTGAAGGACGGCTTTCACACACACTTGTCTCTCAGAACTGAGCAAGTGGAAACACGTTCGTTCATCTAGCACCAAGGGAACGGGTTGCAGGAGGCACTTTTTCTCTGCTTTCTCAGTCTGTTTCCTAGTGCCGGTTTGAAGTTCCTGCAGTTTTCACTGTAAAATCGAGTTGGAGCTAGTACCTCCCCATATATATGTATGGAATGGAGTTTGCATCTGAAAAGAAACTTTGTGTTCCCAACAATCTAGGTGAAGGACGGCTTTCACACACACTTATCTCTCTGAACTGAGCAATTGGAGAGACGTTCGTTCATCTTGCACCAAGGGAACGGTTTGCAGGGGACACTTTTTCTCTGCTTTCTCAGTCTGTTTCCTAGTGCCGGTTTGAAGTTCCTGCAGTTTTCACTGTAAAACCGAGTTGGAGCTAGTACCTCCCCATATATGTGTATGGAATGGAGTTTGCATCTGAAAAGAAACTTTGTGTTCCCAACAATCTAGGTGAAGGACGGCTTTCACACACACTTATCTCTCTGAACTGAGCAAGTGGAGAGACGTTCGTTCATCTTGCACCAAGGGAACGGTTTGCAGGGGACACTTTTTCTCTGCTTTCTCAGTCTGTTTCCTAGTGCCGGTTTGAAGTTCCTGCAGTTTTCACGGTAAAACCGAGTTGGAGCTAGTACCTCCCCATATATATGTATGGAATGGAGTTTGCAACTGAAAAGAAACTTTGTGTTCCCAACAAGCTAGGTGAAGGAGGGCTTTCACACACACTTATCTCTCAGAACTGAGAAAGTGGAGAGACGTTCGTTCATCTAGCACCAAGGGAACGGGTTGCAGCAGACACTTTTTCTCTGCTTTCTCAGTGTGTTTCCTAGTGCCTGTTTGAAGTTCCTGCAGTTTTCACTGTAAAACCGAGTTGGAGCTTTTACCTCCCCATATATATGTATGGTGTGGAGTTTGCAACTGAAAAGAGACTTTGTGTTCCCAACAAGCTAGTTGAAGAACGGCTTTCACACACACTTATCTCTCAGAACTGAGCAAGTGGAGAGACGTTCGTTCATCTAGCACCAAGGGAACGGGTTGCAGGAGACACTTTTTCTCTGCTTTCTCAGTCTGTTTCCTAGTGCCGGTTTGTAGTTCCTGCAGTTTTCACTGTAAAACCTAGTTAGAGTTTTTACCTCCCCATATATATGTATGGAATGGAGTTTGGAACTGAAAAGAAACTTTGTGTTCCCAACAAGCTAGGTGAAGGACGGCTTTCACACACACTTATCTCTCAGAACTGAGCAAGTGGAGAGACGTTCCTGCACCTAGCACCAAGGGAACGGGTTGCAGGAGACACTTTTTCTCTCCTTTCTCAGTCTGTTTCCTAGTGCCAGTTTGAAGTTCCTGCAGTTTTCACTGTAAATCGGAGTTGGAGCTAGTACCTTCCCATATATATGTATGGATTGGTGTTTGCAACTGAATAGAATCTTAGTGTTCCCAACAAACTACTTGAAAGACGGCTTTCACACACACTTATCTCTCAGAACTGAGCATGTGGAGAGACGTTCTTTTCTGTAGCACAAATGGAACGGGTTGCAGGAGACACTTTTTCTCTGCTTTCTCTGTCTGTTTCCTAGTGCCTGATGGAAGTTCCTGCAGTTTTCACTGTAAAACCGAGTTGGAGCTATTACCTCCCCATATATATGTATGGTGTGGAGTTTGCAACTGAAAAGAAACTTTGTGTTCCCAACAAGCTAGGTGAAGAACGGCTTTCACATACACTGATCTCTCAGAACTGAGCAAGTGGAGAGACGTTCGTTCATCTAGCACCAAGGGAATGGGTTGCAGGAGACACTTTTTCTCTGCTTTCTCAGTCTGATTCCTAGTGTCGGTTTGGATTTCCTGCAGTTTTCACTGTAAAACCGAGTTGGAGCTAGTACCTCCCCATATATATGTATGGTGTGGAGTTTGCAACTGAAAAGAAACTTTGTGTTCCCAACAAGCTAGGTGAAGGTCGGCTTTCACACACACATATCTCTCAGAACTGAGCAAGTGGATAGACGTTCGTTCATCTAGCACCAAGGGACCGGGTTGCAGGAGAAACTTTTTCTCTGCTTTCTCAGTCTGTTTCCTAGTGCCGGTTTGAAGTTCCTGCAGTTTTCACTGTAAAACCGAGTTGGAGCTAGTACCTCCCCATATATATGTATGGAATGGAGTTTGCAACTGAAAAGAAACTTTGTGTTCCCAACAAGCTAGGTGAAGGACGGCTTTCACACACACTTATCTCTCAGAACTGAGCAAGTGGAGAGACGTTCGTTCATCTAGAACACAGGGAACGGGTTGCAGGAGACCCTTTTTCTCTGCTTTCTCATTCTGTTTCCTAGTGCCGGTTTGCAGTTCCTGCAGTTTTCACTGTAAAACCGAGTTGGAGCTAGTACCTACCCATATATATGTATGGAATGGAGTTTGCAACTGAAAAGAAACTTTGTGTTCCCAACAAGCTAGGTGAAGTTCGGCTTTCACACACAATTATCTCTCAGAACTGAGCAAGTGGAGAGACGTTCGTTCATCTAGCACCAAGGGAACGGGTGGCAGGGGCCACTTTTTCTCTGCTTTCTCAGTCTGTTTCCCAGTGCCGGTTTGAAGTTCCTGCAGTTTTCACTGTAAAACCGAGTTGGAGCTAGTACCTCCACATGTATATGAATGGAATGGATTTTGCAACTGAAAAGAAACTCTGTGTTCCCAAAAAGCTAGGTGAAGGACGGCTTTCACACACATTTATCTCTCAGAACTGAGCAAGTGGATAGACGTTCGTTCATCTAGCACGAAGTGAACGGGTTGCAGGAGACACTTTTTCTCTGCTTTCTTAGTCTGTTTCCTAGTGCCGGTTTGAATTTCCTGCAGTTTTCACTGTAAAACCGTGTTGGAGCTAGTACCTCCCCTGATATATGTATGGAATGGAGTTTGAAACTGAAAAAAAACTTTGTGTTCCCAACAAGCTAGGTGAAGGACGGCTTTCACACACACTTTTCTCTCAGAACTGAGCATGTGGAGAAACGTTCGTTCATCTAGCACCAAGGGAACGGGTTACAAGGGAAATTTTTACTCTGGTTTTTCAGTCTGTTTCCTAGTGTCGGTTTGAAGATCCTGCATTTTTCACTGTAAAACTGAGTTGGAATTAGTACCTTCCCATATATACTTATGGAGTGGAGTTTGCAACTGATAAGAAACTTTGTGTTCCCAAGAAGCAATGTGAAGGACGGCTTTCACACACACTTATCTCTCAGAACTGAGCATGTGGAGAGACGTTCGTTCATCTAGCACCAAGGGAACGTGTTGCACAAGAAACTTTTACTCTGGTGTCTCAGTCTGTTTCCTAGTGCCGGTTTGAATTTCCTGCAATTTTCACTGTAAATCGGAGTTGGAGCTAGTACCTCCCCATATATATGTATTGAGTGGTGTTTGCAACTGAATAGAATCTTAGTGTTCCCAAAAAGCTACTTGAAAGACGGCTTTCACACACACTGATCTCTCAGAACTGAGCAAGTGGAGAGACGTTCGTTCATCTAACACCAAGGGAACTGGTTGCAGGAGAAACTTTTTCTCTGCTTTCTCAGTCTGTTTCCTAGTTCCGGTTTGAAGTTCCTGCAGTTTTCACTGTAAAACCGAGTTGGAGCTAGTACCTCCCCTTATATATGTATGGAATGGAGTTTGCAACTGAAAAGAAACTTTGTGTTCCCAACAAGCTAGGTGAAGGACGGCTTTCACACACACTTTTCTCTCAGAACTGAGCATGTGGAGAAACGTTCGTTCACCTAGCACCAAGGGAACGGGTTACAAGGGAAATTTTTACTCTGGATTTTCAGTCTGTTTCCTAGTGCCGGTTTGAAGATCTTGCATTTTTCACTGTAAAACTGAGTTGGAATTAGTACCTCCCCATATATACTTATGGAGTGGAGTTTGCAACTGATAAGAAACTTTGTGTTCCCAAGAAGCTAGGTGAAAGACGGCTTTCACACACACTTATCTCTCAGAACTGAGCATGTGGAGAGACGTTCCTTCACCTAGCACCAAGGGAACGTGTTGCAGAAGAAACTTTTACTCTGGTGTCTCAGTCTGTTTCCTAGTGCCGGTTTGAATTTCCTGCAGTTTTCACAGTAAATCGGAGTTGGAGCTAGTACCTCCCCATATATATGTATGGAGTGGTGTTTGCAACTGAGTAGAATCTTAGTGTTCCCAAATAGCTACTTGAAAGACGGCTTTCACACACACTTATCTCTCACAACTGAGCATGTGGAGAGACGTTCTTTTATCTAGCACAAATGGAACGGGTTACAAGGGAAATTTTTACTCTGGTTTTTCAGTCTGTTTCCTAGTGTCGGTTTGAAGATCCTGCATTTTTCACTGTAAAACTGAGTTGGAATTAGTACCTTCCCATATATACTTATGGAGTGGAGTTTGCAACTGATAAGAAACTTTGTGTTCCCAAGAAGCAATGTGAAGGACGGCTTTCACACACACTTATCTCTCAGAACTGAGCATGTGGAGAGACGTTCGTTCATCTAGCTCCAAGGGAACGTGTTGCACAAGAAACTTTTACTCTGGTGTCTCAGTCTGTTTCCTAGTGCCGGTTTGAATTTCCTGCAATTTTCACTGTAAATCGGAGTTGGAGCTAGTACCTCCCCATATATATGTATTGAGTGGTGTTTGCAACTGAATAGAATCTTAGTGTTCCCAAAAAGCTACTTGAAAGACGGCTTTCACACACACTGATCTCTCAGAACTGAGCAAGTGGAGAGACGTTCGTTCATCTAACACCAAGGGAACTGGTTGCAGGAGAAATTTTTCTCTGCTTTCTCAGTCTGTTTCCTAGTTCCGGTTTGAAGTTCCTGCAGTTTTCACTGTAAAACCGAGTTGGAGCTAGTACCTCCCCTTATATATGTATGGAATGGAGTTTGCAAATGAAAAGAAACTTTGTGTTCCCAACAAGCTAGGTGAAGGACGGCTTTCACACACACTTTTCTCTCAGAACTGAGCATGTGGAGAAACGTTCGTTCACCTAGCACCAAGGGAACGGGTTACAAGGGAAATTTTTACTCTGGATTTTCAGTCTGTTTCCTAGTGCCGGTTTGAAGATCTTGCATTTTTCACTGTAAAACTGAGTTGGAATTAGTACCTCCCCATATATACTTATGAAGTGGAGTTTGCAACTGATAAGAAACTTTGTGTTCCCAAGAAGCTAGGTGAAAGACGGCTTTCACACACACTTATCTCTCAGAACTGAGCATGTGGAGAGACGTTCCTTCACCTAGCACCAAGGGAACGTGTTGCAGAAGAAACTTTTACTCTGGTGTCTCAGTCTGTTTCCTAGTGCCGGTTTGAATTTCCTGCAGTTTTCACAGTAAATCGGAGTTGGAGCTAGTACCTCCCCATATATATGTATGGAGTGGTGTTTGCAACTGAGTAGAATCTTAGTGTTCCCAAATAGCTACTTGAAAGACGGCTTTCACACACACTTATCTCTCACAACTGAGCATGTGGAGAGACGTTCTTTTATCTAGCACAAATGGAACGGGTTGCAGGAGACACTTTTTCTCTGCTTTCTCAGTCTGTTTCCTAGTGCCTGTTGGAAGTTCCTGCAGCTTTCACTGTAAAACCGCGTTGGAGCTAGTACCTCCCCATATATATGTATGGTGTGGAGTTTGCAACTGAAAAGAAACTTTGTGTTCCCAACAAGCTAGGTGAAGAACGGCTTTCACACACACTTATCTCTCAGAACTCAGCAAGTGGAGAGACGTTCGTTCATCTAGCACAAAGGGAACGGGTTGCAGGAGACACTTTTTCTCTGCTTTCTCAGTCTGTTTCCTAGTGCCGGTTTGAATTTCCTGCAGTTTTCACTGTAAAACGGAGTTGGAGCTTGTACCTCCCCATATATATGTATGGAATGGAGTTTGCAACTGAAAAGGAACTTTGTGTTCCCAAAAAGCTAGGTGAAGGACGGCTTTCACACACACTTGTCTCTCAGAACTGAGCAAGTGGAGACACGTTCGTTCATCTAGCACCAAGGGAACGGGTTGCAGGAGGCACTTTTTCTCTGCTTTCTCAGTCTGTTTCCTAGTGCCAGTTTGAAGTTCCTGCAGTTTTCACTGTAAAACCGAGTTGGAGCTAGTACCTCCCCATATATATGTATGGAATGGAGTTTGCATCTGAAAAGAAACTTTGTGTTCCCAACAATCTAGGTGAAGGACGGCTTTCACACACACTTATCTCTCTGAACTGAGCAAGTGGAGAGACGTTCATTCATCTTGAACCAGGGGAACGGTTTGCAGGGGACACTTTTTCTCTGCTTTCTCAGTCTGTTTCCCAGTGCCGGTTTGAAGTTCCTGCAGTTTTCACTGTAAAACCGAGTTGGAGCTAGTACCTCCCCATATATATGTATGGAATGGAGTTTGCAACTGAAAAGAAACTTTGTGTTCCCAACAAGCTATGTGAAGTTCGGCTTTCACACACAATTATCTCTCAGAACTGAGCAAGTGGAGAGACGTTCGTTCATCTAGCACCAAGGGAACGGGTTGCAGCAGACACTTTTTCTCTGCTTTCTCAGTGTGTTTCCTCGTGCCGGTTTGAAGTTCCTGCAGTTTTCACTGTAAAACCGAGTTGGAGCTTTTACCGCCCCATATATATGTATGGTGTAGAGTTTGCAACTGAAATGAGAGTTTGTGTTCCCAACAAGCTAGGTGAAGAACGGCTTTCTCACACACTTATCTCTCAGAACTGAGCAAGTGGAGAGACGTTCGTTCATCTAGCACCAAGGGAACGGGTTACAAGGGAAATTTTTACTCTGGTTTTTCAGTCTGTTTCCTAGTGCCGGTTTGAAGATCCTGCATTTTTCACTGTAAAACTGAGTTGGAATTAGTACCTCCCCATATATACTTATGGAGTGGAGTTTGCAACTGATAAGAAACTTTGTGTTCTCAAGAAGCTAGGTGAAGCACGGCTTTCACACACACTTATCTCTCAGAACTGAGCATGTGGAGAGAAGTTCGTTCATCTAGCACCAAGGGAACATGTTGCAGAAGAAACTTTTACTCTGGTGTCTCAGTCTGTTTCCTAGTGCCGGTTTGATTTTCCTGCAGTTTTCACAGTAAATCGGAGTTGGAGCTAGTACCTCCCCATATATATGTATGGAGTGGTGTTTGCAACTGAATAGAATCTTAGTGTTCCCAAAAAGCTACTTGAATGACGGCTTTCACACACACTTATCTCTCAGAACTGAGCATGTGGAGAGACGTTCTTTTATCTAGCACAAATGGAACGGGTTGCAGGAAACACTTTTTCTCTGCTTTCTCAGTCTGTTTCCTAGTGCCTGTTTGAAGTTCCTGCAGTTTTCACTGTAAAACCGAGTTGGAGCTTGTACCTACCCATATATATGTATGGAATGGAGTTTGCAACTGAAAAGAAACTTTGTGTTCCCAAAAAGCTAGGTGAAGGACGGCTTTCACACACACTTATCTCTCAGAACTGAGCAAGTGGAGAGACGTTCGTTCATCTAGCACCAAGGGAACGGGTTGCAGGAGACACTTTTTCTCTGCTTTCTCAGTCTTTTTCCTAGTGTCGGTTTGAAGTTCCTGCAGTTTTCACTGTAAAACCGAGTTGGAGCTTGTACCTCCCCTTATATATATATGGAATGGAGTTTGCAACTGAAAAGAAACTTTGTGTTCCCAACAAGCTAGGTGAAGGACGGCTTTCACACACACTTATCTCTCAGAACTGAGCAAGTGGAGAGACGTTCGTTCATCTAGAACCAAGGGAACGGGTTGCAGGAGACACTTTTTCTCTGCTTTCTCATTCTGTTTCCTAGTGCCGGTTTGAAGTTCCTGCAGTTTTCACTGTAAAACCGAGTTGGAGCTAGTACCTCCACATGTATATGAATGGAATGGATTTTGCAACTGAAAAGAAACTCTGTGTTCCCAAAAAGCTAGGTGAAGGACGGCTTTCACACACATTTATCTCTCAGAACTGAGCAAGTGGATAGACGTTCGTTCATCTAGCACGAAGTGAACGGGTTGCAGGAGACACTTTTTCTCTGCTTTCTTAGTCTGTTTCCTAGTGCCGGTTTGAATTTCCTGCAGTTTTCACTGTAAAACCGTGTTGGAGCTAGTACCTCCCCTGATATATGTATGGAATGGAGTTTGAAACTGAAAAAAAACTTTGTGTTCCCAACAAGCTAGGTGAAGGACGGCTTTCACACACACTTTTCTCTCAGAACTGAGCATGTGGAGAAACGTTCGTTCATCTAGCACCAAGGGAACGGGTTACAAGGGAAATTTTTACTCTGGTTTTTCAGTCTGTTTCCTAGTGTCGGTTTGAAGATCCTGCATTTTTCACTGTAAAACTGAGTTGGAATTAGTACCTTCCCATATATACTTATGGAGTGGAGTTTGCAACTGATAAGAAACTTTGTGTTCCCAAGAAGCAATGTGAAGGACGGCTTTCACACACACTTATCTCTCAGAACTGAGCATGTGGAGAGACGTTCGTTCATCTAGCACCAAGGGAACGTGTTGCACAAGAAACTTTTACTCTGGTGTCTCAGTCTGTTTCCTAGTGCCGGTTTGAATTTCCTGCAATTTTCACTGTAAATCGGAGTTGGAGCTAGTACCTACCCATATATATGTATTGAGTGGTGTTTGCAACTGAATAGAATCTTAGTGTTCCCAAAAAGCTACTTGAAAGACGGCTTTCACACACACTGATCTCTCAGAACTGAGCAAGTGGAGAGACGTTCGTTCATCTAACACCAAGGGAACTGGTTGCAGGAGAAACTTTTTCTCTGCTTTCTCAGTCTGTTTCCTAGTTCCGGTTTGAAGTTCCTGCAGTTTTCACTGTAAAACCGAGTTGGAGCTAGTACCTCCCCTTATATATGTATGGAATGGAGTTTGCAACTGAAAAGAAACTTTGTGTTCCCAACAAGCTAGGTGAAGGACGGCTTTCACACACACTTTTCTCTCAGAACTGAGCATGTGGAGAAACGTTCGTTCACCTAGCACCAAGGGAACGGGTTACAAGGGAAATTTTTACTCTGGATTTTCAGTCTGTTTCCTAGTGCCGGTTTGAAGATCTTGCATTTTTCACTGTAAAACTGAGTTGGAATTAGTACCTCCCCATATATACTTATGGAGTGGAGTTTGCAACTGATAAGAAACTTTGTGTTCCCAAGAAGCTAGGTGAAAGACGGCTTTCACACACACTTATCTCTCAGAACTGAGCATGTGGAGAGACGTTCCTTCACCTAGCACCAAGGGAACGTGTTGCAGAAGAAACTTTTACTCTGGTGTCTCAGTCTGTTTCCTAGTGCCGGTTTGAATTTCCTGCAGTTTTCACAGTAAATCGGAGTTGGAGCTAGTACCTCCCCATATATATGTATGGAGTGGTGTTTGCAACTGAGTAGAATCTTAGTGTTCCCAAATAGCTACTTGAAAGACGGCTTTCACACACACTTATCTCTCACAACTGAGCATGTGGAGAGACGTTCTTTTATCTAGCACAAATGGAACGGGTTACAAGGGAAATTTTTACTCTGGTTTTTCAGTCTGTTTCCTAGTGTCGGTTTGAAGATCCTGCATTTTTCACTGTAAAACTGAGTTGGAATTAGTACCTTCCCATATATACTTATGGAGTGGAGTTTGCAACTGATAAGAAACTTTGTGTTCCCAAGAAGCAATGTGAAGGACGGCTTTCACACACACTTATCTCTCAGAACTGAGCATGTGGAGAGACGTTCGTTCATCTAGCTCCAAGGGAACGTGTTGCACAAGAAACTTTTACTCTGGTGTCTCAGTCTGTTTCCTAGTGCCGGTTTGAATTTCCTGCAATTTTCACTGTAAATCGGAGTTGGAGCTAGTACCTCCCCATATATATGTATTGAGTGGTGTTTGCAACTGAATAGAATCTTAGTGTTCCCAAAAAGCTACTTGAAAGACGGCTTTCACACACACTGATCTCTCAGAACTGAGCAAGTGGAGAGACGTTCGTTCATCTAACACCAAGGGAACTGGTTGCAGGAGAAATTTTTCTCTGCTTTCTCAGTCTGTTTCCTAGTTCCGGTTTGAAGTTCCTGCAGTTTTCACTGTAAAACCGAGTTGGAGCTAGTACCTCCCCTTATATATGTATGGAATGGAGTTTGCAAATGAAAAGAAACTTTGTGTTCCCAACAAGCTAGGTGAAGGACGGCTTTCACACACACTTTTCTCTCAGAACTGAGCATGTGGAGAAACGTTCGTTCACCTAGCACCAAGGGAACGGGTTACAAGGGAAATTTTTACTCTGGATTTTCAGTCTGTTTCCTAGTGCCGGTTTGAAGATCTTGCATTTTTCACTGTAAAACTGAGTTGGAATTAGTACCTCCCCATATATACTTATGAAGTGGAGTTTGCAACTGATAAGAAACTTTGTGTTCCCAAGAAGCTAGGTGAAATACGGCTTTCACACACACTTATCTCTCAGAACTGAGCATGTGGAGAGACGTTCCTTCACCTAGCACCAAGGGAACGTGTTGCAGAAGAAACTTTTACTCTGGTGTCTCAGTCTGTTTCCTAGTGCCGGTTTGAATTTCCTGCAGTTTTCACAGTAAATCGGAGTTGGAGCTAGTACCTCCCCATATATATGTATGGAGTGGTGTTTGCAACTGAGTAGAATCTTAGTGTTCCCAAATAGCTACTTGAAAGACGGCTTTCACACACACTTATCTCTCACAACTGAGCATGTGGAGAGACGTTCTTTTATCTAGCACAAATGGAACGGGTTGCAGGAGACACTTTTTCTCTGCTTTCTCAGTCTGTTTCCTAGTGCCTGTTGGAAGTTCCTGCAGCTTTCACTGTAAAACCGAGTTGGAGCTAGTACCTCCCCATATATATGTATGGTGTGGAGTTTGCAACTGAAAAGAAACTTTGTGTTCCCAACAAGCTAGGTGAAGAACGGCTTTCACACACACTTATCTCTCAGAACTCAGCAAGTGGAGAGACGTTCGTTCATCTAGCACAAAGGGAACGGGTTGCAGGAGACACTTTTTCTCTGCTTTCTCAGTCTGTTTCCTAGTGCCGGTTTGAATTTCCTGCAGTTTTCACTGTAAAACGGAGTTGGAGCTTGTACCTCCCCATATATATGTATGGAATGGAGTTTGCAACTGAAAAGGAACTTTGTGTTCCCAAAAAGCTAGGTGAAGGACGGCTTTCACACACACTTGTCTCTCAGAACTGAGCAAGTGGAGACACGTTCGTTCATCTAGCACCAAGGGAACGGGTTGCAGGAGGCACTTTTTCTCTGCTTTCTCAGTCTGTTTCCTAGTGCCAGTTTGAAGTTCCTGCAGTTTTCACTGTAAAACCGAGTTGGAGCTAGTACCTCCCCATATATATGTATGGAATGGAGTTTGCATCTGAAAAGAAACTTTGTGTTCCCAACAATCTAGGTGAAGGACGGCTTTCACACACACTTATCTCTCTGAACTGAGCAAGTGGAGAGACGTTCATTCATCTTGAACCAAGGGAACGGTTTGCAGGGGACACTTTTTCTCTGCTTTCTCAGTCTGTTTCCCAGTGCCGGTTTGAAGTTCCTGCAGTTTTCACTGTAAAACCGAGTTGGAGCTAGTACCTCCCCATATATATGTATGGAATGGAGTTTGCAACTGAAAAGAAACTTTGTGTTCCCAACAAGCTATGTGAAGTTCGGCTTTCACACACAATTATCTCTCAGAACTGAGCAAGTGGAGAGACGTTCGTTCATCTAGCACCAAGGGAACGGGTTGCAGCAGACACTTTTTCTCTGCTTTCTCAGTGTGTTTCCTCGTGCCGGTTTGAAGTTCCTGCAGTTTTCACTGTAAAACCGAGTTGGAGCTTTTACCGCCCCATATATATGTATGGTGTAGAGTTTGCAACTGAAATGAGAGTTTGTGTTCCCAACAAGCTAGGTGAAGAACGGCTTTCACACACACTTATCTCTCAGAACTGAGCAAGTGGAGAGACGTTCGTTCATCTAGCACCAAGGGAACGGGTTACAAGGGAAATTTTTACTCTGGTTTTTCAGTCTGTTTCCTAGTGCCGGTTTGAAGATCCTGCATTTTTCACTGTAAAACTGAGTTGGAATTAGTACCTCCCCATATATACTTATGGAGTGGAGTTTGCAACTGATAAGAAACTTTGTGTTCTCAAGAAGCTAGGTGAAGCACGGCTTTCACACACACTTATCTCTCAGAACTGAGCATGTGGAGAGAAGTTCGTTCATCTAGCACCAAGGGAACATGTTGCAGAAGAAACTTTTACTCTGGTGTCTCAGTCTGTTTCCTAGTGCCGGTTTGATTTTCCTGCAGTTTTCACAGTAAATCGGAGTTGGAGCTAGTACCTCCCCATATATATGTATGGAGTGGTGTTTGCAACTGAATAGAATCTTAGTGTTCCCAAAAAGCTACTTGAATGACGGCTTTCACACACACTTATCTCTCAGAACTGAGCATGTGGAGAGACGTTCTTTTATCTAGCACAAATGGAACGGGTTGCAGGAAACACTTTTTCTCTGCTTTCTCAGTCTGTTTCCTAGTGCCTGTTTGAAGTTCCTGCAGTTTTCACTGTAAAACCGAGTTGGAGCTTGTACCTACCCATATATATGTATGGAATGGAGTTTGCAACTGAAAAGAAACTTTGTGTTCCCAAAAAGCTAGGTGAAGGACGGCTTTCACACACACTTATCTCTCAGAACTGAGCAAGTGGAGAGACGTTCGTTCATCTAGCACCAAGGGAACGGGTTGCAGGAGACACTTTTTCTCTGCTTTCTCAGTCTTTTTCCTAGTGTCGGTTTGAAGTTCCTGCAGTTTTCACTGTAAAACCGAGTTGGAGCTTGTACCTCCCCTTATATATATATGGAATGGAGTTTGCAACTGAAAAGAAACTTTGTGTTCCCAACAAGCTAGGTGAAGGACGGCTTTCACACACACTTATCTCTCAGAACTGAGCAAGTGGAGAGACGTTCGTTCATCTAGAACCAAGGGAACGGGTTGCAGGAGACACTTTTTCTCTGCTTTCTCATTCTGTTTCCTAGTGCCGGTTTGAAGTTCCTGCAGTTTTCACTGTAAAACCGAGTTGGAGCTAGTACCTCCACATGTATATGAATGGAATGGATTTTGCAACTGAAAACAAATTTTGTGTTCCCAACAAGCTAGGTGAAGGACGGCTTTCACACACACATATCTCTCAGAACTGAGCAAGTGGAGAGACGTTCGTTCATCTAGCACCAAGGGAACGGGTTGCAGGAGTCACTTTTTCTCTGCTTTCTCAGACTGTTTCCAAGTGCCGGTTTGAAGTTCCTGCAGTTTTCACTGTAAAAGCGAGTTGGAGCTAGTATCTCCCCATATATATGTAAGGAATGGAGTTTGCAACTGAAAAGAAACTTTGTGTTCCCAACAAGCAAGGTGAAGGACGGCTTTCACACACACTTATCTCTCAGAACTGAGCAAGTGGAGAGACGTTCGTTCATCTAGAACCAAGGGAACGGGTTGCAGGAGACACTTTTTCTCTGCTTTCTCAGTCTGTTTCCTAGTGCCGGTTTGAAGTTCCTGCAGTTTTCACTGTAAAACCGAGTTGGAGCTGGTACCTCCACATGTATATGAATGGAATGGATTTTGCAACTGAAAAGAAACTTTGTGTTCCCAACAAGCTAGGTGAAGGACGGCTTTCACACACACTTATCTCTCAAAACTGAGCAAGTGGAGAGACGTTCGTTCATCTAGCACCAAGGGTACGGGTTGCAGGAGACAATTTTCCTCTGCTTTCTCAGTCTGTTTCCTAGTGCCGGTTTGAAGTTCCTGCAGTTTTCACTGTAAAACAGAATTGGAGCTAGTACCTCCCCATATATATGTATGGTGTGGAGTTTGCAACTGAAAAGAAACTTTGTGTTCCCAACAAGCTAGGTGAAGGTCGGCTTTCACACACACATATCTCTCAGAACTGAGCAAGTGGAGAGACGTTCGTTCATCTAGCACCAAGGGAACGGGTTGCAGGACAATCTTTTTCTCTGCTTTCTCAGTCTGATTCCTTGTGCCGGTTTGATGTTCCTGCAGTTTTCACTGTAAAACCGAGTTGGAGCTAGTACCTCCCCATATATATGTATGGAATGAAGTATGCAACTGAAAAGAAACTTTGTGTTCCCAACAAGCTAGGTGAAGGACGGCTTTCACACACACTTATCTCTCAGACCTGAGAAAGTGGAGAGACGTTCGTTCATCTAACACCAAGGGAACGGGTTGCAGGAGACACTTATTCTCTGCTTTCTCAGTCTGATTCCTAGTGCCGGTTTGAATTTCCTGCAGTTTTCACTGTAAAACCGAGTTGGAGCTAGTACCTCCCCTGATATATGTATGGAATGGAGTTTGCAACTGAAAAAAAACTTTGTGTTCCCAACAAGCTAGGTGAAGGACGGCTTTCACACACACTTTTCTCTCAGAACTGAGCATGTGGAGAAACGTTCGTTCATCTAGCACCAAGGGAACGGGTTACAAGGGAAATTTTTACTCTGGTTTTTCAGTCTGTTTCCTAGTGTCGGTTTGAAGATCCTGCATTTTTCACTGTAAAACTGAGTTGGAATTAGTACCTTCCCATATATACTTATGGAGTGGAGTTTGCAACTGATAAGAAACTTTGTGTTCCCAAGAAGCAATGTGAAGGATGGCTTTCACACACACTTATATCTCAGAACTGAGCATGTGGAGAGACGTTCGTTCATCTAGCACCAAGGGAACGTGTTGCACAAGAAACTTTTACTCTGGTGTCTCAGTCTGTTTCCTAGTGCCGGTTTGAATTTCCTGCAATTTTCACTGTAAATCGGAGTTGGAGCTAGTACCTACCCATATATATGTATTGAGTGGTGTTTGCAACTGAATAGAATCTTAGTGTTCCCAAAAAGCTACTTGAAAGACGGCTTTCACACACACTGATCTCTCAGAACTGAGCAAGTGGAGAGACGTTCGTTCATCTAACACCAAGGGAACTGGTTGCAGGAGAAACTTTTTCTCTGCTTTCTCAGTCTGTTTCCTAGTTCCGGTTTGAAGTTCCTGCAGTTTTCACTGTAAAACCGAGTTGGAGCTAGTACCTCCCCTTATATATGTATGGAATGGAGTTTGCAAATGAAAAGAAACTTTGTGTTCCCAACAAGCTAGGTGAAGGACGGCTTTCACACACACTTTTCTCTCAGAACTGAGCATGTGGAGAAACGTTCGTTCACCTAGCACCAAGGGAACGGGTTACAAGGGAAATTTTTACTCTGGATTTTCAGTCTGTTTCCTAGTGCCGTTTTGAAGATCTTGCATTTTTCACTGTAAAACTGAGTTGGAATTAGTACCTCCCCATATATACTTATGGAGTGGAGTTTGCAACTGATAAGAAACTTTGTGTTCCCAAGAAGCTAGGTGAAAGACGGCTTTCACACACACTTATCTCTCAGAACTGAGCATGTGGAGAGACGTTCCTTCACCTAGCACCAAGGGAACGTGTTGCAGAAGAAACTTTTACTCTGGTGTCTCAGTCTGTTTTCTAGTGCCGGTTTGAATTTCCTGCAGTTTTCACAGTAAATCGGAGTTGGAGCTAGTACCTCCCCATATATATGTATGGAGTGGTGTTTGCAACTGAATAGAATCTTAGTGTTCCCAAATAGCTACTTGAAAGACGGCTTTCACACACACTTATCTCTCACAACTGAGCATGTGGAGAGACGTTCTTTTATCTAGCACAAATGGAACGGGTTGCAGGAGACACTTTTTCTCTGCTTTCTCAGTCTGTTTCCTAGTGCCTGTTGGAAGTTCCTGCAGATTTCACTGTAAAACCGAGTTGGAGCTAGTACCTGCCCATATATATGTATGGAATGGAGTTTGCAACTGAAAAGAAACTTTGTGTTCCCAACAAGCTAGGTGAAGGACGGCTTTCACACACACTTATCTCTTAGAATGAGCAAGTGGAGAGACGTTCGTTCATCTAGCACCAAGGGAACGGGTTGCAGGAGACACTTTTTCTCTGCTTTCTCAGTCTCTTTCCTAGTGCCGGTTTGAAGTTCCTGCAGTTTTCACTGTAAAACCGAGTTGGAGCTAGTACCTCCCCATATATATTTATGGAATGGAGTTTGCAACTGAAAAGAAACTTTGTGTTCCCAACAAGCTAGTTGAAGGACGGCTTTCAAACACACTTATCTCTCAGAACTGAGTATGTGGAGAGACTTTCGTTCATCTAGCACCAGGTGAACGGGTTGGAGGAGACAGTTTTTCTCTGCTTTCTCAGTCTGTTTCCTAGTGCCGGTTTGAAGTTCCTGCAGTTTTCACTGTAAAACCGAGTTGGAGCTTGTACCTGCCCATATATATGTATGGAATGGAGTTTGCAACTGAAAAGAAACTTTGTGTTCCCAACAAGCTAGGTGAAGGACGGCTTTCACACACACTTATCTCTCAGAACTGAGCAAGTGGAGAGACGTTCGTTCATCTAGCACCAAGGGAACGGGTTGCAGGAGACACTTTTTCTCAGCTTTCTCAGTCTGTTTCCTAGTGCCGGTTTGAAGTTCCTGCAGTTTTCACTGTAAAACCGAGTTGGAGCTAGTACCTCCCCATATATATGTATGGAATGGAGTTTGCAACTGAAAAGAAACTTTGTGTTCCCAACAAGCTAGTTGAAGGACGGCTTTCAAACACACTTATCTCTCAGAACTGAGTATGTGGAGAGACGTTCGTTCATCTAGCACCAGGGGAACGGGTTGGAGGAGACACTTTTTCTCTGCTTTCTCAGTCTGTTTCCTAGTGCCGGTTTGAAGTTCCTGCAGTTTTCACAGTAAAACCGAGTTGGAGCTTGTACCTCCCCTTATATATGTATGGAATGGAGTTTGCAACTGAAAAGAAACTTTGTGTTCCCAACAAGATAGGTGAAGGACGGCTTTCACACACACTTATCTCTCAGAACTGAGCAAGTGGAGAGACGTTCGTTCATCTAGAACCAAGGGAACGGGTTGCAGGAGACACTTTTTCTCTGCTTTCTCAGTCTGTTTCCTAGTGCCGGTTTGAAGTTCCTGCAGTTTTCACTGTAAAACCGAGTTGGAGCTAGTACCTTCACATGTATATGAATGGAATGGATTTTGCAACTGAAAAGAAGCTTTGTGTTCCCAACAAACTAGGTGAAGGACGGCTTTCACACACACTTATCTCTCAAAACTGAGCAAGTGGAGAGACGTTCGTTCATCTAGCACCAAGGGTACGGGTTGCAGGAGACACTTTTTCTCTGCTTTCTCAGTCTGTTTCCTAGTGTCGGTTTGAAGTTCCTGCAGTTTTCACTGTAAAACCGATTTGGAGCTAGTACCTCCCCATATATATGTATGGTGTGGAGTTTGCAACTGAAAAGAAACTTTGTGTTCCCAACAAGCTAGGTGAAGTTCGGCTTTCACACACACATATCTCTCAGAACTGAGCAAGTGGAGAGACATTCGTTCATCTAGCACCAAGGGAACGGGTTGCAGGACACTCTTTTTCTCTGCATTCTCAGTCTGATTCCTAGTGCCGGTTTGATGTTCCTGCAGTTTTCACTGTAAAACAGAGTTGGAGCTAGTACCTCCCCTTATATATTTATGGAATGGAGTTTGCAACTGAAAAGAAACTTTGTCTTCCCAAAAAGCTAGGTGAAGTACGGCTTTCACACACACTTATCTCTCAAAACTGAACAAGTGGAGAGACGTTCGTTCATCTAGCACCAAGGGAACGGGTTACAAGGGAAATTTTTACTCTGGTTTTTCAGTCTGTTTCCTAGTGCCGGTTTGAAGATCCTGCATTTTTCACTGTAAAACTGAGTTGGAATTAGTACCTCCCCATATATACTTATGGAGTGGAGTTTGCAACTGATAAGAAACTTTGTGTTCCCAAGAAGCTAGGTGAAGGACGGCTTTCACACACACTTATCTCTCAGAACTGAGCATGTGGAGAGACGTTCGTTCATCTAGCACCAAGGGAACGTGTTGCAGAAGAAACTTTTACTCTGGTGTCTCAGTCTGTTTCCTAGTGCCGGTTTGAAGTTCCTGCAGTTTTCACTGTAAATCGGAGTTGGAGCTAGTACCTCCCCATATATATGTATGGAGTGGTGTTTGCAACTGAATAGAATCTTAGTGTTCCCAAAAAGCTACTTGAAAGACGGCTTTCACACACACTTATCTCTCAGAACTGAGCATGTGGAGAGACGTTCTTTTATGTAGCACAAATGGAACGTGTTGCAGGAGACACTTTTTCTCTGCTTTCTCAGTCTGTTTCCTAGTGCCTGTTGGAAGTTCCTGCAGTTTTCACTGTAAAACTGAGTTGGAGCTATTACCTCCCCATATATATGTATGGTGTGGAGTTTGTAACTGAAAAGAAACTTTGTGTTCCCAACAATCTAGGTGAAGGACGGCTTTCACACACACTTATCTCTCTGAACTGAGCAAGTGGAGAGACGTTCGTTCATCTTGCACCAAGGGAACGGGTTGCAGCAGACACTTTTTCTCTGCTTTCTCAGTCTGTTTCCTAGTGCCGGTTTGAAATTCCTGCAGTTTTCACTGTAAAACCGAGTTGGAGCTAGTACCTCCCCATATATATGTATGGAATGGAGTTTGCAACTGAAAAGAAACTTTGTGTTCCCAACAAGCTAGGTGAAGGACGGCTTTCACACACACTTATCTCTCAGAACTGAGCAAGTGGAGAGACGTTCGTTCATCTAAAACCAAGGGAACGGGTTGCAGGAGACACTTTTTCTCTGCTTTCTCAGTCTGTTTCCTAGTGCCGGTTTGAAGTTCCTCCAGTTTTCACTGTAAATCGAAGTTGGAGCTAGTACCTCCCCATATATATCTAAGGAGTGTTGTTTGCAACTGAATAGAATCTTAGTGATCCCAACAAGCTACTTGAAAGACGGCTTTCACACACACTTATCTCTCAGTACTGAGCATGTGGAGAGACGTTCTTTTCTGTAGCACAATTGGAACGGGTTGCAGTAGACACTTTTCTCTGCTTTCTCAGTCTGTTTCCTAGTGCCTGATGGAAGATCCTGCAGTTTTCACTGTAAAACCGATTTGGAGCTATTACATCCCCATATATATGTATGGTGTGGAGTTTGCAACTGAAAAGAAACTTTGTGTTCCCAACAAGCTAGGTGAAGAACGGCTTTCACACACACTTATCTCTCTGAACTTAGCAAGTGGAGAGACGTTCGTTCATCTAGCACCAAGGGAACGGGTTGCCGGAGACACTTTTTCTCTGCTTTCTCAGTCTGTTTCCTAGTGCCGGTTTGAAGTTCCTGCAGTTTTCACTGTAAAACCGAGTTGGAGCTTGTACCTACCCATATATATGTATGGAATGGAGTTTGCAACTGAAAAGAAACTTTGTGTTCCCAAAAAGCTAGGTGAAGGACGGCTTTCACACACACTTATCTCTCAGAACTGAGCAAGTGGAGAGACGTTCGTTCATCTAGCACCAAGGGAACGGGTTGCAGGAGACACTTTTTCTCTGCTTTCTCAGTCTTTTTCCTAGTGTCGGTTTGAAGTTCCTGCAGTTTTCACTGTAAAACCGAGTTGGAGCTTGTACCTCCCCTTATATATATATGGAATGGAGTTTGCAACTGAAAAGAAACTTTGTGTTCCCAACAAGCTAGGTGAAGGACGGCTTTCACACACACTTATCTCTCAGAACTGAGCAAGTGGAGAGACGTTCGTTCATCTAGAACCAAGGGAACGGGTTGCAGGAGACACTTTTTCTCTGCTTTCTCATTCTGTTTCCTAGTGCCGGTTTGAAGTTCCTGCAGTTTTCACTGTAAAACCGAGTTGGAGCTAGTACCTCCACATGTATATGAATGGAATGGATTTTGCAACTGAAAACAAATTTTGTGTTCCCAACAAGATAGGTTTAGGACGGCTTTCACACACACTTATCTCTCAGAACTGAGCAAGTGGAGAGACGTTCGTTCATCTAGCACCAAGGGAACGGGTTGCAGGAGTCACTTTTTCTCTGCTTTCTCAGACTGTTTCCAAGTGCCGGTTTGAAGTTCCTGCAGTTTTCACTGTAAAAGCGAGTTGGAGCTAGTATCTCCCCATATATATGTAAGGAATGGAGTTTGCAACTGAAAAGAAACTTTGTGTTCCCAACAAGCAAGGTGAAGGACGGCTTTCACACACACTTATCTCTCAGAACTGAGCAAGTGGAGAGACGTTCGTTCATCTAGAACCAAGGGAACGGGTTGCAGGAGACACTTTTTCTCTGCTTTCTCAGTCTGTTTCCTAGTGCCGGTTTGAAGTTCCTGCAGTTTTCACTGTAAAACCGAGTTGGAGCTGGTACCTCCACATGTATATGAATGGAATGGATTTTGCAACTGAAAAGAAACTTTGTGTTCCCAACAAGCTAGGTGAAGGACGGCTTTCACACACACTTATCTCTCAAAACTGAGCAAGTGGAGAGACGTTCGTTCATCTAGCACCAAGGGTACGGGTTGCAGGAGACAATTTTCCTCTGCTTTCTCAGTCTGTTTACTAGTGCCGGTTTGAAGTTCCTGCAGTTTTCACTGTAAAACCGAATTGGAGCTAGTACCTCCCCATATATATGTATGGTGTGGAGTTTGCAACTGAAAAGAAACTTTGTGTTCCCAACAAGCTAGGTGAAGGTCGGCTTTCACACACACATATCTCTCAGAACTGAGCAAGTGGAGAGACGTTCGTTCATCTAGCACCAAGGGAACGGGTTGCAGGACAATCTTTTTCTCTGCTTTCTCAGTCTGATTCCTTTTGCCGGTTTGATGTTCCTGCAGTTTTCACTGTAAAACCGAGTTGGAGCTAGTACCTCCCCATATATATGTATGGAATGAAGTATGCAACTGAAAAGAAACTTTGTGTTCCCAACAAGCTAGGTGAAGGACGGCTTTCACACACACTTATCTCTCAGACCTGAGAAAGTGGAGAGACGTTCGTTCATCTAACACCAAGGGAACGGGTTGCAGGAGACACTTATTCTCTGCTTTCTCAGTCTGATTCCTAGTGCCGGTTTGAATTTCCTGCAGTTTTCACTGTAAAACCGAGTTGGAGCTAGTACCTCCCCTTATATATGTATGGAATGGAGTTTGCAACTGAAAAAAAACTTTGTGTTCCCAACAAGCTAGGTGAAGGACGGCTTTCACACACACATTTCTCTCAGAACTGAGCATGTGGAGAAACGTTCGTTCATCTAGCACCAAGGGAACGGGTTACAAGGGAAATTTTTACTCTGGTTTTTCAGTCTGTTTCCTAGTGTCGGTTTGAAGATCCTGCATTTTTCACTGTAAAACTGAGTTGGAATTAGTACCTTCCCATATATACTTATGGAGTGGAGTTTGCAACTGATAAGAAACTTTGTGTTCCCAAGAAGCAATGTGAAGGAAGGCTTTCACACACACTTATCTCTCAGAACTGAGCATGTGGAGAGACGTTCGTTCATCTAGCACCAAGGGAACGTGTTGCACAAGAAACTTTTACTCTGGTGTCTCAGTCTGTTTCCTAGTGCCGGTTTGAATTTCCTGCATTTTTCACTGTAAATCGGAGTTGGAGCTACTACCTCCCCATATATATGTATTGAGTGGTGTTTGCAACTGAATAGAATCTTAGTCTTCCCAAAAAGCTACTTGAAAGACGGCTTTCACACACACTGATCTCTCAGAACTGAGCAAGTGGAGAGACGTTCGTTCATCTAACACCAAGGGAACTGGTTGCAGGAGAAACTTTTTCTCTGCTTTCTCAGTCTGTTTCCTAGTTCCGGTTTGAAGTTCCTGCAGTTTTCACTGTAAAACCGAGTTGGAGCTAGTACCTCCCCTTATATATGTATGGAATGGAGTTTGCAAATGAAAAGAAACTTTGTGTTCCCAACAAGCTAGGTGAAGGACGGCTTTCACACACACTTTTCTCTCAGAACTGAGCATGTGGAGAAACGTTCGTTCACCTAGCACCAAGGGAACGGGTTACAAGGGAAATTTTTACTCTGGATTTTCAGTCTGTTTCCTAGTGCCGGTTTGAAGATCTTGCATTTTTCACTGTAAAACTGAGTTGGAATTAGTACCTCCCCATATATACTTATGGAGTGGAGTTTGCAACTGATAAGAAACTTTGTGTTCCCAAGAAGCTAGGTGAAAGACGGCTTTCACACACACTTATCTCTCACAACTGAGCATGTGGAGAGACGTTCCTTCACCTAGCACCAAGGGAACGTGTTGCAGAAGAAACTTTTACTCTGGTGTCTCAGTCTGTTTCCTAGTGCCGGTTTGAATTTCCTGCAGTTTTCACAGTAAATCGGAGTTGGAGCTAGTACCTCCCCATATATATGTATGGAGTGGTGTTTGCAACTGAATAGAATCTTAGTGTTCCCAAATAGCTACTTGAAAGACGGCTTTCACACACACTTATCTCTCACAACTGAGCATGTGGAGAGACGTTCTTTTATCTAGCACAAATGGAACGGGTTGCAGGAGACACTTTTTCTCTGCTTTCTCAGTCTGTTTCCTAGTGCCTGTTGGAAGTTCCTGCAGATTTCACTGTAAAACCGAGTTGGAGCTAGTACCTCCCCATATATATGTATGGTGTGGAGTTTGCAACTGAAAAGAAACTTTGTGTTCCCAACAAGCTAGTTGAAGAACGGCTTTCACACACACTTATCTCTCAGAACTCAGCAAGTGGAGAGACGTTCGTTCATCTAGCACAAAGGGAACGGGTTGCAGGAGACACTTTTTCTCTGCTTTCTCAGTCTGTTTCCTAGTGCCGGTTTGAATTTCCTGCAGTTTTCACTGTAAAACGGAGTTGGAGCTTGTACCTCCCCATATATATGTATGGAATGGAGTTTGCAACTGAAAAGGAACTTTGTGTTCCCAAAAAGCTAGGTGAAGGACGGCTTTCACACACACTTGTCTCTCAGAACTGAGCAAGTGGAGACACGTTCGTTCATCTAGCACCAAGGGAACGGGTTGCAGGAGGCACTTTTTCTCTGCTTTCTCAGTCTGTTTCCTAGTGCCAGTTTGAAGTTCCTGCAGTTTTCACTGTAAAACCGAGTTGGAGCTAGTACCTCCCCATATATATGTATGGAATGGAGTTTGCATCTGAAAAGAAACTTTGTGTTCCCAACAATCTAGGTGAAGGACGGCTTTCACACACACTTATCTCTCTGAACTGAGCAAGTGGAGAGACGTTCATTCATCTTGCACCAAGGGAACGGGTTGCAGGAGACACTTTTTCTCTGCTTTCTCAGTCTGTTTCCTAGTGTCGGTTTGATGTTCCTGCAGTTTTCACTGTAAAACCGATTTGGAGCTAGTACCTCCACATATATATGTATGGTGTGGAGTTTGCAACTGAAAAGGAACTTTGTGTTCCCAACAAGCTAGGTGAAGTTCGGCTTTCACACACACATATCTCTCAGAACTGAGCAAGTGGAGAGACGTTCGTTCATCTAGCACCAAAGGAACGGGTTGCAGGACACTCTTTTTCTCTGCATTCTCAGTCTGATTCCTAGTGCCGGTTTGATGTTCCTGCAGTTTTCACTGTAAAACAGAGTTGGAGCTAGTACCTCCCCTTATATATGTATGGAATGGAGTTTGCAACTGAAAAGAAACTTTGTGTTCCCAAAAAGCTAGTTGAAGGACGGCTTTCACACACACTTATCTCTCAAAACTGAGCAAGTGGAGAAACGTTCGTTCATCTAGCACCAAGGGAACGGGTTACAAGGGAAATTTTTACTCTGGTTTTTCAGTCTGTTTCCTAGTGCCAGTTTAAAGATCCTGCATTTTTCACTGTAAAACTGAGTTGGAATTAGTACCTCCCCATATATACTTATGGAGTGGAGTTTGCAACTGATAAGTAACTTTGTGTTCCCAAGAAGCTTGTTGAAGGACGGCTTTCACACACAATTATTTCTCAGAACTGAGCAAGTGGAGAGACGTTCGTTCATCTTGCACAAAGGGAACGGGTTGCAGGAGACACTTTTTCTCTGCTTTCTCAGTCTGTTTCCTAGTGCCGGTTTGAAGTTCCTGCAGTTTTCACTGTAAAACCGAGTTGGAGAATGTACCTCACCATATATATGTATGGAATGGAGTTTGCAACTGAAAAGAAACTTTGTGTTCCCAACAAGCTTGTTGAAGGACGGCTTTCACACACACTTATTTCTCAGAACTGAGCAAGTGGAGAGACGTTCGTTCATCTTGCACAAAGGGAACGGTTTGCAGGAGACACTTTTTCTCTGCTTTCTCATTCTGTTTCCTAGTGCCGGTTTGAAGTTCCTGCAGTTTTCACTGTAAAACCGAGTTGGAGCTAGTACCTCCCCATATATATGTAAGGAATGGAGTTTGCAACTGAAAAGAAACTTTGTGTTCCCAACAAGCTAGGTGAAGGACGGCTTTCACACACACTTATCTCTCAGAACTGAGCAAGTGGAGAGACGTTCGTTCATCTAGCACCAAGGGAACGGGTTGCAGGAGACACTTTTTCTCTGCTTTCTCAGTCTGTTTCCTAGTGCCGGTTTGAAGTTCCTGCAGTTTTCACAGTAAAACCGAGTTGGAGCTAGTACCTCCCCATATATATGTATGGAATGGAATTTGCAACTGAAAAGAAACTTTGTGTTCCCAACAAGCTAGTTGAAGGACGGCTTTCAAACACACTTATCTCTCAGAACTGAGTATGTGGAGAGACGTTCGTTCATCTATCACCAGGGGAACGGGTTGGAGGAGACACTATTTCTCTGCTTTCTCACTCTGTTTCCTAGTGCCGGTTTGAAGTTCCTGCAGTTTTCACTGTAAAACCGAGTTGGAGTTAGTACCTCCCCATATATATGTATGGAATGGAGTTTGCAACTGAAAAGAAACTTTGTGTTCCCAACAAGCTAGGTGAAGGAAGGCTTTCACACACAATTATCTCTCAGAACTGAGCAAGTGGAGAGACGTTCGTTCATCTAGAATCAAGGGAACGGGTTGCAGGAGACACTTTTTCTCTGCTTTCTCAGTCTGTTTCCTAGTGCCGGTTTGAAGTTCCTGCAGTTTTCTCTGTAAAACCGAGTTGGAGCTAGTACCTCCACATGTATATGAATGGAATGAATTTTGCAACTGAAAGGAAACTTTGTGTTCCCAACAAGCTAGGTGAAGGACGGCTTTCACACACAATTATCTCTCAAACCTGAGCAAGTGGAGAGACGTTCGTTCATCTAGCACTAAGGGTACGGGTTGCAGGAGACACTTTTTCTCTGCTTTCTCAGTCTGTTTCCTAGTGCCGGTTTGAAGTTCCTGCAGTTTTCACTGTAAAACCGAGTTGGAGCTAGTACCTCCCCATATATATGTATGGTGTGGAGTTTGCAACTGAAAAGAAACTTTGTGTTCCCAACAAGCTAGGTGAAGTTCGGCTTTCACACACACATATCTCTCAGAACTAAGCAAGTGGAGAGACGTTCGTTCATCTAGCACCAAGGGAACGGGTTGCACGACACTCTTTTTTCCTGCATTCTCAGTCTGATTCCTTGTGCCGGTTTGATGTTCCTGCAGTTTTAACTGTAAAACCGAGTTGGAGCTAGTACCTCCCCATATATATGTATGGAATGGAGTTTGCAACTGAAAAGAAACTTTGTGTTCCCAACAAGCTAGGTGAAGGACGGCTTTCACACACACTTATCTCTCAGAACTGAGCAAGTGGAGAGACGTTCGTTCATCTAGAACCAAGGGAACGGGTTGCAGGAGACACTTTTTCTCTGCTTTCTCATTCTGTTTCCTAGTGCCGGTTTGAAGTTCCTGCAGTTTTCACTGTAAAACCGAGTTGGAGCTAGTACCTCCACATGTATATGAATGGAATGGATTTTGCAACTGAAAACAAATTTTGTGTTCCCAACAAGATAGGTGAAGGACGGCTTTCACACACACTTATCTCTCAGAACTGAGCAAGTGGAGAGACGTTCGTTCATCTAGCACCAAGGGAACGGGTTGCAGGAGTCACTTTTTCTCTGCTTTCTCAGACTGTTTCCAAGTGCCGGTTTGAAGTTCCTGCAGTTTTCACTGTAAAAGCGAGTTGGAGCTAGTATCTCCCCATATATATGTAAGGAATGGAGTTTGCAACTGAAAAGAAACTTTGTGTTCCCAACAAGCAAGGTGAAGGACGGCTTTCACACACACTTATCTCTCAGAACTGAGCAAGTGGAGAGACGTTCGTTCATCTAGAACCAAGGGAACGGGTTGCAGGAGACACTTTTTCTCTGCTTTCTCAGTCTGTTTCCTAGTGCCGGTTTGAAGTTCCTGCAGTTTTCACTGTAAAACCGAGTTGGAGCTGGTACCTCCACATGTATATGAATGGAATGGATTTTGCAACTGAAAAGAAACTTTGTGTTCCCAACAAGCTAGGTGAAGGACGGCTTTCACACACACTTATCTCTCAAAACTGAGCAAGTGGAGAGACGTTCGTTCATCTAGCACCAAGGGTACGGGTTGCAGGAGACAATTTTCCTCTGCTTTCTCAGTCTGTTTACTAGTGCCGGTTTGAAGTTCCTGCAGTTTTCACTGTAAAACCGAATTGGAGCTAGTACCTCCCCATATATATGTATGGTGTGGAGTTTGCAACTGAAAAGAAACTTTGTGTTCCCAACAAGCTAGGTGAAGGTCGGCTTTCACACACACATATCTCTCAGAACTGAGCAAGTGGAGAGACGTTCGTTCATCTAGCACCAAGGGAACGGGTTGCAGGACAATCTTTTTCTCTGCTTTCTCAGTCTGATTCCTTTTGCCGGTTTGATGTTCCTGCAGTTTTCACTGTAAAACCGAGTTGGAGCTAGTACCTCCCCATATATATGTATGGAATGAAGTATGCAACTGAAAAGAAACTTTGTGTTCCCAACAAGCTAGGTGAAGGACGGCTTTCACACACACTTATCTCTCAGACCTGAGAAAGTGGAGAGACGTTCGTTCATCTAACACCAAGGGAACGGGTTGCAGGAGACACTTATTCTCTGCTTTCTCAGTCTGATTCCTAGTGCCGGTTTGAATTTCCTGCAGTTTTCACTGTAAAACCGAGTTGGAGCTAGTACCTCCCCTGATATATGTATGGAATGGAGTTTGCAACTGAAAAAAAACTTTGTGTTCCCAACAAGCTAGGTGAAGGACGGCTTTCACACACACATTTCTCTCAGAATTGAGCATGTGGAGAAACGTTCGTTCATCTAGCACCAAGGGAACGGGTTACAAGGGAAATTTTTACTCTGGTTTTTCAGTCTGTTTCCTAGTGTCGGTTTGAAGATCCTGCATTTTTCACTGTAAAACTGAGTTGGAATTAGTACCTTCCCATATATACTTATGGAGTGGAGTTTGCAACTGATAAGAAACTTTGTGTTCCCAAGAAGCAATGTGAAGGACGGCTTTCACACACACTTATCTCTCAGAACTGAGCATGTGGAGAGACGTTCGTTCATCTAGCACCAAGGGAACGTGTTGCACAAGAAACTTTTACTCTGGTGTCTCAGTCTGTTTCCTAGTGCCGGTTTGAATTTCCTGCAGTTTTCACAGTAAATCGGAGTTGGAGCTAGTACCTCCCCATATATATGTATGGAGTGGTGTTTGCAACTGAATAGAATCTTAGTGTTCCCAAATAGCTACTTGAAAGACGGCTTTCACACACACTTATCTCTCACAACTGAGCATGTGGAGAGACGTTCTTTTATCTAGCACAAATGGAACGGGTTGCAGGAGACACTTTTTCTCTGCTTTCTCAGTCTGTTTCCTAGTGCCTGTTGGAAGTTCCTGCAGATTTCACTGTAAAACCGAGTTGGAGCTAGTACCTCCCCATATATATGTATGGTGTGGAGTTTGCAACTGAAAAGAAACTTTGTGTTCCCAACAAGCTAGGTGAAGAACGGCTTTCACACACACTTATCTCTCAGAACTCAGCAAGTGGAGAGACGTTCGTTCATCTAGCACAAAGGGAACGGGTTGCAGGAGACACTTTTTCTCTGCTTTCTCAGTCTGTTTCCTAGTGCCGGTTTGAATTT
Organism: Camelus bactrianus; assembly: GCF_048773025.1. Lineage (NCBI taxonomy): Eukaryota > Metazoa > Chordata > Mammalia > Artiodactyla > Camelidae > Camelus > Camelus bactrianus. Next base: position 78,704,614 of record NC_133542.1, on the reverse strand, counting down.
CCTGCAGTTTTCACTGTAAAACGGAGTTGGAGCTTGTACCTCCCCATATATATGTATGGAATGGAGTTTGCAACTGAAAAGGAACTTTGTGTTCCCAAAAATCTAGGTGAAGGACGGCTTTCACACACACTTGTCTCTCAGAACTGAGCAAGTGGAGACACGTTCGTTCATCTAGCACCAAGGGAACGGGTTGCAGGAGGCACTTTTTCTCTGCTTTCTCAGTCTGTTTCCTAGTGCCAGTTTGAAGTTCCTGCAGTTTTCACTGTAAAACCGAGTTGGAGCTAGTACCTCCCCATATATATGTATGGAATGGAGTTTGCATCTGAAAAGAAACTTTGTATTCCCAACAATCTAGGTGAAGGACGGCTTTCACACACACTTATCTCTCTGAACTGAGCAAGTGGAGAGACGTTCATTCATCTTGCACCAAGGGAACGGGTTGCAGGAGACACTTTTTCTCTGCTTTCTCAGTCTGTTTCCTAGTGTCGGTTTGATGTTCCTGCAGTTTTCACTGTAAAACCGATTTGGAGCTAGTACCTCCACATATATATGTATGGTGTGGAGTTTGCAACTGAAAAGGAACTTTGTGTTCCCAACAAGCTAGGTGAAGTTCGGCTTTCACACACACATATCTCTCAGAACTGAGCAAGTGGAGAGACGTTCGTTCATCTAGCACCAAAGGAACGGGTTTCAGGACACTCTTTTTCTCTGCATTCTCAGTCTGATTCCTAGTGCCGGTTTGATGTTCCTGCAGTTTTCACTGTAAAACAGAGTTGGAGCTAGTACCTCCCCTTATATATGTATGGAATGGAGTTTGCAACTGAAAAGAAACTTTGTGTTCCCAAAAAGCTAGGTGAAGGACGGCTTTCACACACACTTATCTCTCAAAACTGAGCAAGTGGAGAAACGTTCGTTCATCTAGCACCAAGGGAACGGGTTACAAGGGAAATTTTTACTCTGGTTTTTCAGTCTGTTTCCTAGTGCCGGTTTAAAGATCCTGCATTTTTCACTGTAAAACTGAGTTGGAATTAGTACCTCCCCATATATACTTATGGAGTGGAGTTTGCAACTGATAAGTAACTTTGTGTTCCCAAGAAGCTTGTTGAAGGACGGCTTTCACACACAATTATTTCTCAGAACTGAGCAAGTGGAGAGACGTTCGTTCATCTTGCACAAAGGGAACGGGTTGCAGGAGACACTTTTTCTCTGCTTTCTCAGTCTGTTTCCTAGTGCCGGTTTGAAGTTCCTGCAGTTTTCACTGTAAAACCGAGTTGGAGAATGTACCTCACCATATATATGTATGGAATGGAGTTTGCAACTGAAAAGAAACTTTGTGTTCCCAACAAGCTTGTTGAAGGACGGCTTTCACACACACTTATTTCTCAGAACTGAGCAAGTGGAGAGACGTTCGTTCATCTTGCACAAAGGGAACGGTTTGCAGGAGACACTTTTTCTCTGCTTTCTCATTCTGTTTCCTAGTGCCGGTTTGAAGTTCCTGCAGTTTTCACTGTAAAACCGAGTTGGAGCTAGTACCTCCCCATATATATGTAAGGAATGGAGTTTGCAACTGAAAAGAAACTTTGTGTTCCCAACAAGCTAGGTGAAGGACGGCTTTCACACACACTTATCTCTCAGAACTGAGCAAGTGGAGAGACGTTCGTTCATCTAGCACCAAGGGAACGGGTTGCAGGAGACACTTTTTCTCTGCTTTCTCAGTCTGTTTCCTAGTGCCGGTTTGAAGTTCCTGCAGTTTTCACAGTAAAACCGAGTTGGAGCTTGTACCTCCCCATATATATGTATGGAATGGAATTTGCAACTGAAAAGAAACTTTGTGTTCCCAACAAGCTAGTTGAAGGACGGCTTTCAAACACACTTATCTCTCAGAACTGAGTATGTGGAGAGACGTTCGTTCATCTATCACCAGGGGAACGGGTTGGAGGAGACACTTTTTCTCTGCTTTCTCACTCTGTTTCCTAGTGCCGGTTTGAAGTTCCTGCAGTTTTCACTGTAAAACCGAGTTGGAGTTAGTACCTCCCCATATATATGTATGGAATGGAGTTTGCAACTGAAAAGAAACTTTGTGTTCCCAACAAGCTAGGTGAAGGAAGGCTTTCACACACACTTATCTCTCAGAACTGAGCAAGTGGAGAGACGTTCGTTCATCTAGAATCAAGGGAACGGGTTGCAGGAGACACTTTTTCTCTGCTTTCTCAGTCTGTTTCCTAGTGCCGGTTTGAAGTTCCTGCAGTTTTCTCTGTAAAACCGAGTTGGAGCTAGTACCTCCACATGTATATGAATGGAATGAATTTTGCAACTGAAAGGAAACTTTGTGTTCCCAACAAGCTAGGTGAAGGACGGCTTTCACACACAATTATCTCCCAAACCTGAGCAAGTGGAGAGACGTTCGTTCATCTAGCACTAAGGGTACGGGTTGCAGGAGACACTTTTTCTCTGCTTTCTCAGTCTGTTTCCTAGTGCCGGTTTGAAGTTCCTGCAGTTTTCACTGTAAAACCGAGTTGGAGCTAGTACCTCCCCATATATATGTATGGTGTGGAGTTTGCAACTGAAAAGAAACTTTGTGTTCCCAACAAGCTAGGTGAAGTTCGGCTTTCACACACACATATCTCTCAGAACTAAGCAAGTGGAGAGACGTTCGTTCATCTAGCACCAAGGGAACGGGTTGCACGACACTCTTTTTTCCTGCATTCTCAGTCTGATTCCTTGTGCCGGTTTGATGTTCCTGCAGTTTTAACTGTAAAACCGAGTTGGAGCTAGTACCTCCCCATATATATGTATGGAATGGAGTTTGCAACTGAAAAGAAACTTTGTGTTCCCAACAAGCTAGGTGAAGGACGGCTTTCACACACACTTATCTCTCAGAACTGAGCAAGTGGAGAGACGTTCGTTCATCTAACACCAAGGGAACGGGTTGCAGGAGACACTTTTTCTCTGCTTTCTCAGTCTGTTTCCTAGTGCCGGTTTGAAGATCCTGCATTTTTCACTGTAAAACTGAGTTGGAATTAGTACCTCCCCATATATACTTATGTAGTGAAGTTTGCAACTGATAACAAACTTTGTTTTCCCAAGAAGCTAGGTGAAGGACGGCTTTCACACACACTTATCTCTCAGAACTGAGCATGTGGAGAGACATTCGTTCATCTAGCACCAAGGGAACTGGTTGCAGAAGAAACTTTTACTCTGGTGTCTCAGTCTGTTTCCTAGTGCCGGTTTGAATTTCCTGCAGTTTTCACTGTAAATCGGAGTTGGAGGTAGTACCTCCCCATATATATGTATGGAGTGGTGTTTGCAACTGAATAGAATCTTAGTGTTCCCAAAAAGCTACTTGAAAGACGGCTTTCACATACACTGATCTCTCAGAACTGAGCAAGTGGAGAGACGTTCGTTCATCTAGCACCAAGGGAACGGGTTGCAGGAGACACTTTTTCTCTGCTTTCTCAGTCTGTTTCCTAGTGCCGGTTTGAAGTTCCTGCAGTTTTCACTGTAAAACCGAGTTGGAGCTAGTACCTCCCCTTATATATGTATGGAAAGCAGTTTGCAACTGAAAAGAAACTTTGTGTTCCCAACAAGCTAGGTGAAGGACGGCTTTCACACACACTTATCTCTCAAAACTGAGCAAGTGGAGAGACGTTCGTTCATCTAGCACCAAGGGAACGGGTTGCAGGAGACACTTTTTCTCTGCTTTCTCAGTCTGTTTCCTAGTGCCGGTTTGAAGTTCCTGCAGTTTTCACTGTAAAACCGAGTTGGAGCTAGTACCTGCCCATATATATGTATGGAATGGAGTTTGCAACTGAAAAGAAACTTTGTGTTCCCAACAAGCTAGGTGAAGGACGGCTTTCACACACACTTATCTCTTAGAATGAGCAAGTGGAGAGACGTTCGTTCATCTAGCACCAAGGGAACGGGTTGCAGGAGACACTTTTTCTCTGCTTTCTCAGTCTCTTTCCTAGTGCCGGTTTGAAGTTCCTGCAGTTTTCACTGTAAAACCGAGTTGGAGCTAGTACCTCCCCATATATATTTATGGAATGGAGTTTGCAACTGAAAAGAAACTTTGTGTTCCCAACAAGCTAGTTGAAGGACGGCTTTCAAACACACTTATCTCTCAGAACTGAGTATGTGGAGAGACTTTCGTTCATCTAGCACCAGGTGAACGGGTTGGAGGAGACAGTTTTTCTCTGCTTTCTCAGTCTGTTTCCTAGTGCCGGTTTGAAGTTCCTGCAGTTTTCACTGTAAAACCGAGTTGGAGCTTGTACCTGCCCATATATATGTATGGAATGGAGTTTGCAACTGAAAAGAAACTTTGTGTTCCCAACAAGCTAGGTGAAGGACGGCTTTCACACACACTTATCTCTCAGAACTGAGCAAGTGGAGAGACGTTCGTTCATCTAGCACCAAGGGAACGGGTTGCAGGAGACACTTTTTCTCAGCTTTCTCAGTCTGTTTCCTAGTGCCGGTTTGAAGTTCCTGCAGTTTTCACTGTAAAACCGAGTTGGAGCTAGTACCTCCCCATATATATGTATGGAATGGAGTTTGCAACTGAAAAGAAACTTTGTGTTCCCAACAAGCTAGTTGAAGGACGGCTTTCAAACACAATTATCTCTCAGAACTGAGTATGTGGAGAGACGTTCGTTCATCTAGCACCAGGGGAACGGGTTGGAGTAGACACTTTTTCTCTGCTTTCTCAGTCTGTTTCCTAGTGCCGGTTTGAAGTTCCTGCAGTTTTCACAGTAAAACCGAGTTGGAGCTTGTACCTCCCCTTATATATGTATGGAATGGAGTTTGCAACTGAAAAGAAACTTTGTGTTCCCAACAAGATAGGTGAAGGACGGCTTTCACACACACTTATCTCTCAGAACTGAGCAAGTGGATAGACGTTCGTTCATCTAGAACCAAGGGAACGGGTTGCAGGAGACACTTTTTCTCTGCTTTCTCAGTCTGTTTCCTAGTGCCGGTTTGAAGTTCCTGCAGTTTTCACTGTAAAACCGAGTTGGAGCTAGTACCTTCACATGTATATGAATGGAATGGATTTTGCAACTGAAAAGAAACTATGTGTTCCCAACAAACTAGGTGAAGGACGGCTTTCACACACACTTATCTCTCAAAACTGAGCAAGTGGAGAGACGTTCGTTCATCTAGCACCAAGGGAACGGGTTGCAGGAGACACTTTTTCTCTGCTTTCTCAGTCTGTTTCCTAGTGTCGGTTTGAAGTTCCTGCAGTTTTCACTGTAAAACCGATTTGGAGCTAGTACCTCCCCATATATATGTATGGTGTGGAGTTTGCAACTGAAAAGAAACTTTGTGTTCCCAACAAGCTAGGTGAAGTTCGGCTTTCACACACACATATCTCTCAGAACTGAGCAAGTGGAGAGACATTCGTTCATCTAGCACCAAGGGAACGGGTTGCAGGACACTCTATTTCTCTGCATTCTCAGTCTGATTCCTAGTGCCGGTTTGATGTTCCTGCAGTTTTCACTGTAAAACAGAGTTGGAGCTAGTACCACCCCTTATATATTTATGGAATGGAGTTTGCAACTGAAAAGAAACTTTGTCTTCCCAAAAAGCTAGGTGAAGTACGGCTTTCACACACACTTATCTCTCAAAACTGAGCAAGTGGAGAGACGTTCGTTCATCTAGCACCAAGGGAACGGGTTACAAGGGAAATTTTTACTCTGGTTTTTCAGTCTGTTTCCCAGTGCCGGTTTGAAGATCCTGCATTTTTCACTGTAAAACTGAGTTGGAATTAGTACCTCCCCATATATACTTATGGAGTGGAGTTTGCAACTGATAAGAAACTTTGTGTTCCCAAGAAGCTAGGTGAAGGACGGCTTTCACACACACTTATCTCTCAGAACTGAGCATGTGGAGAGACGTTCGTTCATCTAGCACCAAGGGAACGTGTTGCAGAAGAAACTTTTACTCTGGTGTCTCAGTCTGTTTCCTAGTGCCGGTTTGAAGTTCCTGCAGTTTTCACTGTAAATCGGAGTTGGAGCTAGTACCTCCCCATATATATGTATGGAGTGGTGTTTGCAACTGAATAGAATCTTAGTGTTCCCAAAAAGCTACTTGAAATACGGCTTTCACACACACTTATCTCTCAGAACTGAGCATGTGGAGAGACGTTCTTTTATGTAGCACAAATGGAACGTGTTGCAGGAGACACTTTTTCTCTGCTTTCTCAGTCTGTTTCCTAGTGCCTGTTGGAAGTTCCTGCAGTTTTCACTGTAAAACTGAGTTGGAGCTATTACCTCCCCATATATATGTATGGTGTGGAGTTTGTAACTGAAAAGAAACTTTGTGTTCCCAACAATCTAGGTGAAGGACGGCTTTCACACACACTTATCTCTCTGAACTGAGCAAGTGGAGAGACGTTCGTTCATCTTGCACGAAGGGAACGGGTTGCAGCAGACACTTTTTCTCTGCTTTCTCAGTCTGTTTCCTAGTGCCGGTTTGAAATTCCTGCAGTTTTCACTGTAAAACCGAGTTGGAGCTAGTACCTCCCCATATATATGTATGGAATGGAGTTTGCAACTGAAAAGAAACTTTGTGTTCCCAACAAGATAGGTGAAGGACGGCTTTCACACACACTTATCTCTCAGAACTGAGCAAGTGGAGAGACGTTCGTTCATCTAGAACCAAGGGAACGGGTTGCAGGAGACACTTTTTCTCTGCTTTCTCAGTCTGTTTCCTAGTGCCGGTTTGAAGTTCCTGCAGTTTTCACTGTAAAACCGAGTTGGAGCTAGTACCTTCACATGTATATGAATGGAATGGATTTTGCAACTGAAAAGAAACTTTGTGTTCCCAACAAACTAGGTGAAGGACGGCTTTCACACACACTTATCTCTCAAAACTGAGCAAGTGGAGAGACGTTCGTTCATCTAGCACCAAGGGTACGGGTTGCAGGAGACACTTTTTCTCTGCTTTCTCAGTCTGTTTCCTAGTGTCGGTTTGAAGTTCCTGCAGTTTTCACTGTAAAACAGATTTGGAGCTAGTACCTCCCCATATATATGTATGGTGTGGAGTTTGCAACTGAAAAGAAACTTTGTGTTCCCAACAAGCTAGGTGAAGTTCGGCTTTCACACACACATATCTCTCAGAACTGAGCAAGTGGAGAGACATTCGTTCATCTAGCACCAAGGGAACGGGTTGCAGGACACTCTATTTCTCTGCATTCTCAGTCTGATTCCTAGTGCCGGTTTGATATTCCTGCAGTTTTCACTGTAAAACAGAGTTGGAGCTAGTACCTCCCCTTATATATTTATGGAATGGAGTTTGCAACTGAAAAGAAACTTTGTCTTCCCAAAAAGCTAGGTGAAGTACGGCTTTCACACACACTTATCTCTCAAAACTGAGCAAGTGGAGAGACGTTCGTTCATCTAGCACCAAGGGAACGGGTTACAAGGGAAATTTTTACTCTGGTTTTTCAGTCTGTTTCCCAGTGCCGGTTTGAAGATCCTGCATTTTTCACTGTAAAACTGAGTTGGAATTAGTACCTCCCCATATATACTTATGGAGTGGAGTTTGCAACTGATAAGAAACTTTGTGTTCCCAAGAAGCTAGGTGAAGGACGGCTTTCACACACACTTATCTCTCAGAACTGAGCATGTGGAGAGACGTTCGTTCATCTAGCACCAAGGGAACGTGTTGCAGAAGAAACATTTACTCTGGTGTCTCAGTCTGTTTCCTAGTGCCGGTTTGAAGTTCCTGCAGTTTTCACTGTAAATCGGAGTTGGAGCTAGTACCTCCCCATATATATGTATGGAGTGGTGTTTGCAACTGAATAGAATCTTAGTGTTCCCAAAAAGCTACTTGAAATACGGCTTTCACACACACTTATCTCTCAGAACTGAGCATGTGGAGAGACGTTCTTTTATGTAGCACAAATGGAACGTGTTGCAGGAGACACTTTTTCTCTGCTTTCTCAGTCTGTTTCCTAGTGCCTGTTGGAAGTTCCTGCAGTTTTCACTGTAAAACTGAGTTGGAGCTATTACCTCCCCATATATATGTATGGTGTGGAGTTTGTAACTGAAAAGAAACTTTGTGTTCCCAACAATCTAGGTGAAGGACGGCTTTCACACACACTTATCTCTCTGAACTGAGCAAGTGGAGAGACGTTCGTTCATCTTGCACGAAGGGAACGGGTTGCAGCAGACACTTTTTCTCTGCTTTCTCAGTCTGTTTCCTAGTGCCGGTTTGAAATTCCTGCAGTTTTCACTGTAAAACCGAGTTGGAGCTAGTACCTCCCCATATATATGTATGGAATGGAGTTTGCAACTGAAAAGAAACTTTGTGTTCCCAACAAGCTAGGTGAAGGACGGCTTTCACACACACATATCTCTCAGAACTGAGCAAGTGGAGAGACGTTCGTTCATCTAAAACCAAGGGAACGGGTTGCAGGAGACACTTTTTCTCTGCTTTCTCAGTCTGTTTCCTAGTGCCGGTTTGAAGTTCCTCCAGTTTTCACTGTAAATCGAAGTTGGAGCTAGTACCTCCCCATATATATCTATGGAGTGTTGTTTGCAACTGAATAGAATCTTAGTGATCCCAACAAGCTACTTGAAAGACGGCTTTCACACACACTTATCTCTCAGTACTGAGCATGTGGAGAGACGTTCTTTTCTGTAGCACAATTGGAACGGGTTGCAGTAGACACTTTTCTCTGCTTTCTCAGTCTGTTTCCTAGTGCCTGATGGAAGATCCTGCAGTTTTCACTGTAAAACCGATTTAGAGCTATTACCTCCCCATATATATGTATGGTGTGGAGTTTGCAACTGAAAAGAAACTTTGTGTTCCCAACAAGCTAGGTGAAGAACGGCTTTCACACACACTTATCTCTCTGAACTTAGCAAGTGGAGAGACGTTCGTTCATCTAGCACCAAGGGAACGGGTTGCCGGAGACACTTTTTCTCTGCTTTCTCAGTCTGTTTCCTAGTGCCGGTTTGAAGTTCCTGCAGTTTTCACTGTAAAACCGAGTTGGAGCTTGTACCTACCCATATATATGTATGGAATGGAGTTTGCAACTGAAAAGAAACTTTGTGTTCCCAAAAAGCTAGGTGAAGGACGGCTTTCACACACACTTATCTCTCAGAACTGAGCAAGTGGAGAGACGTTCGTTCATCTAGCACCAAGGGAACGGGTTGCAGGAGACACTTTTTCTCTGCTTTCTCAGTCTTTTTCCTAGTGTCGGTTTGAAGTTCCTGCAGTTTTCACTGTAAAACCGAGTTGGAGCTTGTACCTCCCCTTATATATATATGGAATGGAGTTTGCAACTGAAAAGAAACTTTGTGTTCCCAACAAGCTAGGTGAAGGACGGCTTTCACACACACTTATCTCTCAGAACTGAGCAAGTGGAGAGACGTTCGTTCATCTAGAACCAAGGGAACGGGTTGCAGGAGACACTTTTTCTCTGCTTTCTCATTCTGTTTCCTAGTGCCGGTTTGAAGTTCCTGCAGTTTTCACTGTAAAACCGAGTTGGAGCTAGTACCTCCACATGTATATGAATGGAATGGATTTTGCAACTGAAAACAAATTTTGTGTTCCCAACAAGCTAGGTGAAGGACGGCTTTCACACACACATATCTCTCAGAACTGAGCAAGTGGAGAGACGTTCGTTCATCTAGCACCAAGGGAACGGGTTGCAGGAGTCACTTTTTCTCTGCTTTCTCAGACTGTTTCCAAGTGCCGGTTTGAAGTTCCTGCAGTTTTCACTGTAAAAGCGAGTTGGAGCTAGTATCTCCCCATATATATGTAAGGAATGGAGTTTGCAACTGAAAAGAAACTTTGTGTTCCCAACAAGCAAGGTGAAGGACGGCTTTCACACACACTTATCTCTCAGAACTGAGCAAGTGGAGAGACGTTCGTTCATCTAGAACCAAGGGAACGGGTTGCAGGAGACACTTTTTCTCTGCTTTCTCAGTCTGTTTCCTAGTGCCGGTTTGAAGTTCCTGCAGTTTTCACTGTAAAACCGAGTTGGAGCTGGTACCTCCACATGTATATGAATGGAATGGATTTTGCAACTGAAAAGAAACTTTGTGTTCCCAACAAGCTAGGTGAAGGACGGCTTTCACACACACTTATCTCTCAAAACTGAGCAAGTGGAGAGACGTTCGTTCATCTAGCACCAAGGGTACGGGTTGCAGGAGACAATTTTCCTCTGCTTTCTCAGTCTGTTTACTAGTGCCGTTTTGAATTTCCTGCAGTTTTCACTGTAAAACAGAATTGGAGCTAGTACCTCCCCATATATATGTATGGTGTGGAGTTTGCAACTGAAAAGAAACTTTGTGTTCCCAACAAGCTAGGTGAAGGTCGGCTTTCACACACACATATCTCTCAGAACTGAGCAAGTGGAGAGACGTTCGTTCATCTAGCACCAAGGGAACGGGTTGCAGGACAATCTTTTTCTCTGCTTTCTCAGTCTGATTCCTTGTGCCGGTTTGATGTTCCTGCAGTTTTCACTGTAAAACCGAGTTGGAGCTAGTACCTCCCCATATATATGTATGGAATGAAGTATGCAACTGAAAAGAAACTTTGTGTTCCCAACAAGCTAGGTGAAGGACGGCTTTCACACACACTTATCTCTCAGACCTGAGAAAGTGGAGAGACGTTCGTTCATCTAACACCAAGGGAACGGGTTGCAGGAGACACTTATTCTCTGCTTTCTCAGTCTGATTCCTAGTGCCGGTTTGAATTTCCTGCAGTTTTCACTGTAAAACCGAGTTGGAGCTAGTACCTCCCCTGATATATGTATGGAATGGAGTTTGCAACTGAAAAAAAACTTTGTGTTCCCAACAAGCTAAGTGAAGGACGGCTTTCACACACACTTTTCTCTCAGAACTGAGCATGTGGAGAAACGTTCGTTCATCTAGCACCAAGGGAACGGGTTACAAGGGAAATTTTTACTCTGGTTTTTCAGTCTGTTTCCTAGTGTCGGTTTGAAGATCCTGCATTTTTCACTGTAAAACTGAGTTGGAATTAGTACCTTCCCATATATACTTATGGAGTGGAGTTTGCAACTGATAAGAAACTTTGTGTTCCCAAGAAGCAATGTGAAGGATGGCTTTCACACACACTTATATCTCAGAACTGAGCATGTGGAGAGACGTTCGTTCATCTAGCACCAAGGGAACGTGTTGCACAAGAAACTTTTACTCTGGTGTCTCAGTCTGTTTCCTAGTGCCGGTTTGAATTTCCTGCAATTTTCACTGTAAATCGGAGTTGGAGCTAGTACCTACCCATATATATGTATTGAGTGGTGTTTGCAACTGAATAGAATCTTAGTGTTCCCAAAAAGCTACTTGAAAGACGGCTTTCACACACACTGATCTCTCAGAACTGAGCAAGTGGAGAGACGTTCGTTCATCTAACACCAAGGGAACTGGTTGCAGGAGAAACTTTTTCTCTGCTTTCTCAGTCTGTTTCCTAGTTCCGGTTTGAAGTTCCTGCAGTTTTCACTGTAAAACCGAGTTGGAGCTAGTACCTCCCCTTATATATGTATGGAATGGAGTTTGCAAATGAAAAGAAACTTTGTGTTCCCAACAAGCTAGGTGAAGGACGGCTTTCACACACACTTTTCTCTCAGAACTGAGCATGTGGAGAAACGTTCGTTCACCTAGCACCAAGGGAACGGGTTACAAGGGAAATTTTTACTCTGGATTTTCAGTCTGTTTCCTAGTGCCGTTTTGAAGATCTTGCATTTTTCACTGTAAAACTGAGTTGGAATTAGTACCTCCCCATATATACTTATGGAGTGGAGTTTGCAACTGATAAGAAACTTTGTGTTCCCAAGAAGCTAGGTGAAAGACGGCTTTCACACACACTTATCTCTCAGAACTGAGCATGTGGAGAGACGTTCCTTCACCTAGCACCAAGGGAACGTGTTGCAGAAGAAACTTTTACTCTGGTGTCTCAGTCTGTTTCCTAGTGCCGGTTTGAATTTCCTGCAGTTTTCACAGTAAATCGGAGTTGGAGCTAGTACCTCCCCATATATATGTATGGAGTGGTGTTTGCAACTGAATAGAATCTTAGTGTTTCCAAATAGCTACTTGAAAGACGGCTTTCACACACACTTATCTCTCACAACTGAGCATGTGGAGAGACGTTCTTTTATCTAGCACAAATGGAACGGGTTGCAGGAGACACTTTTTCTCTGCTTTCTCAGTCTGTTTCCTAGTGCCTGTTGGAAGTTCCTGCAGATTTCACTGTAAAACCGAGTTGGAGCTAGTACCTGCCCATATATATGTATGGAATGGAGATTGCAACTGAAAAGAAACTTTGTGTTCCCAACAAGCTAGGTGAAGGACGGCTTTCACACACACTTATCTCTTAGAATGAGCAAGTGGAGAGACGTTCGTTCATCTAGCACCAAGGGAACGGGTTGCAGGAGACACTTTTTCTCTGCTTTCTCAGTCTCTTTCCTAGTGCCGGTTTGAAGTTCCTGCAGTTTTCACTGTAAAACCGAGTTGGAGCTAGTACCTCCCCATATATATTTATGGAATGGAGTTTGCAACTGAAAAGAAACTTTGTGTTCCCAACAAGCTAGTTGAAGGACGGCTTTCAAACACACTTATCTCTCAGAACTGAGTATGTGGAGAGACTTTCGTTCATCTAGCACCAGGTGAACGGGTTGGAGGAGACAGTTTTTCTCTGCTTTCTCAGTCTGTTTCCTAGTGCCGGTTTGAAGTTCCTGCAGTTTTCACTGTAAAACCGAGTTCTAGCTTGTACCTGCCCATATATATGTATGGAATGGAGTTTGCAACTGAAAAGAAACTTTGTGTTCCCAACAAGCTAGGTGAAGGACGGCTTTCACACACACTTATCTCTCAGAACTGAGCAAGTGGAGAGACGTTCGTTCATCTAGCACCAAGGGAACGGGTTGCAGGAGACACTTTTTCTCAGCTTTCTCAGTCTGTTTCCTAGTGCCGGTTTGAAGTTCCTGCAGTTTTCACTGTAAAACCGAGTTGGAGCTAGTACCTCCCCATATATATGTATGGTGTGGAGTTTGCAACTGAAAAGAAACTTTGTGTTCCCAACAAGCTAGTTGAAGGACGGCTTTCAAACACACTTATCTCTCAGAACTGAGTATGTGGAGAGACGTTCGTTCATCTAGCACCAGGGGAACGGGTTGGAGGAGACACTTTTTCTCTGCTTTCTCAGTCTGTTTCCTAGTGCCGGTTTGAAGTTCCTGCAGTTTTCACAGTAAAACCGAGTTGGAGCTTGTACCTCCCCTTATATATGTATGGAATGGAGTTTGCAACTGAAAAGAAACTTTGTGTTCCCAACAAGATAGGTGAAGGACGGCTTTCACACACACTTATCTCTCAGAACTGAGCAAGTGGAGAGACGTTCGTTCATCTAGAACCAAGGGAACGGGTTGCAGGAGACACTTTTTCTCTGCTTTCTCAGTCTGTTTCCTAGTGCCGGTTTGAAGTTCCTGCAGTTTTCACTGTAAAACCGAGTTGGAGCTAGTACCTTCACATGTATATGAATGGAATGGATTTTGCAACTGAAAAGAAGCTTTGTGTTCCCAACAAACTAGGTGAAGGACGGCTTTCACACACACTTATCTCTCAAAACTGAGCAAGTGGAGAGACGTTCGTTCATCTAGCACCAAGGGTACGGGTTGCAGGAGACACTTTTTCTCTGCTTTCTCAGTCTGTTTCCTAGTGTCGGTTTGAAGTTCCTGCAGTTTTCACTGTAAAACCGATTTGGAGCTAGTACCTCCCCATATATATGTATGGTGTGGAGTTTGCAACTGAAAAGAAACTTTGTGTTCCCAACAAGCTAGGTGAAGTTCGGCTTTCACACACACATATCTCTCAGAACTGAGCAAGTGGAGAGACATTCGTTCATCTAGCAGAAAGGGAACGGGTTGCAGGACACTCTTTTTCTCTGCATTCTCAGTCTGATTCCTAGTGCCGGTTTGATGTTCCTGCAGTTTTCACTGTAAAACAGAGTTGGAGCTAGTACCTCCCCTTATATATTTATGGAATGGAGTTTGCAACTGAAAAGAAACTTTGTCTTCCCAAAAAGCTAGGTGAAGTACGGCTTTCACACACACTTATCTCTCAAAACTGAGCAAGTGGAGAGACGTTCGTTCATCTAGCACCAAGGGAACGGGTTACAAGGGAAATTTTTACTCTGGTTTTTCAGTCTGTTTCCTAGTGCCGGTTTGAAGATCCTGCATTTTTCACTGTAAAACTGAGTTGGAATTAGTACCTCCCCATATATACTTATGGAGTGGAGTTTGCAACTGATAAGAAACTTTGTGTTCCCAAGAAGCTAGGTGAAGGACGGCTTTCACACACACTTATCTCTCAGAACTGAGCATGTGGAGAGACGTTCGTTCATCTAGCACCAAGGGAACGTGTTGCAGAAGAAACTTTTACTCTGGTGTCTCAGTCTGTTTCCTAGTGCCGGTTTGAAGTTCCTGCAGTTTTCACTGTAAATCGGAGTTGGAGCTAGTACCTCCCCATATATATGTATGGAGTGGTGTTTGCAACAGAATAGAATCTTAGTGTTCCCAAAAAGCTACTTGAAAGACGGCTTTCACACACACTTATCTCTCAGAACTGAGCATGTGGAGAGACGTTCTTTTATGTAGCACAAATGGAACGTGTTGCAGGAGACACTTTTTCTCTGCTTTCTCAGTCTGTTTCCTAGTGCCTGTTGGAAGTTCCTGCAGTTTTCACTGTAAAACTGAGTTGGAGCTATTACCTCCCCATATATATGTATGGTGTGGAGTTTGTAACTGAAAAGAAACTTTGTGTTCCCAACAATCTAGGTGAAGGACGGCTTTCACACACACTTATCTCTCTGAACTGAGCAAGTGGAGAGACGTTCGTTCATCTTGCACCAAGGGAACGGGTTGCAGCAGACACTTTTTCTCTGCTTTCTCAGTCTGTTTCCTAGTGCCGGTTTGAAATTCCTGCAGTTTTCACTGTAAAACCGAGTTGGAGCTAGTACCTCCCCATATATATGTATGGAATGGAGTTTGCAACTGAAAAGAAACTTTGTGTTCCCAACAAGCTAGGTGAAGGACGGCTTTCACACACACTTATCTCTCAGAACTGAGCAAGTGGAGAGACGTTCGTTCATCTAAAACCAAGGGAACGGGTTGCAGGAGACACTTTTTCTCTGCTTTCTCAGTCTGTTTCCTAGTGCCGGTTTGAAGTTCCTCCAGTTTTCACTGTAAATCGAAGTTGGAGCTAGTACCTCCCCATATATATCTAAGGAGTGTTGTTTGCAACTGAATAGAATCTTAGTGATCCCAACAAGCTACTTGAAAGACGGCTTTCACACACACTTATCTCTCAGTACTGAGCATGTGGAGAGACGTTCTTTTCTGTAGCACAATTGGAACGGGTTGCAGTAGACACTTTTCTCTGCTTTCTCAGTATGTTTCCTAGTGCCTGATGGAAGATCCTGCAGTTTTCACTGTAAAACCGATTTGGAGCTATTACATCCCCATATATATGTATGGTGTGGAGTTTGCAACTGAAAAGAAACTTTGTGTTCCCAACAAGCTAGGTGAAGAACGGCTTTCACACACACTTATCTCTCTGAACTTAGCAAGTGGAGAGACGTTCGTTCATCTAGCACCAAGGGAACGGGTTGCCGGAGACACTTTTTCTCTGCTTTCTCAGTCTGTTTCCTAGTGCCGGTTTGAAGTTCCTGCAGTTTTCACTGTAAAACCGAGTTGGAGCTTGTACCTACCCATATATATGTATGGAATGGAGTTTGCAACTGAAAAGAAACTTTGTGTTCCCAAAAAGCTAGGTGAAGGACGGCTTTCACACACACTTATCTCTCAGAACTGAGCAAGTGGAGAGACGTTCGTTCATCTAGCACCAAGGGAACGGGTTGCAGGAGACACTTTTTCTCTGCTTTCTCAGTCTTTTTCCTAGTGTCGGTTTGAAGTTCCTGCAGTTTTCACTGTAAAACCGAGTTGGAGCTTGTACCTCCCCTTATATATATATGGAATGGAGTTTGCAACTGAAAAGAAACTTTGTGTTCCCAACAAGCTAGGTGAAGGACGGCTTTCACACACACTTATCTCTCAGAACTGAGCAAGTGGAGAGACGTTCGTTCATCTAGAACCAAGGGAACGGGTTGCAGGAGACACTTTTTCTCTGCTTTCTCATTCTGTTTCCTAGTGCCGGTTTGAAGTTCCTGCAGTTTTCACTGTAAAACCGAGTTGGAGCTTGTACCTCCACATGTATATGAATGGAATGGATTTTGCAACTGAAAACAAATTTTGTGTTCCCAACAAGATAGGTGAAGGACGGCTTTCACACACACTTATCTCTCAGAACTGAGCAAGTGGAGAGACGTTCGTTCATCTAGCACCAAGGGAACGGGTTGCAGGAGTCACTTTTTCTCTGCTTTCTCAGACTGTTTCCAAGTGCCGGTTTGAAGTTCCTGCAGTTTTCACTGTAAAAGCGAGTTGGAGCTAGTATCTCCCCATATATATGTAAGGAATGGAATTTGCAACTGAAAAGAAACTTTGTGTTCCCAACAAGCAAGGTGAAGGACGGCTTTCACACACACTTATCTCTCAGAACTGAGCAAGTGGAGAGACGTTCGTTCATCTAGAACCAAGGGAACGGGTTGCAGGAGACACTTTTTCTCTGCTTTCTCAGTCTGTTTCCTAGTGCCGGTTTGAAGTTCCTGCAGTTTTCACTGTAAAACCGAGTTGGAGCTGGTACCTCCACATGTATATGAATGGAATGGATTTTGCAACTGAAAAGAAACTTTGTGTTCCCAACAAGCTAGGTGAAGGACGGCTTTCACACACACTTATCTCTCAAAACTGAGCAAGTGGAGAGACGTTCGTTCATCTAGCACCAAGGGTACGGGTTGCAGGAGACAATTTTCCTCTGCTTTCTCAGTCTGTTTACTAGTGCCGGTTTGAAGTTCCTGCAGTTTTCACTGTAAAACCGAATTGGAGCTAGTACCTCCCCATATATATGTATGGTGTGGAGTTTGCAACTGAAAAGAAACTTTGTGTTCCCAACAAGCTAGGTGAAGGTCGGCTTTCACACACACATATCTCTCAGAACTGAGCAAGTGGAGAGACGTTCGTTCATCTAGCACCAAGGGAACGGGTTGCAGGACAATCTTTTTCTCTGCTTTCTCAGTCTGATTCCTTGTGCCGGTTTGATGTTCCTGCAGTTTTCACTGTAAAACCGAGTTGGAGCTAGTACCTCCCCATATATATGTATGGAATGAAGTATGCAACTGAAAAGAAACTTTGTGTTCCCAACAAGCTAGGTGAAGGACGGCTTTCACACACACTTATCTCTCAGACCTGAGAAAGTGGAGAGACGTTCGTTCATCTAACACCAAGGGAACGGGTTGCAGGAGACACTTATTCTCTGCTTTCTCAGTCTGATTCCTAGTGCCGGTTTGAATTTCCTGCAGTTTTCACTGTAAAACCGAGTTGGAGCTAGTACCTCCCCTGATATATGTATGGAATGGAGTTTGCAACTGAAAAAAAACTTTGTGTTCCCAACAAGCTAGGTGAAGGACGGCTTTCACACACACTTTTCTCTCAGAACTGAGCATGTGGAGAAACGTTCGTTCATCTAGCACCAAGGGAACGGGTTACAAGGGAAATTTTTACTCTGGTGTCTCAGTCTGTTTCCTAGTGCCGGTTTGAATTTCCTGCAATTTTCACTGTAAATCGGAGTTGGAGCTAGTACCTCCCCATATATATGTATTGAGTGGTGTTTGCAACTGAATAGAATCTTAGTGTTCCCAAAAAGCTACTTGAAAGACGGCTTTCACACACACTGATCTCTCAGAACTGAGCAAGTGGAGAGACGTTCGTTCATCTAACACCAAGGGAACTGGTTGCAGGAGAAACTTTTTCTCTGCTTTCTCAGTCTGTTTCCTAGTTCCGGTTTGAAGTTCCTGCAGTTTTCACTGTAAAACCGAGTTGGAGCTAGTACCTCCCCATATATATGTATGGAATGGAGTTTGCAACTGAAAAGAAACTTTGTGTTCCCAACAAGCTAGTTGAAGGACGGCTTTCAAACACACTTATCTCTCAGAACTGAGTATGTGGAGAGACGTTCGTTCATCTAGCACCAGGGGAACGGGTTGGAGGAGACACTTTTTCTCTGCTTTCTCAGTCTGTTTCCTAGTGCCGGTTTGAAGTTCCTGCAGTTTTCACAGTAAAACCGAGTTGGAGCTTGTACCTCCCCTTATATATGTATGGAATGGAGTTTGCAACTGAAAAGAAACTTTGTGTTCCCAACAAGATAGGTGAAGGACGGCTTTCACACACACTTATCTCTCAGAACTGAGCAAGTGGAGAGACGTTCGTTCATCTAGAACCAAGGGAACGGGTTGCAGGAGACACTTTTTCTCTGCTTTCTCAGTCTGTTTCCTAGTGCCGGTTTGAAGTTCCTGCAGTTTTCACTGTAAAACCGAGTTGGAGCTAGTACCTCCCCATATATATGTATGGAATGGAGTTTGCAACTGAAAAGAAACTTTGTGTTCCCAACAAGCTAGTTGAAGGACGGCTTTCAAACACACTTATCTCTCAGAACTGAGTATGTGGAGAGACGTTCGTTCATCTAGCACCAGGGGAACGGGTTGGAGGAGACACTTTTTCTCTGCTTTCTCAGTCTGTTTCCTAGTGCCGGTTTGAAGTTCCTGCAGTTTTCACAGTAAAACCGAGTTGGAGCTTGTACCTCCCCTTATATATGTATGGAATGGAGTTTGCAACTGAAAAGAAACTTTGTGTTCCCAACAAGATAGGTGAAGGACGGCTTTCACACACACTTATCTCTCAGAACTGAGCAAGTGGAGAGACGTTCGTTCATCTAGCACCAAGGGAACGGGTTGCAGGAGTCACTTTTTCTCTGCTTTCTCAGACTGTTTCCAAGTGCCGGTTTGAAGTTCCTGCAGTTTTCACTGTAAAAGCGAGTTGGAGCTAGTATCTCCCCATATATATGTAAGGAATGGAATTTGCAACTGAAAAGAAACTTTGTGTTCCCAACAAGCAAGGTGAAGGACGGCTTTCACACACACTTATCTCTCAGAACTGAGCAAGTGGAGAGACGTTCGTTCATCTAGAACCAAGGGAACGGGTTGCAGGAGACACTTTTTCTCTGCTTTCTCAGTCTGTTTCCTAGTGCCGGTTTGAAGTTCCTGCAGTTTTCACTGTAAAACCGAGTTGGAGCTGGTACCTCCACATGTATATGAATGGAATGGATTTTGCAACTGAAAAGAAACTTTGTGTTCCCAACAAGCTAGGTGAAGGACGGCTTTCACACACACTTATCTCTCAAAACTGAGCAAGTGGAGAGACGTTCGTTCATCTAGCACCAAGGGTACGGGTTGCAGGAGACAATTTTCCTCTGCTTTCTCAGTCTGTTTACTAGTGCCGGTTTGAAGTTCCTGCAGTTTTCACTGTAAAACCGAATTGGAGCTAGTACCTCCCCATATATATGTATGGTGTGGAGTTTGCAACTGAAAAGAAACTTTGTGTTCCCAACAAGCTAGGTGAAGGTCGGCTTTCACACACACATATCTCTCAGAACTGAGCAAGTGGAGAGACGTTCGTTCATCTAGCACCAAGGGAACGGGTTGCAGGACAATCTTTTTCTCTGCTTTCTCAGTCTGATTCCTTGTGCCGGTTTGATGTTCCTGCAGTTTTCACTGTAAAACCGAGTTGGAGCTAGTACCTCCCCATATATATGTATGGAATGAAGTATGCAACTGAAAAGAAACTTTGTGTTCCCAACAAGCTAGGTGAAGGACGGCTTTCACACACACTTATCTCTCAGACCTGAGAAAGTGGAGAGACGTTCGTTCATCTAACACCAAGGGAACGGGTTGCAGGAGACACTTATTCTCTGCTTTCTCAGTCTGATTCCTAGTGCCGGTTTGAATTTCCTGCAGTTTTCACTGTAAAACCGAGTTGGAGCTAGTACCTCCCCTGATATATGTATGGAATGGAGTTTGCAACTGAAAAAAAACTTTGTGTTCCCAACAAGCTAGGTGAAGGACGGCTTTCACACACACTTTTCTCTCAGAACTGAGCATGTGGAGAAACGTTCGTTCATCTAGCACCAAGGGAACGGGTTACAAGGGAAATTTTTACTCTGGTGTCTCAGTCTGTTTCCTAGTGCCGGTTTGAATTTCCTGCAATTTTCACTGTAAATCGGAGTTGGAGCTAGTACCTCCCCATATATATGTATTGAGTGGTGTTTGCAACTGAATAGAATCTTAGTGTTCCCAAAAAGCTACTTGAAAGACGGCTTTCACACACACTGATCTCTCAGAACTGAGCAAGTGGAGAGACGTTCGTTCATCTAACACCAAGGGAACTGGTTGCAGGAGAAACTTTTTCTCTGCTTTCTCAGTCTGTTTCCTAGTTCCGGTTTGAAGTTCCTGCAGTTTTCACTGTAAAACCGAGTTGGAGCTAGTACCTCCCCATATATATGTATGGAATGGAGTTTGCAACTGAAAAGAAACTTTGTGTTCCCAACAAGCTAGTTGAAGGACGGCTTTCAAACACACTTATCTCTCAGAACTGAGTATGTGGAGAGACGTTCGTTCATCTAGCACCAGGGGAACGGGTTGGAGGAGACACTTTTTCTCTGCTTTCTCAGTCTGTTTCCTAGTGCCGGTTTGAAGTTCCTGCAGTTTTCACAGTAAAACCGAGTTGGAGCTTGTACCTCCCCTTATATATGTATGGAATGGAGTTTGCAACTGAAAAGAAACTTTGTGTTCCCAACAAGATAGGTGAAGGACGGCTTTCACACACACTTATCTCTCAGAACTGAGCAAGTGGAGAGACGTTCGTTCATCTAGAACCAAGGGAACGGGTTGCAGGAGACACTTTTTCTCTGCTTTCTCAGTCTGTTTCCTAGTGCCGGTTTGAAGTTCCTGCAGTTTTCACTGTAAAACCGAGTTGGAGCTAGTACCTCCCCATATATATGTATGGAATGGAGTTTGCAACTGAAAAGAAACTTTGTGTTCCCAACAAGCTAGTTGAAGGACGGCTTTCAAACACACTTATCTCTCAGAACTGAGTATGTGGAGAGACGTTCGTTCATCTAGCACCAGGGGAACGGGTTGGAGGAGACACTTTTTCTCTGCTTTCTCAGTCTGTTTCCTAGTGCCGGTTTGAAGTTCCTGCAGTTTTCACAGTAAAACCGAGTTGGAGCTTGTACCTCCCCTTATATATGTATGGAATGGAGTTTGCAACTGAAAAGAAACTTTGTGTTCCCAACAAGATAGGTGAAGGACGGCTTTCACACACACTTATCTCTCAGAACTGAGCAAGTGGAGAGACGTTCGTTCATCTAGAACCAAGGGAACGGGTTGCAGGAGACACTTTTTCTCTGCTTTCTCAGTCTGTTTCCTAGTGCCGGTTTGAAGTTCCTGCAGTTTTCACTGTAAAACCGAGTTGGAGCTAGTACCTTCACATGTATATGAATGGAATGGATTTTGCAACTGAAAAGAAGCTTTGTGTTCCCAACAAACTAGGTGAAGGACGGCTTTCACACACACTTATCTCTCAAAACTGAGCAAGTGGAGAGACGTTCGTTCATCTAGCACCAAGGGTACGGGTTGCAGGAGACACTTTTTCTCTGCTTTCTCAGTCTGTTTCCTAGTGTCGGTTTGAAGTTCCTGCAGTTTTCACTGTAAAACCGATTTGGAGCTAGTACCTCCCCATATATATGTATGGTGTGGAGTTTGCAACTGAAAAGAAACTTTGTGTTCCCAACAAGCTAGGTGAAGTTCGGCTTTCACACACACATATCTCTCAGAACTGAGCAAGTGGAGAGACATTCGTTCATCTAGCAGAAAGGGAACGGGTTGCAGGACACTCTTTTTCTCTGCATTCTCAGTCTGATTCCTAGTGCCGGTTTGATGTTCCTGCAGTTTTCACTGTAAAACAGAGTTGGAGCTAGTACCTCCCCTTATATATTTATGGAATGGAGTTTGCAACTGAAAAGAAACTTTGTCTTCCCAAAAAGCTAGGTGAAGTACGGCTTTCACACACACTTATCTCTCAAAACTGAGCAAGTGGAGAGACGTTCGTTCATCTAGCACCAAGGGAACGGGTTACAAGGGAAATTTTTACTCTGGTTTTTCAGTCTGTTTCCTAGTGCCGGTTTGAAGATCCTGCATTTTTCACTGTAAAACTGAGTTGGAATTAGTACCTCCCCATATATACTTATGGAGTGGAGTTTGCAACTGATAAGAAACTTTGTGTTCCCAAGAAGCTAGGTGAAGGACGGCTTTCACACACACTTATCTCTCAGAACTGAGCATGTGGAGAGACGTTCGTTCATCTAGCACCAAGGGAACGTGTTGCAGAAGAAACTTTTACTCTGGTGTCTCAGTCTGT
This sequence comes from Camelus bactrianus, assembly GCF_048773025.1. Taxonomy (NCBI): domain Eukaryota; kingdom Metazoa; phylum Chordata; class Mammalia; order Artiodactyla; family Camelidae; genus Camelus; species Camelus bactrianus. The sequence goes on along the minus strand of NC_133542.1, from coordinate 78,682,230 downwards.
TTCCTAGTGCCGGTTTGAAGTTCCTGCAGTTTTCACTGTAAATCGGAGTTGGAGCTAGTACCTCCCCATATATATGTATGGAGTGGTGTTTGCAACAGAATAGAATCTTAGTGTTCCCAAAAAGCTACTTGAAAGACGGCTTTCACACACACTTATCTCTCAGAACTGAGCATGTGGAGAGACGTTCTTTTATGTAGCACAAATGGAACGTGTTGCAGGAGACACTTTTTCTCTGCTTTCTCAGTCTGTTTCCTAGTGCCTGTTGGAAGTTCCTGCAGTTTTCACTGTAAAACTGAGTTGGAGCTATTACCTCCCCATATATATGTATGGTGTGGAGTTTGTAACTGAAAAGAAACTTTGTGTTCCCAACAATCTAGGTGAAGGACGGCTTTCACACACACTTATCTCTCTGAACTGAGCAAGTGGAGAGACGTTCGTTCATCTTGCACCAAGGGAACGGGTTGCAGCAGACACTTTTTCTCTGCTTTCTCAGTCTGTTTCCTAGTGCCGGTTTGAAATTCCTGCAGTTTTCACTGTAAAACCGAGTTGGAGCTAGTACCTCCCCATATTTATGTATGGAATGGAGTTTGCAACTGAAAAGAAACTTTGTGTTCCCAACAAGCTAGGTGAAGGACGGCTTTCACACACACTTATCTCTCAGAACTGAGCAAGTGGAGAGACGTTCGTTCATCTAAAACCAAGGGAACGGGTTGCAGGAGACACTTTTTCTCTGCTTTCTCAGTCTGTTTCCTAGTGCCGGTTTGAAGTTCCTCCAGTTTTCACTGTAAATCGAAGTTGGAGCTAGTACCTCCCCATATATATCTAAGGAGTGTTGTTTGCAACTGAATAGAATCTTAGTGATCCCAACAAGCTACTTGAAAGACGGCTTTCACACACACTTATCTCTCAGTACTGAGCATGTGGAGAGACGTTCTTTTCTGTAGCACAATTGGAACGGGTTGCAGTAGACACTTTTCTCTGCTTTCTCAGTATGTTTCCTAGTGCCTGATGGAAGATCCTGCAGTTTTCACTGTAAAACCGATTTGGAGCTATTACATCCCCATATATATGTATGGTGTGGAGTTTGCAACTGAAAAGAAACTTTGTGTTCCCAACAAGCTAGGTGAAGAACGGCTTTCACACACACTTATCTCTCTGAACTTAGCAAGTGGAGAGACGTTCGTTCATCTAGCACCAAGGGAACGGGTTGCCGGAGACACTTTTTCTCTGCTTTCTCAGTCTGTTTCCTAGTGCCGGTTTGAAGTTCCTGCAGTTTTCACTGTAAAACCGAGTTGGAGCTTGTACCTACCCATATATATGTATGGAATGGAGTTTGCAACTGAAAAGAAACTTTGTGTTCCCAAAAAGCTAGGTGAAGGACGGCTTTCACACACACTTATCTCTCAGAACTGAGCAAGTGGAGAGACGTTCGTTCATCTAGCACCAAGGGAACGGGTTGCAGGAGACACTTTTTCTCTGCTTTCTCAGTCTTTTTCCTAGTGTCGGTTTGAAGTTCCTGCAGTTTTCACTGTAAAACCGAGTTGGAGCTTGTACCTCCCCTTATATATATATGGAATGGAGTTTGCAACTGAAAAGAAACTTTGTGTTCCCAACAAGCTAGGTGAAGGACGGCTTTCACACACACTTATCTCTCAGAACTGAGCAAGTGGAGAGACGTTCGTTCATCTAGAACCAAGGGAACGGGTTGCAGGAGACACTTTTTCTCTGCTTTCTCATTCTGTTTCCTAGTGCCGGTTTGAAGTTCCTGCAGTTTTCACTGTAAAACCGAGTTGGAGCTTGTACCTCCACATGTATATGAATGGAATGGATTTTGCAACTGAAAACAAATTTTGTGTTCCCAACAAGATAGGTGAAGGACGGCTTTCACACACACTTATCTCTCAGAACTGAGCAAGTGGAGAGACGTTCGTTCATCTAGCACCAAGGGAACGGGTTGCAGGAGTCACTTTTTCTCTGCTTTCTCAGACTGTTTCCAAGTGCCGGTTTGAAGTTCCTGCAGTTTTCACTGTAAAAGCGAGTTGGAGCTAGTATCTCCCCATATATATGTAAGGAATGGAATTTGCAACTGAAAAGAAACTTTGTGTTCCCAACAAGCAAGGTGAAGGACGGCTTTCACACACACTTATCTCTCAGAACTGAGCAAGTGGAGAGACGTTCGTTCATCTAGAACCAAGGGAACGGGTTGCAGGAGACACTTTTTCTCTGCTTTCTCAGTCTGTTTCCTAGTGCCGGTTTGAAGTTCCTGCAGTTTTCACTGTAAAACCGAGTTGGAGCTGGTACCTCCACATGTATATGAATGGAATGGATTTTGCAACTGAAAAGAAACTTTGTGTTCCCAACAAGCTAGGTGAAGGACGGCTTTCACACACACTTATCTCTCAAAACTGAGCAAGTGGAGAGACGTTCGTTCATCTAGCACCAAGGGTACGGGTTGCAGGAGACAATTTTCCTCTGCTTTCTCAGTCTGTTTACTAGTGCCGGTTTGAAGTTCCTGCAGTTTTCACTGTAAAACCGAATTGGAGCTAGTACCTCCCCATATATATGTATGGTGTGGAGTTTGCAACTGAAAAGAAACTTTGTGTTCCCAACAAGCTAGGTGAAGGTCGGCTTTCACACACACATATCTCTCAGAACTGAGCAAGTGGAGAGACGTTCGTTCATCTAGCACCAAGGGAACGGGTTGCAGGACAATCTTTTTCTCTGCTTTCTCAGTCTGATTCCTTGTGCCGGTTTGATGTTCCTGCAGTTTTCACTGTAAAACCGAGTTGGAGCTAGTACCTCCCCATATATATGTATGGAATGAAGTATGCAACTGAAAAGAAACTTTGTGTTCCCAACAAGCTAGGTGAAGGACGGCTTTCACACACACTTATCTCTCAGACCTGAGAAAGTGGAGAGACGTTCGTTCATCTAACACCAAGGGAACGGGTTGCAGGAGACACTTATTCTCTGCTTTCTCAGTCTGATTCCTAGTGCCGGTTTGAATTTCCTGCAGTTTTCACTGTAAAACCGAGTTGGAGCTAGTACCTCCCCTGATATATGTATGGAATGGAGTTTGCAACTGAAAAAAAACTTTGTGTTCCCAACAAGCTAGGTGAAGGACGGCTTTCACACACACTTTTCTCTCAGAACTGAGCATGTGGAGAAACGTTCGTTCATCTAGCACCAAGGGAACGGGTTACAAGGGAAATTTTTACTCTGGTGTCTCAGTCTGTTTCCTAGTGCCGGTTTGAATTTCCTGCAATTTTCACTGTAAATCGGAGTTGGAGCTAGTACCTCCCCATATATATGTATTGAGTGGTGTTTGCAACTGAATAGAATCTTAGTGTTCCCAAAAAGCTACTTGAAAGACGGCTTTCACACACACTGATCTCTCAGAACTGAGCAAGTGGAGAGACGTTCGTTCATCTAACACCAAGGGAACTGGTTGCAGGAGAAACTTTTTCTCTGCTTTCTCATTCTGTTTCCTAGTGCCGGTTTGAAGTTCCTGCAGTTTTCACTGTAAAACCGAGTTGGAGCTAGTACCTCCCCATATATTTGTATGGAATGGAGTTTGCAACTGAAAAGAAACTTTGTGTTCCCAACAAGCTAGGTGAAGGACGGCTTTCACACACACTTATCCCTCAGAATTGAGTATGTGGAGAGAAGTTCGTTCATCTAGCACCAGGGGAACGGGTTGCAGGAGACACTTTTTCTCTGCTTTCTCAGTCTGTTTCCTAGTGCCGGTTTGAAGTTCCTGCAGTTTTCAATGTAAAACCGTGTTGGAGCTAGTACCTCCCAATATATATCTATGGAATGGAGTTTGCAACTGAAAGGAACTTTGTGTTCCCAACAAGCTAGTTGAAGGACGGCTTTCACACACACTTACCTCTCAGAACTGAGTAAGTGGAGAGAGGTTCGTTCACCTAGCACCAAGGCAACGGCTTGCAGGAGACACTTTCTCTCTGCTTTCTCAGTCTGTTTCCTAGTGCCGGTTTGAAATTCCTGCAGTTTTCACTGTAAAACCGAGTTGGAGCTTGTACCTCCCCATATATATGTATGGAATGGAGGTTGCAACTGAAAAGAAACTTTGTGTTCCCAACAAGCTAGGTGAAGGACGGCTTTCACACACACTTATCCCTCAGAACTGAGTATGTGGAGAGACGTTCGTTCATCTAGCACCAGGGGAACGGGTTGCAGGAGACACTTTTTCTCTGCTTTCTCAGTCTGTTTCCTAGTGCCGGTTTGATATTCCTGCAGTTTTCAATGTAACACCGTGTTGGAGCTAGTACCTCCCCATATATATGTATGGAAAGGAGTTTGCAACTGAAAAGAAACTTTGTCTTCCCAACAAGTTAATCGAAGGGTGGCTTTCACACACATTTATCTCTCAGAACTGAGTATGTGGAGAGACGTTCGTTCATCTAGCACCAAGGGAACGGGTTGCAGGGGACACTTTTTCTCTGCTTTCTCAGTCTGTTTCCTAGTGCCGGTTAGAAGTTCCTGCAGTTTTCACTGTAAAACCGAGTTGGAGCTATTACCTCCCCATATATTTGTATGGAATGGAGTTTGCAACTGAAAAGAAACTTTGTGTTCCCAACAAGCTAGTTGAAGGACGGCTTTCACACACACTTATCTCTCAGAACTGAGCATGTGGAGAGACGTTCGTTCATCTAGCATAAAGGGAACGGGTTGCAGGAGAAACTTTTTCTCTGCTTTCTCAGTCTGTTTCCTAGTGCCGGTTTGAAGTTCCTGCAGTTTTCACTGTAAAACCGAGTTGGAGCTAGTACCTCCCCATATATATGTATGGAATGGAGGTTGCAACTGAAAAGAAACTTTGTGTTCCCAACAAGCTAGGTGAAGTACGGCTTTCACACACACTTATCTCTCAGAACTGAGCAAGTGGAGAGACGTTCGTTCACCTAGCACCAAGGGAACGGGTTGCAGGAGACACTTTTTCTCTGCTTTCTCAGTCTGTTTCCTAGTGCCGGTTTGAAGTTCCTGCAGTTTTCAATGTAAAACCGTGTTGGAGCTAGTACCCCCCCATATATATGTATGGAAAGGAGTTTGCAACTGAAAAGAAACTTTGTGTTCCCAACAAGTTAATTGAAGGACGGCTTTCACACACACTTATCTCTCAGAACTGAGCAAGTGGAGAGACGTTCGTTCATCAAGCACCAAGGGAACGGGTTGCAGGAGACACTTTTTCTCTGCTTTCTCAGTCTGTTTCCTAGTGCCGGTTTGAAGTTCCTGCAGTTTTCACTGTAAAACCAAGTTGGAGCTTGTACCTCCCCATATATTTGTATGGAATGGAGTTTGCAACTGAAAAGAAACTTTGTGTTCCCAACAAGCTAGGTGAAGGACGGCTTTCACACACACTTATCCCTCAGAACTGAGTATGTGGAGAGACGTTCGTTCATCTAGCACCAGGGGAACGGGTTGCAGGAGACACTTTTTCTCTGCTTTCTCAGTCTGTTTCCTAGTGCCGGTTTGAAGTTCCTGCAGTTTTCAATGTAAAACCGTGTTGGAGCTAGTACCTCCCAATATATATCTATGGAATGGGGTTTGCAACTGAAAGAAACTTTGTGTTCCCAAAGAGCTAGTTGAAGGACGGCTTTCACACACACTTACCTCTCAGAACTGAGTAAGTGGAGAGAGGTTCGTTCACCTAGCACCAAGGCAACGGCTTGCAGGAGACACTTTCTCTCTGCTTTCTCAGTCTGTTTCCTAGTGCCGGTTTGAAGTTCCTGCAGTTTTCACTGTAAAACCGAGTTGGAGCTTGTACCTCCCCATATATATGTATGGAATGGAGGTTGCAACTGAAAAGAAACTTTGTGTTCCCAACAAGCTAGGTGAAGGACGGCTTTCACACACACTTATCCCTCAGAACTGAGTATGTGGAGAGACGTTCGTTCATCTAGCACCAGGGGAACGGGTTGCAGGAGACACTTTCTCTCTGCTTTCTCAGTCTGTTTCCTAGTGCCGGTTTGAAGTTCCTGCAGTTTTCAATGTAAAACCGTGTTGGAGCTAGTACCCCCCCATATATATGTATGGAAAGAAGTTTGCAACTGAAAAGAAACTTTGTGTTCCCAACAAGTTAATTGAAGGACGGCTTTCACACACACTTATCTCTCAGAACTGAGCAAGTGGAGAGACGTTCGTTCATCAAGCACCAAGGGAACGGGTTGCAGGAGACACTTTTTCTCTGCTTTCTCAGTCTGTTTCCTAGTGCCGGTTTGAAGTTCCTGCAGTTTTCACTGTAAAACCGAGTTGGAGCTAGTACCTCCCCATATATATGTATGGAATGGAGTTTGCACCTGAAAAGAAACTTTGTGTTTCCAACAAGCTAGGTGAAGGACGGCTTTCACACACACTTATCTCTCAGAACTGAGCAAGTGGAGAGACGTTCGTTCATCTAGCACCAATGGAACGGGTTGCAGGAGACACTTTTTCTCTGCTTTCTCTGTCTGTTTCCTAGTGCCGGTTTGAAGATCCTGCAGTTTTCACAGTAAAACCGAGTTGGAACTTGTACCTCCCCATATATATGAATGGAGTGGAGTTTGCAACTGAAAAGAAACTTTGTGTTCCCAACAAGCTAGGTGAAGGATGGCTTTCACACACACTTTTCTCTCAGAACTGAGCAAGTGGAGAGACGTTCGTTCATCAAGCACCAAGGGAACGGGTTGCAGGAGACACTTTTTCTCTGCTTTCTCAGTCTGTTTCCTAGTGCCGGTTTGAAGTTCCTGCAGTTTTCACTGTAAAACCGAGTTGGAGCTTGTACCTCCCCATATATATGTATGGAATGGAGTTTGCAACTGAAAAGAAACTTTGTGTTCCCAACAAGCTAGGTGAAGGACGGCTTTCACACACACTTATCTCTCAGAACTGAGCAAGTGGAGAGACGTTCGTTCACCTAGCACCAAGGGAATGGGTTGCAGGAGACACTTTTTCTCTGCTTTCTCAGTCTGTTTCCTAGTGCCGGTTTGAAGTTCCTGCAGTTTTCACTGTAAAACAGAGTTGGAGCTAGTACCTCCCCATATATTTGTATGGAATGGAGTTTGCAACTGAAAAGAAACTTTGTGTTCCCAACAAGCTAGGTGAAGGATGGCTTTCACACACACTTTTCTCTCAGAACTGAGCAAGTGGAGAGACGTTCGTTCATCTAGCATCAAGGGAACGGGTTGCAGGAGACACTTTTTCTCTGCTTTCTCAGTCTGTTTCCTAGTGCCGGTTTGAATTTCCTGCAGTTTTCACTGTAAAACCGATTTGGAGCTAGTACCTCCCCATATATTTGTATGGAATGGAGTTTGCAACTGAAAAGAAAATTTGTGTTCCCAACAAGCTAGGTGAAAGATGGCTTTCACACACACTTATCTCTCAGAACTGAGCAAGTGGAGAGACGTTCGTTCATCTAGCACCAAGGGAACGGGTTGCAGGAGACACTTTTTCTCTGCTTTCTCATTCTGTTTCCTAGTGCCGGTTTGAAGTTCCTGCAGTTTTCACTGTAAAACCGAGTTGGAGCTTGTACCTCCCCATATATTTGTATGGAATGGAGTTTGCAACTGAAAAGAAACTTTGTGTTCCCAACAAGCTAGGTGAAGGACGGCTTTCACACACACTTATCCCTCAGAACTGAGTATGTGAAGAGACGTTCGTTCATCTAGCACCAGGGGAACGGGTTGCAGGAGACACTTTTTCTCTGCTTTCTCAGTCTGTTTCCTAGTGCCGGTTTGAAGTTCCTGCAGTTTTCAATGTAAAACCGTGTTGGAGCTAGTACCTCCCAATATATATCTATGGAATGGAGTTTGCAACTGAAAAGAAACTTTGTGTTCCCAACAAGCTAGTTGAAGGACGGCTTTCACACACACTTACCTCTCAGAACTGAGTAAGTGGAGAGAGGTTCGTTCACCTAGCACCAAGGCAACGGCTTGCAGGAGACACTTTCTCTCTGCTTTCTCAGTCTGTTTCCTAGTGCCGGTTTGAAGTTCCTGCAGTTTTCACTGTAAAACCGAGTTGGAGCTTGTACCTCCCCATATATATGTATGGAATGGAGGTTGCAACTGAAAAGAAACTTTGTGTTCCCAACAAGCTAGGTGAAGGACGGCTTTCACACACACTTATCCCTCAGAACTGAGTATGTGGAGAGACGTTCGTTCACCTAGCACCAAGGGAACGGGTTGCAGGAGACACTTTTTCTCTGCTTTCTCAGTCTGTTTCCTAGTGCCGGTTTGAAGTTCCTGCAGTTTTCAATGTAAAACCGTGTTGGAGCTAGTACCCCCCCATATATATGTATGGAAAGGAGTTTGCAACTGAAAAGAAACTTTGTGTTCCCAACAAGTTAATTGAAGGACGGCTTTCACACACACTTATCTCTCAGAACTGAGCAAGTGGAGAGACGTTCGTTCATCAAGCACCAAGGGAACGGGTTGCAGGAGACACTTTTTCTCTGCTTTCTCAGTCTGTTTCCTAGTGCCGGTTTGAAGTTCCTGCAGTTTTCACTGTAAAACCGAGTTGGAGCTAGTACCTCCCCATATATATGTATGGAATGGAGTTTGCACCTGAAAAGAAACTTTGTGTTCCCAACAAGCTAGGTGAAGGACGGCTTTCACACACACTTATCTCTCAGAACTGAGCAAGTGGAGAGACGTTCGTTCATCTAGCACCAAGGGAACGGGTTGCAGGAGACACTTTTTCTCTGCTTTCTCATTCTGTTTCCTAGTGCCGGTTTGAAGTTCCTGCAGTTTTCACTGTAAAACCAAGTTGGAGCTTGTACCTCCCCATATATTTGTATGGAATGGAGTTTGCAACTGAAAAGAAACTTTGTGTTCCCAACAAGCTAGGTGAAGGACGGCTTTCACACACACTTATCCCTCAGAACTGAGTATGTGGAGAGACGTTCGTTCATCTAGCACCAGGGGAACGGGTTGCAGGAGACACTTTTTCTCTGCTTTCTCAGTCTGTTTCCTAGTGCCGGTTTGAAGTTCCTGCAGTTTTCAATGTAAAACCGTGTTGGAGCTAGTACCTCCCAATATATATCTATGGAATGGAGTTTGCAACTGAAAGGAACTTTGTGTTCCCAACAAGCTAGTTGAAGGACGGCTTTCACACACACTTACCTCTCAGAACTGAGTAAGTGGAGAGAGGTTCGTTCACCTAGCACCAAGGCAACGGCTTGCAGGAGACACTTTCTCTCTGCTTTCTCAGTCTGTTTCCTAGTGCCGGTTTGAAATTCCTGCAGTTTTCACTGTAAAACCGAGTTGGAGCTTGTACCTCCCCATATATATGTATGGAATGGAGGTTGCAACTGAAAAGAAACTTTGTGTTCCCAACAAGCTAGGTGAAGGACGGCTTTCACACACACTTATCCCTCAGAACTGAGTATGTGGAGAGACGTTCGTTCATCTAGCACCAGGGGAACGGGTTGCAGGAGACACTTTTTCTCTGCTTTCTCAGTCTGTTTCCTAGTGCCGGTTTGATATTCCTGCAGTTTTCAATGTAACACCGTGTTGGAGCTAGTACCTCCCCATATATATGTATGGAAAGGAGTTTGCAACTGAAAAGAAACTTTGTCTTCCCAACAAGTTAATCGAAGGGTGGCTTTCACACACATTTATCTCTCAGAACTGAGTATGTGGAGAGACGTTCGTTCATCTAGCACCAAGGGAACGGGTTGCAGGGGACACTTTTTCTCTGCTTTCTCAGTCTGTTTCCTAGTGCCGGTTAGAAGTTCCTGCAGTTTTCACTGTAAAACCGAGTTGGAGCTATTACCTCCCCATATATTTGTATGGAATGGAGTTTGCAACTGAAAAGAAACTTTGTGTTCCCAACAAGCTAGTTGAAGGACGGCTTTCACACACACTTATCTCTCAGAACTGAGCATGTGGAGAGACGTTCGTTCATCTAGCATAAAGGGAACGGGTTGCAGGAGAAACTTTTTCTCTGCTTTCTCAGTCTGTTTCCTAGTGCCGGTTTGAAGTTCCTGCAGTTTTCACTGTAAAACCGAGTTGGAGCTAGTACCTCCCCATATATATGTATGGAATGGAGGTTGCAACTGAAAAGAAACTTTGTGTTCCCAACAAGCTAGGTGAAGTACGGCTTTCACACACACTTATCTCTCAGAACTGAGCAAGTGGAGAGACGTTCGTTCACCTAGCACCAAGGGAACGGGTTGCAGGAGACACTTTTTCTCTGCTTTCTCAGTCTGTTTCCTAGTGCCGGTTTGAAGTTCCTGCAGTTTTCAATGTAAAACCGTGTTGGAGCTAGTACCCCCCCCATATATATGTATGGAAAGGAGTTTGCAACTGAAAAGAAACTTTGTGTTCCCAACAAGTTAATTGAAGGACGGCTTTCACACACACTTATCTCTCAGAACTGAGCAAGTGGAGAGACGTTCGTTCATCAAGCACCAAGGGAACGGGTTGCAGGAGACACTTTTTCTCTGCTTTCTCAGTCTGTTTCCTAGTGCCGGTTTGAAGTTCCTGCAGTTTTCACTGTAAAACCGAGTTGGAGCTAGTACCTCCCCATATATATGTATGGAATGGAGTTTGCACCTGAAAAGAAACTTTGTGTTCCCAACAAGCTAGGTGAAGGACGGCTTTCACACACACTTATCTCTCAGAACTGAGCAAGTGGAGAGACGTTCGTTCATCTAGCACCAAGGGAACGGGTTGCAGGAGACACTTTTTCTCTGCTTTCTCATTCTGTTTCCTAGTGCCGGTTTGAAGTTCCTGCAGTTTTCACTGTAAAACCGAGTTGGAGCTAGTACCTCCCCTTATATATGTATGGAATGGAGTTTGCAACTGAAAAAAAACTTTGTGTTCCCAACAAGCTAGGTGAAGGACGGCTTTCACACACACATTTCTCTCAGAACTGAGCATGTGGAGAAACGTTCGTTCATCTAGCACCAAGGGAACGGGTTACAAGGGAAATTTTTACTCTGGTTTTTCAGTCTGTTTCCTAGTGTCGGTTTGAAGATCCTGCATTTTTCACTGTAAAACTGAGTTGGAATTAGTACCTTCCCATATATACTTATGGAGTGGAGTTTGCAACTGATAAGAAACTTTGTGTTCCCAAGAAGCAATGTGAAGGAAGGCTTTCACACACACTTATCTCTCAGAACTGAGCATGTGGAGAGACGTTCGTTCATCTAGCACCAAGGGAACGTGTTGCACAAGAAACTTTTACTCTGGTGTCTCAGTCTGTTTCCTAGTGCCGGTTTGAATTTCCTGCATTTTTCACTGTAAATCGGAGTTGGAGCTACTACCTCCCCATATATATGTATTGAGTGGTGTTTGCAACTGAATAGAATCTTAGTCTTCCCAAAAAGCTACTTGAAAGACGGCTTTCACACACACTGATCTCTCAGAACTGAGCAAGTGGAGAGACGTTCGTTCATCTAACACCAAGGGAACTGGTTGCAGGAGAAACTTTTTCTCTGCTTTCTCAGTCTGTTTCCTAGTTCCGGTTTGAAGTTCCTGCAGTTTTCACTGTAAAACCGAGTTGGAGCTAGTACCTCCCCTTATATATGTATGGAATGGAGTTTGCAAATGAAAAGAAACTTTGTGTTCCCAACAAGCTAGGTGAAGGACGGCTTTCACACACACTTTTCTCTCAGAACTGAGCATGTGGAGAAACGTTCGTTCACCTAGCACCAAGGGAACGGGTTACAAGGGAAATTTTTACTCTGGATTTTCAGTCTGTTTCCTAGTGCCGGTTTGAAGATCTTGCATTTTTCACTGTAAAACTGAGTTGGAATTAGTACCTCCCCATATATACTTATGGAGTGGAGTTTGCAACTGATAAGAAACTTTGTGTTCCCAAGAAGCTAGGTGAAAGACGGCTTTCACACACACTTATCTCTCACAACTGAGCATGTGGAGAGACGTTCCTTCACCTAGCACCAAGGGAACGTGTTGCAGAAGAAACTTTTACTCTGGTGTCTCAGTCTGTTTCCTAGTGCCGGTTTGAATTTCCTGCAGTTTTCACAGTAAATCGGAGTTGGAGCTAGTACCTCCCCATATATATGTATGGAGTGGTGTTTGCAACTGAATAGAATCTTAGTGTTCCCAAATAGCTACTTGAAAGACGGCTTTCACACACACTTATCTCTCACAACTGAGCATGTGGAGAGACGTTCTTTTATCTAGCACAAATGGAACGGGTTGCAGGAGACACTTTTTCTCTGCTTTCTCAGTCTGTTTCCTAGTGCCTGTTGGAAGTTCCTGCAGATTTCACTGTAAAACCGAGTTGGAGCTAGTACCTCCCCATATATATGTATGGTGTGGAGTTTGCAACTGAAAAGAAACTTTGTGTTCCCAACAAGCTAGTTGAAGAACGGCTTTCACACACACTTATCTCTCAGAACTCAGCAAGTGGAGAGACGTTCGTTCATCTAGCACAAAGGGAACGGGTTGCAGGAGACACTTTTTCTCTGCTTTCTCAGTCTGTTTCCTAGTGCCGGTTTGAATTTCCTGCAGTTTTCACTGTAAAACGGAGTTGGAGCTTGTACCTCCCCATATATATGTATGGAATGGAGTTTGCAACTGAAAAGGAACTTTGTGTTCCCAAAAAGCTAGGTGAAGGACGGCTTTCACACACACTTGTCTCTCAGAACTGAGCAAGTGGAGACACGTTCGTTCATCTAGCACCAAGGGAACGGGTTGCAGGAGGCACTTTTTCTCTGCTTTCTCAGTCTGTTTCCTAGTGCCAGTTTGAAGTTCCTGCAGTTTTCACTGTAAAACCGAGTTGGAGCTAGTACCTCCCCATATATATGTATGGAATGGAGTTTGCATCTGAAAAGAAACTTTGTGTTCCCAACAATCTAGGTGAAGGACGGCTTTCACACACACTTATCTCTCTGAACTGAGCAAGTGGAGAGACGTTCATTCATCTTGCACCAAGGGAACGGGTTGCAGGAGACACTTTTTCTCTGCTTTCTCAGTCTGTTTCCTAGTGTCGGTTTGATGTTCCTGCAGTTTTCACTGTAAAACCGATTTGGAGCTAGTACCTCCACATATATATGTATGGTGTGGAGTTTGCAACTGAAAAGGAACTTTGTGTTCCCAACAAGCTAGGTGAAGTTCGGCTTTCACACACACATATCTCTCAGAACTGAGCAAGTGGAGAGACGTTCGTTCATCTAGCACCAAAGGAACGGGTTGCAGGACACTCTTTTTCTCTGCATTCTCAGTCTGATTCCTAGTGCCGGTTTGATGTTCCTGCAGTTTTCACTGTAAAACAGAGTTGGAGCTAGTACCTCCCCTTATATATGTATGGAATGGAGTTTGCAACTGAAAAGAAACTTTGTGTTCCCAAAAAGCTAGTTGAAGGACGGCTTTCACACACACTTATCTCTCAAAACTGAGCAAGTGGAGAAACGTTCGTTCATCTAGCACCAAGGGAACGGGTTACAAGGGAAATTTTTACTCTGGTTTTTCAGTCTGTTTCCTAGTGCCAGTTTAAAGATCCTGCATTTTTCACTGTAAAACTGAGTTGGAATTAGTACCTCCCCATATATACTTATGGAGTGGAGTTTGCAACTGATAAGTAACTTTGTGTTCCCAAGAAGCTTGTTGAAGGACGGCTTTCACACACAATTATTTCTCAGAACTGAGCAAGTGGAGAGACGTTCGTTCATCTTGCACAAAGGGAACGGGTTGCAGGAGACACTTTTTCTCTGCTTTCTCAGTCTGTTTCCTAGTGCCGGTTTGAAGTTCCTGCAGTTTTCACTGTAAAACCGAGTTGGAGAATGTACCTCACCATATATATGTATGGAATGGAGTTTGCAACTGAAAAGAAACTTTGTGTTCCCAACAAGCTTGTTGAAGGACGGCTTTCACACACAATTATTTCTCAGAACTGAGCAAGTGGAGAGACGTTCGTTCATCTTGCACAAAGGGAACGGTTTGCAGGAGACACTTTTTCTCTGCTTTCTCATTCTGTTTCCTAGTGCCGGTTTGAAGTTCCTGCAGTTTTCACTGTAAAACCGAGTTGGAGCTAGTACCTCCCCATATATATGTAAGGAATGGAGTTTGCAACTGAAAAGAAACTTTGTGTTCCCAACAAGCTAGGTGAAGGACGGCTTTCACACACACTTATCTCTCAGAACTGAGCAAGTGGAGAGACGTTCGTTCATCTAGCACCAAGGGAACGGGTTGCAGGAGACACTTTTTCTCTGCTTTCTCAGTCTGTTTCCTAGTGCCGGTTTGAAGTTCCTGCAGTTTTCACAGTAAAACCGAGTTGGAGCTAGTACCTCCCCATATATATGTATGGAATGGAATTTGCAACTGAAAAGAAACTTTGTGTTCCCAACAAGCTAGTTGAAGGACGGCTTTCAAACACACTTATCTCTCAGAACTGAGTATGTGGAGAGACGTTCGTTCATCTATCACCAGGGGAACGGGTTGGAGGAGACACTATTTCTCTGCTTTCTCACTCTGTTTCCTAGTGCCGGTTTGAAGTTCCTGCAGTTTTCACTGTAAAACCGAGTTGGAGTTAGTACCTCCCCATATATATGTATGGAATGGAGTTTGCAACTGAAAAGAAACTTTGTGTTCCCAACAAGCTAGGTGAAGGAAGGCTTTCACACACAATTATCTCTCAGAACTGAGCAAGTGGAGAGACGTTCGTTCATCTAGAATCAAGGGAACGGGTTGCAGGAGACACTTTTTCTCTGCTTTCTCAGTCTGTTTCCTAGTGCCGGTTTGAAGTTCCTGCAGTTTTCTCTGTAAAACCGAGTTGGAGCTAGTACCTCCACATGTATATGAATGGAATGAATTTTGCAACTGAAAGGAAACTTTGTGTTCCCAACAAGCTAGGTGAAGGACGGCTTTCACACACAATTATCTCTCAAACCTGAGCAAGTGGAGAGACGTTCGTTCATCTAGCACTAAGGGTACGGGTTGCAGGAGACACTTTTTCTCTGCTTTCTCAGTCTGTTTCCTAGTGCCGGTTTGAAGTTCCTGCAGTTTTCACTGTAAAACCGAGTTGGAGCTAGTACCTCCCCATATATATGTATGGTGTGGAGTTTGCAACTGAAAAGAAACTTTGTGTTCCCAACAAGCTAGGTGAAGTTCGGCTTTCACACACACATATCTCTCAGAACTAAGCAAGTGGAGAGACGTTCGTTCATCTAGCACCAAGGGAACGGGTTGCACGACACTCTTTTTTCCTGCATTCTCAGTCTGATTCCTTGTGCCGGTTTGATGTTCCTGCAGTTTTAACTGTAAAACCGAGTTGGAGCTAGTACCTCCCCATATATATGTATGGAATGGAGTTTGCAACTGAAAAGAAACTTTGTGTTCCCAACAAGCTAGGTGAAGGACGGCTTTCACACACACTTATCTCTCAGAACTGAGCAAGTGGAGAGACGTTCGTTCATCTAGAACCAAGGGAACGGGTTGCAGGAGACACTTTTTCTCTGCTTTCTCATTCTGTTTCCTAGTGCCGGTTTGAAGTTCCTGCAGTTTTCACTGTAAAACCGAGTTGGAGCTAGTACCTCCACATGTATATGAATGGAATGGATTTTGCAACTGAAAACAAATTTTGTGTTCCCAACAAGATAGGTGAAGGACGGCTTTCACACACACTTATCTCTCAGAACTGAGCAAGTGGAGAGACGTTCGTTCATCTAGCACCAAGGGAACGGGTTGCAGGAGTCACTTTTTCTCTGCTTTCTCAGACTGTTTCCAAGTGCCGGTTTGAAGTTCCTGCAGTTTTCACTGTAAAAGCGAGTTGGAGCTAGTATCTCCCCATATATATGTAAGGAATGGAGTTTGCAACTGAAAAGAAACTTTGTGTTCCCAACAAGCAAGGTGAAGGACGGCTTTCACACACACTTATCTCTCAGAACTGAGCAAGTGGAGAGACGTTCGTTCATCTAGAACCAAGGGAACGGGTTGCAGGAGACACTTTTTCTCTGCTTTCTCAGTCTGTTTCCTAGTGCCGGTTTGAAGTTCCTGCAGTTTTCACTGTAAAACCGAGTTGGAGCTGGTACCTCCACATGTATATGAATGGAATGGATTTTGCAACTGAAAAGAAACTTTGTGTTCCCAACAAGCTAGGTGAAGGACGGCTTTCACACACACTTATCTCTCAAAACTGAGCAAGTGGAGAGACGTTCGTTCATCTAGCACCAAGGGTACGGGTTGCAGGAGACAATTTTCCTCTGCTTTCTCAGTCTGTTTACTAGTGCCGGTTTGAAGTTCCTGCAGTTTTCACTGTAAAACCGAATTGGAGCTAGTACCTCCCCATATATATGTATGGTGTGGAGTTTGCAACTGAAAAGAAACTTTGTGTTCCCAACAAGCTAGGTGAAGGTCGGCTTTCACACACACATATCTCTCAGAACTGAGCAAGTGGAGAGACGTTCGTTCATCTAGCACCAAGGGAACGGGTTGCAGGACAATCTTTTTCTCTGCTTTCTCAGTCTGATTCCTTTTGCCGGTTTGATGTTCCTGCAGTTTTCACTGTAAAACCGAGTTGGAGCTAGTACCTCCCCATATATATGTATGGAATGAAGTATGCAACTGAAAAGAAACTTTGTGTTCCCAACAAGCTAGGTGAAGGACGGCTTTCACACACACTTATCTCTCAGACCTGAGAAAGTGGAGAGACGTTCGTTCATCTAACACCAAGGGAACGGGTTGCAGGAGACACTTATTCTCTGCTTTCTCAGTCTGATTCCTAGTGCCGGTTTGAATTTCCTGCAGTTTTCACTGTAAAACCGAGTTGGAGCTAGTACCTCCCCTGATATATGTATGGAATGGAGTTTGCAACTGAAAAAAAACTTTGTGTTCCCAACAAGCTAGGTGAAGGACGGCTTTCACACACACATTTCTCTCAGAATTGAGCATGTGGAGAAACGTTCGTTCATCTAGCACCAAGGGAACGGGTTACAAGGGAAATTTTTACTCTGGTTTTTCAGTCTGTTTCCTAGTGTCGGTTTGAAGATCCTGCATTTTTCACTGTAAAACTGAGTTGGAATTAGTACCTTCCCATATATACTTATGGAGTGGAGTTTGCAACTGATAAGAAACTTTGTGTTCCCAAGAAGCAATGTGAAGGACGGCTTTCACACACACTTATCTCTCAGAACTGAGCATGTGGAGAGACGTTCGTTCATCTAGCACCAAGGGAACGTGTTGCACAAGAAACTTTTACTCTGGTGTCTCAGTCTGTTTCCTAGTGCCGGTTTGAATTTCCTGCAGTTTTCACAGTAAATCGGAGTTGGAGCTAGTACCTCCCCATATATATGTATGGAGTGGTGTTTGCAACTGAATAGAATCTTAGTGTTCCCAAATAGCTACTTGAAAGACGGCTTTCACACACACTTATCTCTCACAACTGAGCATGTGGAGAGACGTTCTTTTATCTAGCACAAATGGAACGGGTTGCAGGAGACACTTTTTCTCTGCTTTCTCAGTCTGTTTCCTAGTGCCTGTTGGAAGTTCCTGCAGATTTCACTGTAAAACCGAGTTGGAGCTAGTACCTCCCCATATATATGTATGGTGTGGAGTTTGCAACTGAAAAGAAACTTTGTGTTCCCAACAAGCTAGGTGAAGAACGGCTTTCACACACACTTATCTCTCAGAACTCAGCAAGTGGAGAGACGTTCGTTCATCTAGCACAAAGGGAACGGGTTGCAGGAGACACTTTTTCTCTGCTTTCTCAGTCTGTTTCCTAGTGCCGGTTTGAATTTCCTGCAGTTTTCACTGTAAAACGGAGTTGGAGCTTGTACCTCCCCATATATATGTATGGAATGGAGTTTGCAACTGAAAAGGAACTTTGTGTTCCCAAAAAGCTAGGTGAAGGACGGCTTTCACACACACTTGTCTCTCAGAACTGAGCAAGTGGAGACACGTTCGTTCATCTAGCACCAAGGGAACGGGTTGCAGGAGGCACTTTTTCTCTGCTTTCTCAGTCTGTTTCCTAGTGCCAGTTTGAAGTTCCTGCAGTTTTCACTGTAAAACCGAGTTGGAGCTAGTACCTCCCCATATATATGTATGGAATGGAGTTTGCATCTGAAAAGAAACTTTGTATTCCCAACAATCTAGGTGAAGGACGGCTTTCACACACACTTATCTCTCTGAACTGAGCAAGTGGAGAGACGTTCATTCATCTTGCACCAAGGGAACGGGTTGCAGGAGACACTTTTTCTCTGCTTTCTCAGTCTGTTTCCTAGTGTCGGTTTGATGTTCCTGCAGTTTTCACTGTAAAACCGATTTGGAGCTAGTACCTCCACATATATATGTATGGTGTGGAGTTTGCAACTGAAAAGGAACTTTGTGTTCCCAACAAGCTAGGTGAAGTTCGGCTTTCACACACACATATCTCTCAGAACTGAGCAAGTGGAGAGACGTTCGTTCATCTAGCACCAAAGGAACGGGTTTCAGGACACTCTTTTTCTCTGCATTCTCAGTCTGATTCCTAGTGCCGGTTTGATGTTCCTGCAGTTTTCACTGTAAAACAGAGTTGGAGCTAGTACCTCCCCTTATATATGTATGGAATGGAGTTTGCAACTGAAAAGAAACTTTGTGTTCCCAAAAAGCTAGGTGAAGGACGGCTTTCACACACACTTATCTCTCAAAACTGAGCAAGTGGAGAAACGTTCGTTCATCTAGCACCAAGGGAACGGGTTACAAGGGAAATTTTTACTCTGGTTTTTCAGTCTGTTTCCTAGTGCCGGTTTAAAGATCCTGCATTTTTCACTGTAAAACTGAGTTGGAATTAGTACCTCCCCATATATACTTATGGAGTGGAGTTTGCAACTGATAAGTAACTTTGTGTTCCCAAGAAGCTTGTTGAAGGACGGCTTTCACACACAATTATTTCTCAGAACTGAGCAAGTGGAGAGACGTTCGTTCATCTTGCACAAAGGGAACGGGTTGCAGGAGACACTTTTTCTCTGCTTTCTCAGTCTGTTTCCTAGTGCCGGTTTGAAGTTCCTGCAGTTTTCACTGTAAAACCGAGTTGGAGAATGTACCTCACCATATATATGTATGGAATGGAGTTTGCAACTGAAAAGAAACTTTGTGTTCCCAACAAGCTTGTTGAAGGACGGCTTTCACACACACTTATTTCTCAGAACTGAGCAAGTGGAGAGACGTTCGTTCATCTTGCACAAAGGGAACGGTTTGCAGGAGACACTTTTTCTCTGCTTTCTCATTCTGTTTCCTAGTGCCGGTTTGAAGTTCCTGCAGTTTTCACTGTAAAACCGAGTTGGAGCTAGTACCTCCCCATATATATGTAAGGAATGGAGTTTGCAACTGAAAAGAAACTTTGTGTTCCCAACAAGCTAGGTGAAGGACGGCTTTCACACACACTTATCTCTCAGAACTGAGCAAGTGGAGAGACGTTCGTTCATCTAGCACCAAGGGAACGGGTTGCAGGAGACACTTTTTCTCTGCTTTCTCAGTCTGTTTCCTAGTGCCGGTTTGAAGTTCCTGCAGTTTTCACAGTAAAACCGAGTTGGAGCTTGTACCTCCCCATATATATGTATGGAATGGAATTTGCAACTGAAAAGAAACTTTGTGTTCCCAACAAGCTAGTTGAAGGACGGCTTTCAAACACACTTATCTCTCAGAACTGAGTATGTGGAGAGACGTTCGTTCATCTATCACCAGGGGAACGGGTTGGAGGAGACACTTTTTCTCTGCTTTCTCACTCTGTTTCCTAGTGCCGGTTTGAAGTTCCTGCAGTTTTCACTGTAAAACCGAGTTGGAGTTAGTACCTCCCCATATATATGTATGGAATGGAGTTTGCAACTGAAAAGAAACTTTGTGTTCCCAACAAGCTAGGTGAAGGAAGGCTTTCACACACACTTATCTCTCAGAACTGAGCAAGTGGAGAGACGTTCGTTCATCTAGCACCAAGGGAACGGGTTGCAGGAGACACTTTTTCTCTGCTTTCTCAGTCTGTTTCCTAGTGCCGGTTTGAAGTTCCTGCAGTTTTCTCTGTAAAACCGAGTTGGAGCTAGTACCTCCACATGTATATGAATGGAATGAATTTTGCAACTGAAAGGAAACTTTGTGTTCCCAACAAGCTAGGTGAAGGACGGCTTTCACACACAATTATCTCCCAAACCTGAGCAAGTGGAGAGACGTTCGTTCATCTAGCACTAAGGGTACGGGTTGCAGGAGACACTTTTTCTCTGCTTTCTCAGTCTGTTTCCTAGTGCCGGTTTGAAGTTCCTGCAGTTTTCACTGTAAAACCGAGTTGGAGCTAGTACCTCCCCATATATATGTATGGTGTGGAGTTTGCAACTGAAAAGAAACTTTGTGTTCCCAACAAGCTAGGTGAAGTTCGGCTTTCACACACACATATCTCTCAGAACTAAGCAAGTGGAGAGACGTTCGTTCATCTAGCACCAAGGGAACGGGTTGCACGACACTCTTTTTTCCTGCATTCTCAGTCTGATTCCTTGTGCCGGTTTGATGTTCCTGCAGTTTTAACTGTAAAACCGAGTTGGAGCTAGTACCTCCCCATATATATGTATGGAATGGAGTTTGCAACTGAAAAGAAACTTTGTGTTCCCAACAAGCTAGGTGAAGGACGGCTTTCACACACACTTATCTCTCAGAACTGAGCAAGTGGAGAGACGTTCGTTCATCTAACACCAAGGGAACGGGTTGCAGGAGACACTTTTTCTCTGCTTTCTCAGTCTGTTTCCTAGTGCCGGTTTGAAGATCCTGCATTTTTCACTGTAAAACTGAGTTGGAATTAGTACCTCCCCATATATACTTATGTAGTGAAGTTTGCAACTGATAACAAACTTTGTTTTCCCAAGAAGCTAGGTGAAGGACGGCTTTCACACACACTTATCTCTCAGAACTGAGCATGTGGAGAGACATTCGTTCATCTAGCACCAAGGGAACTGGTTGCAGAAGAAACTTTTACTCTGGTGTCTCAGTCTGTTTCCTAGTGCCGGTTTGAATTTCCTGCAGTTTTCACTGTAAATCGGAGTTGGAGGTAGTACCTCCCCATATATATGTATGGAGTGGTGTTTGCAACTGAATAGAATCTTAGTGTTCCCAAAAAGCTACTTGAAAGACGGCTTTCACATACACTGATCTCTCAGAACTGAGCAAGTGGAGAGACGTTCGTTCATCTAGCACCAAGGGAACGGGTTGCAGGAGACACTTTTTCTCTGCTTTCTCAGTCTGTTTCCTAGTGCCGGTTTGAAGTTCCTGCAGTTTTCACTGTAAAACCGAGTTGGAGCTAGTACCTCCCCTTATATATGTATGGAAAGCAGTTTGCAACTGAAAAGAAACTTTGTGTTCCCAACAAGCTAGGTGAAGGACGGCTTTCACACACACTTATCTCTCAAAACTGAGCAAGTGGAGAGACGTTCGTTCATCTAGCACCAAGGGAACGGGTTGCAGGAGACACTTTTTCTCTGCTTTCTCAGTCTGTTTCCTAGTGCCGGTTTGAAGTTCCTGCAGTTTTCACTGTAAAACCGAGTTGGAGCTAGTACCTGCCCATATATATGTATGGAATGGAGTTTGCAACTGAAAAGAAACTTTGTGTTCCCAACAAGCTAGGTGAAGGACGGCTTTCACACACACTTATCTCTTAGAATGAGCAAGTGGAGAGACGTTCGTTCATCTAGCACCAAGGGAACGGGTTGCAGGAGACACTTTTTCTCTGCTTTCTCAGTCTCTTTCCTAGTGCCGGTTTGAAGTTCCTGCAGTTTTCACTGTAAAACCGAGTTGGAGCTAGTACCTCCCCATATATATTTATGGAATGGAGTTTGCAACTGAAAAGAAACTTTGTGTTCCCAACAAGCTAGTTGAAGGACGGCTTTCAAACACACTTATCTCTCAGAACTGAGTATGTGGAGAGACTTTCGTTCATCTAGCACCAGGTGAACGGGTTGGAGGAGACAGTTTTTCTCTGCTTTCTCAGTCTGTTTCCTAGTGCCGGTTTGAAGTTCCTGCAGTTTTCACTGTAAAACCGAGTTGGAGCTTGTACCTGCCCATATATATGTATGGAATGGAGTTTGCAACTGAAAAGAAACTTTGTGTTCCCAACAAGCTAGGTGAAGGACGGCTTTCACACACACTTATCTCTCAGAACTGAGCAAGTGGAGAGACGTTCGTTCATCTAGCACCAAGGGAACGGGTTGCAGGAGACACTTTTTCTCAGCTTTCTCAGTCTGTTTCCTAGTGCCGGTTTGAAGTTCCTGCAGTTTTCACTGTAAAACCGAGTTGGAGCTAGTACCTCCCCATATATATGTATGGAATGGAGTTTGCAACTGAAAAGAAACTTTGTGTTCCCAACAAGCTAGTTGAAGGACGGCTTTCAAACACAATTATCTCTCAGAACTGAGTATGTGGAGAGACGTTCGTTCATCTAGCACCAGGGGAACGGGTTGGAGTAGACACTTTTTCTCTGCTTTCTCAGTCTGTTTCCTAGTGCCGGTTTGAAGTTCCTGCAGTTTTCACAGTAAAACCGAGTTGGAGCTTGTACCTCCCCTTATATATGTATGGAATGGAGTTTGCAACTGAAAAGAAACTTTGTGTTCCCAACAAGATAGGTGAAGGACGGCTTTCACACACACTTATCTCTCAGAACTGAGCAAGTGGATAGACGTTCGTTCATCTAGAACCAAGGGAACGGGTTGCAGGAGACACTTTTTCTCTGCTTTCTCAGTCTGTTTCCTAGTGCCGGTTTGAAGTTCCTGCAGTTTTCACTGTAAAACCGAGTTGGAGCTAGTACCTTCACATGTATATGAATGGAATGGATTTTGCAACTGAAAAGAAACTATGTGTTCCCAACAAACTAGGTGAAGGACGGCTTTCACACACACTTATCTCTCAAAACTGAGCAAGTGGAGAGACGTTCGTTCATCTAGCACCAAGGGAACGGGTTGCAGGAGACACTTTTTCTCTGCTTTCTCAGTCTGTTTCCTAGTGTCGGTTTGAAGTTCCTGCAGTTTTCACTGTAAAACCGATTTGGAGCTAGTACCTCCCCATATATATGTATGGTGTGGAGTTTGCAACTGAAAAGAAACTTTGTGTTCCCAACAAGCTAGGTGAAGTTCGGCTTTCACACACACATATCTCTCAGAACTGAGCAAGTGGAGAGACATTCGTTCATCTAGCACCAAGGGAACGGGTTGCAGGACACTCTATTTCTCTGCATTCTCAGTCTGATTCCTAGTGCCGGTTTGATGTTCCTGCAGTTTTCACTGTAAAACAGAGTTGGAGCTAGTACCACCCCTTATATATTTATGGAATGGAGTTTGCAACTGAAAAGAAACTTTGTCTTCCCAAAAAGCTAGGTGAAGTACGGCTTTCACACACACTTATCTCTCAAAACTGAGCAAGTGGAGAGACGTTCGTTCATCTAGCACCAAGGGAACGGGTTACAAGGGAAATTTTTACTCTGGTTTTTCAGTCTGTTTCCCAGTGCCGGTTTGAAGATCCTGCATTTTTCACTGTAAAACTGAGTTGGAATTAGTACCTCCCCATATATACTTATGGAGTGGAGTTTGCAACTGATAAGAAACTTTGTGTTCCCAAGAAGCTAGGTGAAGGACGGCTTTCACACACACTTATCTCTCAGAACTGAGCATGTGGAGAGACGTTCGTTCATCTAGCACCAAGGGAACGTGTTGCAGAAGAAACTTTTACTCTGGTGTCTCAGTCTGTTTCCTAGTGCCGGTTTGAAGTTCCTGCAGTTTTCACTGTAAATCGGAGTTGGAGCTAGTACCTCCCCATATATATGTATGGAGTGGTGTTTGCAACTGAATAGAATCTTAGTGTTCCCAAAAAGCTACTTGAAATACGGCTTTCACACACACTTATCTCTCAGAACTGAGCATGTGGAGAGACGTTCTTTTATGTAGCACAAATGGAACGTGTTGCAGGAGACACTTTTTCTCTGCTTTCTCAGTCTGTTTCCTAGTGCCTGTTGGAAGTTCCTGCAGTTTTCACTGTAAAACTGAGTTGGAGCTATTACCTCCCCATATATATGTATGGTGTGGAGTTTGTAACTGAAAAGAAACTTTGTGTTCCCAACAATCTAGGTGAAGGACGGCTTTCACACACACTTATCTCTCTGAACTGAGCAAGTGGAGAGACGTTCGTTCATCTTGCACGAAGGGAACGGGTTGCAGCAGACACTTTTTCTCTGCTTTCTCAGTCTGTTTCCTAGTGCCGGTTTGAAATTCCTGCAGTTTTCACTGTAAAACCGAGTTGGAGCTAGTACCTCCCCATATATATGTATGGAATGGAGTTTGCAACTGAAAAGAAACTTTGTGTTCCCAACAAGATAGGTGAAGGACGGCTTTCACACACACTTATCTCTCAGAACTGAGCAAGTGGAGAGACGTTCGTTCATCTAGAACCAAGGGAACGGGTTGCAGGAGACACTTTTTCTCTGCTTTCTCAGTCTGTTTCCTAGTGCCGGTTTGAAGTTCCTGCAGTTTTCACTGTAAAACCGAGTTGGAGCTAGTACCTTCACATGTATATGAATGGAATGGATTTTGCAACTGAAAAGAAACTTTGTGTTCCCAACAAACTAGGTGAAGGACGGCTTTCACACACACTTATCTCTCAAAACTGAGCAAGTGGAGAGACGTTCGTTCATCTAGCACCAAGGGTACGGGTTGCAGGAGACACTTTTTCTCTGCTTTCTCAGTCTGTTTCCTAGTGTCGGTTTGAAGTTCCTGCAGTTTTCACTGTAAAACAGATTTGGAGCTAGTACCTCCCCATATATATGTATGGTGTGGAGTTTGCAACTGAAAAGAAACTTTGTGTTCCCAACAAGCTAGGTGAAGTTCGGCTTTCACACACACATATCTCTCAGAACTGAGCAAGTGGAGAGACATTCGTTCATCTAGCACCAAGGGAACGGGTTGCAGGACACTCTATTTCTCTGCATTCTCAGTCTGATTCCTAGTGCCGGTTTGATATTCCTGCAGTTTTCACTGTAAAACAGAGTTGGAGCTAGTACCTCCCCTTATATATTTATGGAATGGAGTTTGCAACTGAAAAGAAACTTTGTCTTCCCAAAAAGCTAGGTGAAGTACGGCTTTCACACACACTTATCTCTCAAAACTGAGCAAGTGGAGAGACGTTCGTTCATCTAGCACCAAGGGAACGGGTTACAAGGGAAATTTTTACTCTGGTTTTTCAGTCTGTTTCCCAGTGCCGGTTTGAAGATCCTGCATTTTTCACTGTAAAACTGAGTTGGAATTAGTACCTCCCCATATATACTTATGGAGTGGAGTTTGCAACTGATAAGAAACTTTGTGTTCCCAAGAAGCTAGGTGAAGGACGGCTTTCACACACACTTATCTCTCAGAACTGAGCATGTGGAGAGACGTTCGTTCATCTAGCACCAAGGGAACGTGTTGCAGAAGAAACATTTACTCTGGTGTCTCAGTCTGTTTCCTAGTGCCGGTTTGAAGTTCCTGCAGTTTTCACTGTAAATCGGAGTTGGAGCTAGTACCTCCCCATATATATGTATGGAGTGGTGTTTGCAACTGAATAGAATCTTAGTGTTCCCAAAAAGCTACTTGAAATACGGCTTTCACACACACTTATCTCTCAGAACTGAGCATGTGGAGAGACGTTCTTTTATGTAGCACAAATGGAACGTGTTGCAGGAGACACTTTTTCTCTGCTTTCTCAGTCTGTTTCCTAGTGCCTGTTGGAAGTTCCTGCAGTTTTCACTGTAAAACTGAGTTGGAGCTATTACCTCCCCATATATATGTATGGTGTGGAGTTTGTAACTGAAAAGAAACTTTGTGTTCCCAACAATCTAGGTGAAGGACGGCTTTCACACACACTTATCTCTCTGAACTGAGCAAGTGGAGAGACGTTCGTTCATCTTGCACGAAGGGAACGGGTTGCAGCAGACACTTTTTCTCTGCTTTCTCAGTCTGTTTCCTAGTGCCGGTTTGAAATTCCTGCAGTTTTCACTGTAAAACCGAGTTGGAGCTAGTACCTCCCCATATATATGTATGGAATGGAGTTTGCAACTGAAAAGAAACTTTGTGTTCCCAACAAGCTAGGTGAAGGACGGCTTTCACACACACATATCTCTCAGAACTGAGCAAGTGGAGAGACGTTCGTTCATCTAAAACCAAGGGAACGGGTTGCAGGAGACACTTTTTCTCTGCTTTCTCAGTCTGTTTCCTAGTGCCGGTTTGAAGTTCCTCCAGTTTTCACTGTAAATCGAAGTTGGAGCTAGTACCTCCCCATATATATCTATGGAGTGTTGTTTGCAACTGAATAGAATCTTAGTGATCCCAACAAGCTACTTGAAAGACGGCTTTCACACACACTTATCTCTCAGTACTGAGCATGTGGAGAGACGTTCTTTTCTGTAGCACAATTGGAACGGGTTGCAGTAGACACTTTTCTCTGCTTTCTCAGTCTGTTTCCTAGTGCCTGATGGAAGATCCTGCAGTTTTCACTGTAAAACCGATTTAGAGCTATTACCTCCCCATATATATGTATGGTGTGGAGTTTGCAACTGAAAAGAAACTTTGTGTTCCCAACAAGCTAGGTGAAGAACGGCTTTCACACACACTTATCTCTCTGAACTTAGCAAGTGGAGAGACGTTCGTTCATCTAGCACCAAGGGAACGGGTTGCCGGAGACACTTTTTCTCTGCTTTCTCAGTCTGTTTCCTAGTGCCGGTTTGAAGTTCCTGCAGTTTTCACTGTAAAA
This sequence comes from Camelus bactrianus, assembly GCF_048773025.1. Classification (NCBI taxonomy): domain Eukaryota; kingdom Metazoa; phylum Chordata; class Mammalia; order Artiodactyla; family Camelidae; genus Camelus; species Camelus bactrianus. The sequence goes on along the minus strand of NC_133542.1, from coordinate 78,655,549 downwards.
CCGAGTTGGAGCTTGTACCTACCCATATATATGTATGGAATGGAGTTTGCAACTGAAAAGAAACTTTGTGTTCCCAAAAAGCTAGGTGAAGGACGGCTTTCACACACACTTATCTCTCAGAACTGAGCAAGTGGAGAGACGTTCGTTCATCTAGCACCAAGGGAACGGGTTGCAGGAGACACTTTTTCTCTGCTTTCTCAGTCTTTTTCCTAGTGTCGGTTTGAAGTTCCTGCAGTTTTCACTGTAAAACCGAGTTGGAGCTTGTACCTCCCCTTATATATATATGGAATGGAGTTTGCAACTGAAAAGAAACTTTGTGTTCCCAACAAGCTAGGTGAAGGACGGCTTTCACACACACTTATCTCTCAGAACTGAGCAAGTGGAGAGACGTTCGTTCATCTAGAACCAAGGGAACGGGTTGCAGGAGACACTTTTTCTCTGCTTTCTCATTCTGTTTCCTAGTGCCGGTTTGAAGTTCCTGCAGTTTTCACTGTAAAACCGAGTTGGAGCTAGTACCTCCACATGTATATGAATGGAATGGATTTTGCAACTGAAAACAAATTTTGTGTTCCCAACAAGCTAGGTGAAGGACGGCTTTCACACACACATATCTCTCAGAACTGAGCAAGTGGAGAGACGTTCGTTCATCTAGCACCAAGGGAACGGGTTGCAGGAGTCACTTTTTCTCTGCTTTCTCAGACTGTTTCCAAGTGCCGGTTTGAAGTTCCTGCAGTTTTCACTGTAAAAGCGAGTTGGAGCTAGTATCTCCCCATATATATGTAAGGAATGGAGTTTGCAACTGAAAAGAAACTTTGTGTTCCCAACAAGCAAGGTGAAGGACGGCTTTCACACACACTTATCTCTCAGAACTGAGCAAGTGGAGAGACGTTCGTTCATCTAGAACCAAGGGAACGGGTTGCAGGAGACACTTTTTCTCTGCTTTCTCAGTCTGTTTCCTAGTGCCGGTTTGAAGTTCCTGCAGTTTTCACTGTAAAACCGAGTTGGAGCTGGTACCTCCACATGTATATGAATGGAATGGATTTTGCAACTGAAAAGAAACTTTGTGTTCCCAACAAGCTAGGTGAAGGACGGCTTTCACACACACTTATCTCTCAAAACTGAGCAAGTGGAGAGACGTTCGTTCATCTAGCACCAAGGGTACGGGTTGCAGGAGACAATTTTCCTCTGCTTTCTCAGTCTGTTTACTAGTGCCGTTTTGAAGTTCCTGCAGTTTTCACTGTAAAACAGAATTGGAGCTAGTACCTCCCCATATATATGTATGGTGTGGAGTTTGCAACTGAAAAGAAACTTTGTGTTCCCAACAAGCTAGGTGAAGGTCGGCTTTCACACACACATATCTCTCAGAACTGAGCAAGTGGAGAGACGTTCGTTCATCTAGCACCAAGGGAACGGGTTGCAGGACAATCTTTTTCTCTGCTTTCTCAGTCTGATTCCTTGTGCCGGTTTGATGTTCCTGCAGTTTTCACTGTAAAACCGAGTTGGAGCTAGTACCTCCCCATATATATGTATGGAATGAAGTATGCAACTGAAAAGAAACTTTGTGTTCCCAACAAGCTAGGTGAAGGACGGCTTTCACACACACTTATCTCTCAGACCTGAGAAAGTGGAGAGACGTTCGTTCATCTAACACCAAGGGAACGGGTTGCAGGAGACACTTATTCTCTGCTTTCTCAGTCTGATTCCTAGTGCCGGTTTGAATTTCCTGCAGTTTTCACTGTAAAACCGAGTTGGAGCTAGTACCTCCCCTGATATATGTATGGAATGGAGTTTGCAACTGAAAAAAAACTTTGTGTTCCCAACAAGCTAAGTGAAGGACGGCTTTCACACACACTTTTCTCTCAGAACTGAGCATGTGGAGAAACGTTCGTTCATCTAGCACCAAGGGAACGGGTTACAAGGGAAATTTTTACTCTGGTTTTTCAGTCTGTTTCCTAGTGTCGGTTTGAAGATCCTGCATTTTTCACTGTAAAACTGAGTTGGAATTAGTACCTTCCCATATATACTTATGGAGTGGAGTTTGCAACTGATAAGAAACTTTGTGTTCCCAAGAAGCAATGTGAAGGATGGCTTTCACACACACTTATATCTCAGAACTGAGCATGTGGAGAGACGTTCGTTCATCTAGCACCAAGGGAACGTGTTGCACAAGAAACTTTTACTCTGGTGTCTCAGTCTGTTTCCTAGTGCCGGTTTGAATTTCCTGCAATTTTCACTGTAAATCGGAGTTGGAGCTAGTACCTACCCATATATATGTATTGAGTGGTGTTTGCAACTGAATAGAATCTTAGTGTTCCCAAAAAGCTACTTGAAAGACGGCTTTCACACACACTGATCTCTCAGAACTGAGCAAGTGGAGAGACGTTCGTTCATCTAACACCAAGGGAACTGGTTGCAGGAGAAACTTTTTCTCTGCTTTCTCAGTCTGTTTCCTAGTTCCGGTTTGAAGTTCCTGCAGTTTTCACTGTAAAACCGAGTTGGAGCTAGTACCTCCCCTTATATATGTATGGAATGGAGTTTGCAAATGAAAAGAAACTTGGTGTTCCCAACAAGCTAGGTGAAGGACGGCTTTCACACACACTTTTCTCTCAGAACTGAGCATGTGGAGAAACGTTCGTTCACCTAGCACCAAGGGAACGGGTTACAAGGGAAATTTTTACTCTGGATTTTCAGTCTGTTTCCTAGTGCCGTTTTGAAGATCTTGCATTTTTCACTGTAAAACTGAGTTGGAATTAGTACCTCCCCATATATACTTATGGAGTGGAGTTTGCAACTGATAAGAAACTTTGTGTTCCCAAGAAGCTAGGTGAAAGACGGCTTTCACACACACTTATCTCTCAGAACTGAGCATGTGGAGAGACGTTCCTTCACCTAGCACCAAGGGAACGTGTTGCAGAAGAAACTTTTACTCTGGTGTCTCAGTCTGTTTCCTAGTGCCGGTTTGAATTTCCTGCAGTTTTCACAGTAAATCGGAGTTGGAGCTAGTACCTCCCCATATATATGTATGGAGTGGTGTTTGCAACTGAATAGAATCTTAGTGTTTCCAAATAGCTACTTGAAAGACGGCTTTCACACACACTTATCTCTCACAACTGAGCATGTGGAGAGACGTTCTTTTATCTAGCACAAATGGAACGGGTTGCAGGAGACACTTTTTCTCTGCTTTCTCAGTCTGTTTCCTAGTGCCTGTTGGAAGTTCCTGCAGATTTCACTGTAAAACCGAGTTGGAGCTAGTACCTGCCCATATATATGTATGGAATGGAGATTGCAACTGAAAAGAAACTTTGTGTTCCCAACAAGCTAGGTGAAGGACGGCTTTCACACACACTTATCTCTTAGAATGAGCAAGTGGAGAGACGTTCGTTCATCTAGCACCAAGGGAACGGGTTGCAGGAGACACTTTTTCTCTGCTTTCTCAGTCTCTTTCCTAGTGCCGGTTTGAAGTTCCTGCAGTTTTCACTGTAAAACCGAGTTGGAGCTAGTACCTCCCCATATATATTTATGGAATGGAGTTTGCAACTGAAAAGAAACTTTGTGTTCCCAACAAGCTAGTTGAAGGACGGCTTTCAAACACACTTATCTCTCAGAACTGAGTATGTGGAGAGACTTTCGTTCATCTAGCACCAGGTGAACGGGTTGGAGGAGACAGTTTTTCTCTGCTTTCTCAGTCTGTTTCCTAGTGCCGGTTTGAAGTTCCTGCAGTTTTCACTGTAAAACCGAGTTCTAGCTTGTACCTGCCCATATATATGTATGGAATGGAGTTTGCAACTGAAAAGAAACTTTGTGTTCCCAACAAGCTAGGTGAAGGACGGCTTTCACACACACTTATCTCTCAGAACTGAGCAAGTGGAGAGACGTTCGTTCATCTAGCACCAAGGGAACGGGTTGCAGGAGACACTTTTTCTCAGCTTTCTCAGTCTGTTTCCTAGTGCCGGTTTGAAGTTCCTGCAGTTTTCACTGTAAAACCGAGTTGGAGCTAGTACCTCCCCATATATATGTATGGAATGGAGTTTGCAACTGAAAAGAAACTTTGTGTTCCCAACAAGCTAGTTGAAGGACGGCTTTCAAACACACTTATCTCTCAGAACTGAGTATGTGGAGAGACGTTCGTTCATCTAGCACCAGGGGAACGGGTTGGAGGAGACACTTTTTCTCTGCTTTCTCAGTCTGTTTCCTAGTGCCGGTTTGAAGTTCCTGCAGTTTTCACAGTAAAACCGAGTTGGAGCTTGTACCTCCCCTTATATATGTATGGAATGGAGTTTGCAACTGAAAAGAAACTTTGTGTTCCCAACAAGATAGGTGAAGGACGGCTTTCACACACACTTATCTCTCAGAACTGAGCAAGTGGAGAGACGTTCGTTCATCTAGAACCAAGGGAACGGGTTGCAGGAGACACTTTTTCTCTGCTTTCTCAGTCTGTTTCCTAGTGCCGGTTTGAAGTTCCTGCAGTTTTCACTGTAAAACCGAGTTGGAGCTAGTACCTTCACATGTATATGAATGGAATGGATTTTGCAACTGAAAAGAAGCTTTGTGTTCCCAACAAACTAGGTGAAGGACGGCTTTCACACACACTTATCTCTCAAAACTGAGCAAGTGGAGAGACGTTCGTTCATCTAGCACCAAGGGTACGGGTTGCAGGAGACACTTTTTCTCTGCTTTCTCAGTCTGTTTCCTAGTGTCGGTTTGAAGTTCCTGCAGTTTTCACTGTAAAACCGATTTGGAGCTAGTACCTCCCCATATATATGTATGGTGTGGAGTTTGCAACTGAAAAGAAACTTTGTGTTCCCAACAAGCTAGGTGAAGTTCGGCTTTCACACACACATATCTCTCAGAACTGAGCAAGTGGAGAGACATTCGTTCATCTAGCAGAAAGGGAACGGGTTGCAGGACACTCTTTTTCTCTGCATTCTCAGTCTGATTCCTAGTGCCGGTTTGATGTTCCTGCAGTTTTCACTGTAAAACAGAGTTGGAGCTAGTACCTCCCCTTATATATTTATGGAATGGAGTTTGCAACTGAAAAGAAACTTTGTCTTCCCAAAAAGCTAGGTGAAGTACGGCTTTCACACACACTTATCTCTCAAAACTGAGCAAGTGGAGAGACGTTCGTTCATCTAGCACCAAGGGAACGGGTTACAAGGGAAATTTTTACTCTGGTTTTTCAGTCTGTTTCCTAGTGCCGGTTTGAAGATCCTGCATTTTTCACTGTAAAACTGAGTTGGAATTAGTACCTCCCCATATATACTTATGGAGTGGAGTTTGCAACTGATAAGAAACTTTGTGTTCCCAAGAAGCTAGGTGAAGGACGGCTTTCACACACACTTATCTCTCAGAACTGAGCATGTGGAGAGACGTTCGTTCATCTAGCACCAAGGGAACGTGTTGCAGAAGAAACTTTTACTCTGGTGTCTCAGTCTGTTTCCTAGTGCCGGTTTGAAGTTCCTGCAGTTTTCACTGTAAATCGGAGTTGGAGCTAGTACCTCCCCATATATATGTATGGAGTGGTGTTTGCAACAGAATAGAATCTTAGTGTTCCCAAAAAGCTACTTGAAAGACGGCTTTCACACACACTTATCTCTCAGAACTGAGCATGTGGAGAGACGTTCTTTTATGTAGCACAAATGGAACGTGTTGCAGGAGACACTTTTTCTCTGCTTTCTCAGTCTGTTTCCTAGTGCCTGTTGGAAGTTCCTGCAGTTTTCACTGTAAAACTGAGTTGGAGCTATTACCTCCCCATATATATGTATGGTGTGGAGTTTGTAACTGAAAAGAAACTTTGTGTTCCCAACAATCTAGGTGAAGGACGGCTTTCACACACACTTATCTCTCTGAACTGAGCAAGTGGAGAGACGTTCGTTCATCTTGCACCAAGGGAACGGGTTGCAGCAGACACTTTTTCTCTGCTTTCTCAGTCTGTTTCCTAGTGCCGGTTTGAAATTCCTGCAGTTTTCACTGTAAAACCGAGTTGGAGCTAGTACCTCCCCATATATATGTATGGAATGGAGTTTGCAACTGAAAAGAAACTTTGTGTTCCCAACAAGCTAGGTGAAGGACGGCTTTCACACACACTTATCTCTCAGAACTGAGCAAGTGGAGAGACGTTCGTTCATCTAAAACCAAGGGAACGGGTTGCAGGAGACACTTTTTCTCTGCTTTCTCAGTCTGTTTCCTAGTGCCGGTTTGAAGTTCCTCCAGTTTTCACTGTAAATCGAAGTTGGAGCTAGTACCTCCCCATATATATCTAAGGAGTGTTGTTTGCAACTGAATAGAATCTTAGTGATCCCAACAAGCTACTTGAAAGACGGCTTTCACACACACTTATCTCTCAGTACTGAGCATGTGGAGAGACGTTCTTTTCTGTAGCACAATTGGAACGGGTTGCAGTAGACACTTTTCTCTGCTTTCTCAGTATGTTTCCTAGTGCCTGATGGAAGATCCTGCAGTTTTCACTGTAAAACCGATTTGGAGCTATTACATCCCCATATATATGTATGGTGTGGAGTTTGCAACTGAAAAGAAACTTTGTGTTCCCAACAAGCTAGGTGAAGAACGGCTTTCACACACACTTATCTCTCTGAACTTAGCAAGTGGAGAGACGTTCGTTCATCTAGCACCAAGGGAACGGGTTGCCGGAGACACTTTTTCTCTGCTTTCTCAGTCTGTTTCCTAGTGCCGGTTTGAAGTTCCTGCAGTTTTCACTGTAAAACCGAGTTGGAGCTTGTACCTACCCATATATATGTATGGAATGGAGTTTGCAACTGAAAAGAAACTTTGTGTTCCCAAAAAGCTAGGTGAAGGACGGCTTTCACACACACTTATCTCTCAGAACTGAGCAAGTGGAGAGACGTTCGTTCATCTAGCACCAAGGGAACGGGTTGCAGGAGACACTTTTTCTCTGCTTTCTCAGTCTTTTTCCTAGTGTCGGTTTGAAGTTCCTGCAGTTTTCACTGTAAAACCGAGTTGGAGCTTGTACCTCCCCTTATATATATATGGAATGGAGTTTGCAACTGAAAAGAAACTTTGTGTTCCCAACAAGCTAGGTGAAGGACGGCTTTCACACACACTTATCTCTCAGAACTGAGCAAGTGGAGAGACGTTCGTTCATCTAGAACCAAGGGAACGGGTTGCAGGAGACACTTTTTCTCTGCTTTCTCATTCTGTTTCCTAGTGCCGGTTTGAAGTTCCTGCAGTTTTCACTGTAAAACCGAGTTGGAGCTTGTACCTCCACATGTATATGAATGGAATGGATTTTGCAACTGAAAACAAATTTTGTGTTCCCAACAAGATAGGTGAAGGACGGCTTTCACACACACTTATCTCTCAGAACTGAGCAAGTGGAGAGACGTTCGTTCATCTAGCACCAAGGGAACGGGTTGCAGGAGTCACTTTTTCTCTGCTTTCTCAGACTGTTTCCAAGTGCCGGTTTGAAGTTCCTGCAGTTTTCACTGTAAAAGCGAGTTGGAGCTAGTATCTCCCCATATATATGTAAGGAATGGAATTTGCAACTGAAAAGAAACTTTGTGTTCCCAACAAGCAAGGTGAAGGACGGCTTTCACACACACTTATCTCTCAGAACTGAGCAAGTGGAGAGACGTTCGTTCATCTAGAACCAAGGGAACGGGTTGCAGGAGACACTTTTTCTCTGCTTTCTCAGTCTGTTTCCTAGTGCCGGTTTGAAGTTCCTGCAGTTTTCACTGTAAAACCGAGTTGGAGCTGGTACCTCCACATGTATATGAATGGAATGGATTTTGCAACTGAAAAGAAACTTTGTGTTCCCAACAAGCTAGGTGAAGGACGGCTTTCACACACACTTATCTCTCAAAACTGAGCAAGTGGAGAGACATTCGTTCATCTAGCACCAAGGGTACGGGTTGCAGGAGACAATTTTCCTCTGCTTTCTCAGTCTGTTTACTAGTGCCGGTTTGAAGTTCCTGCAGTTTTCACTGTAAAACCGAATTGGAGCTAGTACCTCCCCATATATATGTATGGTGTGGAGTTTGCAACTGAAAAGAAACTTTGTGTTCCCAACAAGCTAGGTGAAGGTCGGCTTTCACACACACATATCTCTCAGAACTGAGCAAGTGGAGAGACGTTCGTTCATCTAGCACCAAGGGAACGGGTTGCAGGACAATCTTTTTCTCTGCTTTCTCAGTCTGATTCCTTGTGCCGGTTTGATGTTCCTGCAGTTTTCACTGTAAAACCGAGTTGGAGCTAGTACCTCCCCATATATATGTATGGAATGAAGTATGCAACTGAAAAGAAACTTTGTGTTCCCAACAAGCTAGGTGAAGGACGGCTTTCACACACACTTATCTCTCAGACCTGAGAAAGTGGAGAGACGTTCGTTCATCTAACACCAAGGGAACGGGTTGCAGGAGACACTTATTCTCTGCTTTCTCAGTCTGATTCCTAGTGCCGGTTTGAATTTCCTGCAGTTTTCACTGTAAAACCGAGTTGGAGCTAGTACCTCCCCTGATATATGTATGGAATGGAGTTTGCAACTGAAAAAAAACTTTGTGTTCCCAACAAGCTAGGTGAAGGACGGCTTTCACACACACTTTTCTCTCAGAACTGAGCATGTGGAGAAACGTTCGTTCATCTAGCACCAAGGGAACGGGTTACAAGGGAAATTTTTACTCTGGTGTCTCAGTCTGTTTCCTAGTGCCGGTTTGAATTTCCTGCAATTTTCACTGTAAATCGGAGTTGGAGCTAGTACCTCCCCATATATATGTATTGAGTGGTGTTTGCAACTGAATAGAATCTTAGTGTTCCCAAAAAGCTACTTGAAAGACGGCTTTCACACACACTGATCTCTCAGAACTGAGCAAGTGGAGAGACGTTCGTTCATCTAACACCAAGGGAACTGGTTGCAGGAGAAACTTTTTCTCTGCTTTCTCAGTCTGTTTCCTAGTTCCGGTTTGAAGTTCCTGCAGTTTTCACTGTAAAACCGAGTTGGAGCTAGTACCTCCCCTTATATATGTATGGAATGGAGTTTGCAACTGAAAAGAAACTTTGTGTTCCCAACAAGCTAGGTGAAGGACGGCTTTCACACACACTTTTCTCTCAGAACTGAGCATGTGGAGAAACGTTCGTTCACCTAGCACCAAGGGAACGGGTTACAAGGGAAATTTTTACTCTGGATTTTCAGTCTGTTTCCTAGTGCCGGTTTGAAGATCTTGCATTTTTCACTGTAAAACTGAGTTGGAATTAGTACCTCCCCATATATACTTATGGAGTGGAGTTTGCAACTGATAAGAAACTTTGTGTTCCCAAGAAGCTAGGTGAAAGACGGCTTTCACACACACTTATCTCTCAGAACTGAGAATGTGGAGAGACGTTCCTTCACCTAGCACCAAGGGAACGTGTTGCAGAAGAAACTTTTACTCTGGTGTCTCAGTCTGTTTCCTAGTGCCGGTTTGAATTTCCTGCAGTTTTCACAGTAAATCGGAGTTGGAGCTAGTACCTCCCCATATATATGTATGGAGTGGTGTTTGCAACTGAATAGAATCTTAGTGTTCCCAAATAGCTACTTGAAAGACGGCTTTCACACACACTTATCTCTCACAACTGAGCATGTGGAGAGACGTTCTTTTATCTAGCACAAATGGAACGGGTTGCAGGAGACACTTTTTCTCTGCTTTCTCAGTCTGTTTCCTAGTGCCTGTTGGAAGTTCCTGCAGATTTCACTGTAAAACCGAGTTGGAGCTAGTACCTCCCCATATATATGTATGGTGTGGAGTTTGCAACTGAAAAGAAACTTTGTGTTCCCAACAAGCTAGGTGAAGAACGGCTTTCACACACACTTATCTCTCAGAACTCAGCAAGTGGAGAGACGTTCGTTCATCTAGCACAAAGGGAACGGGTTGCAGGAGACACTTTTTCTCTGCTTTCTCAGTCTGTTTCCTAGTGCCGGTTTGAATTTCCTGCAGTTTTCACTGTAAAACGGAGTTGGAGCTTGTACCTCCCCATATATATGTATGGAATGGAGTTTGCAACTGAAAAGGAACTTTGTGTTCCCAAAAAGCTAGGTGAATGACGGCTTTCACACACACTTGTCTCTCAGAACTGAGCAAGTGGAGACACGTTCGTTCATCTAGCACCAAGGGAACGGGTTGCAGGAGGCACTTTTTCTCTGCTTTCACAGTCTGTTTCCTAGTGCCAGTTTGAAGTTCCTGCAGTTTTCACTGTAAAACCGAGTTGGAGCTAGTACCTCCCCATATATATGTATGGAATGGAGTTTGCATCTGAAAAGAAACTTTGTGTTCCCAACAATCTAGGTGAAGGACGGCTTTCACACACACTTATCTCTCTGAACTGAGCAAGTGGAGAGACGTTCATTCATCTTGCACCAAGGGAACGGTTTGCAGGGGACACTTTTTCTCTGCTTTCTCAGTCTGTTTCCCAGTGCCGGTTTGAAGTTCCTGCAGTTTTCACTGTAAAACCGAGTTGTAGCTAGTACCTCCCCATATATATGTATGGAATGGAGTTTGCAACTGAAAAGAAACTTTGTGTTCCCAACAAGCTATGTGAAGTTCGGCTTTCACACACAATTATCTCTCAGAACTGAGCAAGTGGAGAGACGTTCGTTCATCTAGCACCAAGGGAACGGGTTGCAGCAGACACTTTTTCTCTGCTTTCTCAGTGTGTTTCCTAGTGCCGGTTTGAAGTTCCTGCAGTTTTCACTGTAAAACCGAGTTGGAGCTTTTACCTCCCCATATATATGTATGGTGTAGAGTTTGCAACTGAAATGAGAGTTTGTGTTCCCAACAAGCTAGGTGAAGAGCGGCTTTCACACACACTTATCTCTCAGAACTGAGCAAGTGGAGAGACGTTCGTTCATCTAGCACCAAGGGAACGGGTTGCAGGAGACACTTTTTCTCTGCTTTCTCAGTCTGTTTCCTAGTGCCGGTTTGAAGTTCCTGCAGTTTTCACTGTAAAACCGAGTTAGAGTTTTTACCTCCCCATATATATGTATGGAATGGAGTTTGCAACTGAAAAGAAACTTTGTGTTCCCAACAAGCTAGGTGAAGGACGGCTTTCACACACACTTATCTCTCAGAACTGAGCATGTGGAGAGACGTTCGTTCATCTAGCACCAAGGGAACGGGTTACAAGTGAAATTTTTACTCTGGTTTTTCAGTCTGTTTCCTAGTGCCGGTTTGAAGATCCTGCATTTTTCACTGTAAAACTGAGTTGGAATTAGTACCTCCCCATATATACTTATGGAGTGGAGTTTCCAACTGATAAGAAACTTTGTGTTCCCAAGAAGCTAGGTGAAGCACGGCTTTCACACACACTTATCTCTCACAACTGAGCATGTGGAGAGACGTTCTTTTATCTAGCCCAAATGGAACGGGTTGCAGGAGACACATTTTCTCTGCTTTCTCAGTCTGTTTCCTAGTGCCTGTTTGAAGTTCCTGCAACTTTCACTGTAAAACCGAGTTGGAGCTAGTACCTCCCCATATATATGTATGGTGTGGAGTTTGCAACTGAAAAGAAACTTTGTGTTCCCAACAAGCTAGGTGAAGAACGGCTTTCACACACACTTATCTCTCAGAACTCAGCAAGTGGAGAGACGTTCGTTCATCTAGCACAAAGGGAACGGGTTGCAGGAGACACTTTTTCTCTGCTTTCTCAGTCTGTTTCCCAGTGCCGGTTTGAAGTTCCTGCAGTTTTCACTGTAAAACCGAGTTGGAGCTAGTACCTCCCCATATATATGTATGGAATGGAGTTTGCAACTGAAAAGAAACTTTGTGTTCCCAACAAGCTATGTGAAGTTCGGCTTTCACACACAATTATCTCTCAGAACTGAGCAAGTGGAGAGACGTTCGTTCATCTAGCACCAAGGGAACGGGTTGCAGCAGACACTTTTTCTCTGCATTCTCAGTGTGTTTCCTAGTGCCGGTTTGAAGTTCCTGCAGTTTTCACTGTAAAACCGAGTTGGAGCTTTTACCTCCCCATATATATGTATGGTGTAGTGTTTGCAACTGAAATGAGAGTTTGTGTTCCCAACAAGCTAGGTGAAGAACGGCTTTCACACACACTTATCTCTCAGAACTGAGCAAGTGGAGAGACGTTCGTTCATCTAGCACCAAGGGAACGGGTTGCAGGAGACACTTTTTCTCTGCTTTCTCAGTCTGTTTCCTAGTGCCGGTTTGAAGTTCCTGCAGTTTTCACTGTAAAACCGAGTTAGAGTTTTTACCTCCCCATATATATGTATGGAATGGAGTTTGCAACTGAAAAGAAACTTTGTGTTCCCAACAAGCTAGGTGAAGGACGGCTTTCACACACACTTATCTCTCAGAACTGAGCATGTGGAGAGACGTTCGTTCATCTAGCACCAAGGGAACGGGTTACAAGTGAAATTTTTACTCTGGTTTTTCAGTCTGTTTCCTAGTGCCGGTTTGAAGATCCTGCATTTTTCACTGTAAAACTGAGTTGGAATTAGTACCTCCCCATATATACTTATGGAGTGGAGTTTGCAACTGATAAGTAACTTTGTGTTCCCAAGAAGCTAGGTGAAGCACGGCTTTCACACACACTTATCTCTCAGAACTGAGCATGTGGAGAGACGTTCGTTCATCTAGCACCAAGGGAACGTGTTGCAGAAGAAACTTTTACTCTGGTGTCTCAGTCTGTTTCCTAGTGCCGGTTTGAATTTCCTGCAGTTTTCACAGTAAATCGGAGTTGGAGCTAGTACCTCCCCATATATATGTATGGAGTGGTGTTTGCAACTGAATAGAATCTTAGTGTTCCCAAAAAGCTACTTGAATAACGGCTATCACACACACTTATCTCTCAGAACTGAGCATGTGGAGAGACGTTCTTTTATCTAGCACAAATGGAACGGGTTGCAGGAAACACTTTTTCTCTGCTTTCTCAGTCTGTTTCCTAGTGCCTGTTTGAAGTTCCTGCAGTTTTCACTGTAAAACTGAGTTGGAGCTATTACCTCCCCATAAATATGTATGGTGTGGGGTTTGCAACTGAAAAGAAACTTTGTGTTCCCAACAAGCTAGGTGAAGAACGGCTTTCACACACACTTATCTCTCAGAACTCAGCAAGTGGAGAGACGTTCGTTCATCTAGCACCAAGGGAACGGGTTGCAGGAGACACTTTTTCTCTGCTTTCTCAGTCTGTTTCCTAGTGCCGGTTTGAAGTTCCTGCAGTTTTCACTGTAAATCGGAGTTGGAGCTTGTACCTCCCCATATATATGTATGGAATGGAGTTTGCAACTGAAAAGAAACTTTGTGTTCCCAACAAGCTAGGTGAAGAACGGCTTTCACACACACTTATCTCTCAGAACTCAGCAAGTGGAGAGACGTTCGTTCATCTAGCACCAAGGGAACGGGTTGCAGGAGACACTTTTTCTCTGCTTTCTCAGTCTGTTTCCTAGTGCCGGTTTGAAGTTCCTGCAGTTTTCACTGTAAATCGGAGTTGGAGCTTGTACCTCCCCATATATATGTATGGAATGGAGTTTGCAACTGAAAAGAAACTTTGTGTTCCCAACAAGCTAGGTGAAGGACGGCTTTCACACACACTTGTCTCTCAGAACTGAGCAAGTGGAAACACGTTCGTTCATCTAGCACCAAGGGAACGGGTTGCAGGAGGCACTTTTTCTCTGCTTTCTCAGTCTGTTTCCTAGTGCCGGTTTGAAGTTCCTGCAGTTTTCACTGTAAAATCGAGTTGGAGCTAGTACCTCCCCATATATATGTATGGAATGGAGTTTGCATCTGAAAAGAAACTTTGTGTTCCCAACAATCTAGGTGATGACGGCTTTCACACACACTTATCTCTCTGAACTGAGCAATTGGAGAGACGTTCGTTCATCTTGCACCAAGGGAACGGTTTGCAGGGGACACTTTTTCTCTGCTTTCTCAGTCTGTTTCCTAGTGCCGGTTTGAAGTTCCTGCAGTTTTCACTGTAAAACCGAGTTGGAGCTAGTACCTCCCCATATATATGTATGGAATGGAGTTTGCATCTGAAAAGAAACTTTGTGTTCCCAACAATCTAGGTGAAGGACGGCTTTCACACACACTTATCTCTCTGAACTGAGCAAGTGGAGAGACGTTCGTTCATCTTGCACCAAGGGAACGGTTTGCAGGGGACACTTTTTCTCTGCTTTCTCAGTCTGTTTCCTAGTGCCGGTTTGAAGTTCCTGCAGTTTTCACTGTAAAACCGAGTTGGAGCTAGTACCTCCCCATATATATGTATGGAATGGAGTTTGCAACTGAAAAGAAACTTTGTGTTCCCAACAAGCTAGGTGAAGGAGGGCTTTCACACACACTTATCTCTCAGAACTGAGAAAGTGGAGAGACGTTCGTTCATCTAGCACCAAGGGAACGGGTTGCAGCAGACACTTTTTCTCTGCTTTCTCAGTGTGTTTCCTAGTGCCTGTTTGAAGTTCCTGCAGTTTTCACTGTAAAACCGAGTTGGAGCTTTTACCTCCCCATATATATGTATGGTGTGGAGTTTGCAACTGAAAAGAGACTTTGTGTTCCCAACAAGCTAGGTGAAGAACGGCTTTCACACACACTTATCTCTCAGAACTGAGCAAGTGGAGAGACGTTCGTTCATCTAGCACCAAGGGAACGGGTTCCAGGAGACACTTTTTCTCTGCTTTCTCAGTCTGTTTCCTAGTGCCGGTTTGTAGTTCCTGCAGTTTTCACTGTAAAACCTAGTTAGAGTTTTTACCTCCCCATATATATGTATGGAATGGAGTTTGGAACTGAAAAGAAACTTTGTGTTCCCAACAAGCTAGGTGAAGGACGGCTTTCACACACACTTATCTCTCAGAACTGAGCAAGTGGAGAGACGTTCCTGCACCTAGCACCAAGGGAACGGGTTGCAGGAGACACTTTTTCTCTCCTTTCTCAGTCTGTTTCCTAGTGCCAGTTTGAAGTTCCTGCAGTTTTCACTGTAAATCGGAGTTGGAGCTAGTACCTTCCCATATATATGTATGGATTGGTGTTTGCAACTGAATAGAATCTTAGTGTTCCCAACAAACTACTTGAAAGACGGCTTTCACACACACTTATCTCTCAGAACTGAGCATGTGGAGAGACGTTCTTTTCTGTAGCACAAATGGAACGGGTTGCAGGAGACACTTTTTCTCTGCTTTCTCTGTCTGTTTCCTAGTGCCTGATGGAAGTTCCTGCAGTTTTCACTGTAAAACCGAGTTGGAGCTATTACCTCCCCATATATATGTATGGTGTGGAGTTTGCAACTGAAAAGAAACTTTGTGTTCCCAACAAGCTAGGTGAAGAACGGCTTTCACATACACTGATCTCTCAGAACTGAGCAAGTGGAGAGACGTTCGTTCATCTAGCACCAAGGGAATGGGTTGCAGGAGACACTTTTTCTCTGCTTTCTCAGTCTGATTCCTAGTGTCGGTTTGGATTTCCTGCAGTTTTCACTGTAAAACCGAGTTGGAGCTAGTACCTCCCCATATATATGTATGGTGTGGAGTTTGCAACTGAAAAGAAACTTTGTGTTCCCAACAAGCTAGGTGAAGGTCGGCTTTCACACACACATATCTCTCAGAACTGAGCAAGTGGATAGACGTTCGTTCATCTAGCACCAAGGGACCGGGTTGCAGGAGAAACTTTTTCTCTGCTTTCTCAGTCTGTTTCCTAGTGCCGGTTTGAAGTTCCTGCAGTTTTCACTGTAAAACCGAGTTGGAGCTAGTACCTCCCCATATATATGTATGGAATGGAGTTTGCAACTGAAAAGAAACTTTGTGTTCCCAACAAGCTAGGTGAAGGACGGCTTTCACACACACTTATCTCTCAGAACTGAGCAAGTGGAGAGACGTTCGTTCATCTAGAACACAGGGAACGGGTTGCAGGAGACCCTTTTTCTCTGCTTTCTCATTCTGTTTCCTAGTGCCGGTTTGCAGTTCCTGCAGTTTTCACTGTAAAACCGAGTTGGAGCTAGTACCTACCCATATATATGTATGGAATGGAGTTTGCAACTGAAAAGAAACTTTGTGTTCCCAACAAGCTAGGTGAAGTTCGGCTTTCACACACAATTATCTCTCAGAACTGAGCAAGTGGAGAGACGTTCGTTCATCTAGCACCAAGGGAACGGGTGGCAGGGGCCACTTTTTCTCTGCTTTCTCAGTCTGTTTCCCAGTGCCGGTTTGAAGTTCCTGCAGTTTTCACTGTAAAACCGAGTTGGAGCTAGTACCTCCACATGTATATGAATGGAATGGATTTTGCAACTGAAAAGAAACTCTGTGTTCCCAAAAATCTAGGTGAAGGACGGCTTTCACACACATTTATCTCTCAGAACTGAGCAAGTGGATAGACGTTCGTTCATCTAGCACGAAGGGAACGGGTTTCAGGAGACACTTTTTCTCTGCTTTCTTAGTCTGTTTCCTAGTGCCGGTTTGAATTTCCTGCAGTTTTCACTGTAAAACCGTGTTGGAGCTAGTACCTCCCCTGATATATGTATGGAATGGAGTTTGCAACTGAAAAAAAACTTTGTGTTCCCAACAAGCTAGGTGAAGGACGGCTTTCACACACACTTTTCTCTCAGAACTGAGCATGTGGAGAAACGTTCGTTCATCTAGCACCAAGGGAACGGGTTACAAGGGAAATTTTTACTCTGGTTTTTCAGTCTGTTTCCTAGTGTCGGTTTGAAGATCCTGCATTTTTCACTGTAAAACTGAGTTGGAATTAGTACCTTCCCATATATACTTATGGAGTGGAGTTTGCAACTGATAAGAAACTTTGTGTTCCCAAGAAGCAATGTGAAGGACGGCTTTCACACACACTTATCTCTCAGAACTGAGCATGTGGAGAGACGTTCGTTCATCTAGCACCAAGGGAACGTGTTGCACAAGAAACTTTTACTCTGGTGTCTCAGTCTGTTTCCTAGTGCCGGTTTGAATTTCCTGCAATTTTCACTGTAAATCGGAGTTGGAGCTAGTACCTCCCCATATATATGTATTGAGTGGTGTTTGCAACTGAATAGAATCTTAGTGTTCCCAAAAAGCTACTTGAAAGACGGCTTTCACACACACTGATCTCTCAGAACTGAGCAAGTGGAGAGACGTTCGTTCATCTAACACCAAGGGAACTGGTTGCAGGAGAAACTTTTTCTCTGCTTTCTCAGTCTTTTTCCTAGTTCCGGTTTGAAGTTCCTGCAGTTTTCACTGTAAAACCGAGTTGGAGCTAGTACCTCCCCTTATATATGTATGGAATGGAGTTTGCAACTGAAAAGAAACTTTGTGTTCCCAACAAGCTAGGTGAAGGACGGCTTTCACACACACTTTTCTCTCAGAACTGAGCATGTGGAGAAACGTTCGTTCACCTAGCACCAAGGGAACGGGTTACAAGGGAAATTTTTACTCTGGATTTTCAGTCTGTTTCCTAGTGCCGGTTTGAAGATCTTGCATTTTTCACTGTAAAACTGAGTTGGAATTAGTACCTCCCCATATATACTTATGGAGTGGAGTTTGCAACTGATAAGAAACTTTGTGTTCCCAAGAAGCTAGGTGAAAGACGGCTTTCACACACACTTATCTCTCAGAACTGAGCATGTGGAGAGACGTTCCTTCACCTAGCACCAAGGGAACGTGTTGCAGAAGAAACTATTACTCTGGTGTCTCAGTCTGTTTCCTAGTGCCTGTTGGAAGTTCCTGCAGCTTTCACTGTAAAACCGAGTTGGAGCTAGTACCTCCCCATATATATGTATGGTGTGGAGTTTGCAACTGAAAAGAAACTTTGTGTTCCCAACAAGCTAGGTGAAGAACGGCTTTCACACACACTTATCTCTCAGAACTCAGCAAGTGGAGAGACGTTCGTTCATCTAGCACAAAGGGAACGGGTTGCAGGAGACACTTTTTCTCTGCTTTCTCAGTCTGTTTCCTAGTGCCGGTTTGAATTTCCTGCAGTTTTCACTGTAAAACGGAGTTGGAGCTTGTACCTCCCCATATATATGTATGGAATGGAGTTTGCAACTGAAAAGGAACTTTGTGTTCCCAAAAAGCTAGGTGAAGGACAGCTTTCACACACACTTGTCTCTCAGAACTGAGCAAGTGGAGACACGTTCGTTCATCTAGCACCAAGGGAACGGGTTGCAGGAGGCACTTTTTCTCTGCTTTCTCAGTCTGTTTCCTAGTGCCAGTTTGAAGTTCCTGCAGTTTTCACTGTAAAACCGAGTTGGAGCTAGTACCTCCCCATATATATGTATGGAATGGAGTTTGCATCTTAAAAGAAACTTTGTGTTCCCAACAATCTAGGTGAAGGACGGCTTTCACACACACTTATCTCTCTGAACTGAGCAAGTGGAGAGACGTTCATTCATCTTGAACCAAGGGAACGGTTTGCAGGGGACACTTTTTCTCTGCTTTCTCAGTCTGTTTCCCAGTGCCGGTTTGAAGTTCCTGCAGTTTTCACTGTAAAACCGAGTTGGAGCTAGTACCTCCCCATATATATGTATGGAATGGAGTTTGCAACTGAAAAGAAACTTTGTGTTCCCAACAAGCTATGTGAAGTTCGGCTTTCACACACAATTATCTCTCAGAACTGAGCAAGTGGAGAGACGTTCGTTCATCTAGCACCAAGGGAACGGGTTGCAGCAGACACTTTTTCTCTGCTTTCTCAGTGTGTTTCCTAGTGCCGGTTTGAAGTTCCTGCAGTTTTCACTGTAAAACCGAGTTGGAGCTTTTACCGCCCCATATATATGTATGGTGTAGAGTTTGCAACTGAAATGAGAGTTTGTGTTCCCAACAAGCTAGGTGAAGAACGGCTTTCACACACACTTATCTCTCAGAACTGAGCAAGTGGAGAGACGTTCGTTCATCTAGCACCAAGGGAACGGGTTACAAGTGAAATTTTTACTCTGGTTTTTCAGTCTGTTTCCTAGTGCCTGTTTGAAGATCCTGCATTTTTCACTGTAAAACTGAGTTGGAATTAGTACCTCCCCATATATACTTATGGAGTGGAGTTTGCAACTGATAAGAAACTTTGTGTTCCCAAGAAGCTAGGTGAAGCACGGCTTTCACACACACTTATCTCTCAGAACTGAGCATGTGGAGAGAAGTTCGTTCATCTAGCACCAAGGGAACGTGTTGCAGAAGAAACTTTTACTCTGGTGTCTCAGTCTGTTTCCTAGTGCCGGTTTGAATTTCCTGCAGTTTTCACAGTAAATCGGAGTTGGAGCTAGTACCTCCCCATATATATGTATGGAGTGGTGCTTGCAACTGAATAGAATCTTAGTGTTCCCAAAAAGCTACTTGAATGACGGCTTTCACACACACTTATCTCTCAGAACTGAGCATGTGGAGAGACGTTCTTTTATCTAGCACAAATGGAACGGGTTGCAGGAAACACTTTTTCTCTGCTTTCTCAGTCTGTTTCCTAGTGCCTGTTTGAAGTTCCTGCAGTTTTCACTGTAAAACTGATTTGGAGCTATTACCTCCCCATAAATATGTATGGTGTGGGGTTTGCAACTGAAAAGAAACTTTGTGTTCCCAACAAGCTAGGTGAAGAACGGCTTTCACACACACTTATCTCTCAGAACTCAGCAAGTGGAGAGACGTTCGTTCATCTAGCACCAAGGGAACGGGTTGCAGGAGTCACTTTTCTCTGCTTTCTCAGTCTGTTTCCTAGTGCCGGTTTGAAGTTCCTGCAGTTTTCACTGTAAATCGGAGTTGGAGCTTGTACCTCCCCATATATATGTATGGAATGGAGTTTGCAACTGAAAAGAAACTTTGTGTTCCCAACAAGCTAGTTGAAGAACGGCTTTCACACACACTTATCTCTCAGAACTCAGCAAGTGGAGAGACGTTCGTTCATCTAGCACCAAGGGAACGGGTTGCAGGAGACACTTTTTCTCTGCTTTCTCAGTCTGTTTCCTAGTGCCGGTTTGAAGTTCCTGCAGTTTTCACTGTAAATCGGAGTTGGAGCTTGTACCTCCCCATATATATGTATGGAATGGAGTTTGCAACTGAAAAGAAACTTTGTGTTCCCAACAAGCTAGGTGAATGACGGCTTTCACACACACTTGTCTCTCAGAACTGAGCAAGTGGAAACACGTTCGTTCATCTAGCACCAAGGGAACGGGTTGCAGGAGGCACTTTTTCTCTGCTTTCTCAGTCTGTTTGCTAGTGCCGGTTTGAAGTTCCTGCAGTTTTCACTGTAAAATCGAGTTGGAGCTAGTACCTCCCCATATATATGTATGGAATGGAGTTTGCATCTGAAAAGAAACTTTGTGTTCCCAACAATCTAGGTGAAGGACGGCTTTCACACACACTTATCTCTCTGAACTGAGCAATTGGAGAGACGTTCGTTCATCTTGCACCAAGGGAACGGTTTGCAGGGGACACTTTTTCTCTGCTTTCTCAGTCTGTTTCCTAGTGCCGGTTTGAAGTTCCTGCAGTTTTCACTGTAAAACCGAGTTGGAGCTAGTACCTCCCCATATATATGTATGGAATGGAGTTTGCATCTGAAAAGAAACTTTGTGTTCCCAACAATCTAGGTGAAGGACGGCTTTCACACACACTTATCTCTCTGAACTGAGCAAGTGGAGAGACGTTCGTTCATCTTGCACCAAGGGAACGGTTTGCAGGGGACACTTTTTCTCTGCTTTCTCAGTCTGTTTCCTAGTGCCGGTTTGAAGTTCCTGCAGTTTTCACTGTAAAACCGAGTTGGAGCTAGTACCTCCCCATATATATGTATGGAATGGAGTTTGCAACTGAAAAGAAACTTTGTGTTCCCAACAAGCTAGGTGAAGGAGGGCTTTCACACACACTTATCTCTCAGAACTGAGAAAGTGGAGAGACGTTCGTTCATCTAGCACCAAGGGAACGGGTTGCAGCAGACACTTTTTCTCTGCTTTCTCAGTGTGTTTCCTAGTGCCTGTTTGAAGTTCCTGCAGTTTTCACTGTAAAACCGTGTTGGAGCTTTTACCTCCCCATATATATGTATGGTGTGGAGTTTGCAACTGAAAAGAGACTTTGTGTTCCCAACAAGCTAGGTGAAGAACGGCTTTCACACACACTTATCTCTCAGAACTGAGCAAGTGGAGAGACGTTCGTTCATCTAGCACCAAGGGAACGGGTTGCAGGAGACACTTTTTCTCTGCTTTCTCAGTCTGTTTCCTAGTGCCGGTTTGTAGTTCCTGCAGTTTTCACTGTAAAACCTAGTTAGAGTTTTTACCTCCCCATATATATGTATGGAATGGAGTTTGGAACTGAAAAGAAACTTTGTGTTCCCAACAAGCTAGGTGAAGGACGGCTTTCACACACACTTATCTCTCAGAACTGAGCAAGTGGAGAGACGTTCCTGCACCTAGCACCAAGGGAACGGGTTGCAGGAGACACTTTTTCTCTCCTTTCTCAGTCTGTTTCCTAGTGCCAGTTTGAAGTTCCTGCAGTTTTCACTGTAAATCGGAGTTGGAGCTAGTACCTTCCCATATATATGTATGGATTGGTGTTTGCAACTGAATAGAATCTTAGTGTTCCCAACAAACTACTTGAAAGACGGCTTTCACACACACTTATCTCTCAGAACTGAGCATGTGGAGAGACGTTCTTTTCTGTAGCACAAATGGAACGGGTTGCAGGAGACACTTTTTCTCTGCTTTCTCTGTCTGTTTCCTAGTGCCTGATGGAAGTTCCTGCAGTTTTCACTGTAAAACCGAGTTGGAGCTATTACCTCCCCATATATATGTATGGTGTGGAGTTTGCAACTGAAAAGAAACTTTGTGTTCCCAACAAGCTAGGTGAAGAACGGCTTTCACATACACTGATCTCTCAGAACTGAGCAAGTGGAGAGACGTTCGTTCATCTAGCACCAAGGGAATGGGTTGCAGGAGACACTTTTTCTCTGCTTTCTCAGTCTGATTCCTAGTGTCGGTTTGGATTTCCTGCAGTTTTCACTGTAAAACCGAGTTGGAGCTAGTACCTCCCCATATATATGTATGGTGTGGAGTTTGCAACTGAAAAGAAACTTTGTGTTCCCAACAAGCTAGGTGAAGGTCGGCTTTCACACACACATATCTCTCAGAACTGAGCAAGTGGATAGACGTTCGTTCATCTAGCACCAAGGGACCGGGTTGCAGGAGGAACTTTTTCTCTGCTTTCTCAGTCTGTTTCCTAGTGCCGGTTTGAAGTTCCTGCAGTTTTCACTGTAAAACCGAGTTGGAGCTAGTACCTCCCCATATATATGTATGGAATGGAGTTTGCAACTGAAAAGAAACTTTGTGTTCCCAACAAGCTAGGTGAAGGACGGCTTTCACACACACTTATCTCTCAGAACTGAGCAAGTGGAGAGACGTTCGTTCATCTAGAACACAGGGAACGGGTTGCAGGAGACCCTTTTTCTCTGCTTTCTCATTCTGTTTCCTAGTGCCGGTTTGCAGTTCCTGCAGTTTTCACTGTAAAACCGAGTTGGAGCTAGTACCTATCCATATATATGTATGGAATGGAGTTTGCAACTGAAAAGAAACTTTGTGTTCCCAAAAAGCTAGGTGAAGTTCGGCTTTCACACACAATTATCTCTCAGAACTGAGCAAGTGGAGAGACGTTCGTTCATCTAGCACCAAGGGAACGGGTGGCAGGGGCCACTTTTTCTCTGCTTTCTCAGTCTGTTTCCCAGTGCCGGTTTGAAGTTCCTGCAGTTTTCACTGTAAAACCGAGTTGGAGCTAGTACCTCCACATGTATATGAATGGAATGGATTTTGCAACTGAAAAGAAACTCTGTGTTCCCAAAAAGCTAGGTGAAGGACGGCTTTCACACACATTTATCTCTCAGAACTGAGCAAGTGGATAGACGTTCGTTCATCTAGCACGAAGGGAACGGGTTGCAGGAGACACTTTTTCTCTGCTTTCTTAGTCTGTTTCCTAGTGCCGGTTTGAAGTTCCTGCAGTTTTCACTGTAAAACCGAGTTGGAGCTAGTACCTCCCCATATATATGTATGGAATGGAGTTTGCATCTGAAAAGAAACTTTGTGTTCCCAACAATCTAGGTGAAGGACGGCTTTCACACACATTATCTCTCAGAACTGAGCAAGTGGAGAGACGTTCGTTCATCTAGCACCAAGGGAACGGGATGCAGGAGACACTTTTTCTCTGCTTTCTCAGTCTGTTTCCTAGTGCCGGTTTGAAGTTCCTGCAGTTTTCACTGTAAAACCGAGTTGGAGCTTTACCTCCCCATATATATGTATGGTGTGGAGTTTGCAACTGAAAAGAGACTTTGTGTTCCCAACAAGCTAGTTGAATAACGGCTTTCACTCACACTTATCTCTCAGAACTGAGCAAGTGGAGAGACGTTCGTTCATCTAGCACCAAGGGAACGGGTTGCAGGAGACACTTTTTCTCTGCTTTCTCAGTCTGTTTCCTAGTGCCGGTTTGAAGTTCCTGCAGTTTTCACTGTAATACCGAGTTTGAACTTTTACCTCCCCATATATATGTATGGAATGGAGTTTGCAACTGAAAAGAAACTTTGTGTTCCCAACAAGCTAGGTAAAGGACTGCTTTCACACACACTTATCTCTCAGAACTGAGCAAGTGGAGAGACGTTCCTTCATCTAGCACCAAGGGAACGGGTTGCAGCAGACACTTTTTCTCTGCTTTCTCAGTCTGTTTCCTAGTGCCGGTTTGAAGTTCCTGCAGTTTTCACTGTAAAACCGAGTTGGACCTAGTACCTGCCCATATATATGTATGGAATGGAGTTTGCAACCTAAAAGAAACTTTGTGTTCCCAACAAGCTAGGTGAAGGCGGCTTTCACACACACTTATCTCTCAGAACTGAGCAAGTGGAGAGACGTTCCTTCATCTAGCACCAAGGGAACGGGTTTCAGGAGACACTTTTTCTCTGCTTTCTCAGTCTGATTCCTAGTGTCGGTTTGAATTTCCTGCAGTTTTCACTGAAAAACCGAGTTGGTGCTAGTACCTCCCCATATATATGTATGGTGTGGAGTTTGCACCTGAAAAGAAACTTTGTGTTCCCAACAAGCTAGGTGAAGTTCGGGTTTCACACACACATATCTCTCAGAACTGAGGAAGTGGATAGACGTTCGTTCATCTAGCACCAAGGGAACGGGTTGCAGGAGACACTTTTTCTCTGCTTTCTCAGTCTGTTTCCTAGTGCCGGTTTGTAGTTCCTGCAGTTTTCACTGTAAAACCGAGTTAGAGTTTTTACCTCCCCATATATATGTATGGAATGGAGTTTGGAACTGAAAAGAAACTTTGTGTTCCCAACAAGCTAGGTGAAGGACGGCTTTCACACACACTTATCTCTCAGAACTGAGCAAGTGGAGAGACGTTCCTGCACCTAGCACCAAGGGAACGGGTTGCAGGAGACACTTTTTCTCTGCTTTCTCAGTCTGTTTCCTAGTGCCAGTTTGAAGTTCCTGCAGTTTTCACTGTAAATCGGAGTTGGAGCTAGTACCTTCCCATATATATGTATGGATTGGTGTTTGCAACTGAATAGAATCTTAGTGTTCCCAACAAACTACTTGAAAGACGGCTTTCACACACACTTATCTCTCAGAACTGAGCATGTGGAGAGACGTTCTTTTCTGTAGCACAAATGGAACGCGTTGCAGGAGACACTTTTTCTCTGCTTTCTCTGTCTGTTTCCTAGTGCCTGATGGAAGTTCCTGCAGTTTTCACTGTAAAACCGAGTTGGAGCTATTACCTCCCCATATATATGTATGGTGTGGAGTTTGCAACTGAAAAGAATCTTTGTGTTCCCAACAAGCTAGGTGAAGAACGGCTTTCACATACACTGATCTCTCAGAACTGAGCAAGTGGAGAGACGTTCCTTCATCTAGCACCAAGGGAACGGGTTGCAGGAGACACTTTTTCTCTGCTTTCTCAGTCTGATTCCTAGTGTCGGTTTGGATTTCCTGCAGTTTTCACTGTAAAACCGAGTTGGAGCTAGTACTTCCCCATATATATGTATGGTGTGGAGTTTGCAACTGAAAAGAAACTTTGTGTTCCCAACAAGCTAGGTGAAGGTCGGCTTTCACACACACATATCTCTCAGAACTGAGCAAGTGGATAGACGTTCGTTCATCTAGCACCAAGGGACCGGGTTGCAGGAGAAACTTTTTCTCTGCTTTCTCAGTCTGTTTCCTAGTGCCGGTTTGAAGTTCCTGCAGTTTTCACTGTAAAACCGAGTTGGAGCTAGTACCTACCCATATATATGTATGGAATGGAGTTTGCAACTGAAAAGAAACTTTGTGTTCCCAACAAGCTAGGTGAAGTTCGGCTTTCACACACAATTATCTCTCAGAACTGAGCAAGTGGAGAGACGTTCGTTCATCTAGCACCAAGGGAACGGGTGGCAGGGGCCACTTTTTCTCTGCTTTCTCAGTCTGTTTCCCGGTGCCTGTTTGAAGTTCCTGCAGTTTTCACTGTAAAACCGAGTTGGAGCTAGTACCTCCACATGTATATGAATGGAATGGATTTTGCAACTGAAAAGAAACTCTGTGTTCCCAAAAAGCTAGGTGAAGGACGGCTTTCACACACATTTATCTCTCAGAACTGAGCAAGTGGATAGACGTTCGTTCATCTAGCACGAAGGGAACGGGTTGCAGGAGACACTTTTTCTCTGCTTTCTTAGTCTGTTTCCTAGTGCCGGTTTGAAGTTCCTGCAGTTTTCACTGTAAAACCGAGTTGGAGCTAGTACCTCCCCATATATATGTATGGAATGGAGTTTGCATCTGAAAAGAAACTTTGTGTTCCCAACAAGCTAGGTGAAGGACGGCTTTCACACACATTATCTCTCAGAACTGAGCAAGTGGAGAGACGTTCGTTCATCTTGCACCAAGGGAACGGGATGCAGGAGACACTTTTTCTCTGCTTTCTCAGTCTGATTCCTAGTGTCGGTTTGGATTTCCTGCAGTTTTCACTGTAAAACCGAGTTGGAGCTAGTACTTCCCCATATATATGTATGGTGTGGAGTTTGCAACTGAAAAGAAACTTTGTGTTCCCAACAAGCTAGGTGAAGGTCGGCTTTCACACACACATATCTCTCAGAACTGAGCAAGTGGATAGACGTTCGTTCATCTAGCACCAAGGGACCGGGTTGCAGGAGAAACTTTTTCTCTGCTTTCTCAGTCTGTTTCCTAGTGCCGGTTTGAAGTTCCTGCAGTTTTCACTGTAAAACCGAGTTGGAGCTAGTACCTACCCATATATATGTATGGAATGGAGTTTGCAACTGAAAAGAAACTTTGTGTTCCCAACAAGCTAGGTGAAGTTCGGCTTTCACACACAATTATCTCTCAGAACTGAGCAAGTGGAGAGACGTTCGTTCATCTAGCACCAAGGGAACGGGTGGCAGGGGCCACTTTTTCTCTGCTTTCTCAGTCTGTTTCCCGGTGCCTGTTTGAAGTTCCTGCAGTTTTCACTGTAAAACCGAGTTGGAGCTAGTACCTCCACATGTATATGAATGGAATGGATTTTGCAACTGAAAAGAAACTCTGTGTTCCCAAAAAGCTAGGTGAAGGACGGCTTTCACACACATTTATCTCTCAGAACTGAGCAAGTGGATAGACGTTCGTTCATCTAGCACGAAGGGAACGGGTTGCAGGAGACACTTTTTCTCTGCTTTCTTAGTCTGTTTCCTAGTGCCGGTTTGAAGTTCCTGCAGTTTTCACTGTAAAACCGAGTTGGAGCTAGTACCTCCCCATATATATGTATGGAATGGAGTTTGCATCTGAAAAGAAACTTTGTGTTCCCAACAAGCTAGGTGAAGGACGGCTTTCACACACATTATCTCTCAGAACTGAGCAAGTGGAGAGACGTTCGTTCATCTTGCACCAAGGGAACGGGATGCAGGAGACACTTTTTCTCTGCTTTCTCAGTCTGTTTCCTAGTGCCGGTTTGAAGTTCCTGCAGTTTTCACTGTAAAACCGAGTTGGAGCTTTACCTCCCCATATATATGTATGGTGTGGAGTTTGCAACTGAAAAGAGACTTTGTGTTCCCAACAAGCTAGTTGAAGAACGGCTTTCACTCACACTTATCTCTCAGAACTGAGCAAGTGGAGAGACGTTCCTTCATCTAGCACCAAGGGAACGGGTTGCAGGAGACACTTTTTCTCTGCTATCTCAGTCTGTTTCCTAGTGCCGGTTTGAAGTTCCTGCAGTTTTCACTGTAATACCGAGTTTGAACTTTTACCTCCCCATATATATGTATGGAATGGAGTTTGCAACTGAAAAGAAACTTTGTGTTCCCAACAAGCTAGGTGAAGGACGGCTTTCACACACACTTATCTCTCAGAACTGAGCAAGTGGAGAGACGTTCCTTCATCTAGCACCAAGGGAACGGGTTGCAGCAGACACTTTTTCTCTGCTTTCTCAGTCTGTTTCCTAGTGCCGGTTTGAAGTTCCTGCAGTTTTCACTGTAAAACCGAGTTGGAGCTAGTACCTCCACATGTATATGAATGGAATGGATTTTGCAACTGAAAAGAAACTCTGTGTTCCCAAAAAGCTAGGTGAAGGACGGCTTTCACACACATTTATCTCTCAGAACTGAGCAAGTGGATAGACGTTCGTTCATCTAGCACGAAGGGAACGGGTTGCAGGAGACACATTTTCTCTGCTTTCTTAGTCTGTTTCCTAGTGCCGGTTTGAAGTTCCTGCAGTTTTCACTGTAAAACCGAGTTGGAGCTAGTACCTCCCCATATATATGTATGGAATGGAGTTTGCATCTGAAAAGAAACTTTGTGTTCCCAACAATCTAGGTGAAGGACGGCTTTCACACACATTATCTCTCAGAACTGAGCAAGTGGAGAGACGTTCGTTCATCTAGCACCAAGGGAACGGGATGCAGGAGACACTTTTTCTCTGCTTTCTCAGTCTGTTTCCTAGTGCCGGTTTGAAGTTCCTGCAGTTTTCACTGTAAAACCGAGTTGGAGCTTTACCTCCCCATATATATGTATGGTGTGGAGTTTGCAACTGAAAAGAGACTTTGTGTTCCCAACAAGCTAGTTGAAGAACGGCTTTCACTCACACTTATCTCTCAGAACTGAGCAAGTGGAGAGACGTTCGTTCATCTAGCACCAAGGGAACGGGTTGCAGGAGACACTTTTTCTCTGCTATCTCAGTCTGTTTCCTAGTGCCGGTTTGAAGTTCCTGCAGTTTTCACTGTAATAACGAGTTTGAACTTTTACCTCCCCATATATATGTATGGAATGGAGTTTGCAACTGAAAAGAAACTTTGTGTTCCCAACAAGCTAGGTGAAGGACGGCTTTCACACACACTTATCTCTCAGAACTGAGCAAGTGGAGAGACGTTCCTTCATCTAGCACCAAGGGAACGGTTTGCAGCAGACACTTTTTCTCTGCTTTCTCAGTCTGTTTCCTAGTGCCGGTTTGAAGTTCCTGCAGTTTTCACTGTAAAACCGAGTTGGAGCTAGTACCTACACATGTATATGAATGGAATGGGTTTTGCAACTGAAAAGAAACTCTGTGTTCCCAAAAAGCTAGGTGAAGGACGGCTTTGACACACATTTATCTCTCAGAACTGAGCAAGTGGATAGACGTTCGTTCATCTAGCACGAAGGGAACGGGTTGCAGGAGACACTTTTTCTCTGCTTTCTTAGTCTGTTTCCTAGTGCCGGTTTGAAGTTCCTGCAGTTTTCACTGTAAAACCGAGTTGGAGCTAGTACCTCCCCATATATATGTATGGAATGGAGTTTGCATCTGAAAAGAAACTTTGTGTTCCCAACAATCTAGGTGAAGGACGGCTTTCACACACATTATCTCTCAGAACTGAGCAAGTGGAGAGACGTTCGTTCATCTAGCACCAAGGGAACGGGATGCAGGAGACACTTTTTCTCTGCTTTCTCAGTCTGTTTCCTAGTGCCGGTTTGAAGTTCCTGCAGTTTTCACTGTAAAACCGAGTTGGAGCTTTACCTCCCCATATATATGTATGGTGTGGAGTTTGCAACTGAAAAGAGACTTTGTGTTCCCAACAAGCTAGTTGAAGAACGGCTTTCACTCACACTTATCTCTCAGAACTGAGCAAGTGGAGAGACGTTCGTTCATCTAGCACCAAGGGAACGGGTTGCAGGAGACACTTTTTCTCTGCTTTCTCAGTCTGTTTCCTAGTGCCGGTTTGAAGTTCCTGCAGTTTTCACTGTAATACCGAGTTTGAACTTTTACCTCCCCATATATATGTATGGAATGGAGTTTGCAACTGAAAAGAAACTTTGTGTTCCCAACAAGCTAGGTGAAGGACGGCTTTCACACACACTTATCTCTCAGAACTGAGCAAGTGGAGAGACGTTCCTTCATCTAGCACCAAGGGAACGGGTTGCAGCAGACACTTTTTCTCTGTTTCTCAGTCTGTTTCCTAGTGCCGGTTTGAAGTTCCTGCAGTTTTCACTGTAAAACCGAGTTGGACCTAGTACCTGCCCATATATATGTATGGAATGGAGTTTGCAACCTAAAAGAAACTTTGTGTTCCCAACAAGCTAGGTGAAGGCGGCTTTCACACACACTTATCTCTCAGAACTGAGCAAGTGGAGAGACGTTCCTTCATCTAGCACCAAGGGAACGGGTTTCAGGAGACACTTTTTCTCTGCTTTCTCAGTCTGATTCCTAGTGTCGGTTTGAATTTCCTGCAGTTTTCACTGTAAAACCGAGTTGGTGCTAGTACCTCCCCATATATATGTATGGTGTGGAGTTTGCACCTGAAAAGAAACTTTGTGTTCCCAACAAGCTAGGTGAAGTTCGGGTTTCAAACACACATATCTCTCAGAACTGAGGAAGTGGATAGACGTTCGTTCATCTAGCACCAAGGGAACGGGTTGCAGGAGACACTTTTTCTCTGCTTTCTCAGTCTGTTTCCTAGTGCCGGTTTGTAGTTCCTGCAGTTTTCACTGTAAAACCGAGTTAGAGTTTTTACCTCCCCATATATATGTATGGAATGGAGTTTGGAACTGAAAAGAAACTTTGTGTTCCCAACAAGCTAGGTGAAGTTCGGCTTTCACACACACTTATCTCTCAGAACTGAGCAAGTGGAGAGACGTTCGTTCATCTAGCACCAAGGGAACGGGTGGCAGGGGCCACTTTTTCTCTGCTTTCTCAGTCTGTTTCCCAGTGCCGGTTTGAAGTTCCTGCAGTTTTCACTGTAAAACCGAGTTGGAGCTAGTACCTCCACATGTATATGAATGGAATGGATTTTGCAACTGAAAAGAAACTCTGTGTTCCCAAAAAGCTAGGTGAAGGACGGCTTTCACACACATTTATCTCTCAGAACTGAGCAAGTGGATAGACGTTCGTTCATCTAGCACGAAGGGAACGGGTTGCAGGAGACACTTTTTCTCTGCTTTCTTAGTCTGTTTCCTAGTGCCGGTTTGAAGTTCCTGCAGTTTTCACTGTAAAACCGAGTTGGAGCTAGTACCTCCCCATATATATGTATGGAATGGAGTTTGCATCTGAAAAGAAACTTTGTGTTCCCAACAATCTAGGTGAAGGACGGCTTTCACACACATTATCTCTCAGAACTGAGCAAGTGGAGAGACGTTCGTTCATCTAGCACCAAGGGAACGGGATGCAGGAGACACTTTTTCTCTGCTTTCTCAGTCTGTTTCCTAGTGCCGGTTTGAAGTTCCTGCAGTTTTCACTGTAAAACCGAGTTGGAGCTTTACCTCCCCATATATATGTATGGTGTGGAGTTTGCAACTGAAAAGAGACTTTGTGTTCCCAACAAGCTAGTTGAATAACGGCTTTCACTCACACTTATCTCTCAGAACTGAGCAAGTGGAGAGACGTTCGTTCATCTAGCACCAAGGGAACGGGTTGCAGGAGACACTTTTTCTCTGCTTTCTCAGTCTGTTTCCTAGTGCCGGTTTGAAGTTCCTGCAGTTTTCACTGTAATACCGAGTTTGAACTTTTACCTCCCCATATATATGTATGGAATGGAGTTTGCAACTGAAAAGAAACTTTGTGTTCCCAACAAGCTAGGTAAAGGACTGCTTTCACACACACTTATCTCTCAGAACTGAGCAAGTGGAGAGACGTTCCTTCATCTAGCACCAAGGGAACGGGTTGCAGCAGACACTTTTTCTCTGCTTTCTCAGTCTGTTTCCTAGTGCCGGTTTGAAGTTCCTGCAGTTTTCACTGTAAAACCGAGTTGGACCTAGTACCTGCCCATATATATGTATGGAATGGAGTTTGCAACCTAAAAGAAACTTTGTGTTCCCAACAAGCTAGGTGAAGGCGGCTTTCACACACACTTATCTCTCAGAACTGAGCAAGTGGAGAGACGTTCCTTCATCTAGCACCAAGGGAACGGGTTTCAGGAGACACTTTTTCTCTGCTTTCTCAGTCTGATTCCTAGTGTCGGTTTGAATTTCCTGCAGTTTTCACTGAAAAACCGAGTTGGTGCTAGTACCTCCCCATATATATGTATGGTGTGGAGTTTGCACCTGAAAAGAAACTTTGTGTTCCCAACAAGCTAGGTGAAGTTCGGGTTTCACACACACATATCTCTCAGAACTGAGGAAGTGGATAGACGTTCGTTCATCTAGCACCAAGGGAACGGGTTGCAGGAGACACTTTTTCTCTGCTTTCTCAGTCTGTTTCCTAGTGCCGGTTTGTAGTTCCTGCAGTTTTCACTGTAAAACCGAGTTAGAGTTTTTACCTCCCCATATATATGTATGGAATGGAGTTTGGAACTGAAAAGAAACTTTGTGTTCCCAACAAGCTAGGTGAAGGACGGCTTTCACACACACTTATCTCTCAGAACTGAGCAAGTGGAGAGACGTTCCTGCACCTAGCACCAAGGGAACGGGTTGCAGGAGACACTTTTTCTCTGCTTTCTCAGTCTGTTTCCTAGTGCCAGTTTGAAGTTCCTGCAGTTTTCACTGTAAATCGGAGTTGGAGCTAGTACCTTCCCATATATATGTATGGATTGGTGTTTGCAACTGAATAGAATCTTAGTGTTCCCAACAAACTACTTGAAAGACGGCTTTCACACACACTTATCTCTCAGAACTGAGCATGTGGAGAGACGTTCTTTTCTGTAGCACAAATGGAACGGGTTGCAGGAGACACTTTTTCTCTGCTTTCTCTGTCTGTTTCCTAGTGCCTGATGGAAGTTCCTGCAGTTTTCACTGTAAAACCGAGTTGGAGCTATTACCTCCCCATATATATGTATGGTTTGGAGTTTGCAACTGAAAAGAAACTTTGTGTTCCCAACAAGCTAGGTGAAGAACGGCTTTCACATACACTGATCTCTCAGAACTGAGCAAGTGGAGAGACGTTCCTTCATCTAGCACCAAGGGAACGGGTTGCAGGAGACACTTTTTCTCTGCTTTCTCAGTCTGATTCCTAGTGTCGGTTTGGATTTCCTGCAGTTTTCACTGTAAAACCGAGTTGGAGCTAGTACTTCCCCATATATATGTATGGTGTGGAGTTTGCAACTGAAAAGAAACTTTGTGTTCCCAACAAGCTAGGTGAAGGTCGGCTTTCACACACACATATCTCTCAGAACTGAGCAAGTGGATAGACGTTCGTTCATCTAGCACCAAGGGACCGGGTTGCAGGAGAAACTTTTTCTCTGCTTTCTCAGTCTGTTTCCTAGTGCCGGTTTGAAGTTCCTGCAGTTTTCACTGTAAAACCGAGTTGGAGCTAGTACCTACCCATATATATGTATGGAATGGAGTTTGCAACTGAAAAGAAACTTTGTGTTCCCAACAAGCTAGGTGAAGTTCGGCTTTCACACACAATTATCTCTCAGAACTGAGCAAGTGGAGAGACGTTCGTTCATCTAGCACCAAGGGAACGGGTGGCAGGGGCCACTTTTTCTCTGCTTTCTCAGTCTGTTTCCCGGTGCCTGTTTGAAGTTCCTGCAGTTTTCACTGTAAAACCGAGTTGGAGCTAGTACCTCCACATGTATATGAATGGAATGGATTTTGCAACTGAAAAGAAACTCTGTGTTCCCAAAAAGCTAGGTGAAGGACGGCTTTCACACACATTTATCTCTCAGAACTGAGCAAGTGGATAGACGTTCGTTCATCTAGCACGAAGGGAACGGGTTGCAGGAGACACTTTTTCTCTGCTTTCTTAGTCTGTTTCCTAGTGCCGGTTTGAAGTTCCTGCAGTTTTCACTGTAAAACCGAGTTGGAGCTAGTACCTCCCCATATATATGTATGGAATGGAGTTTGCATCTGAAAAGAAACTTTGTGTTCCCAACAAGCTAGGTGAAGGACGGCTTTCACACACATTATCTCTCAGAACTGAGCAAGTGGAGAGACGTTCGTTCATCTTGCACCAAGGGAACGGGATGCAGGAGACACTTTTTCTCTGCTTTCTCAGTCTGATTCCTAGTGTCGGTTTGGATTTCCTGCAGTTTTCACTGTAAAACCGAGTTGGAGCTAGTACTTCCCCATATATATGTATGGTGTGGAGTTTGCAACTGAAAAGAAACTTTGTGTTCCCAACAAGCTAGGTGAAGGTCGGCTTTCACACACACATATCTCTCAGAACTGAGCAAGTGGATAGACGTTCGTTCATCTAGCACCAAGGGACCGGGTTGCAGGAGAAACTTTTTCTCTGCTTTCTCAGTCTGTTTCCTAGTGCCGGTTTGAAGTTCCTGCAGTTTTCACTGTAAAACCGAGTTGGAGCTAGTACCTACCCATATATATGTATGGAATGGAGTTTGCAACTGAAAAGAAACTTTGTGTTCCCAACAAGCTAGGTGAAGTTCGGCTTTCACACACAATTATCTCTCAGAACTGAGCAAGTGGAGAGACGTTCGTTCATCTAGCACCAAGGGAACGGGTGGCAGGGGCCACTTTTTCTCTGCTTTCTCAGTCTGTTTCCCGGTGCCTGTTTGAAGTTCCTGCAGTTTTCACTGTAAAACC
Organism: Camelus bactrianus; assembly: GCF_048773025.1. Lineage (NCBI taxonomy): Eukaryota > Metazoa > Chordata > Mammalia > Artiodactyla > Camelidae > Camelus > Camelus bactrianus. Next base: position 78,621,703 of record NC_133542.1, on the reverse strand, counting down.
GAGTTGGAGCTAGTACCTCCACATGTATATGAATGGAATGGATTTTGCAACTGAAAAGAAACTCTGTGTTCCCAAAAAGCTAGGTGAAGGACGGCTTTCACACACATTTATCTCTCAGAACTGAGCAAGTGGATAGACGTTCGTTCATCTAGCACGAAGGGAACGGGTTGCAGGAGACACTTTTTCTCTGCTTTCTTAGTCTGTTTCCTAGTGCCGGTTTGAAGTTCCTGCAGTTTTCACTGTAAAACCGAGTTGGAGCTAGTACCTCCCCATATATATGTATGGAATGGAGTTTGCATCTGAAAAGAAACTTTGTGTTCCCAACAAGCTAGGTGAAGGACGGCTTTCACACACATTATCTCTCAGAACTGAGCAAGTGGAGAGACGTTCGTTCATCTTGCACCAAGGGAACGGGATGCAGGAGACACTTTTTCTCTGCTTTCTCAGTCTGTTTCCTAGTGCCGGTTTGAAGTTCCTGCAGTTTTCACTGTAAAACCGAGTTGGAGCTTTACCTCCCCATATATATGTATGGTGTGGAGTTTGCAACTGAAAAGAGACTTTGTGTTCCCAACAAGCTAGTTGAAGAACGGCTTTCACTCACACTTATCTCTCAGAACTGAGCAAGTGGAGAGACGTTCGTTCATCTAGCACCAAGGGAACGGGTTGCAGGAGACACTTTTTCTCTGCTATCTCAGTCTGTTTCCTAGTGCCGGTTTGAAGTTCCTGCAGTTTTCACTGTAATACCGAGTTTGAACTTTTACCTCCCCATATATATGTATGGAATGGAGTTTGCAACTGAAAAGAAACTTTGTGTTCCCAACAAGCTAGGTGAAGGACGGCTTTCACACACACTTATCTCTCAGAACTGAGCAAGTGGAGAGACGTTCCTTCATCTAGCACCAAGGGAACGGGTTGCAGCAGACACTTTTTCTCTGCTTTCTCAGTCTGTTTCCTAGTGCCGGTTTGAAGTTCCTGCAGTTTTCACTGTAAAACCGAGTTGGAGCTAGTACCTCCACATGTATATGAATGGAATGGATTTTGCAACTGAAAAGAAACTCTGTGTTCCCAAAAAGCTAGGTGAAGGACGGCTTTCACACACATTTATCTCTCAGAACTGAGCAAGTGGATAGACGTTCGTTCATCTAGCACGAAGGGAACGGGTTGCAGGAGACACATTTTCTCTGCTTTCTTAGTCTGTTTCCTAGTGCCGGTTTGAAGTTCCTGCAGTTTTCACTGTAAAACCGAGTTGGAGCTAGTACCTCCCCATATATATGTATGGAATGGAGTTTGCATCTGAAAAGAAACTTTGTGTTCCCAACAATCTAGGTGAAGGACGGCTTTCACACACATTATCTCTCAGAACTGAGCAAGTGGAGAGACGTTCGTTCATCTAGCACCAAGGGAACGGGATGCAGGAGACACTTTTTCTCTGCTTTCTCAGTCTGTTTCCTAGTGCCGGTTTGAAGTTCCTGCAGTTTTCACTGTAAAACCGAGTTGGAGCTTTACCTCCCCATATATATGTATGGTGTGGAGTTTGCAACTGAAAAGAGACTTTGTGTTCCCAACAAGCTAGTTGAAGAACGGCTTTCACTCACACTTATCTCTCAGAACTGAGCAAGTGGAGAGACGTTCGTTCATCTAGCACCAAGGGAACGGGTTGCAGGAGACACTTTTTCTCTGCTATCTCAGTCTGTTTCCTAGTGCCGGTTTGAAGTTCCTGCAGTTTTCACTGTAATAACGAGTTTGAACTTTTACCTCCCCATATATATGTATGGAATGGAGTTTGCAACTGAAAAGAAACTTTGTGTTCCCAACAAGCTAGGTGAAGGACGGCTTTCACACACACTTATCTCTCAGAACTGAGCAAGTGGAGAGACGTTCCTTCATCTAGCACCAAGGGAACGGTTTGCAGCAGACACTTTTTCTCTGCTTTCTCAGTCTGTTTCCTAGTGCCGGTTTGAAGTTCCTGCAGTTTTCACTGTAAAACCGAGTTGGAGCTAGTACCTACACATGTATATGAATGGAATGGGTTTTGCAACTGAAAAGAAACTCTGTGTTCCCAAAAAGCTAGGTGAAGGACGGCTTTGACACACATTTATCTCTCAGAACTGAGCAAGTGGATAGACGTTCGTTCATCTAGCACGAAGGGAACGGGTTGCAGGAGACACTTTTTCTCTGCTTTCTTAGTCTGTTTCCTAGTGCCGGTTTGAAGTTCCTGCAGTTTTCACTGTAAAACCGAGTTGGAGCTAGTACCTCCCCATATATATGTATGGAATGGAGTTTGCATCTGAAAAGAAACTTTGTGTTCCCAACAATCTAGGTGAAGGACGGCTTTCACACACATTATCTCTCAGAACTGAGCAAGTGGAGAGACGTTCGTTCATCTAGCACCAAGGGAACGGGATGCAGGAGACACTTTTTCTCTGCTTTCTCAGTCTGTTTCCTAGTGCCGGTTTGAAGTTCCTGCAGTTTTCACTGTAAAACCGAGTTGGAGCTTTACCTCCCCATATATATGTATGGTGTGGAGTTTGCAACTGAAAAGAGACTTTGTGTTCCCAACAAGCTAGTTGAAGAACGGCTTTCACTCACACTTATCTCTCAGAACTGAGCAAGTGGAGAGACGTTCGTTCATCTAGCACCAAGGGAACGGGTTGCAGGAGACACTTTTTCTCTGCTTTCTCAGTCTGTTTCCTAGTGCCGGTTTGAAGTTCCTGCAGTTTTCACTGTAATACCGAGTTTGAACTTTTACCTCCCCATATATATGTATGGAATGGAGTTTGCAACTGAAAAGAAACTTTGTGTTCCCAACAAGCTAGGTGAAGGACGGCTTTCACACACACTTATCTCTCAGAACTGAGCAAGTGGAGAGACGTTCCTTCATCTAGCACCAAGGGAACGGGTTGCAGCAGACACTTTTTCTCTGTTTCTCAGTCTGTTTCCTAGTGCCGGTTTGAAGTTCCTGCAGTTTTCACTGTAAAACCGAGTTGGACCTAGTACCTGCCCATATATATGTATGGAATGGAGTTTGCAACCTAAAAGAAACTTTGTGTTCCCAACAAGCTAGGTGAAGGCGGCTTTCACACACACTTATCTCTCAGAACTGAGCAAGTGGAGAGACGTTCCTTCATCTAGCACCAAGGGAACGGGTTTCAGGAGACACTTTTTCTCTGCTTTCTCAGTCTGATTCCTAGTGTCGGTTTGAATTTCCTGCAGTTTTCACTGTAAAACCGAGTTGGTGCTAGTACCTCCCCATATATATGTATGGTGTGGAGTTTGCACCTGAAAAGAAACTTTGTGTTCCCAACAAGCTAGGTGAAGTTCGGGTTTCAAACACACATATCTCTCAGAACTGAGGAAGTGGATAGACGTTCGTTCATCTAGCACCAAGGGAACGGGTTGCAGGAGACACTTTTTCTCTGCTTTCTCAGTCTGTTTCCTAGTGCCGGTTTGTAGTTCCTGCAGTTTTCACTGTAAAACCGAGTTAGAGTTTTTACCTCCCCATATATATGTATGGAATGGAGTTTGGAACTGAAAAGAAACTTTGTGTTCCCAACAAGCTAGGTGAAGGACGGCTTTCACACACACTTATCTCTCAGAACTGAGCAAGTGGAGAGACGTTCCTGCACCTAGCACCAAGGGAACGGGTTGCAGGAGACACTTTTTCTCTGCTTTCTCAGTCTGTTTCCTAGTGCCAGTTTGAAGTTCCTGCAGTTTTCACTGTAAATCGGAGTTGGAGCTAGTACCTTCCCATATATATGTATGGATTGGTGTTTGCAACTGAATAGAATCTTAGTGTTCCCAACAAACTACTTGAAAGACGGCTTTCACACACACTTATCTCTCAGAACTGAGCATGTGGAGAGACGTTCTTTTCTGTAGCACAAATGGAACGGGTTGCAGGAGACACTTTTTCTCTGCTTTCTCTGTCTGTTTCCTAGTGCCTGATGGAAGTTCCTGCAGTTTTCACTGTAAAACCGAGTTGGAGCTAGTACCTCCACATGTATATGAATGGAATGGATTTTACAACTGAAAAGAAACTCTGTGTTCCCAAAAAGATAGGTGAAGGACGGCTTTCACACACATTTATCTCTCAGAATTGAGCAAGTGGATAGACGTTCGTTCATCTAGCACCAAGGGAACGGGATGCAGGAGACACTTTTTCTCTGCTTTCTCAGTCTGTTTCCTAGTGCCGGTTTGAAGTTCCTGCAGTTTTCACTGTAAAACCGAGTTGGAGCTTTACCTCCCCATATATATGTATGGTGTGGAGTTTGCAACTGAAAAGAGACTTTGTGTTCCCAACAAGCTAGTTGAAGAACGGCTTTCACTCACACTTATCTCTCAGAACTGAGCAAGTGGAGAGACGTTCGTTCATCTAGCACCAAGGGAACGGGTTGCAGGAGACACTTTTTCTCTGCTATCTCATTCTGTTTCCTAGTGCCGGTTTGAAGTTCCTGCAGTTTTCACTGTAATACCGAGTTTGAACTTTTACCTCCCCATATATATGTATGGAATGGAGTTTGCAACTGAAAAGAAACTTTGTGTTCCCAACAAGCTAGGTGAAGGACGGCTTTCACACACACTTATCTCTCAGAACTGAGCAATTGGAGAGACGTTCCTTCATCTAGCACCAAGGGAACGGGTTGCAGCAGACACTTTTTCTCTGCTTTCTCAGTCTGTTTCCTAGTGCCGGTTTGAAGTTCCTGCAGTTTTCACTGTAAAACCGAGTTGGAGCTAGTACCTCCACATGTATATGAATGGAATGGATTTTGCAACTGAAAAGAAACTCTGTGTTCCCAAAAAGATAGGTGAAGGACGGCTTTCACACACATTTATCTCTCAGAACTGAGCAAGTGGATAGACGTTCGTTCATCTAGCACGAAGGGAACGGGTTGCAGGAGACACTTTTTCTCTGCTTTCTTAGTCTGTTTCCTAGTGCCGGTTTGAAGTTCCTGCAGTTTTCACTGTAAAACCGAGTTGGAGCTAGTACCTCCCCATATATATGTATGGAATGGAGTTTGCATCTGAAAAGAAACTTTGTGTTCCCAACAAGCTAGTTGAAGAACGGCTTTCACTCACACTTATCTCTCAGAACTGAGCAAGTGGAGAGACGTTCGTTCATCTAGCACCAAGGGAACGGGTTGCAGGAGACACTTTTTCTCTGCTATCTCAGTCTGTTTCCTAGTGCCGGTTTGTAGTTCCTGCAGTTTTCACTGTAAAACCGAGTTAGAGTTTTTACCTCCCCATATATATGTATGGAATGGAGTTTGGAACTGAAAAGAAACTTTGTGTTCCCAACAAGCTAGGTGAAGGACGGCTTTCACACACACTTATCTCTCAGAACTGAGCAAGTGGAGAGACGTTCCTGCACCTAGCACCAAGGGAACGGGTTGCAGGAGACACTTTTTCTCTGCTTTCTCAGTCTGTTTCCTAGTGCCAGTTTGAAGTTCCTGCAGTTTTCACTGTAAATCGGAGTTGGAGCTAGTACCTTCCCATATATATGTATGGATTGGTGTTTGCAACTGAATAGAATCTTAGTGTTCCCAACAAACTACTTGAAAGACGGCTTTCACACACACTTATCTCTCAGAACTGAGCATGTGGAGAGACGTTCTTTTCTGTAGCACAAATGGAACGGGTTGCAGGAGACACTTTTTCTCTGCTTTCTCAGTCTGTTTCCTAGTGCCGGTTTGAAGTTCCTGCAGTTTTCACTGTAAAACCGAGTTGGAGCTAGTACCTCCACATGTATATGAATGGAATGGATTTTGCAACAGAAAAGAAACTCTGTGTTCCCAAAAAGATAGGTGAAGGACGGCTTTCACACATATTTATCTCTCAGAACTGAGCAAGTGGATAGACGTTCGTTCATCTAGCACGAAGGGAACGGGTTGCAGGAGACACTTTTTCTCTGCTTTCTTAGTCTGTTTCCTAGTGCCGGTTTGAAGTTCCTGCAGTTTTCACTGTAAAACCGAGTTGGAGCTAGTACCTCCCCATATATATGTATGGAATGGAGTTTGCATCTGAAAAGAAACTTTGTGTTCCCAACAAGCTAGTTGAAGAACGGCTTTCACTCACACTTATCTCTCAGAACTGAGCAAGTGGAGAGACGTTCGTTCATCTAGCACCAAGGGAACGGGTTGCAGGAGACACTTTTTCTCTGCTATCTCAGTCTGTTTCCTAGTGCCGGTTTGAAGTTCCTGCAGTTTTCACTGTAATACCGAGTTTGAACTTTTACCTCCCCATATATATGTATGGAATGGAGTTTGCAACTGAAAAGAAACTTTGTGTTCCCAACAAGCTAGTTGAAGGACGGCTTTCACACACACTTATCTCTCAGAACTGAGCAAGTGGAGAGACGTTCCTTCATCTAGCACCAAGGGAACGGGTTGCAGCAGACACTTTTTCTCTGCTTTCTCAGTCTGTTTCCTAGTGCCGGTTTGAAGTTCCTGCAGTTTTCACTGTAAAACCGAGTTGGAGCTAGTACCTCCACATGTATATGAATGGAATGGATTTTGCAACTGAAAAGAAACTCTGTGTTCCCAAAAAGCTAGGTGAAAGACGGCTTTCACACACATTTATCTCTCAGAACTGAGCAAGTGGATAGACGTTCGTTCATCTAGCACGAAGGGAACGGGTTGCAGGAGACACTTTTTCTCTGCTTTCTTAGTCTGTTTCCTAGTGCCGGTTTGAAGTTCCTGCAGTTTTCACTGTAAAACCGAGTTGGAGCTAGTACCTCCCCATATATATGTATGGAATGGAGTTTGCATCTGAAAAGAAACTTTGTGTTCCCAACAATCTAGGTGAAGGACGGTTTTCACACACACATATCTCTCAGAACTGAGCAAGTGGAGAGACGTTCGTTCATCTAGCACCAAGGGAACGGGATGCAGGAGACACTATTTCTCTGCTTTCTCAGTCTGTTTCCTAGTGCCGGTTTGAAGTTCCTGCAGTTTTCACTGTAAAACCGAGTTGGAGCTTTACCTCCCCATATATATGTATGGTGTGGAGTTTGCAACTGAAAAGAGACTTTGTGTTCCCAACAAGCTAGTTGAAGAACGGCTTTCACTCACACTTATCTCTCAGAACTGAGCAAGTGGAGAGACGTTCGTTCATCTAGCACCAAGGGAACGGGTTGCAGGAGACACTTTTTCTCTGCTTTCTCAGTCTGTTTCCTAGTGCCGGTTTGAAGTTCCTGCAGTTTTCACTGTAATACCGAGTTTGAACTTTTACCTCCCCATATATATGTATGGAATGGAGTTTGCAACTGAAAAGAAACTTTGTGTTCCCAACAAGCTAGGTGAAGGACGGCTTTCACACACACTTATCTCTCAGAACTGAGCAAGTGGAGAGACGTTCCTTCATCTAGCACCAAGGGAACGGGTTGCAGCAGACACTTTTTCTCTGCTTTCTCAGTCTGTTTCCTAGTGCCGGTTTGAAGTTCCTGCAGTTTTCACTGTAAAACCGAGTTGGACCTAGTACCTGCCCATATATATGTATGGAATGGAGTTTGCAACCTAAAAGAAACTTTGTGTTCCCAACAAGCTAGGTGAAGGCGGCTTTCACACACACTTATCTCTCAGAACTGAGCAAGTGGAGAGACGTTCCTTCATCTAGCACCAAGGGAACGGGTTTCAGGAGACACTTTTTCTCTGCTTTCTCAGTCTGATTCCTAGTGTCGGTTTGAATTTCCTGCAGTTTTCACTGTAAAACCGAGTTGGTGCTAGTACCTCCCCATATATATGTATGGTGTGGAGTTTGCACCTGAAAAGAAACTTTGTGTTCCCAACAAGCTAGGTGAAGTTCGGGTTTCACACACACATATCTCAGAACTGAGGAAGTGGATAGACGTTCGTTCATCTAGCACCAAGGGAACGGGTTGCAGCAGACACTTTTTCTCTGCTTTCTCAGTCTGTTTCCTAGTGCCGGTTTGAAGTTCCTGCAGTTTTCACTGTAAAACCGAGTTGGAGCTAGTACCTCCACATGTATATGAATGGAATGGATTTTGCAACTGAAAAGAAACTCTGTGTTCCCAAAAAGCTAGGTGAAAGACGGCTTTCACACACATTTATCTCTCAGAACTGAGCAAGTGGATAGACGTTCGTTCATCTAGCACGAAGGGAACGGGTTGCAGGAGACACTTTTTCTCTGCTTTCTTAGTCTGTTTCCTAGTGCCGGTTTGAAGTTCCTGCAGTTTTCACTGTAAAACCGAGTTGGAGCTAGTACCTCCCCATATATATGTATGGAATGGAGTTTGCATCTGAAAAGAAACTTTGTGTTCCCAACAATCTAGGTGAAGGACGGTTTTCACACACACATATCTCTCAGAACTGAGCAAGTGGAGAGACGTTCGTTCATCTAGCACCAAGGGAACGGGATGCAGGAGACACTATTTCTCTGCTTTCTCAGTCTGTTTCTTAGTGCCGGTTTGAAGTTCCTGCAGTTTTCACTGTAAAACCGAGTTGGAGCTTTACCTCCCCATATATATGTATGGTGTGGAGTTTGCAACTGAAAAGAGACTTTGTGTTCCCAACAAGCTAGTTGAAGAACGGCTTTCACTCACACTTATCTCTCAGAACTGAGCAAGTGGAGAGACGTTCGTTCATCTAGCACCAAGGGAACGGGTTGCAGGAGACACTTTTTCTCTGCTTTCTCAGTCTGTTTCCTAGTGCCGGTTTGAAGTTCCTGCAGTTTTCACTGTAATACCGAGTTTGAACTTTTACCTCCCCATATATATGTATGGAATGGAGTTTGCAACTGAAAAGAAACTTTGTGTTCCCAACAAGCTAGGTGAAGGACGGCTTTCACACACACTTATCTCTCAGAACTGAGCAAGTGGAGAGACGTTCCTTCATCTAGCACCAAGGGAACGGGTTGCAGCAGACACTTTTTCTCTGCTTTCTCAGTCTGTTTCCTAGTGCCGGTTTGAAGTTCCTGCAGTTTTCACTGTAAAACCGAGTTGGACCTAGTACCTGCCCATATATATGTATGGAATGGAGTTTGCAACCTAAAAGAAACTTTGTGTTCCCAACAAGCTAGGTGAAGGCGGCTTTCACACACACTTATCTCTCAGAACTGAGCAAGTGGAGAGACGTTCCTTCATCTAGCACCAAGGGAACGGGTTTCAGGAGACACTTTTTCTCTGCTTTCTCAGTCTGATTCCTAGTGTCGGTTTGAATTTCCTGCAGTTTTCACTGTAAAACCGAGTTGGTGCTAGTACCTCCCCATATATATGTATGGTGTGGAGTTTGCACCTGAAAAGAAACTTTGTGTTCCCAACAAGCTAGGTGAAGTTCGGGTTTCACACACACATATCTCTCAGAACTGAGGAAGTGGATAGACGTTCGTTCATCTAGCACCAAGGGAACGGGTTGCAGGAGACACTTTTTCTCTGCTTTCTCAGTCTGTTTCCTAGTGCCGGTTTGTAGTTCCTGCAGTTTTCACTGTAAAACCGAGTTAGAGTTTTTACCTCCCCATATATATGTATGGAATGGAGTTTGAAACTGAAAAGAAACTTTGTGTTCCCAACAAGCTAGGTGAAGGACGGCTTTCACACACACTTATCTCTCAGAACTGAGCAAGTGGAGAGACGTTCCTGCACCTAGCACCAAGGGAACGGGTTGCAGAGACACTTTTTCTCTGCTTTCTCAGTCTGTTTCCTAGTGCCAGTTTGAAGTTCCTGCAGTTTTGACTGTAAATCGGAGTTGGAGCTAGTACCTTCCCATATATATGTATGGATTGGTGTTTGCAACTGAATAGAATCTTAGTGTTCCCAACAAACTACTTGAAAGACGGCTTTCACACACACTTATCTCTCAGAACTGAGCATGTGGAGAGACGTTCTTTTCTGTAGCACAAATGGAACGGGTTGCAGGAGACACTTTTTCTCTGCTTTCTCTGTCTGTTTCCTAGTGCCTGATGGAAGTTCCTGCAGTTTTCACTGTAAAACCGAGTTGGAGCTAGTACCTCCACATGTATATGAATGGAATGGATTTTGCAACTGAAAAGAAACTCTGTGTTCCCAAAAAGCTAGGTGAAGGACGGCTTTCACACACATTAATCTCTCAGAACTGAGCAAGTGGATAGACGTTCGTTCATCTAGCACGAAGGGAACGGGTTGCAGGAGACACTTTTTCTCTGCTTTCTTAGTCTGTTTCCTAGTGCCGGTTTGAAGTTCCTGCAGTTTTCACTGTAAAACCGAGTTGGAGCTAGTACCTCCCCATATATATGTATGGAATGGAGTTTGCATCTGAAAAGAAACTTTGTGTTCCCAACAACCTAGGTGAAGGACGGCTTTCACACACATTATCTCTCAGAACTGAGCAAGTGGAGAGACGTTCGTTCATCTAGCACCAAGGGAACGGGTTGCAGGAGACACTTTTTCTCTGCTATCTCAGTCTGTTTCCTAGTGCCGGTTTGAAGTTCCTGCAGTTTTCACTGTAATACCGAGTTAGAACTTTTACCTCCCCATATATATGTATGGAATGGAGTTTGCAACTGAAAAGAAACTTTGTGTTCCCAACAAGCTAGTTGAAGGACGGCTTTCACACACACTTATCTCTCAGAACTGAGCAAGTGGAGAGACGTTCCTTCATCTAGCACCAAGGGAACGGGTTGCAGCAGACACTTTTTCTCTGCTTTCTCAGTCTGTTTCCTAGTGCCGTTTTGAAGTTCCTGCAGTTTTCACTGTAAAACCGAGTTGGAGCTAGTACCTCCACATGTATATGAATGGAATGGATTTTGCAACTGAAAAGAAACTCTGTGTTCCCAAAAAGCTAGGTGAAGGACGGCTTTCACACACATTTATCTCTCAGAACTGAGCAAGTGGATAGACGTTCGTTCATCTAGCACGAAGGGAACGGGTTGCAGGAGACACTTTTTCTCTGCTTTCTTAGTCTGTTTCCTAGTGCCGGTTTGAAGTTCCTGCAGTTTTCACTGTAAAACCGAGTTGGAGCTAGTACCTCCCCATATATATGTATGGAATGGAGTTTGCATCTGAAAAGAAACTTTGTGTTCCCAACAATCTAGGTGAAGGACGGCTTTCACACACATTATCTCTCAGAACTGAGCAAGTGGAGAGACGTTCGTTCATCTAGCACCAAGGGAACGGGATGCAGGAGACACTTTTTCTCTGCTTTCTCAGTCTGTTTCCTAGTGCCGGTTTGAAGTTCCTGCAGTTTTCACTGTAAAACCGAGTTGGAGCTTTACCTCCCCATATATATGTATGGAATGGAGTTTGCAACTGAAAAGAAACTTTGTGTTCCCAACAAGCTAGGTGAAGGACGGCTTTCACACACAATTATCTCTCAGAACTGAGCAAGTGGAGAGACGTTCCTTCATCTAGCACCAAGGGAACGGGTTGCAGCAGACACTATTTCTCTGCTTTCTCAGTCTGTTTCCTAGTGCCGGTTTGAAGTTCCTGCAGTTTTCACTGTAAAACCGAGTTGGACCTAGTACCTGCCCATATATATGTATGGAATGGAGTTTGCAACCTAAAAGAAACTTTGTGTTCCCAACAAGCTAGGTGAAGGCGGCTTTCACACACACTTATCTCTCAGAACTGAGCAAGTGGAGAGACGTTCCTTCATCTAGCACCAAGGGAACGGGTTGCAGGAGACACTTTTTCTCTGCTTTCTCAGTCTGTTTCCTAGTGCCGGTTTGAAGTTCCTGCAGTTTTCACTGTAAAACCGAGTTGGAGCTAGTACCTCCACATGTATATGAATGGAATGGATTTTGCAACTGAAAAGAAACTCTGTGTTCCCAAAAAGCTAGGTGAAGGACGGCTTTCACACACATTTATCTCTCAGAACTGAGCAAGTGGATAGACGTTCGTTCATCTAGCACGAAGGGAACGGGTTGCAGGAGACACTTTTTCTCTGCTTTCTTAGTCTGTTTCCTAGTGCCGGTTTGAAGTTCCTGCAGTTTTCACTGTAAAACCGAGTTGGAGCTAGTACCTCCCCATATATATGTATGGAATGGAGTTTGCATCTGAAAAGAAACTTTGTGTTCCCAACAACCTAGGTGAAGGACGGCTTTCACACACATTATCTCTCAGAACTGAGCAAGTGGAGAGACGTTCGTTCATCTAGCACCAAGGGAACGGGATGCAGGAGACACTTTTTCTCTGCTTTCTCAGTCTGTTTCCTAGTGCCGGTTTGAAGTTCCTGCAGTTTTCACTGTAAATCCGAGTTGGAGCTTTACCTCCCATATATATGTATGGTGTGGAGTTTGCAACTGAAAAGAGACTTTGTGTTCCCAACAAGCTAGTTGAAGAACGGCTTTCACTCACACTTATCTCTCAGAACTGAGCAAGTGGAGAGACGTTCGTTCATCTAGCACCAAGGGAACGGGTTGCAGGAGACACTTTTTCTCTGCTTTCTCAGTCTGTTTCCTAGTGCCGGTTTGAAGTTCCTGCAGTTTTCACTGTAATACCGAGTTTGAACTTTTACCTCCCCATATATATGTATGGAATGGAGTTTGCAACTGAAAAGAAACTTTGTGTTCCCAACAAGCTAGGTGAAGGACGGCTTTCACACACACTTATCTCTCAGAACTGAGCAAGTGGAGAGACGTTCCTTCATCTAGCACCAAGGGAACGGGTTGCAGCAGACACTTTTTCTCTGCTTTCTCAGTCTGTTTCCTAGTGCCGGTTTGAAGTTCCTGCAGTTTTCACTGTAAAACCGAGTTGGACCTAGTACCTGCCCATATATATGTATGGAATGGAGTTTGCAACCAAAAAGAAACTTTGTGTTCCCAACAAGCTAGGTGAAGGCGGCTTTCACACACACTTATCTCTCAGAACTGAGCAAGTGGAGAGACGTTCCTTCATCTAGCACCAAGGGAACGGGTTTCAGGAGACACTTTTTCTCTGCTTTCTGAGTCTGTTTCCTAGTGCCGGTTTGAAGTTCCTGCAGTTTTCACTGTAAAACCGAGTTGGACCTAGTACCTGCCCATATATATGTATGGAATGGAGTTTGCAACCAAAAAGAAACTTTGTGTTCCCAACAAGCTAGGTGAAGTTCGGGTTTCACACACACATATCTCTCAGAACTGAGGAAGTGGATAGACGTTCCTTCATCTAGTACCAAGGGAACGGGTTGCAGGAGACACTTTTTCTCTGCTTTCTCAGTCTGTTTCCTAGTGCCGGTTTGTAGTTCCTGCAGTTTTCACTGTAAAACCGAGTTAGAGTTTTTACCTCCCCATATATATGTATGGAATGGAGTTTGGAACTGAAAAGAAACTTTGTGTTCCCAACAAGCTAGGTGAAGGACGGCTTTCACACACACTTATCTCTCAGAACTGAGCAAGTGGAGAGACGTTCCTGCACCTAGCACCAAGGGAACGGGTTGCAGGAGACACTTTTTCTCTGCTTTCTCAGTCTGTTTCCTAGTGCCAGTTTGAAGTTCCTGCAGTTTTCACTGTAAATCGGAGTTGGAGCTAGTACTTTCCCATATATATGTATGGATTGGTGTTTGCAACTGAATAGAATCTTAGTGTTCCCAACAAACTACTTGAAAGACGGCTTTCACACACACTTATCTCTCAGAACTGAGCATGTGGAGAGACGTTCTTTTCTGTAGCACAAATGGAACGGGTTGCAGGAGACACTTTTTCTCTGCTTTCTCTGTCTGTTTCCTAGTGCCTGATGGAAGTTCCTGCAGTTTTCACTGTAAAACCGAGTTGGAGCTAGTACCTCCACATGTATATGAATGGAATGGATTTTGCAACTGAAAAGAAACTCTGTGTTCCCAAAAAGCTAGGTGAAGGACGGCTTTCACACACATTTATCTCTCAGAACTGAGCAAGTGGATAGACGTTCGTTCATCTAGCACGAAGGGAACGGGTTGCAGGAGACACTTTTTCTCTGCTTTCTGAGTCTGTTTCCTAGTGCCGGTTTGAAGTTCCTGCAGTTTTCACTGTAAAACCGAGTTGGAGCTAGTACCTCCCCATATATATGTATGGAATGGAGTTTGCATCTGAAAAGAAACTTTGTGTTCCCAACAAGCTAGGTGAAGGACGGCTTTCACACACATTATCTCTCAGAACTGAGCAAGTGGAGAGACGTTCGTTCATCTAGCACCAAGGGAACGGGATGCAGGAGACACTTTTTCTCTGCTTTCTCAGTCTGTTTCCTAGTGCCGGTTTGAAGTTCCTGCAGTTTTCACTGTAAAACCGAGTTGGAGCTTTACCTCCCCATATATATGTATGGTGTGGAGTTTGCAACTGAAAAGAGACTTTGTGTTCCCAACAAGCTAGTTGAAGAACGGCTTTCACTCACACTTATCTCTCAGAACTGAGCAAGTGGAGAGACGTTCGTTCATCTAGCACGAAGGGAACGGGTTGCAGGAGACACTTTTTCTCTGCTTTCTTAGTCTGTTTCCTAGTGCCGGTTTGAAGTTCCTGCAGTTTTCACTGTAAAACCGAGTTGGAGCTAGTACCTCCCCATATATATGTATGGAATGGAGTTTGCATCTGAAAAGAAACTTTGTGTTCCCAACAATCTAGGTGAAGGACGGCTTTCACACACATTATCTCTCAGAACTGAGCAAGTGGAGAGACGTTCGTTCATCTAGCACCAAGGGAACGGGATGCAGGAGACACTTTTTCTCTGCTTTCTCAGTCTGTTTCCTAGTGCCGGTTTGAAGTTCCTGCAGTTTTCACTGTAAAACCGAGTTGGAGCTTTACCTCCCCATATATATGTATGGTGTGGAGTTTGCAACTGAAAAGAGACTTTGTGTTCCCAACAAGCTAGTTGAAGAACGGCTTTCACTCACACTTATCTCTCAGAACTGAGCAAGTGGAGAGACGTTCGTTCATCTAGCACCAAGGGAACGGGTTGCAGGAGACACTTTTTCTCTGCTTTCTCAGTCTGTTTCCTAGTGCCGGTTTGAAGTTCCTGCAGTTTTCACTGTAATACCGAGTTTGAACTTTTACCTCCCCATATATATGTATGGAATGGAGTTTGCAACTGAAAAGAAACTTTGTGTTCCCAACAAGCTAGGTGAAGGACGGCTTTCACACACACTTATCTCTCAGAACTGAGCAAGTGGAGAGACGTTCCTTCATCTAGCACCAAGGGAACGGGTTGCAGCAGACACTTTTTCTCTGCTTTCTCAGTCTGTTTCCTAGTGCCGGTTTGAAGTTCCTGCAGTTTTCACTGTAAACCGAGTTGGACCTAGTACCTGCCCATATATATGTATGGAATGGAGTTTGCAACCTAAAAGAAACTTTGTGTTCCCAACAAGCTAGGTGAAGGCGGCTTTCACACACACTTATCTCTCAGAACTGAGCAAGTGGAGAGACGTTCCTTCATCTAGCACCAAGGGAACGGGTTTCAGGAGACACTTTTTCTCTGCTTTCTCAGTCTGATTCCTAGTGTCGGTTTGAATTTCCTGCAGTTTTCACTGTAAAACCGAGTTGGTGCTAGTACCTCCCCATATATATGTATGGTGTGGAGTTTGCACCTGAAAAGAAACTTTGTGTTCCCAACAAGCTAGGTGAAGTTCGGGTTTCACACACACATATCTCTCAGAACTGAGCAAGTGGATAGACGTTCGTTCATCTAGCACCAAGGGAACGGGTTGCAGGAGACACTTTTTCTCTGCTTTCTCAGTCTGTTTCCTAGTGCCGGTTTGTAGTTCCTGCAGTTTTCACTGTAAAACCGAGTTAGAGTTTTTACCTCCCCATATATATGTATGGAATGGAGTTTGGAACTGAAAAGAAACTTTGTGTTCCCAACAAGCTAGGTGAAGGACGGCTTTCACACACACTTATCTCTCAGAACTGAGCAAGTGGAGAGACGTTCCTGCACCTAGCACCAAGGGAACGGGTTGCAGGAGACACTTTTTCTCTGCTTTCTCAGTCTGTTTCCTAGTGCCAGTTTGAAGTTCCTGCAGTTTTCACTGTAAATCGGAGTTGGAGCTAGTACCTTCCCATATATATGTATGGATTGTTGTTTGCAACTGAATAGAATCTTAGTGTTCCCAACAAACTACTTGAAAGACGGCTTTCACACACACTTATCTCTCAGAACTGAGCATGTGGAGAGACGTTCTTTTCTGTAGCACAAATGGAACGGGTTGCAGGAGACACTTTTTCTCTGCTTTCTCTGTCTGTTTCCTAGTGCCTGATGGAAGTTCCTGCAGTTTTCACTGTAAAACCGAGTTGGAGCTAGTACCTCCACATGTATATGAATGGAATGGATTTTGCAACTGAAAAGAAACTCTGTGTTCCCAAAAAGCTAGGTGAAGGACGACTTTCACACACATTTATCTCTCAGAACTGAGCAAGTGGATAGACGTTCGTTCATCTTGCACGAAGGGAACGGGTTGCAGGAGACACTTTTTCTCTGCTTTCTTAGTCTGTTTCCTAGTGCCGGTTTGAAGTTCCTGCAGTTTTCACTGTAAAACCGAGTTGGAGCTAGTACCTCCCCATATATATGTATGGAATGGAGTTTGCATCTGAAAAGAAACTTTGTGTTCCCAACAAGCTAGGTGAAGGACGGCTTTCACACACATTATCTCTCAGAACTGAGCAAGTGGAGAGACGTTCGTTCATCTAGCACCAAGGGAACGGGATGCAGGAGACACTTTTTCTCTGCTTTCTCAGTCTGTTTCCTAGTGCCGGTTTGAAGTTCCTGCAGTTTTCACTGTAAAACCGAGTTGGAGCTTTACCTCCCCATATATATGTATGGTGTGGAGTTTGCAACTGAAAAGAGACTTTGTGTTCCCAACAAGCTAGTTGAAGAACGGCTTTCACTCACACTTATCTCTCAGAACTGAGCAAGTGGAGAGACGTTCGTTCATCTAGCACGAAGGGAACGGGTTGCAGGAGACACTTTTTCTCTGCTTTCTTAGTCTGTTTCCTAGTGCCGGTTTGAAGTTCCTGCAGTTTTCACTGTAAAACCGAGTTGGAGCTAGTACCTCCCCATATATATGTATGGAATGGAGTTTGCATCTGAAAAGAAACTTTGTGTTCCCAACAATCTAGGTGAAGGACGGCTTTCACACACATTATCTCTCAGAACTGAGCAAGTGGAGAGACGTTCGTTCATCTAGCACCAAGGGAACGGGATGCAGGAGACACTTTTTCTCTGCTTTCTGAGTCTGTTTCCTAGTGCCGGTTTGAAGTTCCTGCAGTTTTCACTGTAAAACCGAGTTGGAGCTTTACCTCCCCATATATATGTATGGTGTGGAGTTTGCAACTGAAAAGAGACTTTGTGTTCCCAACAAGCTAGTTGAAGAACGGCTTTCACTCACACTTATCTCTCAGAACTGAGCAAGTGGAGAGACGTTCGTTCATCTAGCACGAAGGGAACGGGTTGCAGGAGACACTTTTTCTCTGCTTTCTTAGTCTGTTTCCTAGTGCCGGTTTGAAGTTCCTGCAGTTTTCACTGTAAAACCGAGTTGGAGCTAGTACCTCCCCATATATATGTATGGAATGGAGTTTGCATCTGAAAAGAAACTTTGTGTTCCCAACAAGCTAGGTGAAGGACGGCTTTCACACACATTATCTCTCAGAACTGAGCAAGTGGAGAGACGTTCGTTCATCTAGCACCAAGGGAACGGGATGCAGGAGACACTTTTTCTCTGCTTTCTGAGTCTGTTTCCTAGTGCCGGTTTGAAGTTCCTGCAGTTTTCACTGTAAAACCGAGTTGGAGCTTTACCTCCCCATATATATGTATGGTGTGGAGTTTGCAACTGAAAAGAGACTTTGTGTTCCCAACAAGCTAGTTGAAGAACGGCTTTCACTCACACTTATCTCTCAGAACTGAGCAAGTGGAGAGACGTTCGTTCATCTAGCACCAAGGGAACGGGTTGCAGGAGACACTTTTTCTCTGCTTTCTCAGTCTGTTTCCTAGTGCCGGTTTGAAGTTCCTGCAGTTTTCACTGTAATACCGAGTTTGAACTTTTACCTCCCCATATATATGTATGGAATGGAGTTTGCAACTGAAAAGAAACTTTGTGTTCCCAACAAGCTAGGTGAAGGACGGCTTTCACACACACTTATCTCTCAGAACTGAGCAAGTGGAGAGACGTTCCTTCATCTAGCACCAAGGGAACGGGTTGCAGCAGACACTTTTTCTCTGCTTTCTCAGTCTGTTTCCTAGTGCCGGTTTGAAGTTCCTGCAGTTTTCACTGTAAAACCGAGTTGGACCTAGTACCTGCCCATATATATGTATGGAATGGAGTTTGCAACCTAAAAGAAACTTTGTGTTCCCAACAAGCTAGGTGAAGGCGGCTTTCACACACACTTATCTCTCAGAACTGAGCAAGTGGAGAGACGTTCCTTCATCTTGCACCAAGGGAACGGGTTTCAGGAGACACTTTTTCTCTGCTTTCTCAGTCTGATTCCTAGTGTCGGTTTGAATTTCCTGCAGTTTTCACTGTAAAACCGAGTTGGTGCTAGTACCTCCCCATATATATGTATGGTGTGGAGTTTGCACCTGAAAAGAAACTTTGTGTTCCCAACAAGCTAGGTGAAGTTCGGGTTTCACACACACATATCTCTCAGAACTGAGGAAGTGGATAGACGTTCGTTCATCTAGCACCAAGGGAACGGGTTGCAGGAGACACTTTTTCTCTGCTTTCTCAGTCTGTTTCCTAGTGCCGGTTTGTAGTTCCTGCAGTTTTCACTGTAAAACCGAGTTAGAGTTTTTACCTCCCCATATATATGTATGGAATGGAGTTTGGAACTGAAAAGAACTTTGTGTTCCCAACAAGCTAGGTGAAGGACGGCTTTCACACACACTTATCTCTCAGAACTGAGCAAGTGGAGAGACGTTCCTGCACCTAGCACCAAGGGAACGGGTTGCAGGAGACACTTTTTCTCTGCTTTCTCAGTCTGTTTCCTAGTGCCAGTTTGAAGTTCCTGCAGTTTTCACTGTAAATCGGAGTTGGAGCTAGTACCTTCCCATATATATGTATGGATTGGTGTTTGCAACTGAATAGAATCTTAGTGTTCCCAACAAACTACTTGAAAGACGGCTTTCACACACACTTATCTCTCAGAACTGAGCAAGTGGATAGACGTTCATTCATCTAGCACGAAGGGAACGGGTTGCAGGAGACACTTTTTCTCTGCTTTCTTAGTCTGTTTCCTAGTGCCGGTTTGAAGTTCCTGCAGTTTTCACTGTAAAACCGAGTTGGAGCTAGTACCTCCCCATATATATGTATGGAATGGAGTTTGCATCTGAAAAGAAACTTTGTGTTCCCAACAAGCTAGGTGAAGGACGGCTTTCACACACATTATCTCTCAGAACTGAGCAAGTGGAGAGACGTTCGTTCATCTAGCACCAAGGGAACGGGATGCAGGAGACACTTTTTCTCTGCTTTCTCAGTCTGTTTCCTAGTGCCGGTTTGAAGTTCCTGCAGTTTTCACTGTAAAACCGAGTTGGAGCTTTACCTCCCCATATATATGTATGGTGTGGAGTTTGCAACTGAAAAGAGACTTTGTGTTCCCAACAAGCTAGTTGAAGAACGGCTTTCACTCACACTTATCTCTCAGAACTGAGCAAGTGGAGATACGTTCGTTCATCTAGCACCAAGGGAACGGGTTGCAGGAGACACTTTTTCTCTGCTTTCTTAGTCTGTTTCCTAGTGCCGGTTTGAAGTTCCTGCAGTTTTCACTGTAAAACCGAGTTGGAGCTAGTACCTCCCCATATATATGTATGGAATGGAGTTTGCATCTGAAAAGAAACTTTGTGTTCCCAACAATCTAGGTGAAGGACGGCTTTCACACACATTATCTCTCAGAACTGAGCAAGTGGAGAGACGTTCGTTCATCTAACACCAAGGGAACGGGATGCAGGAGACACTTTTTCTCTGCTTTCTCAGTCTGTTTCCTAGTGCCGGTTTGAAGTTCCTGCAGTTTTCACTGTAAAACCGAGTTGGAGCTTTACCTCCCCATATATATGTATGGTGTGGAGTTTGCAACTGAAAAGAGACTTTGTGTTCCCAACAAGCTAGTTGAAGAACGGCTTTCACTCACACTTATCTCTCAGAACTGAGCAAGTGGAGAGACGTTCGTTCATCTAGCACGAAGGGAACGGGTTGCAGGAGACACTTTTTCTCTGCTTTCTTAGTCTGTTTCCTAGTGCCGGTTTGAAGTTCCTGCAGTTTTCACTGTAAAACCGAGTTGGAGCTAGTACCTCCCCATATATATGTATGGAATGGAGTTTGCATCTGAAAAGAAACTTTGTGTTCCCAACAATCTAGGTGAAGGACGGCTTTCACACACATTATCTCTCAGAACTGAGCAAGTGGAGAGACGTTCGTTCATCTAGCACCAAGGGAACGGGATGCAGGAGACACTTTTTCTCTGCTTTCTCAGTCTGTTTCCTAGTGCCGGTTTGAAGTTCCTGCAGTTTTCACTGTAAAACCGAGTTGGAGCTTTACCTCCCCATATATATGTATGGTGTGGAGTTTGCAACTGAAAAGAGACTTTGTGTTCCCAACAAGCTAGTTGAAGAACGGCTTTCACTCACACTTATCTCTCAGAACTGAGCAAGTGGAGAGACGTTCGTTCATCTAGCACCAAGGGAACGGGTTGCAGGAGACACTTTTTCTCTGCTTTCTCAGTCTGTTTCCTAGTGCCGGTTTGAAGTTCCTGCAGTTTTCACTGTAATACCGAGTTTGAACTTTTACCTCCCCATATATATGTATGGAATGGAGTTTGCAACTGAAAAGAAACTTTGTGTTCCCAACAAGCTAGGTGAAGGACGGCTTTCACACACACTTATCTCTCAGAACTGAGCAAGTGGAGAGACGTTCCTTCATCTAGCACCAAGGGAACGGGTTGCAGCAGACACTTTTTCTCTGCTTTCTCAGTCTGTTTCCTAGTGCCGGTTTGAAGTTCCTGCAGTTTTCACTGTAAAACCGAGTTGGACCTAGTACCTTCCCATATATATGTATGGAATGGAGTTTGCAACCTAAAAGAAACTTTGTGTTCCCAACAAGCTAGGTGAAGGCGGCTTTCACACACACTTATCTCTCAGAACTGAGCAAGTGGAGAGACGTTCCTTCATCTAGCACCAAGGGAACGGGTTTCAGGAGACACTTTTTCTCTGCTTTCTCAGTCTGATTCCTAGTGTCGGTTTGAAGTTCCTGCAGTTTTCACTGTAAAACCGAGTTGGTGCTAGTACCTCCCCATATATATGTATGGTGTGGAGTTTGCACCTGAAAAGAATCTTTGTGTTCCCAACAAGCTAGGTGAAGTTCGGGTTTCACACACACATATCTCTCAGAACTGAGGAAGTGGATAGACGTTCGTTCATCTAGCACCAAGGGAACGGGTTGCAGGAGACACTTTTTCTCTGCTTTCTCAGTCTGTTTCCTAGTGCCGGTTTGTAGTTCCTGCAGTTTTCACTGTAAAACCGAGTTAGAGTTTTTACCTCCCCATATATATGTATGGAATGGAGTTTGGAACTGAAAAGAAACTTTGTGTTCCCAACAAGCTAGGTGAAGGACGGCTTTCACACACACTTATCTCTCAGAACTGAGCAAGTGGAGAGACGTTCCTGCACCTAGCACCAAGGGAACGGGTTGCAGGAGACACTTTTTCTCTGCTTTCTCAGTCTGTTTCCTAGTGCCAGTTTGAAGTTCCTGCAGTTTTCACTGTAAATCGGAGTTGGAGCTAGTACCTTCCCATATATATGTATGGATTGGTGTTTGCAACTGAATAGAATCTTAGTGTTCCCAACAAACTACTTGAAAGACGGCTTTCACACACACTTATCTCTCAGAACTGAGCATGTGGAGAGACGTTCTTTTCTGTAGCACAAATGGAACGGGTTGCAGGAGACACTTTTTCTCTGCTTTCTCTGTCTGTTTCCTAGTGCCTGATGGAAGTTCCTGCAGTTTTCACTGTAAAACCGAGTTGGAGCTAGTACCTCCACATGTATATGAATGGAATGGATTTTGCAACTGAAAAGAAACTCTGTGTTCCCAAAAAGCTAGGTGAAGGACGACTTTCACACACATTTATCTCTCAGAACTGAGCAAGTGGATAGACGTTCGTTCATCTAGCACGAAGGGAACGGGTTGCAGGAGACACTTTTTCTCTGCTTTCTTAGTCTGTTTCCTAGTGCCGGTTTGAAGTTCCTGCAGTTTTCACTGTAAAACCGAGTTGGAGCTAGTACCTCCCCATATATATGTATGGAATGGAGTTTGCATCTGAAAAGAAACTTTGTGTTCCCAACAAGCTAGGTGAAGGACGGCTTTCACACACATTATCTCTCAGAACTGAGCAAGTGGAGAGACGTTCGTTCATCTAGCACCAAGGGAACGGGATGCAGGAGACACTTTTTCTCTGCTTTCTCAGTCTGTTTCCTAGTGCCGGTTTGAAGTTCCTGCAGTTTTCACTGTAAAACCGAGTTGGAGCTTTACCTCCCCATATATATGTATGGTGTGGAGTTTGCAACTGAAAAGAGACTTTGTGTTCCCAATAACCTAGTTGAAGAACGGCTTTCACTCACAATTATCTCTCAGAAATGAGCAAGTGGAGAGACGTTCGTTCATCTAGCACCAAGGGAACGGGTTGCAGGAGACACTTTTTCTCTGCTTTCTTAGTCTGTTTCCTAGTGCCGGTTTGAAGTTCCTGCAGTTTTCACTGTAAAACCGAGTTGAAGCTAGTACCTCCCCATATATATGTATGGAATGGAGTTTGCATCTGAAAAGAAACTTTGTGTTCCCAACAATCTAGGTGAAGGACGGCTTTCACACACATTATCTCTCAGAACTGAGCAAGTGGAGAGACGTTCGTTCATCTAGCACCAAGGGAACGGGATGCAGGAGACACTTTTTCTCTGCTTTCTCAGTCTGTTTCCTAGTGCCGGTTTGAAGTTCCTGCAGTTTTCACTGTAAAACCGAGTTGGAGCTTTACCTCCCCATATATATGTATGGTGTGGAGTTTGCAACTGAAAAGAGACTTTGTGTTCCCAACAAGCTAGTTGAAGAACGGCTTTCACTCACACTTATCTCTCAGAACTGAGCAAGTGGAGAGACGTTCGTTCATCTAGCACGAAGGGAACGGGTTGCAGGAGACACTTTTTCTCTGCTTTCTTAGTCTGTTTCCTAGTGCCGGTTTGAAGTTCCTGCAGTTTTCACTGTAAAACCGAGTTGGAGCTAGTACCTCCCCATATATATGTATGGAATGGAGTTTGCATCTGAAAAGAAACTTTGTGTTCCCAACAATCTAGGTGAAGGACGGCTTTCACACACATTATCTCTCAGAACTGAGCAAGTGGAGAGACGTTCGTTCATCTAGCACCAAGGGAACGGGATGCAGGAGACACTTTTTCTCTGCTTTCTCAGTCTGTTTCCTAGTGCCGGTTTGAAGTTCCTGCAGTTTTCACTGTAAAACCGAGTTGGAGCTTTACCTCCCCATATATATGTATGGTGTGGAGTTTGCAACTGAAAAGAGACTTTGTGTTCCCAACAAGCTAGTTGAAGAACGGCTTTCACTCACACTTATCTCTCAGAACTGAGCAAGTGGAGAGACGTTCGTTCATCTAGCACCAAGGGAACGGGTTGCAGGAGACACTTTTTCTCTGCTTTCTCAGTCTGTTTCCTAGTGCCGGTTTGAAGTTCCTGCAGTTTTCACTGTAATACCGAGTTTGAACTTTTACCTCCCCATATATATGTATGGAATGGAGTTTGCAACTGAAAAGAAACTTTGTGTTCCCAACAAGCTAGGTGAAGGACGGCTTTCACACACACTTATCTCTCAGAACTGAGCAAGTGGAGAGACGTTCCTTCATCTAGCACCAAGGGAACGGGTTGCAGCAGACACTTTTTCTCTGCTTTCTCAGTCTGTTTCCTAGTGCCGGTTTGAAGTTCCTGCAGTTTTCACTGTAAAACCGAGTTGGACCTAGTACCTGCCCATATATATGTATGGAATGGAGTTTGCAACCTAAAAGAAACTTTGTGTTCCCAACAAGCTAGGTGAAGGCGGCTTTCACACACACTTATCTCTCAGAACTGAGCAAGTGGAGAGACGTTCCTTCATCTAGCACCAAGGGAACGGGTTTCAGGAGACACTTTTTCTCTGCTTTCTCAGTCTGATTCCTAGTGTCGGTTTGAATTTCCTGCAGTTTTCACTGTAAAACCGAGTTGGTGCTAGTACCTCCCCATATATATGTATGGTGTGGAGTTTGCACCTGAAAAGAAACTTTGTGTTCCCAACAAGCTAGGTGAAGTTCGGGTTTCACACACACATATCTCTCAGAACTGAGGAAGTGGATAGACGTTCGTTCATCTAGCACCAAGGGAACGGGTTGCAGGAGACACTTTTTCTCTGCTTTCTCAGTCTGTTTCCTAGTGCCGGTTTGTAGTTCCTGCAGTTTTCACTGTAAAACCGAGTTAGAGTTTTTACCTCCCCATATATATGTATGGAATGGAGTTTGGAACTGAAAAGAAACTTTGTGTTCCCAACAAGCTAGGTGAAGGACGGCTTTCACACACACTTATCTCTCAGAACTGAGCAAGTGGAGAGACGTTCCTGCACCTAGCACCATGGGAACGGGTTGCAGGAGACACTTTTTCTCTGCTTTCTCAGTCTGTTTCCTAGTGCCAGTTTGAAGTTCCTGCAGTTTTCACTGTAAATCGGAGTTGGAGCTAGTACCTTCCCATATATATGTATGGATTGGTGTTTGCAACTGAATAGAATCTTAGTGTTCCCAACAAACTACTTGAAAGACGGCTTTCACACACACTTATCTCTCAGAACTGAGCATGTGGAGAGACGTTCTTTTCTGTAGCACAAATGGAACGGGTTGCAGGAGACACTTTTTCTCTGCTTTCTCTGTCTGTTTCCTAGTGCCTGATGGAAGTTCCTGCAGTTTTCACTGTAAAACCGAGTTGGAGCTAGTACCTCCACATGTATATGAATGGAATGGATTTGGCAACTGAAAAGAAACTCTGTGTTCCCAAAAAGCTAGGTGAAGGACGACTTTCACACACATTTATCTCTCAGAACTGAGCAAGTGGATAGACGTTCGTTCATCTAGCACGAAGGGAACGGGTTGCAGGAGACACTTTTTCTCTGCTTTCTTAGTCTGTTTCCTAGTGCCGGTTTGAAGTTCCTGCAGTTTTCACTGTAAAACCGAGTTGGAGCTAGTACCTCCCCATATATATGTATGGAATGGAGTTTGCATCTGAAAAGAAACTTTGTGTTCCCAACAAGCTAGGTGAAGGACGGCTTTCACACACATTATCTCTCAGAACTGAGCAAGTGGAGAGACGTTCGTTCATCTAGCACCAAGGGAACGGGATGCAGGAGACACTTTTTCTCTGCTTTCTCAGTCTGTTTCCTAGTGCCGGTTTGAAGTTCCTGCAGTTTTCACTGTAAAACCGAGTTGGAGCTTTACCTCCCCATATATATGTATGGTGTGGAGTTTGCAACTGAAAAGAGACTTTGTGTTCCCAACAAGCTAGTTGAAGAACGGCTTTCACTCACACTTATCTCTCAGAACTGAGCAAGTGGAGAGACGTTCGTTCATCTAGCACCAAGGGAACGGGTTGCAGGAGACACTTTTTCTCTGCTTTCTTAGTCTGTTTCCTAGTGCCGGTTTGAAGTTCCTGCAGTTTTCACTGTAAAACCGAGTTGGAGCTAGTACCTCCCCATATATATGTATGGAATGGAGTTTGCATCTGAAAAGAAACTTTGTGTTCCCAACAATCTAGGTGAAGGACGGCTTTCACACACATTATCTCTCAGAACTGAGCAAGTGGAGAGACGTTCGTTCATCTAGCACCAAGGGACCGGGTTGCAGGAGAAACTTTTTCTCTGCATTCTCAGTCTGTTTCCTAGTGCCGGTTTGAAGTTCCTGCAGTTTTCACTGTAAAACCGAGTTGGAGCTAGTACCTCCCCATATATATGTATGGAATGGAGTTTGCAACTGAAAAGAAACTTTGTGTTCCCAACAAGCTAGGTGAAGGACGGCTTTCACACACACTTATCTCTCAGAACTGAGCAAGTGGAGAGACGTTCGTTCATCTAGAACACAGGGAACGGGTTGCAGGAGACCCTTTTTCTCTGCATTCTCATTCTGTTTCCTAGTGCCGGTTTGAAGTTCCTGCAGTTTTCACTGTAAAACCGAGTTGGAGCTAGTACCTACCCATATATATGTATGGAATGGAGTTTGCAACTGAAAAGAAACTTTGTGTTCCCAACAAGCTAGGTGAAGTTCGGCTTTCACACACAATTATCTCTCAGAACTGAGCAAGTGGAGAGACGTTCGTTCATCTAGCACCAAGGGAACGGGTGGCAGGGGCCACTTTTTCTCTGCTTTCTCAGTCTGTTTCCCAGTGCCGGTTTGAAGTTCCTGCAGTTTTCACTGTAAAACCGAGTTGGAGCTAGTACCTCCACATGTATATGAATGGAATGGATTTTGCAACTGAAAAGAAACTCTGTGTTCCCAAAAAGCTAGGTGAAGGACGGCTTTCACACACATTTATCTCTCAGAACTGAGCAAGTGGATAGACGTTCGTTCATCTAGCACGAAGGGAACGGGTTGCAGGAGACACTTTTTGTCTGCTTTCTTAGTCTGTTTCCTAGTGCCGGTTTGAAGTTCCTGCAGTTTTCACTGTAAAACCGAGTTGGAGCTTTACCTCCCCATATATATGTATGGTGTGGAGTTTGCAACTGAAAAGAGACTTTGTGTTCCCAACAAGCTAGTTGAAGAACGGCTTTCACTCACACTTATCTCTCAGAACTGAGCAAGTGGAGAGACGTTCGTTCATCGAGCACCAAGGGAACGGGTTGCAGGAGACACTTTTTCTCTGCTTTCTTAGTCTGTTTCCTAGTGCCGGTTTGAAGTTCCTGCAGTTTTCACTGTAAAACCGAGTTGGAGCTAGTACCTCCCCATATATATGTATGGAATGGAGTTTGCATCTGAAAAGAAACTTTGTGTTCCCAACAATCTAGGTGAAGGACGTCTTTCACACACATTATCTCTCAGAACTGAGCAAGTGGAGAGACGTTCGTTCATCTAGCACCAAGGGACCGGGTTGCAGGAGAAACTTTTTCTCTGCTTTCTCAGTCTGTTTCCTAGTGACGGTTTGAAGTTCCTGCAGTTTTCACTGTAAAACCGAGTT
Organism: Camelus bactrianus; assembly: GCF_048773025.1. Lineage (NCBI taxonomy): Eukaryota > Metazoa > Chordata > Mammalia > Artiodactyla > Camelidae > Camelus > Camelus bactrianus. The sequence goes on along the minus strand of NC_133542.1, from coordinate 78,594,614 downwards.
GGAGCTAGTACCTCCCCATATATATGTATGGAATGGAGTTTGCAACTGAAAAGAAACTTTGTCTTCCCAACAAGCTAGGTGAAGGACGGCTTTCACACACACTTATCTCTCAGAACTGAGCAAGTGGAGAGACGTTCGTTCATCTAGAACACAGGGAACGGGTTGCAGGAGACCCTTTTTCTCTGCTTTCTCATTCTGTTTCCTAGTGCCGGTTTGAAGTTCCTGCAGTTTTCACTGTAAAACCGAGTTGGAGCTAGTACATACCCATATATATTTATGGAATGGAGTTTGCAACTGAAAAGAAACTTTGTGTTCCCAACAAGCTAGGTGAAGTTCGGCTTTCACACACAATTATCTCTCAGAACTGAGCAAGTGGAGAGACGTTCGTTCATCTAGCACCAAGGGAACGGGTGGCAGGGGCCACTTTTTCTCTGCTTTCTCAGTCTGTTTCCCAGTGCCGGTTTGAAGTTCCTGCAGTTTTCACTGTAAAACCGAGTTGGAGCTAGTACCTCCACATGTATATGAATGGAATGGATTTTGCAACTGAAAAGAATCTCTGTGTTCCCAAAAATCTAGGTGAAGGACGGCTTTCACACACATTTATCTCTCAGAACTGAGCAAGTGGATAGACGTTCGTTCATCTAGCACGAAGGGAACGGGTTGCAGGAGACACTTTTTCTCTGCTTTCTTAGTCTGTTTCCTAGTGCCGGTTTGAAGTTCCTGCAGTTTTCACTGTAAAACCGAGTTGGAGCTAGTACCTCCCCATATATATGTATGGAATGGAGTTTGCATCTGAAAAGAAACTTTGTGTTCCCAACAATCTAGGTGAAGGACGGCTTTCACACACATTATCTCTCAGAACTGAGCAAGTGGAGAGACGTTCGTTCATCTAGCACCAAGGGAACGGGATGCAGGAGACACTTTTTCTCTGCTTTCTCAGTCTGTTTCCTAGTGCCGGTTTGAAGTTCCTGCAGTTTTCACTGTAAAACCGAGTTGGAGCTTTACCTCCCCATATATATGTATGGTGTGGAGTTTGCAACTGAAAAGAGACTTTGTGTTCCCAACAAGCTAGTTGAAGAACGGCTTTCACTCACACTTATCTCTCAGAACTGAGCAAGTGGAGAGACGTTCGTTCATCTAGCACCAAGGGAACGGGTTGCAGGAGACACTTTTTCTCTGCTTTCTCAGTCTGTTTCCTAGTGCCGGTTTGAAGTTCCTGCAGTTTTCACTGTAATACCGAGTTTGAACTTTTACCTCCCCATATATATGTATGGAATGGAGTTTGCAACTGAAAAGAAACTTTGTGTTCCCAACAAGCTAGGTGAAGGACGGCTTTCACACACACTTATCTCTCAGAACTGAGCAAGTGGAGAGACGTTCCTTCATCTAGCACCAAGGGAACGGGTTGCAGCAGACACTTTTTCTCTGCTTTCTCAGTCTGTTTCCTAGTGCCGGTTTGAAGTTCCTGCAGTTTTCACTGTAAAACCGAGTTGGACCTAGTACCTGCCCATATATATGTATGGAATGGAGTTTGCAACCTAAAAGAAACTTTGTGTTCCCAACAAGCTAGGTGAAGGCGGCTTTCACACACACTTATCTCTCAGAACTGAGCAAGTGGAGAGACGTTCCTTCATCTAGCACCAAGGGAACGGGTTTCAGGAGACACTTTTTCTCTGCTTTCTCAGTCTGATTCCTAGTGTCGGTTTGAATTTCCTGCAGTTTTCACTGTAAAACCGAGTTGGTGCTAGTACCTCCCCATATATATGTATGGTGTGGAGTTTGCACCTGAAAAGAAACTTTGTGTTCCCAACAAGCTAGGTGAAGTTCGGGTTTCACACACACATATCTCTCAGAACTGAGGAAGTGGATAGACGTTCGTTCATCTAGCACCAAGGGAACGGGTTGCAGGAGACACTTTTTCTCTGCTTTCTCAGTCTGTTTCCTAGTGCCGGTTTGTAGTTCCTGCAGTTTTCACTGTAAAACCGAGTTAGAGTTTTTACCTCCCCATATATATGTATGGAATGGAGTTTGGAACTGAAAAGAAACTTTGTGTTCCCAACAAGCTAGGTGAAGGACGGCTTTCACACACACTTATCTCTCAGAACTGAGCAAGTGGAGAGACGTTCCTGCACCTAGCACCAAGGGAACGGGTTGCAGGAGACACTTTTTCTCTGCTTTCTCAGTCTGTTTCCTAGTGCCAGTTTGAAGTTCCTGCAGTTTTCACTGTAAATCGGAGTTGGAGCTAGTACCTTCCCATATATATGTATGGATTGGTGTTTGCAACTGAATAGAATCTTAGTGTTCCCAACAAACTACTTGAAAGACGGCTTTCACACACACTTATCTCTCAGAACTGAGCATGTGGAGAGACGTTCTTTTCTGTAGCACAAATGGAACGGGTTGCAGGAGACACTTTTTCTCTGCTTTCTCTGTCTGTTTCCTAGTGCCTGATGGAAGTTCCTGCAGTTTTCACTGTAAAACCGAGTTGGAGCTAGTACCTCCACATGTATATGAATGGAATGGATTTGGCAACTGAAAAGAAACTCTGTGTTCCCAAAAAGCTAGGTGAAGGACGACTTTCACACACATTTATCTCTCAGAACTGAGCAAGTGGATAGACGTTCGTTCATCTAGCACGAAGGGAACGGGTTGCAGGAGACACTTTTTCTCTGCTTTCTTAGTCTGTTTCCTAGTGCCGGTTTGAAGTTCCTGCAGTTTTCACTGTAAAACCGAGTTGGAGCTAGTACCTCCCCATATATATGTATGGAATGGAGTTTGCATCTGAAAAGAAACTTTGTGTTCCCAACAAGCTAGGTGAAGGACGGCTTTCACACACATTATCTCTCAGAACTGAGCAAGTGGAGAGACGTTCGTTCATCTAGCACCAAGGGAACGGGATGCAGGAGACACTTTTTCTCTGCTTTCTCAGTCTGTTTCCTAGTGCCGGTTTGAAGTTCCTGCAGTTTTCACTGTAAAACCGAGTTGGAGCTTTACCTCCCCATATATATGTATGGTGTGGAGTTTGCAACTGAAAAGAGACTTTGTGTTCCCAACAAGCTAGTTGAAGAACGGCTTTCACTCACACTTATCTCTCAGAACTGAGCAAGTGGAGAGACGTTCGTTCATCTAGCACCAAGGGAACGGGTTGCAGGAGACACTTTTTCTCTGCTTTCTTAGTCTGTTTCCTAGTGCCGGTTTGAAGTTCCTGCAGTTTTCACTGTAAAACCGAGTTGGAGCTAGTACCTCCCCATATATATGTATGGAATGGAGTTTGCATCTGAAAAGAAACTTTGTGTTCCCAACAATCTAGGTGAAGGACGGCTTTCACACACATTATCTCTCAGAACTGAGCAAGTGGAGAGACGTTCGTTCATCTAGCACCAAGGGACCGGGTTGCAGGAGAAACTTTTTCTCTGCATTCTCAGTCTGTTTCCTAGTGCCGGTTTGAAGTTCCTGCAGTTTTCACTGTAAAACCGAGTTGGAGCTAGTACCTCCCCATATATATGTATGGAATGGAGTTTGCAACTGAAAAGAAACTTTGTGTTCCCAACAAGCTAGGTGAAGGACGGCTTTCACACACACTTATCTCTCAGAACTGAGCAAGTGGAGAGACGTTCGTTCATCTAGAACACAGGGAACGGGTTGCAGGAGACCCTTTTTCTCTGCATTCTCATTCTGTTTCCTAGTGCCGGTTTGAAGTTCCTGCAGTTTTCACTGTAAAACCGAGTTGGAGCTAGTACCTACCCATATATATGTATGGAATGGAGTTTGCAACTGAAAAGAAACTTTGTGTTCCCAACAAGCTAGGTGAAGTTCGGCTTTCACACACAATTATCTCTCAGAACTGAGCAAGTGGAGAGACGTTCGTTCATCTAGCACCAAGGGAACGGGTGGCAGGGGCCACTTTTTCTCTGCTTTCTCAGTCTGTTTCCCAGTGCCGGTTTGAAGTTCCTGCAGTTTTCACTGTAAAACCGAGTTGGAGCTAGTACCTCCACATGTATATGAATGGAATGGATTTTGCAACTGAAAAGAAACTCTGTGTTCCCAAAAAGCTAGGTGAAGGACGGCTTTCACACACATTTATCTCTCAGAACTGAGCAAGTGGATAGACGTTCGTTCATCTAGCACGAAGGGAACGGGTTGCAGGAGACACTTTTTGTCTGCTTTCTTAGTCTGTTTCCTAGTGCCGGTTTGAAGTTCCTGCAGTTTTCACTGTAAAACCGAGTTGGAGCTTTACCTCCCCATATATATGTATGGTGTGGAGTTTGCAACTGAAAAGAGACTTTGTGTTCCCAACAAGCTAGTTGAAGAACGGCTTTCACTCACACTTATCTCTCAGAACTGAGCAAGTGGAGAGACGTTCGTTCATCGAGCACCAAGGGAACGGGTTGCAGGAGACACTTTTTCTCTGCTTTCTTAGTCTGTTTCCTAGTGCCGGTTTGAAGTTCCTGCAGTTTTCACTGTAAAACCGAGTTGGAGCTAGTACCTCCCCATATATATGTATGGAATGGAGTTTGCATCTGAAAAGAAACTTTGTGTTCCCAACAATCTAGGTGAAGGACGTCTTTCACACACATTATCTCTCAGAACTGAGCAAGTGGAGAGACGTTCGTTCATCTAGCACCAAGGGACCGGGTTGCAGGAGAAACTTTTTCTCTGCTTTCTCAGTCTGTTTCCTAGTGACGGTTTGAAGTTCCTGCAGTTTTCACTGTAAAACCGAGTTGGAGCTAGTACCTCCCCATATATATGTATGGAATGGAGTTTGCAACTGAAAAGAAACTTTGTCTTCCCAACAAGCTAGGTGAAGGACGGCTTTCACACACACTTATCTCTCAGAACTGAGCAAGTGGAGAGACGTTCGTTCATCTAGAACACAGGGAACGGGTTGCAGGAGACCCTTTTTCTCTGCTTTCTCATTCTGTTTCCTAGTGCCGGTTTGAAGTTCCTGCAGTTTTCACTGTAAAACCGAGTTGGAGCTAGTACATACCCATATATATTTATGGAATGGAGTTTGCAACTGAAAAGAAACTTTGTGTTCCCAACAAGCTAGGTGAAGTTCGGCTTTCACACACAATTATCTCTCAGAACTTAGCAAGTGGAGAGACGTTCGTTCATCTAGCACCAAGGGAACGGGTGGCAGGGGCCACTTTTTCTCTGCTTTCTCAGTCTGTTTCCCAGTGCCGGTTTGAAGTTCCTGCAGTTTTCACTGTAAAACCGAGTTGGAGCTAGTACCTCCACATGTATATGAATGTAATGGATTTTGCAACTGAAAAGAATCTCTGTGTTCCCAAAAATCTAGGTGAAGGACGGCTTTCACACACATTTATCTCTCAGAACTGAGCAAGTGGATAGACGTTCGTTCATCTAGCACGAAGGGAACGGGTTGCAGGAGACACTTTTTCTCTGCTTTCTTAGTCTGTTTCCTAGTGCCGGTTTGAAGTTCCTGCAGTTTTCACTGTAAAACCGAGTTGGAGCTAGTACCTCCCCATATATATGTATGGAATGGAGTTTGCATCTGAAAAGAAACTTTGTGTTCCCAACAAGCTAGGTTAAGGACGGCTTTCACACACATTATCTCTCAGAACTGAGCAAGTGGAGAGACGTTCGTTCATCTAGCACCAAGGGAACGGGATGCAGGAGACACTTTTTCTCTGCTTTCTCAGTCTGTTTCCTAGTGCCGGTTTGAAGTTCCTGCAGTTTTCACTGTAAAACCGAGTTGGAGCTTTACCTCCCCATATATATGTATGGTGTGGAGTTTGCAACTGAAAAGAGACTTTGTGTTCCCAACAAGCTAGTTGAAGAACGGCTTTCACTCACACTTATCTCTCAGAACTGAGCAAGTGGAGAGACGTTCGTTCATCTAGCACCAAGGGAACGGGTTGCAGGAGACACTTTTTCTCTGCTATCTCAGTCTGTTTCCTAGTGCCGGTTTGAAGTTCCTGCAGTTTTCACTGTAATACCGAGTTTGAACTTTTACCTCCCCATATATATGTATGGAATGGAGTTTGCAACTGAAAAGAAACTTTGTGTTCCCAACAAGCTAGGTGAAGGACGGCTTTCACACACACTTATCTCTCAGAACTGAGCAAGTGGAGAGACGTTCCTTCATCTAGCACCAAGGGAACGGGTTGCAGCAGACACTTTTTCTCTGCTTTCTCAGTCTGTTTCCTAGTGCCGGTTTGAAGTTCCTGCAGTTTTCACTGTAAAACCGAGTTGGACCTAGTACCTGCCCATATATATGTATGGAATGGAGTTTGCAACCTAAAAGAAACTTTGTGTTCCCAACAAGCTAGGTGAAGTCGGCTTTCACACACACTTATCTCTCAGAACTGAGCAAGTGGAGAGATGTTCCTTCATCTAGCACCAAGGGAACGGGTTTCAGGAGACAATTTTTCTCTGCTTTCTCAGTCTGATTCCTAGTGTCGGTTTGAATTTCCTGCAGTTTTCACTGTAAAACCGAGTTGGAGCTAGTACCTCCCCATATATATGTATGGTGTGGAGTTTGCACCTGAAAAGAAACTTTGTGTTCCCAACAACCTAGGTGAAGTTCGGGTTTCACACACACATATCTCTCAGAACTGAGCAAGTGGAGAGACGTTCGTTCATCTAGCACCAAGGGAACGGGTTGCAGGAGAAACTTTTTCTCTGCTTTCTCAGTCTGTTTCCTAGTGCCGGTTTGAAGTTCCTGCAGTTTTCACTGTAAAACCGAGTTGGAGCTAGTACCTGCCCATATATATGTATGGAATGGAGTTTGAAACTGAAAAGAAACTTTGTGTTCCCAACAAGCTAGGTGAAGGACGGCTTTCACACACACTTATCTCTCAGAACTGAGCAAGTGGAGAGACGTTCGTTCATCTAGAACACAGGGAACGGGCTGCAGGGGACACTTTTTCTCTGCTTTCTCATTCTGTTTCCTAGTGCCGGTTTGAAGTTCCTGCAGTTTTCACTGTAAAACAGAGTTGGAGCTAGTACCTCCCCATATATATGTATGGAATGGAGTTTGCAACTGAAAAGAAACATTGTGTTCCCAACAAGCTAGGTGAAGTTCGGCTTTCACACACAATTATCTCTCAGAACTGAGCAAGTGGAGAGACGTTCGTTCATCTAGCACCAAGGGAACGGGTGGCAGGGGCCACTTTTTCTCTGCTTTCTCAGTCTGTTTCCCAGTGCCGGTTTGAAGTTCCTGCAGTTTTCACTGTAAAACCGAGTTGGAGCTAGTACCTCCACATGTATATGAATGGAATGGATTTTGCAACTGAAAAGAAACTTTGTGTTCCCAAAAAGCTAGGTGAAGGACGGCATTCACACACACTTATCTCTCAGAACTGAGCAAGTGGATAGACGTTCGTTCATCTAGCACGAAGGGAACGGGATGCAGGAGACACTTTTTCTCTGCTTTCTTAGTCTGTTTCCTAGTGCCGGTTTGAAGTTCCTGCAGTTTTCACTGTAAAACCGAGTTGGAGCTAGTACCTCCCCATATATATGTATGGAATGGAGTTTGCATCTGAAAAGAAACTTTGTGTTCCCAACAAGCTAGGTGAAGGTCGGCTTTCACACACACTTATCTCTCAGAACTGAGCAAGTGGAGAGACGTTCGTTCATCTAGCACCAAGGGAACGGGTTGCAGGAGACACTTTTTCTCTGCTTTCTCAGTCTGTTTCCTAGTGCCGGTTTGAAGTTCCTGCAGTTTTCACTGTAAAACCGAGTTTGAGCTAGTACCTGCCCATATATAAGTATGGAATGAACTTTGCCACTGAAAAGAAACTTTGTGTCCCCAATAAGCTAGGTGAAGGACGGCTTTCACACACACTTATCTCTCAGAACTGAGCAAGAGGAGAGACGTTCGTTCATCTAGCACCAAGGGAACGGGTTGCAGTAGACACTTTTTCTCTGCTTTCTCAGTCTGTTTCCTAGTGCCGGTTTGAAGTTCCTGCAGTTTTCACTGTAAAACCGCTTTGGAGGTAGTACCTCCCCATATATATGTATGGAATGGAGTTTGCAACTGAAAAGAAACTTTGTGTTCCCAACAATCTAGGTGAAGAACGGCTTTCACACACACTTATCTCTCAGAACTGAGCAAGTGGAGAGACGTTCGTTCATCTAGCACCAAGGGAACGGGTTGCAGGAAAACCTTTTTCTCTGCATTCTCAGTCTGATTCCTAGTGCCGGTTTGATGTTCCTGCAGTTTTCACTGTGAAACCGAGTTGGAGCTAGTACCTCCCCATATATATGTATGGAATGGAGTTTGCAACTGAAAAGAAACTTTGTGTTCCCAACAAGCTAGGTTAAGGACGGCTTTCACACACACATATCTCTCAGAACTGAGCAAGTGGAGAGACGTTCGTTCATCTAGCACCAAGGGAACGGGTTGCAGGAGACACTTTTTCTCTGCTTTCTCATTCTGTTTCCTAGTGCCGGTTTGAAGTTCCTGCAGTTTTCACTGTAAAACCGAGTTGGAGCTTTACCTCCCCATATATATGTATGGTGTGGAGTTTGCAACTGAAAAGAGACTTTGTGTTCCCAACAAGCTAGTTGAAGAACGGCTTTCACTCACACTTATCTCTCAGAACTGAGCAAGTGGAGAGACGTTCGTTCATCTAGCACGAAGGGAACGGGTTGCAGGAGACACTTTTTCTCTGCTTTCTTAGTCTGTTTCCTAGTGCCGGTTTGAAGTTCCTGCAGTTTTCACTGTAAAACCGAGTTGGAGCTAGTACCTCCCCATATATATGTATGGAATGGAGTTTGCATCTGAAAAGAAACTTTGTGTTCCCAACAATCTAGGTGAAGGACGGCTTTCACACACATTATCTCTCAGAACTGAGCAAGTGGAGAGACGTTCGTTCATCTAGCACCAAGGGAACGGGATGCAGGAGACACTTTTTCTCTGCTTTCTGAGTCTGTTTCCTAGTGCCGGTTTGAAGTTCCTGCAGTTTTCACTGTAAAACCGAGTTGGAGCTTTACCTCCCCATATATATGTATGGTGTGGAGTTTGCAACTGAAAAGAGACTTTGTGTTCCCAACAAGCTAGTTGAAGAACGGCTTTCACTCACACTTATCTCTCAGAACTGAGCAAGTGGAGAGACGTTCGTTCATCTAGCACGAAGGGAACGGGTTGCAGGAGACACTTTTTCTCTGCTTTCTTAGTCTGTTTCCTAGTGCCGGTTTGAAGTTCCTGCAGTTTTCACTGTAAAACCGAGTTGGAGCTAGTACCTCCCCATATATATGTATGGAATGGAGTTTGCATCTGAAAAGAAACTTTGTGTTCCCAACAAGCTAGGTGAAGGACGGCTTTCACACACATTATCTCTCAGAACTGAGCAAGTGGAGAGACGTTCGTTCATCTAGCACCAAGGGAACGGGATGCAGGAGACACTTTTTCTCTGCTTTCTGAGTCTGTTTCCTAGTGCCGGTTTGAAGTTCCTGCAGTTTTCACTGTAAAACCGAGTTGGAGCTTTACCTCCCCATATATATGTATGGTGTGGAGTTTGCAACTGAAAAGAGACTTTGTGTTCCCAACAAGCTAGTTGAAGAACGGCTTTCACTCACACTTATCTCTCAGAACTGAGCAAGTGGAGAGACGTTCGTTCATCTAGCACCAAGGGAACGGGTTGCAGGAGACACTTTTTCTCTGCTTTCTCAGTCTGTTTCCTAGTGCCGGTTTGAAGTTCCTGCAGTTTTCACTGTAATACCGAGTTTGAACTTTTACCTCCCCATATATATGTATGGAATGGAGTTTGCAACTGAAAAGAAACTTTGTGTTCCCAACAAGCTAGGTGAAGGACGGCTTTCACACACACTTATCTCTCAGAACTGAGCAAGTGGAGAGACGTTCCTTCATCTAGCACCAAGGGAACGGGTTGCAGCAGACACTTTTTCTCTGCTTTCTCAGTCTGTTTCCTAGTGCCGGTTTGAAGTTCCTGCAGTTTTCACTGTAAAACCGAGTTGGACCTAGTACCTGCCCATATATATGTATGGAATGGAGTTTGCAACCTAAAAGAAACTTTGTGTTCCCAACAAGCTAGGTGAAGGCGGCTTTCACACACACTTATCTCTCAGAACTGAGCAAGTGGAGAGACGTTCCTTCATCTTGCACCAAGGGAACGGGTTTCAGGAGACACTTTTTCTCTGCTTTCTCAGTCTGATTCCTAGTGTCGGTTTGAATTTCCTGCAGTTTTCACTGTAAAACCGAGTTGGTGCTAGTACCTCCCCATATATATGTATGGTGTGGAGTTTGCACCTGAAAAGAAACTTTGTGTTCCCAACAAGCTAGGTGAAGTTCGGGTTTCACACACACATATCTCTCAGAACTGAGGAAGTGGATAGACGTTCGTTCATCTAGCACCAAGGGAACGGGTTGCAGGAGACACTTTTTCTCTGCTTTCTCAGTCTGTTTCCTAGTGCCGGTTTGTAGTTCCTGCAGTTTTCACTGTAAAACCGAGTTAGAGTTTTTACCTCCCCATATATATGTATGGAATGGAGTTTGGAACTGAAAAGAAACTTTGTGTTCCCAACAAGCTAGGTGAAGGACGGCTTTCACACACACTTATCTCTCAGAACTGAGCAAGTGGAGAGACGTTCCTGCACCTAGCACCAAGGGAACGGGTTGCAGGAGACACTTTTTCTCTGCTTTCTCAGTCTGTTTCCTAGTGCCAGTTTGAAGTTCCTGCAGTTTTCACTGTAAATCGGAGTTGGAGCTAGTACCTTCCCATATATATGTATGGATTGGTGTTTGCAACTGAATAGAATCTTAGTGTTCCCAACAAACTACTTGAAAGACGGCTTTCACACACACTTATCTCTCAGAACTGAGCATGTGGAGAGACGTTCTTTTCTGTAGCACAAATGGAACGGGATGCAGGAGACACTTTTTCTCTGCTTTCTCTGTCTGTTTCCTAGTTCCTGATGGAAGTTCCTGCAGTTTTCACTGTAAAACCGAGTTGGAGCTAGTACCTCCACATGTATATGAATGGAATGGATTTTGCAACTGAAAAGAAACTCTGTGTTCCCAAAAAGCTAGGTGAAGGACGACTTTCACACACATTTATCTCTCAGAACTGAGCAAGTGGATAGACGTTCATTCATCTAGCACGAAGGGAACGGGTTTCAGGAGACACTTTTTCTCTGCTTTCTTAGTCTGTTTCCTAGTGCCGGTTTGAAGTTCCTGCAGTTTTCACTGTAAAACCGAGTTGGAGCTAGTACCTCCCCATATATATGTATGGAATGGAGTTTGCATCTGAAAAGAAACTTTGTGTTCCCAACAAGCTAGGTGAAGGACGGCTTTCACACACATTATCTCTCAGAACTGAGCAAGTGGAGAGACGTTCGTTCATCTAGCACCAAGGGAACGGGATGCAGGAGACACTTTTTCTCTGCTTTCTCAGTCTGTTTCCTAGTGCCGGTTTGAAGTTCCTGCAGTTTTCACTGTAAAACCGAGTTGGAGCTTTACCTCCCCATATATATGTATGGTGTGGAGTTTGCAACTGAAAAGAGACTTTGTGTTCCCAACAAGCTAGTTGAAGAACGGCTTTCACTCACACTTATCTCTCAGAACTGAGCAAGTGGAGAGACGTTCGTTCATCTAGCACCAAGGGAACGGGTTGCAGGAGACACTTTTTCTCTGCTTTCTTAGTCTGTTTCCTAGTGCCGGTTTGAAGTTCCTGCAGTTTTCACTGTAAAACCGAGTTGGAGCTAGTACCTCCCCATATATATGTATGGAATGGAGTTTGCATCTGAAAAGAAACTTTGTGTTCCCAACAATCTAGGTGAAGGACGGCTTTCACACACATTATCTCTCAGAACTGAGCAAGTGGAGAGACGTTCGTTCATCTAACACCAAGGGAACGGGATGCAGGAGACACTTTTTCTCTGCTTTCTCAGTCTGTTTCCTAGTGCCGGTTTGAAGTTCCTGCAGTTTTCACTGTAAAACCGAGTTGGAGCTTTACCTCCCCATATATATGTATGGTGTGGAGTTTGCAACTGAAAAGAGACTTTGTGTTCCCAACAAGCTAGTTGAAGAACGGCTTTCACTCACACTTATCTCTCAGAACTGAGCAAGTGGAGAGACGTTCGTTCATCTAGCACGAAGGGAACGGGTTGCAGGAGACACTTTTTCTCTGCTTTCTTAGTCTGTTTCCTAGTGCCGGTTTGAAGTTCCTGCAGTTTTCACTGTAAAACCGAGTTGGAGCTAGTACCTCCCCATATATATGTATGGAATGGAGTTTGCATCTGAAAAGAAACTTTGTGTTCCCAACAATCTAGGTGAAGGACGGCTTTCACACACATTATCTCTCAGAACTGAGCAAGTGGAGAGACGTTCGTTCATCTAGCACCAAGGGAACGGGATGCAGGAGACACTTTTTCTCTGCTTTCTCAGTCTGTTTCCTAGTGCCGGTTTGAAGTTCCTGCAGTTTTCACTGTAAAACCGAGTTGGAGCTTTACCTCCCCATATATATGTATGGTGTGGAGTTTGCAACTGAAAAGAGACTTTGTGTTCCCAACAAGCTAGTTGAAGAACGGCTTTCACTCACACTTATCTCTCAGAACTGAGCAAGTGGAGAGACGTTCGTTCATCTAGCACCAAGGGAACGGGTTGCAGGAGACACTTTTTCTCTGCTTTCTCAGTCTGTTTCCTAGTGCCGGTTTGAAGTTCCTGCAGTTTTCACTGTAATACCGAGTTTGAACTTTTACCTCCCCATATATATGTATGGAATGGAGTTTGCAACTGAAAAGAAACTTTGTGTTCCCAACAAGCTAGGTGAAGGACGGCTTTCACACACACTTATCTCTCAGAACTGAGCAAGTGGAGAGACGTTCCTTCATCTAGCACCAAGGGAACGGGTTGCAGCAGACACTTTTTCTCTGCTTTCTCAGTCTGTTTCCTAGTGCCGGTTTGAAGTTCCTGCAGTTTTCACTGTAAAACCGAGTTGGACCTAGTACCTTCCCATATATATGTATGGAATGGAGTTTGCAACCTAAAAGAAACTTTGTGTTCCCAACAAGCTAGGTGAAGGCGGCTTTCACACACACTTATCTCTCAGAACTGAGCAAGTGGAGAGACGTTCCTTCATCTAGCACCAAGGGAACGGGTTTCAGGAGACACTTTTTCTCTGCTTTCTCAGTCTGATTCCTAGTGTCGGTTTGAATTTCCTGCAGTTTTCACTGTAAAACCGAGTTGGTGCTAGTACCTCCCCATATATATGTATGGTGTGGAGTTTGCACCTGAAAAGAATCTTTGTGTTCCCAACAAGCTAGGTGAAGTTCGGGTTTCACACACACATATCTCTCAGAACTGAGGAAGTGGATAGACGTTCGTTCATCTAGCACCAAGGGAACGGGTTGCAGGAGACACTTTTTCTCTGCTTTCTCAGTCTGTTTCCTAGTGCCGGTTTGTAGTTCCTGCAGTTTTCACTGTAAAACCGAGTTAGAGTTTTTACCTCCCCATATATATGTATGGAATGGAGTTTGGAACTGAAAAGAAACTTTGTGTTCCCAACAAGCTAGGTGAAGGACGGCTTTCACACACACTTATCTCTCAGAACTGAGCAAGTGGAGAGACGTTCCTGCACCTAGCACCAAGGGAACGGGTTGCAGGAGACACTTTTTCTCTGCTTTCTCAGTCTGTTTCCTAGTGCCAGTTTGAAGTTCCTGCAGTTTTCACTGTAAATCGGAGTTGGAGCTAGTACCTTCCCATATATATGTATGGATTGGTGTTTGCAACTGAATAGAATCTTAGTGTTCCCAACAAACTACTTGAAAGACGGCTTTCACACACACTTATCTCTCAGAACTGAGCATGTGGAGAGACGTTCTTTTCTGTAGCACAAATGGAACGGGTTGCAGGAGACACTTTTTCTCTGCTTTCTCTGTCTGTTTCCTAGTGCCTGATGGAAGTTCCTGCAGTTTTCACTGTAAAACCGAGTTGGAGCTAGTACCTCCACATGTATATGAATGGAATGGATTTTGCAACTGAAAAGAAACTCTGTGTTCCCAAAAAGCTAGGTGAAGGACGACTTTCACACACATTTATCTCTCAGAACTGAGCAAGTGGATAGACGTTCGTTCATCTAGCACGAAGGGAACGGGTTGCAGGAGACACTTTTTCTCTGCTTTCTTAGTCTGTTTCCTAGTGCCGGTTTGAAGTTCCTGCAGTTTTCACTGTAAAACCGAGTTGGAGCTAGTACCTCCCCATATATATGTATGGAATGGAGTTTGCATCTGAAAAGAAACTTTGTGTTCCCAACAAGCTAGGTGAAGGACGGCTTTCACACACATTATCTCTCAGAACTGAGCAAGTGGAGAGACGTTCGTTCATCTAGCACCAAGGGAACGGGATGCAGGAGACACTTTTTCTCTGCTTTCTCAGTCTGTTTCCTAGTGCCGGTTTGAAGTTCCTGCAGTTTTCACTGTAAAACCGAGTTGGAGCTTTACCTCCCCATATATATGTATGGTGTGGAGTTTGCAACTGAAAAGAGACTTTGTGTTCCCAATAACCTAGTTGAAGAACGGCTTTCACTCACAATTATCTCTCAGAAATGAGCAAGTGGAGAGACGTTCGTTCATCTAGCACCAAGGGAACGGGTTGCAGGAGACACTTTTTCTCTGCTTTCTTAGTCTGTTTCCTAGTGCCGGTTTGAAGTTCCTGCAGTTTTCACTGTAAAACCGAGTTGAAGCTAGTACCTCCCCATATATATGTATGGAATGGAGTTTGCATCTGAAAAGAAACTTTGTGTTCCCAACAATCTAGGTGAAGGACGGCTTTCACACACATTATCTCTCAGAACTGAGCAAGTGGAGAGACGTTCGTTCATCTAGCACCAAGGGAACGGGATGCAGGAGACACTTTTTCTCTGCTTTCTCAGTCTGTTTCCTAGTGCCGGTTTGAAGTTCCTGCAGTTTTCACTGTAAAACCGAGTTGGAGCTTTACCTCCCCATATATATGTATGGTGTGGAGTTTGCAACTGAAAAGAGACTTTGTGTTCCCAACAAGCTAGTTGAAGAACGGCTTTCACTCACACTTATCTCTCAGAACTGAGCAAGTGGAGAGACGTTCGTTCATCTAGCACGAATGGAACGGGTTGCAGGAGACACTTTTTCTCTGCTTTCTTAGTCTGTTTCCTAGTGCCGGTTTGAAGTTCCTGCAGTTTTCACTGTAAAACCGAGTTGGAGCTAGTACCTCCCCATATATATGTATGGAATGGAGTTTGCATCTGAAAAGAAACTTTGTGTTCCCAACAATCTAGGTGAAGGACGGCTTTCACACACATTATCTCTCAGAACTGAGCAAGTGGAGAGACGTTCGTTCATCTAGCACCAAGGGAACGGGATGCAGGAGACACTTTTTCTCTGCTTTCTCAGTCTGTTTCCTAGTGCCGGTTTGAAGTTCCTGCAGTTTTCACTGTAAAACCGAGTTGGAGCTTTACCTCCCCATATATATGTATGGTGTGGAGTTTGCAACTGAAAAGAGACTTTGTGTTCCCAACAAGCTAGTTGAAGAACGGCTTTCACTCACACTTATCTCTCAGAACTGAGCAAGTGGAGAGACGTTCGTTCATCTAGCACCAAGGGAACGGGTTGCAGGAGACACTTTTTCTCTGCTTTCTCAGTCTGTTTCCTAGTGCCGGTTTGAAGTTCCTGCAGTTTTCACTGTAATACCGAGTTTGAACTTTTACCTCCCCATATATATGTATGGAATGGAGTTTGCAACTGAAAAGAAACTTTGTGTTCCCAACAAGCTAGGTGAAGGACGGCTTTCACACACACTTATCTCTCAGAACTGAGCAAGTGGAGAGACGTTCCTTCATCTAGCACCAAGGGAACGGGTTGCAGCAGACACTTTTTCTCTGCTTTCTCAGTCTGTTTCCTAGTGCCGGTTTGAAGTTCCTGCAGTTTTCACTGTAAAACCGAGTTGGACCTAGTACCTGCCCATATATATGTATGGAATGGAGTTTGCAACCTAAAAGAAACTTTGTGTTCCCAACAAGCTAGGTGAAGGCGGCTTTCACACACACTTATCTCTCAGAACTGAGCAAGTGGAGAGACGTTCCTTCATCTAGCACCAAGGGAACGGGTTTCAGGAGACACTTTTTCTCTGCTTTCTCAGTCTGATTCCTAGTGTCGGTTTGAATTTCCTGCAGTTTTCACTGTAAAACCGAGTTGGTGCTAGTACCTCCCCATATATATGTATGGTGTGGAGTTTGCACCTGAAAAGAAACTTTGTGTTCCCAACAAGCTAGGTGAAGTTCGGGTTTCACACACACATATCTCTCAGAACTGAGGAAGTGGATAGACGTTCGTTCATCTAGCACCAAGGGAACGGGTTGCAGGAGACACTTTTTCTCTGCTTTCTCAGTCTGTTTCCTAGTGCCGGTTTGTAGTTCCTGCAGTTTTCACTGTAAAACCGAGTTAGAGTTTTTACCTCCCCATATATATGTATGGAATGGAGTTTGGAACTGAAAAGAAACTTTGTGTTCCCAACAAGCTAGGTGAAGGACGGCTTTCACACACACTTATCTCTCAGAACTGAGCAAGTGGAGAGACGTTCCTGCACCTAGCACCAAGGGAACGGGTTGCAGGAGACACTTTTTCTCTGCTTTCTCAGTCTGTTTCCTAGTGCCAGTTTGAAGTTCCTGCAGTTTTCACTGTAAATCGGAGTTGGAGCTAGTACCTTCCCATATATATGTATGGATTGGTGTTTGCAACTGAATAGAATCTTAGTGTTCCCAACAAACTACTTGAAAGACGGCTTTCACACACACTTATCTCTCAGAACTGAGCATGTGGAGAGACGTTCTTTTCTGTAGCACAAATGGAACGGGTTGCAGGAGACACTTTTTCTCTGCTTTCTCTGTCTGTTTCCTAGTGCCTGATGGAAGTTCCTGCAGTTTTCACTGTAAAACCGAGTTGGAGCTAGTACCTCCACATGTATATGAATGGAATGGATTTGGCAACTGAAAAGAAACTCTGTGTTCCCAAAAAGCTAGGTGAAGGACGACTTTCACACACATTTATCTCTCAGAACTGAGCAAGTGGATAGACGTTCGTTCATCTAGCACGAAGGGAACGGGTTGCAGGAGACACTTTTTCTCTGCTTTCTTAGTCTGTTTCCTAGTGCCGGTTTGAAGTTCCTGCAGTTTTCACTGTAAAACCGAGTTGGAGCTAGTACCTCCCCATATATATGTATGGAATGGAGTTTGCATCTGAAAAGAAACTTTGTGTTCCCAACAAGCTAGGTGAAGGACGGCTTTCACACACATTATCTCTCAGAACTGAGCAAGTGGAGAGACGTTCGTTCATCTAGCACCAAGGGAACGGGATGCAGGAGACACTTTTTCTCTGCTTTCTCAGTCTGTTTCCTAGTGCCGGTTTGAAGTTCCTGCAGTTTTCACTGTAAAACCGAGTTGGAGCTTTACCTCCCCATATATATGTATGGTGTGGAGTTTGCAACTGAAAAGAGACTTTGTGTTCCCAACAAGCTAGTTGAAGAACGGCTTTCACTCACACTTATCTCTCAGAACTGAGCAAGTGGAGAGACGTTCGTTCATCTAGCACCAAGGGAACGGGTTGCAGGAGACACTTTTTCTCTGCTTTCTTAGTCTGTTTCCTAGTGCCGGTTTGAAGTTCCTGCAGTTTTCACTGTAAAACCGAGTTGGAGCTAGTACCTCCCCATATATATGTATGGAATGGAGTTTGCATCTGAAAAGAAACTTTGTGTTCCCAACAATCTAGGTGAAGGACGGCTTTCACACACATTATCTCTCAGAACTGAGCAAGTGGAGAGACGTTCGTTCATCTAGCACCAAGGGACCGGGTTGCAGGAGAAACTTTTTCTCTGCATTCTCAGTCTGTTTCCTAGTGCCGGTTTGAAGTTCCTGCAGTTTTCACTGTAAAACCGAGTTGGAGCTAGTACCTCCCCATATATATGTATGGAATGGAGTTTGCAACTGAAAAGAAACTTTGTGTTCCCAACAAGCTAGGTGAAGGACGGCTTTCACACACACTTATCTCTCAGAACTGAGCAAGTGGAGAGACGTTCGTTCATCTAGAACACAGGGAACGGGTTGCAGGAGACCCTTTTTCTCTGCATTCTCATTCTGTTTCCTAGTGCCGGTTTGAAGTTCCTGCAGTTTTCACTGTAAAACCGAGTTGGAGCTAGTACCTACCCATATATATGTATGGAATGGAGTTTGCAACTGAAAAGAAACTTTGTGTTCCCAACAAGCTAGGTGAAGTTCGGCTTTCACACACAATTATCTCTCAGAACTGAGCAAGTGGAGAGACGTTCGTTCATCTAGCACCAAGGGAACGGGTGGCAGGGGCCACTTTTTCTCTGCTTTCTCAGTCTGTTTCCCAGTGCCGGTTTGAAGTTCCTGCAGTTTTCACTGTAAAACCGAGTTGGAGCTAGTACCTCCACATGTATATGAATGGAATGGATTTTGCAACTGAAAAGAAACTCTGTGTTCCCAAAAAGCTAGGTGAAGGACGGCTTTCACACACATTTATCTCTCAGAACTGAGCAAGTGGATAGACGTTCGTTCATCTAGCACGAAGGGAACGGGTTGCAGGAGACACTTTTTGTCTGCTTTCTTAGTCTGTTTCCTAGTGCCGGTTTGAAGTTCCTGCAGTTTTCACTGTAAAACCGAGTTGGAGCTTTACCTCCCCATATATATGTATGGTGTGGAGTTTGCAACTGAAAAGAGACTTTGTGTTCCCAACAAGCTAGTTGAAGAACGGCTTTCACTCACACTTATCTCTCAGAACTGAGCAAGTGGAGAGACGTTCGTTCATCTAGCACCAAGGGAACGGGTTGCAGGAGACACTTTTTCTCTGCTTTCTTAGTCTGTTTCCTAGTGCCGGTTTGAAGTTCCTGCAGTTTTCACTGTAAAACCGAGTTGGAGCTAGTACCTCCCCATATATATGTATGGAATGGAGTTTGCATCTGAAAAGAAACTTTGTGTTCCCAACAATCTAGGTGAAGGACGTCTTTCACACACATTATCTCTCAGAACTGAGCAAGTGGAGAGACGTTCGTTCATCTAGCACCAAGGGACCGGGTTGCAGGAGAAACTTTTTCTCTGCTTTCTCAGTCTGTTTCCTAGTGACGGTTTGAAGTTCCTGCAGTTTTCACTGTAAAACCGAGTTGGAGCTAGTACCTCCCCATATATATGTATGGAATGGAGTTTGCAACTGAAAAGAAACTTTGTCTTCCCAACAAGCTAGGTGAAGGACGGCTTTCACACACACTTATCTCTCAGAACTGAGCAAGTGGAGAGACGTTCGTTCATCTAGAACACAGGGAACGGGTTGCAGGAGACCCTTTTTCTCTGCTTTCTCATTCTGTTTCCTAGTGCCGGTTTGAAGTTCCTGCAGTTTTCACTGTAAAACCGAGTTGGAGCTAGTACCTACCCATATATATTTATGGAATGGAGTTTGCAACTGAAAAGAAACTTTGTGTTCCCAACAAGCTAGGTGAAGTTCGGCTTTCACACACAATTATCTCTCAGAACTTAGCAAGTGGAGAGACGTTCGTTCATCTAGCACCAAGGGAACGGGTGGCAGGGGCCACTTTTTCTCTGTTTTCTCAGTCTGTTTCCCAGTGCCGGTTTGAAGTTCCTGCAGTTTTCACTGTAAAACCGAGTTGGAGCTAGTACCTCCACATGTATATGAATGTAATGGATTTTGCAACTGAAAAGAATCTCTGTGTTCCCAAAAATCTAGG
The DNA here is from genome assembly GCF_048773025.1 of Camelus bactrianus. Lineage (NCBI taxonomy): Eukaryota > Metazoa > Chordata > Mammalia > Artiodactyla > Camelidae > Camelus > Camelus bactrianus. The sequence continues at coordinate 78,574,900 of NC_133542.1, read as the reverse complement.
TGAAGGACGGCTTTCACACACATTTATCTCTCAGAACTGAGCAAGTGGATAGACGTTCGTTCATCTAGCACGAAGGGAACGGGTTGCAGGAGACACTTTTTCTCTGCTTTCTTAGTCTGTTTCCTAGTGCCGGTTTGAAGTTCCTGCAGTTTTCACTGTAAAACCGAGTTGGAGCTAGTACCTCCCCATATATATGTATGGAATGGAGTTTGCATCTGAAAAGAAACTTTGTGTTCCCAACAAGCTAGGTTAAGGACGGCTTTCACACACATTATCTCTCAGAACTGAGCAAGTGGAGAGACGTTCGTTCATCTAGCACCAAGGGAACGGGATGCAGGAGACACTTTTTCTCTGCTTTCTCAGTCTGTTTCCTAGTGCCGGTTTGAAGTTCCTGCAGTTTTCACTGTAAAACCGAGTTGGAGCTTTACCTCCCCATATATATGTATGGTGTGGAGTTTGCAACTGAAAAGAGACTTTGTGTTCCCAACAAGCTAGTTGAAGAACGGCTTTCACTCACACTTATCTCTCAGAACTGAGCAAGTGGAGAGACGTTCGTTCATCTAGCACCAAGGGAACGGGTTGCAGGAGACACTTTTTCTCTGCTATCTCAGTCTGTTTCCTAGTGCCGGTTTGAAGTTCCTGCAGTTTTCACTGTAATACCGAGTTTGAACTTTTACCTCCCCATATATATGTATGGAATGGAGTTTGCAACTGAAAAGAAACTTTGTGTTCCCAACAAGCTAGGTGAAGGACGGCTTTCACACACACTTATCTCTCAGAACTGAGCAAGTGGAGAGACGTTCCTTCATCTAGCACCAAGGGAACGGGTTGCAGCAGACACTTTTTCTCTGCTTTCTCAGTCTGTTTCCTAGTGCCGGTTTGAAGTTCCTGCAGTTTTCACTGTAAAACCGAGTTGGACCTAGTACCTGCCCATATATATGTATGGAATGGAGTTTGCAACCTAAAAGAAACTTTGTGTTCCCAACAAGCTAGGTGAAGTCGGCTTTCACACACACTTATCTCTCAGAACTGAGCAAGTGGAGAGATGTTCCTTCATCTAGCACCAAGGGAACGGGTTTCAGGAGACAATTTTTCTCTGCTTTCTCAGTCTGATTCCTAGTGTCGGTTTGAATTTCCTGCAGTTTTCACTGTAAAACCGAGTTGGAGCTAGTACCTCCCCATATATATGTATGGTGTGGAGTTTGCACCTGAAAAGAAACTTTGTGTTCCCAACAACCTAGGTGAAGTTCGGGTTTCACACACACATATCTCTCAGAACTGAGCAAGTGGAGAGACGTTCGTTCATCTAGCACCAAGGGAACGGGTTGCAGGAGAAACTTTTTCTCTGCTTTCTCAGTCTGTTTCCTAGTGCCGGTTTGAAGTTCCTGCAGTTTTCACTGTAAAACCGAGTTGGAGCTAGTACCTGCCCATATATATGTATGGAATGGAGTTTGAAACTGAAAAGAAACTTTGTGTTCCCAACAAGCTAGGTGAAGGACGGCTTTCACACACACTTATCTCTCAGAACTGAGCAAGTGGAGAGACGTTCGTTCATCTAGAACACAGGGAACGGGCTGCAGGGGACACTTTTTCTCTGCTTTCTCATTCTGTTTCCTAGTGCCGGTTTGAAGTTCCTGCAGTTTTCACTGTAAAACAGAGTTGGAGCTAGTACCTCCCCATATATATGTATGGAATGGAGTTTGCAACTGAAAAGAAACATTGTGTTCCCAACAAGCTAGGTGAAGTTCGGCTTTCACACACAATTATCTCTCAGAACTGAGCAAGTGGAGAGACGTTCGTTCATCTAGCACCAAGGGAACGGGTTGCAGGAGACACTTTTTCTCTGCTTTCTCATTCTGTTTCCTAGTGCCGGTTTGAAGTTCCTGCAGTTTTCACTGTAAAACCGAGTTGGAGCTTTACATCCCCATATATATGTATGGTGTGGAGTTTGCAACTGAAAAGAGACTTTGTGTTCCCAACAAGCTAGTTGAAGAACGGCTTTCACTCACACTTATCTCTCAGAACTGAGCAAGTGGAGAGACGTTCGTTCATCTAGCACCAAGGGAACGGGTTGCAGGAGACACTTTTTCTCTGCTTTCTCAGTCTGTTTCCTAGTGCCTGTTTGAAGTTCCTGCAGTTTTCACTGTAATACCGAGTTTGAACTTTTACCTCCCCATATATATGTATGGAATGGAGTTTGCAACTGAAAAGAAACTTTGTGTTCCCAACAAGCTAGGTGAAGGACGGCTTTCACACACACTTATCTCTAAGAACTGAGCAAGTGGAGAGACGTTCCTTCATCTAGCACCAAGGGAACGGGTTGCAGCAGACACTTTTTCTCTGCTTTCTCAGTCTGTTTCCTAGTGCCGGTTTGAAGTTCCTGCAGTTTTCACTGTAAAACCGAGTTGGACCTAGTACCTGCCCATATATATGTATGGAATGGAGTTTGCAACCTAAAAGAAACTTTGTGTTCCCAACAAGCTAGGTGAAGGCGGCTTTCACACACACTTATCTCTCAGAACTGAGCAAGTGGAGAGACGTTCCTTCATCTAGCACCAAGGGAACGGGTTTCATGAGACACTTTTTCTCTGCTTTCTCTGTCTGATTCCTAGTGTCGGTTTGAATTTCCTGAAGTTTTCACTGTAAAACCGAGTTGGAGCTAGTACCTCCCCATATATATGTATGGTGTGGATTTTGCACCTGAAAAGAAACTTTGTGTTCCCAACAAGCTAGGTGAAGGTCGGGTTTCAAACACACATATCTCTCAGAACTGAGCAAGTGGATAGACTTTCGTTCATCTAGCACCAAGGGAACGGGTTGCAGGAGAAACTTTTTCTCTGCTTTCTCAGTCTGTTTCCTAGTGCCGGTTTGAAGTTCCTGCAGTTTTCACTGTAAAACCGAGTTGGAGCTAGTACCTGCCCATATATATGTATGGAATGGAGTTTGAAACTGAAAAGAAACTTTGTGTTCCCAACAAGCTAGGTGAAGGACGGCTTTCACACACACTTATCTCTCAGAACTGAGCAAGTGGAGAGACGTTCGTTCATCTAGAACACAGGGAACGGGCTGCAGGAGACACTTTTTCTCTGCTTTCTCATTCTGTTTCCTAGTGCCGGTTTGAAGTTCCTGCAGTTTTCACTGTAAAACCGAGTTGGAGCTAGTACCTCCCCATATATTTGTATGGAATGGAGTTTGCAACTGAAAAGAAACTTTGTGTTCCCAACAAGCTAGGTGAAGTTCGGCTTTCACACACAATTATCACTCAGAACTGAGCAAGTGGAGAGACGTTCGGTCATCTAGCACGAAGGGAACGGGTTGCAGGAGACACTTTTTCTCTGCTTTCTTAGTCTGTTTCCTAGTGCCGGTTTGAAGTTCCTGCAGTTTTCACTGTAAAACCGAGTTGGAGCTAGTACCTCCCCATATATATGTATGGAATGGAGTTTGCAACTGAAAAGAAACTTTGTGTTCCCAACAAGCTATTTGAAGGGCGGCTTTCACACACACTTATCTCTCAGAAATGAGCAAGTGGAGAGACGTTCGTTCATCTAGCACAAAGGGAACGGGTTGCAGGAGACACTTTTTCTCTGCTTTCTCATTCTGTTTCCTAGTGCCGGTTTGAAGTTCCTGCAGTTTTCACTGTAAAACCGAATTGGAGCTAGTACCTCCCCATATATATGTATGGAATGGAGTTTGCAACTGAAAAGAAACTTTGTGTTCCCAACAAGCTAGGTGAAGGTCGGCTTTCACACACACTTATCTCTCAGAACTGAGCAAGTGGAGAGACGTTCGTTCAACTAGCACCAAGGGAACGTGTTGCAGGGGCCACTTTTTCTCTGGTTTCTCAGTCTGTTTCCTAGTGCCGTTTTGAAGTTCCTGCAGTTTTCACTGTAAAACCGAGTTGGAGCTAGTACCTCCACATGTATATGAATGGAATGGATTTTGCAACTGAAAAGAAACTTTGTATTCCCAAAAAGCTAGGTGAAGGACGGCTTTCACACACACTTATCCCTCAGAACTGAGCAAGTGGATAGACGTTCGTTCATCTAGCACGAAGGGAACGGGATGCAGGAGACACTTTTTCTCTGCTTTCTTAGTCTGTTTCCTAGTGCCGGTTTCAAGTTCCTGCAGTTTTCACTGTAAAACCGAGTTGGAGCTAGTACCTCCCCATATATATGTATGGAATGGAGTTTGCATCTGAAAAGAAACTTTGTGTTCCCAACAAGCTAGGTGAAGGTCGGCTTTCACACACACTTATCTCTCAGAACTGAGCAAGTGGAGAGACGTTCGTTCATCTAGCACCAAGGGAACGGGTTGCAGGAGACACTTTTTCTCTGCATTCTCAGTCTGTTTCCTAGTGCCGGTTTGAAGTTCCTGCAGTTTTCACTGTAAAACCGAGTTTGAGCTAGTACCTGCCCATATATATGTATGGAATGGACTTTGCCACTGAAAAGAAACTTTGTTTCCCCAATAAGCTAGGTGAAGGACGGCTTTCACACACACTTATCTCTCAGAACTGAGCAAGAGGAGAGACATTCGTTCATCTAGCACCAAGGGAACGGGTTGCAGTAGACACTTTTTCTCTGCTTTCTCAGTCTGTTTCCTAGTGCCGGTTTGAAGTTCCTGCAGTTTTCACTGTAAAACCGCTTTGGAGGTAGTACCTCCCCATATATATGTATGGAATGGAGTTTGCAACTGAAAAGAAACTTTGTGTTCCCAACAATCTAGGTGAAGAACGGCTTTCACACACACTTATCTCTCAGAACTGAGCAAGTGGAGAGACGTTCGTTCATCTAGCACCAAGGGAACGGGTTGCAGGAAAAACTTTTTCTCTGCATTCTCAGTCTGATTCCTAGTGCCGGTTTGATGTTCCTGCAGTTTTCACTGTAAAACCGAGTTGGAGCTAGTACCTCCCCATATATATGTATGGAATGGAGTTTGCAACTGAAAAGAAACTTTGTGTTCCCAACAAGCTAGTTTAAGGACGGCTTTCACACACACATATCTCTCAGAACTGAGCAAGTGGAGAGACGTTCGTTCATCTAGCACCAAGGGAACGGGTTGCAGGAGACACTTTTTCTCTGCTTTCTCATTCTGTTTCCTAGTGCCGGTTTGAAGTTCCTGCAGTTTTCACTGTAAAACCGAGTTGGAGCTAGTACCTCCCCATATATATGTATGGAATGGAGTTTGCAACTGAAAAGAAACTTTGTGTTCCCAACAAGCTAGGTGAAGGTCGGCTTTCACACACACTTATCTCTCAGAACTGAGAAAGTGGAGAGACGTTCGTTCAACTAGCACCAAGGGAACGGGTTGCAGGGGCCACTTTTTCTCTGCTTTCTCAGTCTGTTTCCTAGTGCCGGTTTGAAGTTCCTGCAGTTTTCACTGTAAAACCGTGTTGGAGCTAGTACCTCCACATGTATATGAATGGAATGGATTTTGCAACTGAAAAGAAACTTTGTGTTCCCAAAAAGCTAGGTGAAGGACGGCTTTCACACACACTTATCTCTCAGAACTGAGCAAGTGGATAGACGTTCGTTCATCTAGCACGAAGGGAACGGGATGCAGGAGAAACTTTTTCTCTGCTTTCTTAGTCTGTTTCCTAGTGCCGGTTTGAAGTTCCTGCAGTTTTCACTGTAAAACCGAGTTGGAGCTAGTACCTCCCCATATATATGTATGGAATGGAGTTTGCATCTGAAAAGAAACTTTGTGTTCCCAACAAGCTAGGTGAACGACGGCTTTCACACACACTTATCTCTCAGAACTGAGCAAGTGGAGAGACGTTCGTTCATCTAGCACCAAGGGAACGGGTTGCAGGAGACAATTTTTCTCTGCTTTCTCAGTCTGTTTCCTAGTGCCGGTTTGAAGTTCCTGCAGTTTTCACTGTAAAACCGAGTTTGAGCTAGTACCTGCCCATATATATGTATGGAATGGAGTTTACAACTGAAAAGAAACTTTGTGTCCCCAATAAGCTAGGTGAAGGACGGCTTTCACACACACTTATCTCTCAGAACTGAGCAAGAGGAGAGACGTTCGTTCATCTAGCACCAAGGGAACGGGTTGCAGTAGACACTTTTTCTCTGCTTTCTCAGTCTGTTTCCTAGTGCCGGTTTGAAGTTCCTGCAGTTTTCACTGTAAAACCGCTTTGGAGGTAGTACCTCCCCATATATATGTAAGGAATGGAGTTTGCAACTGAAAAGAAACTTTGTTTTCCCAACAATCTAGGTGAAGAACGGCTTTCACACACACTTATCTCTCAGAACTGAGCAAGTGGAGAGACATTCGTTCATCTAGCACCAAGGGAACGGGTTGCAGGAGACACTTTTTCTCTGCTTTCTCAGTCTGTTTCCTAGTGCCCGTTTGAAGTTCCTGCAGTTTTCACTGTGAAACTGAGTTGGAGCTTGTACCTCCCCTTATATATGTATGGAATGGAGTTTGCAACTGAAAAGAAACTTTGTGTTCCCAACAAGCTAGGTGAAGGACGGCTTTCACATACACTTATCTCTCAGAACTGAGCAAGTGGAGAGACGTTCGTTCATCTAGCACCAAGGGAACGGGTTGCAGGGCACACTTTTTCTCTGCTTTCTCAGTCTGTTTCCTAGTGTCGGTTTGAAGTTCCTGCAGTTTTCACTGAAAAACCGAGTTGGAGCTTTTACCTCCCCATATATATGTATGGAATGGATTTTGCAACTGAAAAGAAACTTTGTGTTCCCAACAATCTAGGTGAAGTTCGGCTTTCACACACACTTATCTCTCAGAACTGAGCAAGTGGAGAGACGTTCGTTCACCTAGCACCAAGGGAACGGGTTGCAGGAGACACTTTTTCTCTGGTTTCTCAGTATATTTCCTAGTAGAGGTTTGAAGTTCCTGCAGTTTTCACTGCAAATCCGAGTTGGAGCGACTACCTGCCCGTATATATGTATGGAATGGAGTTTGCAACTGAAAAGAAACTTTGTGTTCCCAACAAGCAAGTTGAAGGATGGCTTTGACACACAATTATCTCTCAGAACTGAGCAAGTGGAGAGACGTTCGTTCATCTAGCACCAAGTGAATGGGTTGCATTAGACACTTTTTCTCTGCTTTCTCAGTCTGTTTCCTAGTGCCGGTTTGAATTTCCTGCAGTTTTCTCTGTAAACCCGAGTTGGAGCTATTACCTACCCATATATATGTATGGTGTGGATTTTGCAACTGAAAAGAATCTTTGTGTTCCCAACAAGCTAGGTGAAGTTCGGCTTTCACACACACTTATCTCTCAGAACTGAGCAAGTGAGAGACGTTCGTTCATCTAGCACAAAGGGAACGGATTGCAGGAGACACTTTTTCTCTGCTTTCTCATTCTGTTTCCTTGTGCCGGTTTGAAGTTCCTGCAGATTTCACTGTAAAACCGAGTTTTAGTTAGTACCTCCCCATATATATGTATGGAATGGAGTTTGCAACTGAAAAGAAACTTTGTGTTCCCAACAAGCTAGGTGAAGGTCGGCTTTCACACACAATTATCTCTCAGAACTGAGCAAGTGGAGAGACGTTCGTTCATCTAGCACCAAGGGAACGGGTTGCAGGAAAACCTTTTTCTCTGCATTCTCAGTCTGATTCCTAGTGCCGGTTTGATGTTCCTGCAGTTTTCACTGTAAAACCGAGTTGGAGCTAGTACCTCCCCATATATATGTATGGAATGGAGTTTGCAACTGAAAAGAAACTTTGTGTTCCCAACAAGCTAGGTGAAGGACGGCTTTCACACACACATATCTCTCAGAACTGAGCAAGTGGAGAGACGTTCGTTCATCTAGCACCAAGGGAACGGGTTGCAGGAGACACTTTTTCTCTGCTTTCTCAGTCTGTTTCCTAGTGCCGGTTTGAAGTTCCTGCAGTTTTCACTGTAAAACCGAGTTGGAGCTAGTACCTCCCCATATATATGTATGGAATGGAGTTTGCAACTGAAAAGAAACTTTGTGTTCCCAACAAGCTAGGTGAAGTATGGCTTTCACACACACTTATCTCTCAGAACTGAGCAAGTGGAGAGACGTTCGTTCATCTAGCACAAAGGGAACGGGTTGCAGGAGACACTTTTTCTCTGCTTTCTCATTCTGTTTCCTAGTGCCGGTTTGAAGTTCCTGCAGTTTTCACTGTAAAACCGAGTTGGAGCTAATACCTCCCCATATATATGTATGGAATGGAGTTTGCAACTGCAAAGAAACTTTGTGTTCCCAACAAGCTGGTTGAAGGACGGCTTTGACACACACTTATCTCTCAGAACTGAGCAAGTGGAGAGACGTTCGTTCAACTAGCACCAAGGGAACGGGTTGCAGGGGCCACTTTTTCTCTGCTTTCTCAGTCTGTTCCCTAGTGCCGGTTTGAAGTTCCTGCAGTTTTCACTGTAAAACCGAGTTGGAGCTAGTACCTCCACATGTATATGAATGGAATGGATTTTGCAACTGAAAAGAAACTTTGTGTTCCCAAAAAGCTAGGTGAAGGACGGCTTTCACACACACATATCTCTCAGAACTGAGCAAGTGGAGAGACGTTCGTTCATCTAGCACCAAGGGAACGGGTTGCAGGAGACACTTTTTCTCTGCTTTCTCAGTCTGTTTCCTAGTGCCGGTTTGAAGTTCCTGCAGTTTTCACTGTAAAACCGAGTTGGAGTTAGTACCTCCCCATATATATGTATGGAATGGAGTTTGCAACTGAAAATAAACTTTGTGTTCCCAACAAGCTAGGTGAAGTACGGCTTTCACACACACTTATCTCTCAGAACTGAGCAAGTGGAGAGACGTTCGTTCATCTAGCACAAAGGGAACGGTTTGCAGGAGACACTTTTTCTCTGCTTTCTCATTCTGTTTCCTAGTGCCGGTTTGAAGTTCCTGCAGTTTTCACTGTAAAACCGAGTTGGAGCTAGTACTTCCCCATATATATGTATGGAATGGGGTTTGCAACTGAAAAGAAACTTTGTGTTCCCAACAAGCTAGGTGAAGTTCGGCTTTCACACACACTTATCTCTCAGAACTGAGCAAGTGGAGAGACGTTCGTTCATCTAGCACCAAGGGAACGGGTTGCAGGAGACACTTTTTCTCTGCTTTCTCAGTCTGTTTCCTAGTGCCGGTTTGAAGTTCCTGCAGTTTTCACTGTAAAACCGAGTTGGAGCTAGTACCTCCCCATATATATGTATGGAATGGAGTTTGCAACTGAAAAGAAACTTTGTGTTCCCAACAAGCTAGGTGAAGGATGGCTTTCACACACACTTATCTCTCAGAACTGAGCAAGTGGAGAGACGTTCGTTCATCTAGCACAAAGGGAACGGGTTGCAGGAGACACTTTTTCTCTGCTTTCTCATTCTGTTTCCTTGTGCCGGTTTGAAGTTCCTGCAGTTTTCACTGTAAAACCGAGTTGGAGCTAGTACCTCCCCATATATATGTATGGAATGGAGTTTGCAACTGCAAAGAAACTTTGTGTTCCCAACAAGCTGGTTGAAGGACGGCTTTGACACACACTTATCTCTCAGAACTGAGCAAGTGGAGAGACGTTCGTTCAACTAGCACCAAGGGAACGGGTTGCAGGGGCCACTTTTTCTCTGCTTTCTCAGTCTGTTCCCTAGTGCCGGTTTGAAGTTCCTGCAGTTTTCACTGTAAAACCGAGTTGGAGCTAGTACCTCCACATGTATATGAATGGAATGGATTTTGCAACTGAAAAGAAACTTTGTGTTCCCAAAAAGCTAGGTGAAGGACGGCTTTCACACACACATATCTCTCAGAACTGAGCAAGTGGAGAGACGTTCGTTCATCTAGCACCAAGGGAACGGGTTGCAGGAGACACTTTTTCTCTGCTTTCTCAGTCTGTTTCCTAGTGCCGGTTTGAAGTTCCTGCAGTTTTCACTGTAAAACCGAGTTGGAGTTAGTACCTCCCCATATATATGTATGGAATGGAGTTTGCAACTGAAAATAAACTTTGTGTTCCCAACAAGCTAGGTGAAGTACGGCTTTCACACACACTTATCTCTCAGAACTGAGCAAGTGGAGAGACGTTCGTTCATCTAGCACAAAGGGAACGGTTTGCAGGAGACACTTTTCTCTGCTTTCTCATTCTGTTTCCTAGTGCCGGTTTGAAGTTCCTGCAGTTTTCACTGTAAAACCGAGTTGGAGCTAGTACTTCCCCATATATATGTATGGAATGGGGTTTGCAACTGAAAAGAAACTTTGTGTTCCCAACAAGCTAGGTGAAGGTCGGCTTTCACACACACTTATCTCTCAGAACTGAGCAAGTGGAGAGACGTTCGTTCAACTAGCACCAAGGGAACGGGTTGCAGGGGCCAGTTTTTCTCTGCTTTCTCAGTCTGTTTCCTAGTGCCGGTTTGAAGTTCCTGCAGTTTTCACTGTAAAACCGAGTTGGAGCTAGTACCTCCACATGTATATGAATGGAATGGATTTTGCAACTGAAAAGAAACTTTGTGTTCCCAAAAAGCTAGGTGAAGGACGGCTTTCACACACACTTATCTCTCAGAACTGAGCAAGTGGATAGACGTTCGTTCATCTAGCACGAAGGGAACGGGATGCAGGAGACACTATTTCTCTGCTTTCTTAGTCTGTTTCCTAGTGCCGGTTTGAAGTTCTTGCAGTTTTCACTGTAAAACCGAGTTGGAGCTAGTACCTCCCCATATATATGTATGGAATGGAGTTTGCAACTGAAAAGAAACTTTGTGTTCCCAACAAGCTAGGTGAAGGACGGCTTTCACACACACTTATCTCTCAGAACTGAGCAAGTGGAGAGACGTTCGTTCATCTAGCACCAAGGGAACGGGTTGCAGGAGACACTTTTTCTCTGCTTTCTCAGTCTGTTTCCTAGTGTCGGTTTGAAGTTCCTGCAGTTTTCACTGTAAAACCGAGTTTGAGCTAGTACCTGCCCATATATATGTAGGGAATGGACTTTGCAACTGAAAAAAAACTTTGTGTACCCAATAAGCTAGGTGAAGGACGGCTTTCAAACACACTTATCTCTCAGAACTGAGCAAGAGGAGATACGTTCGTTCATCTAGCACCAAGGGAACGGGTTGCAGTAGACAATTTTTCTCTGCTTTCTCAGTCTGTTTCCTAGTGCCGGTTTGAAGTTCCTGCAGTTTTCACTGTAAAACCGCTTTGGAGGTAGTACCTCCCCATATATATGTATGGAATGGAGTTTGCAACTGAAAAGAAACTTTGTGTTCCCAACAATCTAGGTGAAGAACGGCTTTCACACACACTTATCTCTCAGAACTGAGCAAGTGGAGAGACGTTCGTTCATCTAGCACCAAGGGAACGGGTTGCAGGAAAACCTTTTTCTCTGCATTCTCAGTCTGATTCCTAGTGCCGGTTTGATGTTCCTGCAGTTTTCACTGTAAAACCGAGTTGGAGCTAGTACCTCCCCATATATATGTATGGAATGGAGTTTGCAACTGAAAAGAAACTTTGTGTTCCCAACAAGCTAAGTGAAGGACGGCTTTCACACACACATATCTCTCAGAACTGAGCAAGTGGAGAGACGTTCGTTCATCTAGCACCAAGGGAACGGGTTGCAGGAGACACTTTTTCTCTGCTTTCTCAGTCTGTTTCCTAGTGCCGGTTTGAAGTTCCTGCAGTTTTCACTGTAAAACCGAGTTGGAGCTAGTACCTCCCCATATATATGTATGGAATGGAGTTTGCAACTGCAAAGAAACTTTGTGTTCCCAACAAGCTGGTTGAAGGACGGCTTTGACACACACTTATCTCTCAGAACTGAGCAAGTGGAGAGACGTTCGTTCAACTAGCACCAAGGGAACGGGTTGCAGGGGCCACTTTTTCTCTGCTTTCTCAGTCTGTTCCCTAGTGCCGGTTTGAAGTTCCTGCAGTTTTCACTGTAAAACCGAGTTGGAGCTAGTACCTCCACATGTATATGAATGGAATGGATTTTGCAACTGAAAAGAAACTTTGTGTTCCCAAAAAGCTAGGTGAAGGACGGCTTTCACACACACATATCTCTCAGAACTGAGCAAGTGGAGAGACGTTCGTTCATCTAGCACCAAGGGAACGGGTTGCAGGAGACACTTTTTCTCTGCTTTCTCAGTCTGTTTCCTAGTGCCGGTTTGAAGTTCCTGCAGTTTTCACTGTAAAACCGAGTTGGAGTTAGTACCTCCCCATATATATGTATGGAATGGAGTTTGCAACTGAAAATAAACTTTGTGTTCCCAACAAGCTAGGTGAAGTACGGCTTTCACACACACTTATCTCTCAGAACTGAGCAAGTGGAGAGACGTTCGTTCATCTAGCACAAAGGGAACGGTTTGCAGGAGACACTTTTCTCTGCTTTCTCATTCTGTTTCCTAGTGCCGGTTTGAAGTTCCTGCAGTTTTCACTGTAAAACCGAGTTGGAGCTAGTACTTCCCCATATATATGTATGGAATGGGGTTTGCAACTGAAAAGAAACTTTGTGTTCCCAACAAGCTAGGTGAAGGTCGGCTTTCACACACACTTATCTCTCAGAACTGAGCAAGTGGAGAGACGTTCGTTCAACTAGCACCAAGGGAACGGGTTGCAGGGGCCAGTTTTTCTCTGCTTTCTCAGTCTGTTTCCTAGTGCCGGTTTGAAGTTCCTGCAGTTTTCACTGTAAAACCGAGTTGGAGCTAGTACCTCCACATGTATATGAATGGAATGGATTTTGCAACTGAAAAGAAACTTTGTGTTCCCAAAAAGCTAGGTGAAGGACGGCTTTCACACACACTTATCTCTCAGAACTGAGCAAGTGGATAGACGTTCGTTCATCTAGCACGAAGGGAACGGGATGCAGGAGACACTATTTCTCTGCTTTCTTAGTCTGTTTCCTAGTGCCGGTTTGAAGTTCTTGCAGTTTTCACTGTAAAACCGAGTTGGAGCTAGTACCTCCCCATATATATGTATGGAATGGAGTTTGCAACTGAAAAGAAACTTTGTGTTCCCAACAAGCTAGGTGAAGGACGGCTTTCACACACACTTATCTCTCAGAACTGAGCAAGTGGAGAGACGTTCGTTCATCTAGCACCAAGGGAACGGGTTGCAGGAGACACTTTTTCTCTGCTTTCTCAGTCTGTTTCCTAGTGTCGGTTTGAAGTTCCTGCAGTTTTCACTGTAAAACCGAGTTTGAGCTAGTACCTGCCCATATATATGTAGGGAATGGACTTTGCAACTGAAAAAAAACTTTGTGTACCCAATAAGCTAGGTGAAGGACGGCTTTCAAACACACTTATCTCTCAGAACTGAGCAAGAGGAGATACGTTCGTTCATCTAGCACCAAGGGAACGGGTTGCAGTAGACAATTTTTCTCTGCTTTCTCAGTCTGTTTCCTAGTGCCGGTTTGAAGTTCCTGCAGTTTTCACTGTAAAACCGCTTTGGAGGTAGTACCTCCCCATATATATGTATGGAATGGAGTTTGCAACTGAAAAGAAACTTTGTGTTCCCAACAATCTAGGTGAAGAACGGCTTTCACACACACTTATCTCTCAGAACTGAGCAAGTGGAGAGACGTTCGTTCATCTAGCACCAAGGGAACGGGTTGCAGGAAAACCTTTTTCTCTGCATTCTCAGTCTGATTCCTAGTGCCGGTTTGATGTTCCTGCAGTTTTCACTGTAAAACCGAGTTGGAGCTAGTACCTCCCCATATATATGTATGGAATGGAGTTTGCAACTGAAAAGAAACTTTGTGTTCCCAACAAGCTAAGTGAAGGACGGCTTTCACACACACATATCTCTCAGAACTGAGCAAGTGGAGAGACGTTCGTTCATCTAGCACCAAGGGAACGGGTTGCAGGAGACACTTTTTCTCTGCTTTCTCAGTCTGTTTCCTAGTGCCGGTTTGAAGTTCCTGCAGTTTTCACTGTAAAACCGAGTTGGAGCTAGTACCTCCCCATATATATGTATGGAATGGAGTTTGCAACTGAAAAGAAACTTTGTGTTCCCAACAAGCTAGGTGAAGGACGGCTTTCACACACACTTATCTCTCAGAACTGAGGAAGTGGAGAGACGTTCGTTCATTTAGCACAAAGGGAACGGGTTGCAGGAGACACTTTTTCTCTGCTTTCTCATTCTGTTTCCTAGTGCCGGTTTGAAGTTCCTGCAGTTTTCACTGTAAAACCGAGTTGGAGCTAGTACCTCCCCATATATATGTATGGAATGGAGTTTGCAACTGAAAAGAAACTTTGTGTTCCCAACAAGCTAGGTGAAGGTCGGCTTTCACACACACTTATCTCTCAGAACTGAGCAAGTGGATAGACGTTCGTTCAACTAGCACCAAGGGAACGGGTTGCAGGGGCCACTTTTTCTCTGCTTTCTCAGTCTGTTTCCTAGTGCCGGTTTGAAGTTCCTGCAGTTTTCACTGTAAAACCGAGTTGGAGCTAGTACCTCCACATGTATATGAATGGAATGGATTTTGCAACTGAAAAGAAACTTTGTGTTCCCAACAATCTAGGTGAAGAACGGCTTTCACACACACTTATCTCTCAGAACTGAGCAAGTGGAGAGACATTCGTTCATCTAGCACCAAGGGAACGGGTTGCAGGAGACACTTTTTCTCTGCTTTCTCAGTCTGTTTCCTAGTGCCCGTTTGAAGTTCCTGCAGTTTTCACTGTAAACCGAGTTGGAGCTTGTACCTCCCCTTATATATGTATGGAATGGAGTTTGCAACTGAAAAGAAACTTTGTGTTCCCAACAAGCTAGGTGAAGGACGGCTTTCACACACACTTATCTCTCAGAACTGAGCAAGTGCAGAGACGTTCGTTCATCTAGCACCAAGGGAACGGGTTGCAGGGCACACTTATTCTCTGCTTTCTCAGTCTGTTTCCTAGTGTCGGTTTGAAGTTCCTGCAGTTTTCACTGTAAAACCGAGTTGGAGCTTTTACCTCCCCATATATATGTATGGAATGGATTTTGCAACTGAAAAGAAACTTTGTGTTCCCAACAAGCTAGGTGAAGTTCGGCTTTCACACACACTTATCTCTCAGAACTGAGCAAGTGGAGAGACGTTCGTTCACCTAGCACCAAGGGAACGGGTTGCAGGAGACACTTTTTCTCTGGTTTCTCAGTATATTTCCTAGTGCCGGTTTGAAGTTCCTGCAGTTTTCACTGTAAATCCGAGTTGGAGCGTCTACCTGCCCGTATATATGTATGGAATGGAGTTTGCAACTGCAAAGAAACTTTGTGTTCCCAACAAGCTAGTTGAAGGATGGCTTTGACACACACTTATCTCTCAGAACTGAGCAAGTGGAGAGACGTTCGTTCATCTAGCACCAAGTGAATGGGTTGCATTAGACACTTTTTCTCTGCTTTCTCAGTCTGTTTCCTAGTGCCGGTTTGAATTTCCTGCAGTTTTCTCTGTAAACCAGAGTTGGAGCTATTACCTACCCATATATATGTATGGTGTGGATTTTGCAACTGAAAAGAATCTTTGTGTTCCCAACAAGCTAGGTGAAGGTCGGCTTTCACACACACTTATCTCTCAGAACTGAGCAAGTAGAGAGACGTTCGTTCATCTAGCACAAAGGGAACGGATTGCAGGAGACACTTTTTCTCTGCTTTCTCATTCTGTTTCCTTGTGCCGGTTTGAAGTTATTGCAGATTTCACTGTAAAACCGAGTTTTAGTTAGTACCTCCCCATATATATGTATGGAATGGAGTTTGCAACTGAAAAGAAACTTTGTGTTCCCAACAAGCTAGGTGAAGGTCGGCTTTCACACACAATTATCTCTCAGAAATGAGCAAGTGGAGAGACGTTCGTTCATCTAGCACCAAGGGAACGGGTTGCAGGAAAACCTTTTTCTCTGCATTCTCAGTCTGATTCCTAGTGCCGGTTTGATGTTCCTGCAGTTTTCACTGTAAAACCGAGTTGGAGCTAGTACCTCCCCATATATATGTATGGAATGGAGTTTGCAACTGAAAAGAAACTTTGTGTTCCCAACAAGCTAGGTGAAGGACGGCTTTCACACACACATATCTCTCAGAACTGAGCAAGTGGAGAGACGTTCGTTCATCTGGCACCAAGGGAACAGGTTGCAGGAGACATTTTTTCTCTGCTTTCTCAGTCTGTTTCCTAGTGCCGGTTTGAAGTTCCTGCAGTTTTCACTGTAAATCCGAGTTGGAGCTAGTACCTCCCCATATATATGTATGGAATGGAGTTTGCAACTGAAAAGAAACTTTGTGTTCCCAACAAGCTAGGTGAAGGATGGCTTTCACACACACTTATCTCTCAGAACTGAGCAAGTGGAGAGACGTTCGTTCATCTAGCACCAAGTGAATGGGTTGCATTAGACACTTTTTCTCTGCTTTCTCAGTCTGTTTCCTAGTGCCGGTTTGAATTTCCTGCAGTTTTCTCTGTAAACCCGAGTTGGAGCTATTACATACCCATATATATGTATGGTGTGGATTTTGCAACTGAAAAGAATCTTTGTGTTCCCAACAAGCTAGGTGAAGGTCGGCTTTCACACACACTTATCTCTCAGAACTGAGCAAGTAGAGAGACGTTCGTTCATCTAGCACAAAGGGATCGGATTGCAGGAGACACTTTTTCTCTGCTTTCTCATTCTGTTTCCTTGTGCCGGTTTGAAGTTATTGCAGATTTCACTGTAAAACCGAGTTTTAGTTAGTACCTCCCCATATATATGTATGGAATGGAGTTTGCAACTGAAAAGAAACTTTGTGTTCCCAACAAGCTAGGTGAAGGTCGGCTTTCACACACAATTATCTCTCAGAAATGAGCAAGTGGAGAGACGTTCGTTCATCTAGCACCAAGGGAACGGGTTGCAGGAAAACCTTTTTCTCTGCATTCTCAGTCTGATTCCTAGTGCCGGTTTGATGTTCCTGCAGTTTTCACTGTAAAACCGAGTTGGAGCTAGTACCTCCCCATATATATGTATGGAATGGAGTTTGCAACTGAGAAGAATCTTTGTGTTCCCAACAAGCTAGGTGAAGGACGGCTTTCACACACACATATCTCTCAGAACTGAGCAAGTGGAGAGATGTTCGTTCATCTAGCACCAAGGGAACAGGTTGCAGGAGACACTTTTTCTCTGCTTTCTCAGTCTGTTTCCTAGTGCCGGTTTGAAGTTCCTGCAGTTTTCACTGTAAATCCGAGTTGGAGCTAGTACCTCCCCATATATATGTATGGAATGGAGTTTGCAACTGAAAAGAAACTTTGTGTTCCCAACAAGCTAGGTGAAGGATGGCTTTCACACACACTTATCTCTCAGAACTGAGCAAGTGGAGAGACGTTCGTTCATCTAGCACAAAGGGAACGGGTTGCAGGAGACACTTTTTCTCTGCTTTCTCATTCTGTTTCCTAGTGCCGGTTTGAAGTTCCTGCAGTTTTCACTGTAAAACCGAGTTGGAGCTAGTACCTCCCCATATATATGTATGGAATGGAGTTTGCAACTGCAAAGAAACTTTGTGTTCCCAACAAGCTGGTTGAAGGACGGCTTTGACACACACTTATCTCTCAGAACTGAGCAAGTGGAGAGACGTTCGTTCAACTAGCACCAAGGGAACGGTTTGCAGGGGCCACTTTTTCTCTGCTTTCTCAGTCTGTTCCCTAGTGCCGGTTTGAAGTTCCTGCAGTTTTCACTGTAAAACCGAGTTGGAGCTAGTACCTCCACATGTATATGAATGGAATGGATTTTGCAACTGAAAAGAAACTTTGTGTTCCCAAAAAGCTAGGTGAAGGACGGCTTTCACACACACATATCTCTCAGAACTGAGCAAGTGGAGAGACGTTCGTTCATCTAGCACCAAGGGAACGGGTTGCAGGAGACACTTTTTCTCTGCTTTCTCAGTCTGTTTCCTAGTGCCGGTTTGAAGTTCCTGCAGTTTTCACTGTAAAACCGAGTTGGAGTTAGTACCTCCCCATATATATGTATGGAATGGAGTTTGCAACTGAAAAGAAACTTTGTGTTCCCAACAAGCTAGGTGAAGGACGGCTTTCACACACACTTATCTCTCAGAACTGAGCAAGTGGATAGACGTTCGTTCATCTAGCACGAAGGGAACGGGATGCAGGAGACACTTTTTCTCTGCTTTCTCAGTCTGTTTCCTAGTGCCGGTTTGAAGTTCCTGCAGTTTTCACTGTAAAACCGAGTTGGAGCTAGTACCTCCCCATATATATGTATGGAATGGAGTTTGCAACTGAAAAGAAACTTTGTGTTCCCAACAAGCTAGGTGAAGGACGGCTTTCACACACACTTATCTCTCAGAACTGAGCAAGTGGAGAGACGTTCGTTCATCTAGCACCAAGGGAACGGGTTGCAGGAGACACTTTTTCTCTGCTTTCTCAGTCTGTTTCCTAGTGCCGGTTTGAAGTTCCTGCAGTTTTCACTGTAAAACCGAGTTTGAGCTAGTACCTGCCCATATATATGTATGGAATGGACTTTGCAACTGAAAAGAAACTTTGTGTACCCAATAAGCTAGGTGAAGGACGGCTTTCAAACACACTTATCTCTCAGAACTGAGCAAGAGGAGATACGTTCGTTCATCTAGCACCAAGGGAACGGGTTGCAGTAGACACTTTTTCTCTGCTTTCTCAGTCTGTTTCCTAGTGCCGGTTTGAAGTTCCTGCAGTTTTCACTGTAAAACCGCTTTGGAGGTAGTACCTCCCCATATATATGTATGGAATGGAGTTTGCAACTGAAAAGAAACTTTGTGTTCCCAACAATCTAGGTGAAGAACGGCTTTCACACACACTTATCTCTCAGAACTGAGCAAGTGGAGAGACGTTCGTTCATCTAGCACCAAGGGAACGGGTTGCAGGAAAACCTTTTTCTCTGCATTCTCAGTCTGATTCCTAGTGCCGGTTTGATGTTCCTGCAGTTTTCACTGTAAAACCGAGTTGGAGCTAGTACTTCCCCATATATATGTATGGAATGGAGTTTGCAACTGAAAAGAAACTTTGTGTTCCCAACAAGCTAGGTGAAGGACGGCTTTCACACACACATATCTCTCAGAACTGAGCAAGTGGAGAGACGTTCGTTCATCTAGCACCAAGGGAACGGGTTGCAGGAGACACTTTTTCTCTGCTTTCTCAGTCTGTTTCCTAGTGCCGGTTTGAAGTTCCTGCAGTTTTCACTGTAAAACCGAGTTTGAGCTAGTACCTGCCCATATATATGTATGGAATGGAGTTTACAACTGAAAAGAAACTTTGTGTCCTCAATAAGCTAGGTGAAGGACGGCTTTCACACACACTTATCTCTCAGAACTGAGCAAGAGGAGAGACGTTCGTTCATCTAGCACCAAGGGAACGGGTTGCAGGGCACACTTTTTCTCTGCTTTCTCAGTCTGTTTCCTAGTGTCGGTTTGAAGTTCCTGCAGTTTTCACTGTAAACCCGAGTTGGAGCTACTACCTGCCCGTATATATGTATGGAATGGAGTTTGCAACTGCAAAGAAACTTTGTGTTCCCAACAAGCTAGTTGAAGGATGGCTTTGACACACACATATCTCTGAGAACTGAGCAAGTGGAGAGACGTTCGTTCATCTAGCACCAAGTGAATGGGTTGCATTAGACACTTTTTCTCTGCTTTCTCAGTCTGTTTCCTGGTGCCGGTTTGAATTTCCTGCAGTTTTCACTGTAAACCCGAGTTGGAGCTATTACCTACCCATATATATGTATGGTGTGGATTTTGCAACTGAAAAGAATCTTTGTGTTCCCAACAAGCTAGGTGAAGGTCGGCTTTCACACACACTTATCTCCCAGAACTGAGCAAGTGGAGAGACGTTCGTTCATCTAGCACAAAGGGAACGGATTGCAGGAGACACTTTTTCTCTGCTTTCTCATTCTGTTTCCTTGTGCCGGTTAGAAGTTCCTGCAGATTTCACTGTAAAACCGAGTTGGAGCTAGTACCTCCCCATATATATGTATGGAATGGAGTTTGCAACTGAAAAGAAACTTTGTGTTCCCAACAAGATAGGTGAAGGTCGGCTTTCACACACAATTATCTCTCAGAACTGAGCAAGTGGAGAGACGTTCGTTCATCTAGCACCAAGGGAACGGGTTGCAGGAAAACCTTTTCTCTGCATTCTCCGTCTGATTCCTAGTGCCGGTTTGATGTTCCTGCAGTTTTCACTGTAAAACCGAGTTGGAGCTAGTACCTCCCCATATATATGTATGGAATGGAGTTTGCAACTGAAAAGAAACTTTGTGTTCCCAACAAGCTAGGTGAAGGACGGCTTTCACACACACATATCTCTCAGAACTGAGCAAGTGGAGAGACGTTCGTTCATCTAGCACAAAGGGAACGCGTTGCAGGAGACACTTTTTCTCTGCTTTCTCAGTCTGTTTCCTAGTGCCGTTTTGTAGTTCCTGCAGTTTTCACTGTAAAACCGTGTTAGAGTTTTTACCTCCCCATATATATGTATGGAATGGGGTTTGGAACAGAAAAGAAACTTTGTGTTCCCAACAAGCTAGGTGAAGGACGGCTTTCACACACACTTATCTCTCAGAACTGAGCAAGTGGAGAGACGTTCGTTCATCTAGCACAAAGGGAACGGGTTGCAGGAGACACTTTTTCTCTGCTTTCTCATTCTGTTTCCTAGTGCCGGTTTGAAGTTCCTGCAGTTTTCACTGTAAAACCGAGTTGGAGCCAGTACCTCCCCATATACATGTATGGAATGGAGTTTGCATCTGAAAAGAAACTTTGTGTTCCCAACAAGCTAGGTGAAGGACGGCTTTCACACACATTTATCTCTCAGAACTGAGCAAGTGGAGAGACGTTCGTTCATCTAGCACCAAGGGAACGGGTTGCAGGAGACACTTTTTCTCTGCTTTCTCAGTCTGTTTCCTAGTGCCGGTTTGAAGTTCCTGCAGTTTTCACTGTAAAACCGAGTTTGAGCAAGTACCTGCCCATATATATGTATGGAATGGACTTTGCAACTGAAAAGAAACTTTGTGTCCCCAATAAGCTAGGTGAAGGACGGCTTTCACACACACTTATCTCTCAGAACTGAGCAAGAGGAGATACGTTCGTTCATCTAGCACCAAGGGAACGGGTGCAGTAGACACTTTTTCTCTGCTTTCTCAGTCTGTTTCCTAGTGCCGGTTTGAAATTCCTGCAGTTTTCACTGTAAAACCGCTTTTGAGGTAGTACCTCCCCATATATATGTATGGAATGGGGTTTGGAACAGAAAAGAAACTTTGTGTTCCCAACAAGCTAGGTGAAGGACGGCTTTCACACACACTTATCTCTCAGAACTGAGCAAGTGGAGAGACGTTCGTTCATCTAGCACCAAGGGAACGGGTTGCAGGAGACACTTTTTCTCTACTTTCTCAGTCTGTTTCCTAGTGCCGGTTTGAAGTTCCTGCAGTTTTCACTGTAAAACCGAGTTGGAGCTAGTACCTCCCCATATATATGTATGGAATGGAGTTTGCAACTGAAAAGAAACTTTGTGTTCCCAACAAGCTAGGTTAAGGACGGCTTTCACACACACTTATCTCTCAGAACTGAGCAAGTGGAGAGACGTTCGTTCATCTAGCACAAAGGGAACGGGTTGCAGGAGACACTGTTTCTCTGCTTTCTCATTCTGTTTCCTAGTGCCGGTTTGAAGTTCCTGCAGTTTTCACTGTAAAACCGAGTTGGAGCTAGTACCTCCCCATATATATGTATGGAATGGAGTTTGCAACTGAAAAGAAACTTTGTGTTCCCAATAAGCTAGGTGAAGGACGGCTTTCACACACACTTATCTCTCAGAACTGAGCAAGAGGAGAGACGTTCGTTCATCTAGCACCAAGGGAACGGGTTGCAGGAGACACTTTTTCTCTGCTTTCTCAGTCTGTTTCCTAGTGCCGGTTGGAAGTTCCTGCAGTTTTCAATGTAAAACCGATTTTGAGCTAGTACCTGCCCATATATATGTATGGAATGGAGTTTACAACTGAAAAGAAACTTTGTGTTCCCAACAAGCTAGGTGAAGGACGGCTTTCACACACACATATCTCTCAGAACTGAGCAAGTGGAGAGACGTTCGTTCATCTAGCACCAAGGGAACGGGTTGCAGGAGACACTTTTTCTCTGCTTTCTCAGTCTGTTTCCTAGTGCCGGTTTGAAGTTCCTGCAGTTTTCACTGTAAAACCGAGTTGGAGCTAGTACCTCCCCATATATATGTATGGAATGGAGTTTGCAACTGAAAAGAAACTTTGTGTTCCCAACAAGCTAGGTGAAGGACGGCTTTCACACACACTTATCTCTCAGAACTGAGCAAGTGTAGAGACGTTCGTTCATCTAGCACAAAGGGAACGGGTTGCAGGAGACACTTTTTCTCTGCTTTCTCATTCTGTTTCCTAGTGCCGGTTTGAAGTTCCTGCAGTTTTCACTGTAAAACCGAGTTGGAGCTTGTACCTCCCCATATATATGTATGGAATGGAGTTTGATACTGAAAAGAAACTTTGTGTTACCAACAAGCTAGGTGAAGGTCGGCTTCAACACATTTATCTCTCAGAACTGAGCAAGTGGAGAGACGTTCGTTCAACCAGAACCAAGGGAACGGGTTGCAGGGGCCACTATTTCTCTGCTTTCTCAGTCTGTTTCCTAGTGCCGGTTTGAAGTTCCTGCAGTTTTCACTGTAAAACCGAGTTGGAGCTTGTACCTCCACATGTATATGAATGGAATGGATTTTGCAACTGAAAAGAAACTTTGTGTTCCCAAAAAGCTAGGTGAAGGACGGCTTTCACACACACTTATCTCTCAGAAATGAGCAAGTGGATAGACGTTCGTTCATCTAGCACGAAGGGAACGGGATGCAGGAGACACTTTTTCTCTGCTTTCTTAGTCTGTTTCCTAGTGCCGGTTTGAAGTTCCTGCAGTTTTCACTGTAAAACCGAGTTGGAGCTAGTACCTCCCCATATATATGTATGGAATGGAGTTTGCATCTGAAAAGAAACTTTGTGTTCCCAATAAGCTAGGTGAAGGACGGCTTTCACACACACTTATCTCTCAGAACTGAGCAAGTGGAGAGACGTTCGTTCATCTAGCACCAAGGGAACGGGTTGCAGGAGACACTTTTTCTCTGCTTTCTCAGTCGGTTTCCTAGTGCCGGTTTGAAGTTCCTGCAGTTTTCACTGTAAAACCGAGTTTGAGCTAGTACCTGCCCATATATATGTATGGAATGGACTTTGCAACTGAAAAGAAACTTTGTGTCCCCAATAAGCTAGGTGAAGGACGGCTTTCACACACACTTATCTCTCAGAACTGAGCAAGAGGAGAGACGTTCGTTCATCTAGCACCAAGGGAACGGGTTGCAGTAGACACTTTTTCTCTGCTTTCTCAGTCTGTTTCCTAGTGCCGGTTTGAAGTTCCTGCAGTTTTCACTGTAAAACCGCTTTGGAGGTAGTACCTCCCCATATATATGTATGGAATGGAGTTTGCAACTAAAAAGAAACTTTGTGTTCCCAACAATCTAGGTGAAGAACGGCTTTGACACCCACTTATCTCTCAGAACTGAGCAAGTGGAGAGACGTTCGTTCATCTAGCACCAAGGGAACGGGTTGCAGGAAAACCTTTAGCTCTGCATTCTCAGTCTGATTCCTAGTGCCGGTTTGATGTTCCTGCAGTTTTCACTGTAAAACCGAGTTGGAGCTAGTACTTCCCCATATATATGTATGGAATGGAGTTTGCAACTGAAAAGAAACTTTGTGTTCCCAACAAGCTAGGTGAAGGACGGCTTTCACACACACATATCTCTCAGAACTGAGCAAGTGGAGAGACGTTCGTTCATCTAGCACCAAGGGAACGGGTTGCAGGAGACACTTTTTCTCTGCTTTCTCAGTCGGTTTCCTAGTGCCGGTTTGAAGTTCCTGCAGTTTTCACTGTAAAACCGAGTTTGAGCTAGTACCTGCCCATATATATGTATGGAATGGAGTTTACAACTGAAAAGAAACTTTGTGTCCCCAATAAGCTAGGTGAAGGACGGCTTTCACACACACTTATCTCTCAGAACTGAGCAAGAGGAGAGACGTTCTTTCATCTAGCACCAAGGGAACGGGTTGCAATAGACAATTTTTCTCTGCTTTCTCAGTCTTTTTCCTAGTGCCGGTTTGAAGTTCCTGCAGTTTTCACTGTAAAACCGCTTTGGAGGTAGTACCTCCCCATATATATGTAAGGAATGGAGTTTGCAACTGAAAAGAAACTTTGTTTTCCCAACAATCTAGGTGAAGAACGGCTTTCACACACACTTATCTCTCAGAACTGAGCAAGTGGAGAGACGTTCGTTCATCTAGCACAAAGGGAACGGGTTGCAGGAGACACTTTTTCTCTGCTTTCTCATTCTGTTTCCTAGTGCCGGTTTGAAGTTCCTGCAGTTTTCACTGTAAAACCGAGTTGAAGTTAGTACCTCCCCATATATATGTATGGAATGGAGTTTGCAACTGAAAAGAAACTTTGTGTTCCCAACAAGCTAGGTGAAGGACGGCTTTCACACACACTTATCTCTCAGAACTGAGCAAGTGGAGAGACGTTCGTTCAACTAGCACCAAGGGAACGGGTTGCAGGGGCCACTTTTTCTCTGCTTTCTCAGTCTGTTTCCTAGTGCCGGTTTGAAGTTCCTGCAGTTTTCACTGTAAAACCGAGTTGGAGCTAGTACCTCCACATGTATATGAATGGAATGGATTTTGCAACTGAAAAGAAACTTTGTGTTCCCAAAAAGCTAGGTGAAGGACGGCTTTCACACACACTTATCTCTCAGAACTGAGCAAGTGGAGAGACGTTCGTTCATCTAGCACCAAGGGAACGGGTTGCAGGAGACACTTTTTCTCTGCTTTCTCAGTCTGTTTCCTAGTGCCGGTTTGAAGTTCTTGCAGTTTTCACTGTAAAACCGAGTTTGAGCTAGTACCTGCCCATATATATGTATGGAATGGACTTTGCAACTGAAAAGAAACTTTGTGTCCCCAATAAGCTAGGTGAAGGACGGCTTTCACACACACTTATCTCTCAGAACTGAGCAAGAGGAGATACGTTCGTTCATCTAGCACCAAGGGAACGGGTTGCAGTAGACACTTTTTCTCTGCTTTCTCAGTCTGTTTCCTAGTGCCGGTTTGAAATTCCTGCAGTTTTCACTGTAAAACCGCTTTTGAGGTAGTACCTCCCCATATATATGTATGGAATGGAGTTTGCAACTGAAAAGAATCTTTGTGTTCCCAACAATCTAGGTGAAGAACGGCTTTCACACACACTTATCTCTCAGAACTGAGCAAGTGGAGAGACGTTCGTTCATCTAGCACCAAGGGAACGGGTTGCAGGAAAACCTTTTTATCTGCATTCTCAGTCTGATTCCTAGTGCCGGTTTGATGTTCCTGCAGTTTTTACTGTAAAACCGAGTTGGAGCTAGTACCTCCCCATATATATGTATGGAATGGATTTTGCAACTGAAAAGAAACTTTGTGTTCCCAAAAAGCTAGGTGAAGGACGGCTTTCACACACACTTATCTCTCAGAAATGAGCAAGTGGATAGACGTTCGTTCATCTAGCACGAAGGGAACGGGATGCAGGAGACACTTTTTCTCTGCTTTCTTAGTCTGTTTCCTAGTGCCGGTTTGAAGTTCCTGCAGTTTTCACTGTAAAACCGAGTTGGAGCTAGTACCTCCCCATATGTATGTATGGAATGGAGTTTGCATCTGAAAAGAAACTTTGTGTTCCCAATAAGCTAGGTGAAGGACGGCTTTCACACACACTTATCTCTCAGAACTGAGCAAGTGGAGAGACGTTCGTTCATCTAGCACCAAGGGAACGGGTTGCAGGAGACACTTTTTCTCTGCTTTCTCAGTCGGTTTCCTAGTGCCGGTTTGAAGTTCCTGCAGTTTTCACTGTAAAACCGAGTTTGAGCTAGTACCTGCCCATATATATGTATGGAATGGACTTTGCAACTGAAAAGAAACTTTGTGTCCCCAATAAGCTAGGTGAAGGACGGCTTTCACACACACTTATCTCTCAGAACTGAGCAAGAGGAGAGACGTTCGTTCATCTAGCACCAAGGGAACGGGTTGCAGGAGACACTTTTTCTCTGCTTTCTCAGTCTGTTTCCTAGTGCCGGTTTGAAGTTCCTGCAGTTTTCACTGTAAAACCGCTTTGGAGGTAGTACCTCCCCATATATATGTATGGAATGGAGTTTGCAACTAAAAAGAAACTTTGTGTTCCCAACAATCTAGGTGAAGAACGGCTTTGACACACACTTATCTCTCAGAACTGAGCAAGTGGAGAGACGTTCGTTCATCTAGCACCAAGGGAACGGGTTGCAGGAAAACCTTTAGCTCTGCATTCTCAGTCTGATTCCTAGTGCCGGTTTGATGTTCCTGCAGTTTTCACTGTAAAACCGAGTTGGAGCTAGTACTTCCCCATATATATGTATGGAATGGAGTTTGCAACTGAAAAGAAACTTTGTGTTCCCAAC
Organism: Camelus bactrianus; assembly: GCF_048773025.1. Classification (NCBI taxonomy): domain Eukaryota; kingdom Metazoa; phylum Chordata; class Mammalia; order Artiodactyla; family Camelidae; genus Camelus; species Camelus bactrianus. The sequence goes on along the minus strand of NC_133542.1, from coordinate 78,548,527 downwards.
AAGCTAGGTGAAGGACGGCTTTCACACACACATATCTCTCAGAACTGAGCAAGTGGAGAGACGTTCGTTCATCTAGCACCAAGGGAACGGGTTGCAGGAGACACTTTTTCTCTGCTTTCTCAGTCTGTTTCCTAGTGCCGGTTTGAAGTTCCTGCAGTTTTCACTGTAAAACCGAGTTTGAGCTAGTACCTGCCCATATATATGTATGGAATGGAGTTTACAACTGAAAAGAAACTTTGTGTCCCCAATAAGCTAGGTGAAGGACGGCTTTCACACACACTTATCTCTCAGAACTGAGCAAGAGGAGAGACGTTCTTTCATCTAGCACCAAGGGAACGGGTTGCAGTAGACAATTTTTCTCTGCTTTCTCAGTCTTTTTCCTAGTGCCGGTTTGAAGTTCCTGCAGTTTTCACTGTAAAACCGCTTTGGAGGTAGTACCTCCCCATATATATGTAAGGAATGGAGTTTGCAACTGAAAAGAAACTTTGTTTTCCCAACAATCTAGGTGAAGAACGGCTTTCACACACACTTATCTCTCAGAACTGAGCAAGTGGAGAGACGTTCGTTCATCTAGCACAAAGGGAACGGGTTGCAGGAGACACTTTTTCTCTGCTTTCTCATTCTGTTTCCTAGTGCCGGTTTGAAGTTCCTGCAGTTTTCACTGTAAAACCGAGTTGAAGTTAGTACCTCCCCATATATATGTATGGAATGGAGTTTGCAACTGAAAAGAAACTTTGTGTTCCCAACAAGCTAGGTGAAGTACGGCTTTCACACACACTTATCTCTCAGAACTGAGCAAGTGGAGAGACGTTCGTTCAACTAGCACCAAGGGAACGGGTTGCAGGGGCCACTTTTTCTCTGCTTTCTCAGTCTGTTTCCTAGTGCCGGTTTGAAGTTCCTGCAGTTTTCACTGTAAAACCGAGTTGGAGCTAGTACCTCCACATGTATATGAATGGAATGGATTTTGCAACTGAAAAGAAACTTTGTGTTCCCAAAAAGCTAGGTGAAGGACGGCTTTCACACACACTTATCTCTCAGAACTGAGCAAGTGGAGAGACGTTCGTTCATCTAGCACCAAGGGAACGGGTTGCAGGAGACACTTTTTCTCTGCTTTCTCAGTCTGTTTCCTAGTGCCGGTTTGAAGTTCTTGCAGTTTTCACTGTAAAACCGAGTTTGAGCTAGTACCTGCCCATATATATGTATGGAATGGACTTTGCAACTGAAAAGAAACTTTGTGTCCCCAATAAGCTAGGTGAAGGACGGCTTTCACACACACTTATCTCTCAGAACTGAGCAAGAGGAGATACGTTCGTTCATCTAGCACCAAGGGAACGGGTTGCAGTAGACACTTTTTCTCTGCTTTCTCAGTCTGTTTCCTAGTGCCGGTTTGAAATTCCTGCAGTTTTCACTGTAAAACCGCTTTTGAGGTAGTACCTCCCCATATATATGTATGGAATGGAGTTTGCAACTGAAAAGAATCTTTGTGTTCCCAACAATCTAGGTGAAGAACGGCTTTCACACACACTTATCTCTCAGAACTGAGCAAGTGGAGAGACGTTCGTTCATCTAGCACCAAGGGAACGGGTTGCAGGAAAACCTTTTTATCTGCATTCTCAGTCTGATTCCTAGTGCCGGTTTGATGTTCCTGCAGTTTTTACTGTAAAACCGAGTTGGAGCTAGTACCTCCCCATATATATGTATGGAATGGAGTTTGCAACTGAAAAGAAACTTTGTGATCCCAACAAGCTAGGTGAAGGACGGCTTTCACACACACATATATCTCAGAACTGAGCAAGTGGAGAGACGTTCGTTCATCTAGCACCAAGGGAACGGGTTGCAGGAGACACTTTTTCTCTACTTTCTCAGTCTGTTTCCTAGTGCCGGTTTGAAGTTCCTGCAGTTTTCACTGTAAAACCGAGTTGGAGCTAGTACCTCCCCATATATATGTATGGAATGGAGTTTGCAACTGAAAAGAAACTTTGTGTTCCCAACAAGCTAGGTGAAGGACGGCTTTCACACACACTTATCTCTCAGAACTGAGCAAGTGGAGAGACGTTCGTTCATCTAGCACATAGGGAACGGGTTGCAGGAGACACTTTTTCTCTGCTTTCTCATTCTGTTTCCTAGTGCCGGTGTGACGTTCCTGCAGTTTTCACTGTAAAACCGAGTTGGAGCTAGTACCTCCCCATATATATGTATGGAATGGAGTTTGCAACTGAAAAGAAACTTTGTGTTCCCAATAAGCTAGGTGAAGGACGGCTTTCACACACACTTATCTCTCAGAACTGAGCAAGAGGAGAGACGTTCGTTCATCTAGCACCAAGGGAACGGGTTGCAGGAGACACTTTTTCTCTGCTTTCTCAGTCTGTTTCCTAGTGCCGGTTGGAAGTTCCTGCAGTTTTCAATGTAAAACCGATTTTGAGCTAGTACCTGCCCATATATATGTATGGAATGGAGTTTACAACTGAAAAGAAACTTTGTGTTCCCAACAAGCTAGGTGAAGGACGGCTTTCACACACACATATCTCTCAGAACTGAGCAAGTGGAGAGACGTTCGTTCATCTAGCACCAAGGGAACGGGTTGCAGGAGACACTTTTTCTCTGCTTTCTCAGTCTGTTTCCTAGTGCCGGTTTGAAGTTCCTGCAGTTTTCACTGTAAAAACCAGTTGGAGCTAGTACCTCCCCATAAATATGTATGGAATGGAGTTTGCAACTGAAAAGAAACTTTGTGTTCCCAACAAGCTAGGTGAAGGCGGCTTTCACACACACTTATCTCTCAGAACTGAGCAAGTGTAGAGACGTTCGTTCATCTAGCACAAAGGGAACGGGTTGCAGGAGACACTTTTTCTCTGCTTTCTCATTCTGTTTCCTAGTGCCGGTTTGAAGTTCCTGCAGTTTTCACTGTAAAACCGAGTTGGAGCTTGTACCTCCCCATATATATGTATGGAATGGAGTTTGAAACTGAAAAGAAACTTTGTGTTACCAACAAGCTAGGTGAAGGTCGGCTTTCACACACTTATCTCTCAGAACTGAGCAAGTGGAGAGACGTTCGTTCAACCAGAACCAAGGGAACGGGTTGCAGGGGCCACTATTTCTCTGCTTTCTCAGTCTGTTTCCTAGTGCCGGTTTGAAGTTCCTGCAGTTTTCACTGTAAAACCGAGTTGGAGCTTGTACCTCCACATGTATATGAATGGAATGGATTTTGCAACTGAAAAGAAACTTTGTGTTCCCAAAAAGCTAGGTGAAGGACGGCTTTCACACACACTTATCTCTCAGAACTGAGCAAGTGGATAGACGTTCGTTCATCTAGCACGAAGGGAACGGGATGCAGGAGACACTTTTTCTCTGCTTTCTTAGTCTGTTTCCTAGTGCCGGTTTGAAGTTCCTGCAGTTTTCACTGTAAAACCGAGTTGGAGCTAGTACCTCCCCATATATATGTATGGAATGGAGTTTGCATCTGAAAAGAAACTTTGTGTTCCCAACAAGCTAGGTGAAGGACGGCTTTCACACACACTTATCTCTCAGAACTGAGCAAGTGGAGAGACGTTCGTTCATCTAGCACCAAGGGAACGGGTTGCAGGAGACACTTTTTCTCTGCTTTCTCATTCGGTTTCCTAGTGCCGGTTTGAAGTTCCTGCAGTTTTCACTGTAAAACCGAGTTTGAGCTAGTACCTGCCCATATATATGTATGGAATGGACTTTGCAACTGAAAAGAAACTTTGTGTCCCCAATAAGCTAGGTGAAGGACGGCTTTCACACACACTTATCTCTCAGAACTGAGCAAGAGGAGAGACGTTCGTTCATCTAGCACCAAGGGAACGGGTTGCAGTAGACACTTTTTCTCTGCTTTCTCAGTCTGTTTCCTAGTGCCGGTTTGAAGTTCCTGCAGTTTTCAATGTAAAACCGCTTTGGAGGTAGTACCTCCCCATATATATGTATGGAATGGAGTTTGCAACTAAAAAGAAACTTTGTGTTCCCAACAATCTAGGTGAAGAACGGCTTTCACACACACTTATCTCTCAGAACTGAGCAAGTGGAGAGACGTTCGTTCATCTAGCACCAAGGGAACGGGTTGCAGGAAAACCTTTAGCTCTGCATTCTCAGTCTGATTCCTAGTGCCGGTTTGATGTTCCTGCAGTTTTCACTGTAAAACCGAGTTGGAGCTAGTACTTCCCCATTTATATGTATGGAATGGAGTTTGCAACTGAAAAGAAACTTTGTGTTCCCAACAAGCTAGGTGAAGGACGGCTTTCACACACACATATCTCTCAGAACTGAGCAAGTGGAGAGACGTTCGTTCATCTAGCACCAAGGGAACGGGTTGCAGGAGACACTTTTTCTCTGCTTTCTCAGTCTGTTTCCTAGTGCCGGTTTGAAGTTCCTGCAGTTTTCACTGTAAAACCGAGTTTGAGCTAGTACCTGCCCATATATATGTATGGAATGGAGTTTACAACTGAAAAGAAAGTTTGTGTTCCCAATAAGCTAGGTGAAGGACGGCTTTCACACACACTTATCTCTCAGAACTGAGCAAGAGGAGAGACGTTCTTTCATCTAGCACCAAGGGAACGGGTTGCAGTAGACAATTTTTCTCTGCTTTCTCAGTCTGTTTCCTAGTGCCGGTTTGAAGTTCCTGCAGTTTTCACTGTAAAACCGCTTTGGAGGTAGTACCTCCCCATATATATGTAAGGAATGGAGTTTGCAACTGAAAAGAAACTTTGTTTTCCCAACAATCTAGGTGAAGAACGGCTTTCACACACACTTATCTCTCAGAACTGAGCAAGTGGAGAGACGTTCGTTCATCTAGCACAAAGGGAACGGGTTGCAGGAGACACTTTTTCTCTGCTTTCTCAGTCTGTTTCCTAGTGCCGGTTTGAAGTTCCTGCAGTTTTCACTGTAAAACCGAGTTGAAGCTAGTACCTCCCCATATATATGTATGGAATGGAGTTTGCAACTGAAAAGAAACTTTGTGTTCCCAACAAGCTAGGTGAAGGACGGCTTTCACACACACTTATCTCTCAGAACTGAGCAAGTGGAGAGACGTTCGTTCAACTAGCACCAAGGGAACGGGTTGCAGGGGCCACTTTTTCTCTGCTTTCTCAGTCTGTTTCCTAGTGCCGGTTTGAAGTTCCTGCAGTTTTCACTGTAAAACCGAGTTGGAGCTAGTACCTCCACATGTATATGAATGGAATGGATTTTGCAACTGAAAAGAAACTTTGTGTTCCCAAAAAGCTAGGTGAAGGACGGCTTTCACACACACTTATCTCTCAGAACTGAGCAAGTGGAGAGACGTTCGTTCATCTAGCACCAAGGGAACGGGTTGCAGGAGACACTTTTTCTCTGCTTTCTCAGTCTGTTTCCTAGTGCCGGTTTGAAGTTCCTGCAGTTTTCACTGTAAAACCGAGTTTGAGCTAGTACCTGCCCATATATATGTATGGAATGGAGTTTACAACTGAAAAGAAACTTTGTGTCCTCAATAAGCTAGGTGAAGGACGGCTTTCACACACACTTATCCCTCAGAACTGAGCAAGAGGAGAGACGTTCGTTCATCTAGCACCAAGGGAACGGGTTGCAGGAGACACTTTTTCTCTGCTTTCTCAGTCTGTTTCCTAGTGCCGGTTTGAAGTTCCTGCAGTTTTCACTGTAAAACCGAGTTGGAGCTTGTACCTCCCCTTATATATGTATGGAATGGAGTTTGCAACTGAAAAGAAACTTTGTGTTCCCAACAAGCTAGGTGAAGGACGGCTTTCACACACACTTATCTCTCAGAACTGAGCAAGTGGAGAGACGTTCGTTCATCTAGCACCAAGGGAACGGGTTGCAGGAGACACTTTTTCTCTGCTTTCTCAGTCTGTTTCCTAGTGTCCGTTTGAAGTTCCTGCAGTTTTCACTGTAAAGCCGAGTTGGAGCTTGTACCTCCCCATATATATGTATGGAATGGATTTTGCAACTGAAAAGAAACTTTGTGTTCCCAACAAGCTAGGTGAAGGTCGGCTTTCACACACACTTATCTCTCAGAACTGAGCAAGTGGAGAGACGTTCGTTCACCTAGCACCAAGGGAACGGGTTGCAGGAGACACTTTTTCTCTGGTTTCTCAGTATATTTCCTAGTGCCGGTTTGAAGTTCCTGCAGTTTTCACTGTAAAACCGAGTTGGAGCTACTACCTGCCCGTATATATGTATGGAATGGAGTTTGCAACTGCAAAGAAACTTTGTGTTCCCAACAAGCTAGTTGAAGGATGGCTTTGACACACACTTATCTCTCAGAACTGAGCAAGTGGAGAGACGTTCGTTCATCTAGCACCAAGTGAATGGGTTGCATTAGACACTTTTTCTCTGCTTTCTCACTCTGTTTCCTAGTGCCGGTTTGAATTACCTGCAGTTTTCACTGTAAACCCGAGTTGGAGCTATTACCTACCCATATATATGTATGGTGTGGATTTTGCAACTGAAAAGAATCTTTGTGTTCCCAACAAGCTAGGTGAAGGTCGGCTTTCACACACACTTATCACTCAGAACTGAGCAAGTGGAGAGACGTTCGTTCATCTAGCACAAAGGGAACGGATTGCAGGAGACACTTTTTCTCTGCTTTCTCATTCTGTTTCCTTGTGCCGGTTTGAAGTTCCTGCAGATTTCACTCTAAAACCGAGTTTTAGCTAGTACCTCCCCATATATATGTATGGAATGGAGTTTGCAACTGAAAAGAAACTTTGTGTTCCCAACAAGCTAGGTGAAGTTCGGCTTTCACACACAATTAACTCTCAGAACTGAGCAAGTGGAGAGACGTTCGTTCATCTAGCACCAAGGGAACGGGTTGCAGGAGACACTTTTTCTCTGCTTTCTCAGTCTGTTTCCTAGTGCCGGTTTGAAGTTCCTGCAGTTTTCACTGTAAAACCGAGTTGGAGCTAGTACCTCCCCATATATATGTATGGAATGGAGTTTGCAACTGAAAAGAAACTTTGTGTTCCCAACAAGCTAGGTGAAGGACGGCTTTCACACACACTTATCTCTCAGAACTGAGCAAGTGTAGAGACGTTCGTTCATCTAGCACAAAGGGAACGGGTTGCAGGAGACACTTTTTCTCTGCTTTCTCAGTCTGTTTCCTAGTGCCGGTTTGAAGTTCCTGCAGTTTTCACTGTAAAACCGAGTTGGAGCTTGTACCTCCCCATATATATGTATGGAATGGAGTTTGAAACTAAAAAGAAACTTTGTGTTACCAACAAGCTAGGTGAAGGTCGGCTTTCACACACTTATCTCTCAGAACTGAGCAAGTGGAGAGACGTTCGTTCAACCAGAACCAAGGGAACGGGTTGCAGGGGCCACTATTTCTCTGCTTTCTCAGTCTGTTTCCTAGTGCCGGTTTGAAGTTCCTGCAGTTTTCACTGTAAAACCGAGTTGGAGCTTGTACCTCCACATGTATATGAATGGAATGGATTTTGAAACTGAAAAGAAACTTTGTGTTCCCAAAAAGCTAGGTGAAGGACGGCTTTCACACACACTTATCTCTCAGAACTGAGCAAGTGGATAGACGTTCGTTCATCTAGCACAAAGGGAACGGATTGCAGGAGACACTTTTTCTCTGCTTTCTCACTCTGTTTCCTAGTGCCGGTTTGAATTTCCTGCAGTTTTCACTATAAACCCGAGTTGGAGCTATTACCTACCCATATATATGTATGGTGTGGATTTTGCAACTGAAAAGAATCTTTGTGTTCCCAACAAGCTAGGTGAAGGTCGGCTTTCACACACACTTATCACTCAGAACTGAGCAAGTGGAGAGACGTTCGTTCATCTAGCACAAATGGAACGGATTGCAGGAGACACTTTTTCTCTGCTTTCTCATTCTGTTTCCTTGTGCCGGTTTGAAGTTCCTGCAGATTTCACTCTAAAACCGAATTTTAGCTAGTACCTCCCCATATATATGTATGGAATGGAGTTTGCAACTGAAAAGAAACTTTGTGTTCCCAACAAGCTAGGTGAAGTTCGGCTTTCACACACAATTAACTCTCAGAACTGAGCAAGTGGAGAGACGTTCGTTCATCTAGCACCAAGGGAACGGTTTGCAGGAGACACTTTTTCTCTGCTTTCTCAGTCTGTTTCCTAGTGCCGGTTTGAAGTTCCTGCAGTTTTCACTGTAAAACCGAGTTGGAGCTAGTACCTCCCCATATATATGTATGGAATGGAGTTTGCAACTGAAAAGAAACTTTGTGTTCCCAACAAGCTAGGTGAAGGACGGCTTTCACACACACTTATCTCTCAGAACTGAGCAAGTGTAGAGACGTTCGTTCATCTAGCACAAAGGGAACGGGTTGCAGGAGACACTTTTTCTCTGCTTTCTCATTCTGTTTCCTAGTGCCGGTTTGAAGTTCCTGCAGTTTTCACTGTAAAACCGCGTTGGAGCTTGTACCTCCCCATATATATGTATGGAATGGAGTTTGAAACTGAAAAGAAACTTTGTGTTACCAACAAGCTAGGTGAAGGTCGGCTTTCACACACTTATCTCTCAGAACTGAGCAAGTGGAGAGACGTTCGTTCAACCAGAACCAAGGGAACGGTTTGCAGGGGCCACTATTTCTCTGCTTTCTCAGTCTGTTTCCTAGTGCAGGTTTGAAGTTCCTGCAGTTTTCACTGTAAACCCGAGTTGGAGATTGCACCTCCACATGTATATGAATGGAATGGATTTTGCAACTGAAAAGAAACTTTGTGTTCCCAAAAAGCTAGGTGAAGGACGGCTTTCACACACACTTATCTCTCAGAACTGAGCAAGTGGATAGACGTTCGTTCATCTAGCACGAAGGGAACGGGATGCAGGAGACACTATTTCTCTGCTTTCTTAATCTGTTTCCTAGTGCCGGTTTGAAGTTCCTGCAGTTTTCACTGTAAAACCGAGTTGGAGCTAGTACCTCCCCATATATATGTATGGAATGGAGTTTGCATCTGAAAAGAAACTTTGTGTTCCCAACAAGCTAGGTGAAGGACGGCTTTCACACACACTTATCTCTCAGAACTGAGCAAGTGGAGAGACGTTCGTTCATCTAGCACCAAGGGAACGGGTTGCAGGAGACACTTTTTCTCTGCTTTCTCTGTCGGTTTCCTAATGCCGGTTTGAAGTTCCTGCAGTTTTCACTGTAAAACCGAGTTTGAGCTAGTACCTGCCCATATATATGTATGGAATGGACTTTGCAACTGAAAAGAAACTTTGTGTCCCCAATAAGCTAGGTGAAGGACGGCTTTCACACACACTTATCTCTCAGAACTGAGCAAGAGGAGAGACGTTCGTTCATCTAGCACCAAGGGAACGGGTTGCAGTAGACACTTTTTCTCTGCTTTCTCAGTCTGTTTCCTAGTGCCGGTTTGAAGTTCCTGCAGTTTTCACTGTAAAACCGCTTTGGAGGTAGTACCTCCCCATATATATGTATGGAATGGAGTTTGCAACTAAAAAGAAACTTTGTGTTCCCAACAATCTAGGTGAAGAACGGCTTTCACACACACTTATCTCTCAGAACTGAGCAAGTGGAGAGACGTTCGTTCATCTAGCACCAAGGGAACGGGTTGCAGGAAAACCTTTAGCTCTGCATTCTCAGTCTGATTCCTAGTGCCGGTTTGATGTTCCTGCAGTTTTCACTGTAAAACCGAGTTGGAGCTAGTACTTCCCCATATATATGTATGGAATGGAGTTTGCAACTGAAAAGAAACTTTGTGTTCCCAACAAGCTAGGTGAAGGACGGCTTTCACACACACTTATCTCTCAGAACTGAGCAAGTGGAGAGACGTTCGTTCAACTAGCACCAAGGGAACGGGTTGCAGGGGCCACTTTTTCTCTGCTTTCTCAGTCTGTTTCCTAGTGCCGGTTTGAAGTTCCTGCAGTTTTCACTGTAAAACCGAGTTGGAGCTAGTACCTCCCCATATATATGTATGGAATGGAGTTTGCAACTGAAAAGAAACTTTGTGTTCCCAACAAGCTAGGTGAAGTTCGGCTTTCACACACACTTATCTCTCAGAACTGAGCAAGTGGAGAGACGTTCGTTCAACTAGCACCAAGGGAACGGTTTGCAGGGGCCACTTTTTCTCTGCTTTCTCAGTCTGTTTCCTAGTGCCGGTTTGAAGTTCCTGCAGTTTTCACTGTAAAACCGAGTTGGAGCTAGTACTTCCACATGTATATGAATGGAATGGATTTTGCAACTGAAAAGAAACTTTGTGTTCCCAAAAATCTAGGTGAAGGACGGCTTTCACACACACTTATCTCTCAGAACTGAGCAAGTGGATAGACGTTCGTTCATCTAGCACGAAGGGAACGGGATGCAGGAGACACTTTTTCTCTGCTTTCTTAGTCTCTTTCCTAGTGCCGGTTTGAAGTTCCTGCAGTTTTCACTGTAAAACCGAGTTGGAGCTAGTACCTCCCCATATATATGTATGGAATGGAGTTTGCATCTGAAAAGAAACTTTGTGTTCCCAACAAGCTAGGTGAAGGACGGCTTTCACACACACTTATCTCTCAGAACTGACCAAGTGGAGAGACGTTCGTTCATCTAGCACCAAGGGAACGGGTTGCAGGAGACACTTTTTCTCTGCTTTCTCAGTCTGTTTCCTAGTGCCGGTTTGAAGTTCCTGCAGTTTTCACTGTAAAACCGAGTTTGAGCTAGTACCTGCCCATATATATGTATGGAATGGAGTTTACAACTGAAAAGAAACTTTGTGTCCCCAATAAGCTAGGTGAAGGACGGCTTTCACACACACTTATCTCTCAGAACTGAGCAAGAGGAGAGACGTTCGTTCATCTAGCACCAAGGGAACGGGTTGCAGGAGACACTTTTTCTCTGCTTTCTCAGTCTGTTTCCTAGTGCCGGTTTGAAGTTCCTGCAGTTTTCACTGTAAAACCGCTTTGGAGGTAGTACCTCCCCATATATATGTAAGGAATGGAGATTGCAACTGAAAAGAAACTTTGTTTTCCCAACAATCTAGGTGAAGAACGGCTTTCACACACACTTATCTCTCAGAACTGAGCAAGTGGAGAGACATTCGTTCATCTAGCACCAAGGGAACGGGTTGCAGGAGACACTTTATCTCTGCTTTCTCAGTCTGTTTCCGAGTACCGGTTTGAAGTTCCTGCAGTTTTCACTGTAAAACCGAGTTGGAGCTTGTACCTCCCCTTATATATGTATGGAATGGAGTTTGCAACTTAAAAGAAACTTTGTGTTCCCAACAAGCTAGGTGAAGGACGGCTTTCACACACACTTATCTCTCAGAACTGAGCAAGTGGAGAGACGTTCGTTCATCTAGCACCAAGGGAACGGGTTGCAGGGCACACTTTTTCTCTGCTTTCTCAGTCTGTTTCCTAGTGTCGGTTTGAAGTTCCTGCAGTTTTCACTGTAAAGCCGAGTTGGAGCTAGTACCTCCCCATATATATGTATGGAATGGATTTTGCAACTGAAAAGAAACTTTGTGTTCCCAACAAGCTAGGTGAAGGTCGGCTTTCACACACACTTATCTCTCAGAACTGAGCAAGTGGAGAGACGTTCGTTCATCTAGCACCAAGGGAACGGGTTGCAGGAGACACTTTTTCTCTGATTTCTCAGTATATTTCCTAGTGCCGGTTTGAAGTTCCTGCAGTTTTCACTGTAAAACCGAGTTGGAGCTACTACCTGCCCGTATATATGTATGGAATGGAGTTTGCAACTGCAAAGAAACTTTGTGTTCCCAACAAGCTAGTTGAAGGATGGCTTTGACACACACTTATCTCTCAGAACTGAGCAAGTGGAGAGACGTTCGTTCATCTAGCACCAAGTGAATGGGTTGCATTAGAAACTTTTTCTCTGCTTTCTCACTCTGTTTCCTATTGCCGGTTTGAATTTCCTGCAGTTTTCACTGTAAACCCGAGTTGGAGCTATTACCTACCCATATATATGTATGGTGTGGATTTTGCAACTGAAAAGAATCTTTGTGTTCCCAACAAGCTAGGTGAAGGTCGGTTTTCAGACACACTTATCACTCAGAACTGAGCAAGTGGAGAGACGTTCGTTTATCTAGCACAAAGGGAACGGATTGCAGGAGACACTTTTTCTCTGCTTTCTCATTCTGTTTCCTTGTGCCGGTTTGAAGTTCCTGCAGTTTTCACTGTAAAGCCGAGTTGGAGCTAGTACCTCCCCATATATATGTATGGAATGGATTTTGCAACTGAAAAGAAACTTTGTGTTCCCAACAAGCTAGGTGAAGGTCGGCTTTCACACACACTTATCTCTCAGAACTGAGCAAGTGGAGAGACGTTCGTTCAACTAGCACCAAGGGAACGGTTTGCAGGGGCCACTTTTTCTCTGCTTTCTCAGTCTGTTTCCTAGTGCCGGTTTGAAGTTCCTGCAGTTTTCACTGTAAAACCGAGTTGGAGCTAGTACTTCCACATGTATATGAATGGAATGGATTTTGCAACTGAAAAGAAACTTTGTGTTCCCAAAAATCTAGGTGAAGGACGGCTTTCACACACACTTATCTCTCAGAACTGAGCAAGTGGATAGACGTTCGTTCATCTAGCACGAAGGGAACGGGATGCAGGAGACACTTTTTCTCTGCTTTCTTAGTCTTTTTCCTAGTGCCGGTTTGAAGTTCCTGCAGTTTTCACTGTAAAACCGAGTTGGAGCTAGTACCTCCCCATATATATGTATGGAATGGAGTTTGCATCTGAAAAGAAACTTTGTGTTCCCAACAAGCTAGGTGAAGGACGGCTTTCACACACACTTATCTCTCAGAACTGACCAAGTGGAGAGACGTTCGTTCATCTAGCACCAAGGGAACGGGTTGCAGGAGACACTTTTTCTCTGCTTTCTCAGTCTGTTTCCTAGTGCCGGTTTGAAGTTCCTGCAGTTTTCACTGTAAAACCGAGTTTGAGCTAGTACCTGCCCATATATATGTATGGAATGGAGTTTACAACTGAAAAGAAACTTTGTGTCCCCAATAAGCTAGGTGAAGGACGGCTTTCACACACACTTATCTCTCAGAACTGAGCAAGAGGAGAGACGTTCGTTCATCTAGCACCAAGGGAACGGGTTGCAGGAGACACTTTTTCTCTGCTTTCTCAGTCTGTTTCCTAGTGCCGGTTTGAAGTTCCTGCAGTTTTCACTGTAAAACCGCTTTGGAGGTAGTACCTCCCCATATATATGTAAGGAATGGAGATTGCAACTGAAAAGAAACTTTGTTTTCCCAACAATCTAGGTGAAGAACGGCTTTCACACACACTTATCTCTCAGAACTGAGCAAGTGGAGAGACATTCGTTCATCTAGCACCAAGGGAACGGGTTGCAGGAGACACTTTATCTCTGCTTTCTCAGTCTGTTTCCGAGTACCGGTTTGAAGTTCCTGCAGTTTTCACTGTAAAACCGAGTTGGAGCTTGTACCTCCCCTTATATATGTATGGAATGGAGTTTGCAACTTAAAAGAAACTTTGTGTTCCCAACAAGCTAGGTGAAGGACGGCTTTCACACACACTTATCTCTCAGAACTGAGCAAGTGGAGAGACGTTCGTTCATCTAGCACCAAGGGAACGGGTTGCAGGGCACACTTTTTCTCTGCTTTCTCAGTCTGTTTCCTAGTGTCGGTTTGAAGTTCCTGCAGTTTTCACTGTAAAGCCGAGTTGGAGCTAGTACCTCCCCATATATATGTATGGAATGGATTTTGCAACTGAAAAGAAACTTTGTGTTCCCAACAAGCTAGGTGAAGGTCGGCTTTCACACACACTTATCTCTCAGAACTGAGCAAGTGGAGAGACGTTCGTTCACCTAGCACCAAGGGAACGGGTTGCAGGAGACACTTTTTCTCTGATTTCTCAGTATATTTCCTAGTGCCGGTTTGAAGTTCCTGCAGTTTTCACTGTAAAACCGAGTTGGAGCTACTACCTGCCCGTATATATGTATGGAATGGAGTTTGCAACTGCAAAGAAACTTTGTGTTCCCAACAAGCTAGTTGAAGGATGGCTTTGACACACACTTATCTCTCAGAACTGAGCAAGTGGAGAGACGTTCGTTCATCTAGCACCAAGTGAATGGGTTGCATTAGAAACTTTTTCTCTGCTTTCTCACTCTGTTTCCTATTGCCGGTTTGAATTTCCTGCAGTTTTCACTGTAAACCCGAGTTGGAGCTATTACCTACCCATATATATGTATGGTGTGGATTTTGCAACTGAAAAGAATCTTTGTGTTCCCAACAAGCTAGGTGAAGGTCGGTTTTCAGACACACTTATCACTCAGAACTGAGCAAGTGGAGAGACGTTCGTTTATCTAGCACAAAGGGAACGGATTGCAGGAGACACTTTTTCTCTGCTTTCTCATTCTGTTTCCTTGTGCCGGTTTGAAGTTCCTGCAGATTTCACTCTAAAACCGAGTTTTAGCTAGTACCTCCCCATATATATGTATGGAATGGAGTTTGCAACTGAAAAGAAACTTTGTGTTCCCAACAAGCTAGGTGAAGTTCGGCTTTCACACACAATTATCTCTCAGAACTGAGCAAGTGGAGAGACGTTCGTTCATCTAGCACCAAGGGAACGGGTTGCAGGAAAACCTTTTTCTCTGCATTCTCAGTCTGATTCCTAGTGCCGGTTTGATGTTCCTGCAGTTTTCACTGTAAAACCGAGTTGGAGCTAGTACCTCCCCATATATATGTATGGAATGGAGTTTGCAACTGAAAAGAAACTTTGTGTTCCCAACAAGCTAGGTGAAGGACGGCTTTCACACACACATATCTCTCAGAACTGAGCAAGTGGAGAGACGTTCGTTCATCTAGCACCAAGGGAACGGGTTGCAGGAGACACTTTTTCTCTGCTTTCTCAGTCTGTTTCCTAGTGCCGGTTTGAAGTTCCTGCAGTTTTCACTGTAAAACCGAGTTGGAGCTAGTACCTCCCCATATATATGTATGGAATGGAGTTTGCAACTGAAAAGAAACTTTGTGTTCCCAACAAGCTAGGTGAAGGACGGCTTTCACACACACTTATCTCTCAGAACTGAGCAAGTGGAGAGACGTTCGTTCATCTAGCACAAAGGGAACGGGTTGCAGGAGACACTTTTTCTCAGCTTTCTCATTCTGTTTCCTAGTGCCGGTTTGAAGTTCCTGCAGTTTTCACTGTAAAACCGAGTTGGAGCTAGTACCTCCCCATATATATGTATGGAATGGAGTTTGAAACTGAAAAGAAACTTTGTGTTACCAACAAGCTAGGTGAAGGTCGGCTTTCACACACTTATCTCTCAGAACTGAGCAAGTGGAGAGACGTTCGTTCAACCAGCACCAAGGGAACGGGTTGCAGGGGCCACTATTTCTCTGCTTTCTCAGTCTGTTTCCTAGTGCCGGTTTGAAGTTCCTGCAGTTTTCACTGTAAAACCGAGTTGGAGCTTGTACCTCCACATGTATATGAATGGAATGGATTTTGCAACTGAAAAGAAACTTTGTGTTCCCAAAAAGCTAGGTGAAGGACGGCTTTCACACACACTTATCTCTCAGAACTGAGCAAGTGGATAGACGTTCGTTCATCTAGCACGAAGGGAACGGGATGCAGGAGACACTTTTTCTCTGCTTTCTCAGTCTGTTTCCTAGTGTCGGTTTGAAGTTCCTGCAGTTTTCACTGTAAAGCCGAGTTGGAGCTAGTACCTCCCCATATATATGTATGGAATGGATTTTGCAACTGAAAAGAAACTTTGTGTTCCCAACAAGCTAGGTGAAGGTCGGCTTTCACACACACTTATCTCTCAGAACTGAGCAAGTGGAGAGACGTTCGTTCAACTAGCACCAAGGGAACGGTTTGCAGGGGCCACTTTTTCTCTGCTTTCTCAGTCTGTTTCCTAGTGCCGGTTTGAAGTTCCTGCAGTTTTCACTGTAAAACCGAGTTGGAGCTAGTACTTCCACATGTATATGAATGGAATGGATTTTGCAACTGAAAAGAAACTTTGTGTTCCCAAAAATCTAGGTGAAGGACGGCTTTCACACACACTTATCTCTCAGAACTGAGCAAGTGGATAGACGTTCGTTCATCTAGCACGAAGGGAACGGGATGCAGGAGACACTTTTTCTCTGCTTTCTTAGTCTTTTTCCTAGTGCCGGTTTGAAGTTCCTGCAGTTTTCACTGTAAAACCGAGTTGGAGCTAGTACCTCCCCATATATATGTATGGAATGGAGTTTGCATCTGAAAAGAAACTTTGTGTTCCCAACAAGCTAGGTGAAGGACGGCTTTCACACACACTTATCTCTCAGAACTGACCAAGTGGAGAGACGTTCGTTCATCTAGCACCAAGGGAACGGGTTGCAGGAGACACTTTTTCTCTGCTTTCTCAGTCTGTTTCCTAGTGCCGGTTTGAAGTTCCTGCAGTTTTCACTGTAAAACCGAGTTTGAGCTAGTACCTGCCCATATATATGTATGGAATGGAGTTTACAACTGAAAAGAAACTTTGTGTCCCCAATAAGCTAGGTGAAGGACGGCTTTCACACACACTTATCTCTCAGAACTGAGCAAGAGGAGAGACGTTCGTTCATCTAGCACCAAGGGAACGGGTTGCAGGAGAAACTTTTTCTCTGCTTTCTCAGTCTGTTTCCTAGTGCCGGTTTGAAGTTCCTGCAGTTTTCACTGTAAAACCGCTTTGGAGGTAGTACCTCCCCATATATATGTAAGGAATGGAGATTGCAACTGAAAAGAAACTTTGTTTTCCCAACAATCTAGGTGAAGAACGGCTTTCACACACACTTATCTCTCAGAACTGAGCAAGTGGAGAGACATTCGTTCATCTAGCACCAAGGGAACGGGTTGCAGGAGACACTTTATCTCTGCTTTCTCAGTCTGTATCCGAGTACCGGTTTGAAGTTCCTGCAGTTTTCACTGTAAAACCGAGTTGGAGCTTGTACCTCCCCTTATATATGTATGGAATGGAGTTTGCAACTTAAAAGAAACTTTGTGTTCCCAACAAGCTAGGTGAAGGACGGCTTTCACACACACTTATCTCTCAGAACTGAGCAAGTGGAGAGACGTTCGTTCATCTAGCACCAAGGGAACGGGTTGCAGGGCACACTTTTTCTCTGCTTTCTCAGTCTGTTTCCTAGTGTCGGTTTGAAGTTCCTGCAGTTTTCACTGTAAAGCCGAGTTGGAGCTAGTACCTCCCCATATATATGTATGGAATGGATTTTGCAACTGAAAAGAAACTTTGTGTTCCCAACAAGCTAGGTGAAGGTCGGCTTTCACACACACTTATCTCTCAGAACTGAGCAAGTGGAGAGACGTTCGTTCACCTAGCACCAAGGGAACGGGTTGCAGGAGACACTTTTTCTCTGGTTTCTCAGTATATTTCCTAGTGCCGGTTTGAAGTTCCTGCAGTTTTCACTGTAAAACCGAGTTGGAGCTACTACCTGCCCGTATATATGTATGGAATGGAGTTTGCAACTGCAAAGAAACTTTGTGTTCCCAACAAGCTAGTTGAAGGATGGCTTTGACACACACTTATCTCTCAGAACTGAGCAAGTGGAGAGACGTTCGTTCATCTAGCACCAAGTGAATGGGTTGCATTAGAAACTTTTTCTCTGCTTTCTCACTCTGTTTCCTATTGCCGGTTTGAATTTCCTGCAGTTTTCACTGTAAACCCGAGTTGGAGCTGTTACCTACCCATATATATGTATGGTGTGGATTTTGCAACTGAAAAGAATCTTTGTGTTCCCAACAAGCTAGGTGAAGGTCGGCTTTCAGACACACTTATCACTCAGAACTGAGCAAGTGGAGAGACGTTCGTTTATCTAGCACAAAGGGAACGGATTGCAGGAGACACTTTTTCTCTGCTTTCTCATTCTGTTTCCTTGTGCCGGTTTGAAGTTCCTGCTGATTTCACTCTAAAACCGAGTTTTAGCTAGTACCTCCCCATATATATGTATGGAATGGAGTTTGCAACTGAAAAGAAACTTTGTGTTCCCAACAAGCTAGGTGAAGTTCGGCTTTCACACACAATTATCTCTCAGAACTGAGCAAGTGGAGAGACGTTCGTTCATCTAGCACCAAGGGAACGGGTTGCAGGAAAACCTTTTTCTCTGCATTCTCAGTCTGATTCCTAGTGCCGGTTTGATGTTCCTGCAGTTTTCACTGTAAAACCGAGTTGGAGCTAGTACCTCCCCATATATATGTATGGAATGGAGTTTGCAACTGAAAAGAAACTTTGTGTTCCCAACAAGCTAGGTGAAGGACGGCTTTCACACACACATATCTCTCAGAACTGAGCAAGTGGAGAGACGTTCGTTCATCTAGAACCAAGGGAACGGGTTGCAGGAGACACTTTTTCTCTGCTTTCTCAGTCTGTTTCCTAGTGCCGGTTTGAAGTTCCTGCAGTTTTCACTGTAAAACCGAGTTGGAGCTAGTACCTCCCCATATATATGTATGGAATGGAGTTTGCAACTGAAAAGAAACTTTGTGTTCCCAACAAGCTAGGTGAAGGACGGCTTTCACACACACTTATCTCTCAGAACTGAGCAAGTGGAGAGACGTTCGTTCATCTAGCACAAAGGGAACGGGTTGCAGGAGACACTTTTTCTCTGCTTTCTCATTCTGTTTCCTAGTGCCGGTTTGAAGTTCCTGCAGTTTTCACTGTAAAACCGAGTTGGAGCTAGTACCTCCCCATATATATGTATGGAATGGAGTTTGAAACTGAAAAGAAACTTTGTGTTACCAACAAGCTAGGTGAAGGTCGGCTTTCACACACTTATCTCTCAGAACTGAGCAAGTGGAGAGACGTTCGTTCAACCAGCACCAAGGGAACGGGTTGCAGGGGCCACTATTTCTCTGCTTTCTCAGTCTGTTTCCTAGTGCCGGTTTGAAGTTCCTGCAGTTTTCACTGTAAAACCGAGTTGGAGCTTGTACCTCCACATGTATATGAATGGAATGGATTTTGCAACTGAAAAGAAACTTTGTGTTCCCAAAAAGCTAGGTGAAGGACGGCTTTCACACACACTTATCTCTCAGAACTGAGCAAGTGGATAGACGTTCGTTCATCTAGCACGAAGGGAACGGGATGCAGGAGACACTTTTTCTCTGCTTTCTCAGTCTGTTTCCTAGTGTCGGTTTGAAGTTCCTGCAGTTTTCACTGTAAAGCCGAGTTGGAGCTAGTACCTCCCCATATATATGTATGGAATGGATTTTGCAACTGAAAAGAAACTTTGTGTTCCCAACAAGCTAGGTGAAGGTCGGCTTTCACACACACTTATCTCTCAGAACTGAGCAAGTGGAGAGACGTTCGTTCACCTAGCACCAAGGGAACGGGTTGCAGGAGACACTTTTTCTCTGGTTTCTCAGTATATTTCCTAGTGCCGGTTTGAAGTTCCTGCAGTTTTCACTGTAAAACCGAGTTGGAGCTACTACCTGCCCGTATATATGTATGGAATGGAGTTTGCAACTGCAAAGAAACTTTGTGTTCCCAACAAGCTAGTTGAAGGATGGCTTTGACACACACTTATCTCTCAGAACTGAGCAAGTGGAGAGACGTTCGTTCATCTAGCACCAAGGGAACGGGTTGCAGGAGACACTATTTCTCTGCTTTCTCAGTCGGTTTCCTAGTGCCGGTTTGAAGTTCCTGCAGTTTTCACTGTAAAACCGAGTTTGAGCTAGTACCTGCCCATATATATGTATGGAATGGACTTTGCAACTGAAAAGAAACTTTGTGTCCCCAATAAGCTATGTGAAGAACGGCTTTCACACACACTTATCTCTCAGAACTGAGCAAGTGGATAGACGTTCGTTCATCTAGCACGAAGGGAACGGGATGCAGGAGACACTTTTTCTCTGCTTTCTCAGTCTGTTTCCTAGTGTCCGTTTGAAGTTCCTGCAGTTTTCACTGTAAAACCGAGTTGGAGCTAGTACCTCCCCATATATATGTATGGAATGGAGTTTGCAACTGAAAAGAAACTTTGTGTTCCCAACAATCTAGGTGAAGAACGGCTTTCACACACACTTATCTCTCAGAACTGAGCAAGTGGAGAGACGTTCGTTCATCTAGCACCAAGGGAACGGGTTGCAGGAAAACCTTTAGCTCTGCATTCTCAGTCTGATTCCTATTGCCGGTTTGATGTTCCTGCAGTTTTCACTGTAAAACCGAGTTGGAGCTAGTACCTCCCCATATATATGTATGGAATGGAGTTTGCAACTGAAAAGAAACTTTGTGTTCCCAACAAGCTAGGTGAAGGTCGGCTTTCACACACTTATCTCTCAGAACTGAGCAAGTGGAGAGACGTTCGTTCAACCAGCACCAAGGGAACGGGTTGCAGGGGCCACTATTTCTCTGCTTTCTCAGTCTGTTTCCTAGTGCCGGTTTGAAGTTCCTGCAGTTTTCACTGTAAAACCGAGTTGGAGCTTGTACCTCCACATGTATATGAATGGAATGGATTTTGCAACTGAAAAGAAACTTTGTGTTCCCAAAAAGCTAGGTGAAGGACGGCTTTCACACACACTTATCTCTCAGAACTGAGCAAGTGGATAGACGTTCGTTCATCTAGCACGAAGGGAACGGGATGCAGGTGACACTTTTTCTCTGCTTTCTCAGTCTGTTTCCTAGTGTCGGTTTGAAGTTCCTGCAGTTTTCACTGTAAAGCCGAGTTGGATCTAGTACCTCCCCATATATATGTATGGAATGGATTTTGCAACTGAAAAGAAACTTTGTGTTCCCAACAAGCTAGGTGAAGGTCGGCTTTCACACACACTTATCTCTCAGAACTGAGCAAGTGGAGAGACGTTCGTTCACCTAGCACCAAGGGAACGGGTTGCAGGAGACACTTTTTCTCTTGTTTCTCAGTATATTTCCTAGTGCCGTTTTGAAGTTCCTGCAGTTTTCAATGTAAAACCGAGTTGGAGCTACTGTCTGCCCGTATATATGTATGGAATGGAGTTTGCAACTGCAAAGAAACTTTGTGTTCCCAACAAGCTAGTTGAAGGATGGCTTTGACACACACTTATCTCTCAGAACTGAGCAAGTGGAGAGACGTTCGTTCATCTAGCACCAAGTGAATGGGTTGCATTAGACACTTTTTCTCTGCTTTCTCACTCTGTTTCCTAGTGCCGGTTTGAATTTCCTGCAGTTTTCACTGTAAACCCGAGTTGGAGCTATTACCTACCCATATATATGTATGGTGTGGATTTTGCAACTGAAAAGAATCTTTGTGTTCCCAACAAGCTAGGTGAAGGTCGGCTTTCACACACACTTATCACTCAGAACTGAGCAAGTGGAGAGACGTTCGTTTATCTAGCACAAAGGGAACGGATTGCAGGAGACACTTTTTCTCTGCTTTCTCATTCTGTTTCCTTGTGCCGGTTTGAAGTTCCTGCAGATTTCACTCTAAAACCGAGTTTTAGCTAGTACCTCCCCATATATATGTATGGAATGGAGTTTGCAACTGAAAAGAAACTTTGTGTTCCCAACAAGCTAGGTGAAGTTCGGCTTTCACACACAATTATCTCTCAGAACTGAGCAAGTGGAGAGACGTTCGTTCATCTAGCACCAAGGGAACGGGTTGCAGGAAAACCTTTTTCTCTGCATTCTCAGTCTGATTCCTAGTGCCGGTTTGATGTTCCTGCAGTTTTCACTGTAAAACCGAGTTGGAGCTAGTACCTCCCCATATATATGTATGGAATGGAGTTTGCAACTGAAAAGAAACTTTGTGTTCCCAACAAGCTAGGTGAAGGACGGCTTTCACACACACATATCTCTCAGAACTGAGCGAGTGGAGAGACGTTCATTCATCTAGCACAAAGGGAACGGGTTGCAGGAGACACTTTTTCTCTGCTTTCTCAGTCTGTTTCCTAGTGCCGGTTTGAAGTTCCTGCAGTTTTCACTGTAAAACCGAGTTGGAGCTAGTACCTCCCCATATATATGTATGGAATGGGGTTTGCAACTGAAAAGAAACTTTGTGTTCCCAACAAGCTAGGTGAAGGACGGCTTTCACACACACTTATCTCTCAGAACTGAGCAAGTGGAGAGACGTTCGTTCATCTAGCACAAAGGGAACGGGTTGCAGGAGACACTTTTTCTCTGCTTTCTCATTCTGTTTCCTAGTGCCGGTTTGAAGTTCCTGCAGTTTTCACTGTAAAACCGAGTTGGAGCTAGTACCTCCCCATATATATGTATGGAATGGAGTTTGAAACTGAAAAGAAACTTTGTGTTACCAACAAGCTAGGTGAAGGTCGGCTTTCACACACTTATCTCTCAGAACTGAGCAAGTGGAGAGACGTTCGTTCAACCAGCACCAAGGGAATAGGTTGCAGGGGCCACTATTTCTCTGCTTTCTCAGTCTGTTTCCTAGTGCCGGTTTGAAGTTCCTGCAGTTTTCACTGTAAAACCGAGTTGGAGCTTGTACCTCCACATGTATATGAATGGAATGGATTTTGCAACTGAAAAGAAATTTTGTGTTCCCAAAAAGCTAGGTGAAGGACGGCTTTCACACACACTTATCTCTCAGAACTGAGCAAGTGGATAGACGTTCGTTCATCTAGCACGAAGGGAACGGGATGCAGGAGACACTTTTTCTCTGCTTTCTTAGTCTGTTTCCTAGTGCCGGTTTGAAGTTCCTGCAGTTTTCACTGTAAAACCGAGTTGGAGCTAGTACCTCCCCATATATATGTATGGAATGGAGTTTGCATCTGAAAAGAAACTTTGTGTTCCCAACAAGCTAGGTGAAGGACGGCTTTCACACACACTTATCTCTCAGAACTGAGCAAGTGGAGAGACGTTCGTTCATCTAGCACCAAGGGAACGGGTTGCAGGAGACACTATTTCTCTGCTTTCTCAGTCGGTTTCCTAGTGCCGGTTTGAAGTTCCTGCAGTTTTCACTGTAAAACCGAGTTTGAGCTAGTACCTGCCCATATATATGTATGGAATGGACTTTGCAACTGAAAAGAAACTTTGTGTCCCCAATAAGCTAGGTGAAGAACGGCTTTCACACACACTTATCTCTCAGAACTGAGCAAGAGGAGAGACGTTCGTTCATCTAGCACCAAGGGAACGGGTGGCAGTAGACACTTTTTCTCTGCTTTCTCAGTCTGTTTCCTAGTGCCGGTTTGAAGTTCCTGCAGTTTTCACTGTAAAACCGCTTTGGAGGTAGTACCTCCCCATATATATGTATGGAATGGAGTTTGCAACTGAAAATAAACTTTGTGTTCCCAACAATCTAGGTGAAGAACGGCTTTCACACACACTTATCTCTCAGAACTGAGCAAGTGGAGAGACGTTCGTTCATCTAGCACCAAGGGAACGGGTTGCAGGAAAACCTTTAGCTCTGCATTCTCAGTCTGATTCCTATTGCCGGTTTGATGTTCCTGCAGTTTTCACTGTAAAACCGAGTTGGAGCTAGTACCTCCCCATATATATGTATGGAATGGAGTTTGCAACTGAAAAGAAACTTTGTGTTCCCAAAAAGCTAGGTGAAGTACGGCTTTCACACACACATATCTCTCAGAACTGAGCAAGTGGAGAGACGTTCGTTCATCTAGCACCAAGGGAACGGGTTGCAGGAGACACTTTTTCTCTGCTTTCTCAGTCTGTTTCCTAGTGCCGGTTTGAAGTTCCTGCAGTTTTCACTGTAAAACCGAGTTTGAGCTAGTACCTGCCCATATATATGTATGGAATGGAGTTTACAACTGAAAAGAAACTTTGTGTCCCCAATAAGCTAGGTGAAGGACGGCTTTCACACACACTTATCTCTCAGAACTGAGCAAGAGGAGAAACGTTCGTTCATCTAGCACCAAGGGAACGGGTTGCAGTAGACAATTTTTCTCTGCTTTCTCAGTTTGTTTCCTAGTGCCGGTTTGAAGTTCCTGCAGTTTTCACTGTAAAACCGCTTTGGAGGTAGTACCTCCCCATATATATGTAAGGAATGGAGTTTGCAACTGAAAAGAAACTTGGTTTTCCCAACAATCTAGGTGAAGAACGGCTTTCACACACACTTATCTCTCAGAACTGAGCAAGTGGAGAGACATTCGTTCATCTAGCACCAAGGGAACGGGTTGCAGGAGACACTTTTTCTCTGCTTTCTCAGTCTGTTTCCTAGTGCCGGTTTGAAGTTCCTGCAGTTTTCACTGTAAAACCGTGTTGGAGCTTGGACCTCCCCTTATATATGTATGGAATGGAGTTTGCAACTGAAAAGAAACTTTGTGTTCCCAACAAGCTAGGTGAAGGACGGCTTTCACACACACTTATCTCTCAGAACTGAGCAAGTGGAGAGACGTTCGTTCATCTAGCAGCAAGGGAACGGTTTGCAGGGCACACTTTTTCTCTGGTTTCTCAGTATATTTCCTAGTGCCGGTTTGAAGTTCCTGCAGTTTTCACTGTAAAACCGAGTTGGAGCTACTACCTGCCCGTATATATGTATGGAATGGAGTTTGCAACTGCAAAGAAACTTTGTGTTCCCAACAAGCTAGTTGAAGGATGGCTTTGACACACACTTATCTCTCAGAACTGAGCAAGTGGAGAGACGTTCGTTCATCTAGCACCAAGGGAACGGATTGCAGGAGACACTTTTTCTCTGCTTTCTCATTCTGTTTCCTTGTGCCGGTTTGAAGTTCCTGCAGATTTCACTGTAAAACCGAGTTTTAGCTAGTACCTCACCACATATATGTATGGAATGGAGTTTGCAACTGAAAAGAAACTTTGTGTTCCCAACAAGCTAGGTGAAGTTCGGCTTTAACACACAATTACCTCTCAGAACTGAGCAAGTGGAGAGACGTTCGTTCATCTAGCACCAAGGGAACGGGTTGCAGGAGCCACTTTTTCTCTGCTTTCTCAGTCTGTTTCCTAGTGCCGGTTTGAATTTCCTGCAGTTTTCACTGTAAATGCGAGTTGGAGCTAGTACCTCCACATGTATATGAATGGAATGGATTTTGCAACTGAAAAGAAACTTTGTGTTCCCAACAAACTAGGTGAAGTTCGGCTTTCACACACACATATCTCTCAGAACTGAGCAAGTGGAGAGACGTTCGTTCACCTAGCACCAAGGGAACGGGTTGCAGGAGACACTTTTTCTCTGGTTTCTCAGTATATTTCCTAGTGCCGGTTTGAAGTTCCTGCAGTTTTCACTGTAAAACCGAGTTGGAGCTACTACCTGCCCGTATATATGTATGGAATGGAGTTTGCAACTGCAAAGAAACTTTGTGTTCCCAACAAGCTAGTTGAAGGATGGGTTTGACACACACTTATCTCTCAGAACTGAGCAAGTGGAGAGACGTTCGTTCACCTAGCACCAAGGGAACGGGTTGCAGTAGACACTTTTTCTCTGCTTTCTCAGTCTGTTTCCTAGTGCCGGTTTGAAGTTCCTGCAGTTTTCACTGTAAAACCGAGTTGGAGCTTGTACCTCCCCTTATATATGTATGGAATGGAGATTGCAACTGAAAAGAAACTTTGTGTTCCCAACAAGCTAGGTGAAGTACGGCTTTCACACACACTTATCTCTCAGAACTGAGCAAGTGGAGAGACGTTCGTTCATCTAGCACCAAGGGAACCGGTTGCAGGAGACACTTTTTCTCTGCTTTCTCAGTCTGTTTCCTAGTGCCGGTTTGAAGTTCCTGCAGTTTTCACTGTAAAACCGAGTTGGAGCTAGTACCTCCACATGTATACGAATGGAATGGATTATGCAACTGAAAAGAAACTTTGTGTTCCCAACAAGCTATGTGAAGGACGACTTTCACACACACTTATCTCTCAAAACTGAGCAAGTGGAGAGACGTTCGTTCATCTAGCACCAAGGGTACGGGTTGCAGTAGACACTTTTTCTCTGCTTTCTCAGTTTGTTTCCTAGTGTTGGTTTGAAGTTCCTGCAGTTTTCACTGTAAAACCGAGTTGGAGCTACTACCTGCCCGTATATATGTATGGAATGGAGTTTGCAACTGAAAAGAAACTTTGTGTTCCCAACAAGCTAGGTGAAGGACGGCTTTCACACAGACTTATCTCTCAGAACTGAGCAAGTGGAGAGACGTTCCTTCATCTAGCACCAAGGGAACGGGTTTCAGGAGACACTTTTTCTGTGCTTTCTCAGTCTGTTTCCTAGTGTCGGTTTGAATTTTCTGCAGTTTTCACTGTAAAACCGAGTTGGAGCTAGTACCTCCCCATATATATGTATGGTGTGGAGTTTGCAACTGAAAAGAAACTTTGTGTTCCCAACAAGCTAGGTGAAGGTCGGCTTTCACACACACATATCTCTCAGAACTGAGCAAGTGGATAGACGTTCGTTCATCTAGCACCAAGGGAACGGGTTGCAGGAGAAACTTTTTCTCTGCTTTCTCAGTCTGTTTCCTAGTGCCGGTTTGAAGTTCCTGCAGTTTTCACTGTAAAACCGAGTTGGAGCTAGTACCTCCCCATAAATATGTATGGAATGGAGTTTGCAACTGAAAAGGAACTTTGTGTTCCCAACAAGCTAGGTGAAGGACGGCTTTCACACACACTTATCTCTCAGAACTGAGCAAGTGGAGAGACGTTCGTTCATCTAGAACACAGGGAACGGGTTTCAGGAGACACTTTTTCTCTGCTTTCTCATTCTGTTTCCTAGTGCCGGTTTGAAGTTCCTGCAGTTTTCACTGTAAAACCGAGTTGGAGCTAGTACCTCCCCATATATATGTATGGAATGGAGTTTGCATCTGAAAAGAAACTTTGTGTTCCCAACAAGCTAGGTGAAGTACGGCTTTCACACACACTTATCTCTCAGAACTGAGCAAGTGGAGAGACGTTCGTTCATCTAGCACCAAGGGAACGGGTTGCAGGAGACACTTTTTCTCTGCTTTCTCAGTCAGTTTCCTAGTGCCGGTTTGAAGTTCCTGCAGTTTTCACTGTAAAACCGAGTTTGAGCTAGTACCTGCCCATATATATGTATGGAATGGACTTTGCAACTGAAAAGAAACTTTGTGTCCCCAATAAGCTAGGTGAAGGACGGCTTTCACACAGACTTATCTCTCAGAACTGAGCAAGTGGAGAGACGTTCCTTCATCTAGCACCAAGGAAACGGGTTGCAGTAGACACTTTTTCTCTGCTTTCTCAGTCTGTTTCCTAGTGCCGGTTTGAAGTTCCTGCAGTTTTCACAGTAAAACCGCTTTGGAGGTAGTAACTCCCCATATATATGTATGGAATGGAGTTTGCAACTGAAAAGAAACTTTGTGTTCCCAACAATCTAGGTGAAGAACGGCTTTCACACACACTTATCTCTCAGAACTGAGCAAGTGGAGAGACTTTCGTTCATCTAGCACCAAGGGAACGGGTTGCAGGAAAACCTTTTTCTCGGCATTCTCAGTCTGATTCCTAGTGCCGGTTTGATGTTCCTGCAGTTTTCACTGTAAAACCGAGTTGGAGCTAGTACCTCCCCATATATATGTATGGAATGGAGTTTGCAACTGAAAAGAAACTTTGTGTTCCCTACAAGCTAGGTGAAGGACGGCTTTCACACACACTTATCTCTCAGAACTGAGCAAGTTGAGAGACGATCGTTCATCTAGCACAAAGGGAACGGGTTGCAGGAGACACTTTTTCTCTGCTTTCTCATTCTGTTTCCTAGTGCCGGTTTGAAGTTCCTGCAGTTTTCACTGTAAAACCGAGTTGGAGCTAGTACCTCCCCATATATATGTATGGAATGGAGTTTGCAACTGAAAAGAAACTTTGTGTTCCCAACAAGCTAGGTGAAGTTCGGCTTTCACACACACTTATCTCTCAGAACTGAGCTAGTGGATAGACGTTCGTTCATCTAGCACGAAGGGAACGGGATGCAGGAGACACTTTTTCTCTGCTTTCTTAGTCTGTTTCCTAGTGCCGGTTTGAAGTTCCTGCAGTTTTCACTGTAAAACCGAGTTGGAGCTAGTACCTCCCCATATATATGTATGGAATGGAGTTTGCATCTGAAAAGAAACTTTGTGTTCCCAACAAGCTAGGTGAAGGACGGCTTTCACACACACTTATCTCTCAGAACTGAGCAAGTGGAGAGACGTTCGTTCATCTAGCACCAAGGGAACGGGTTGCAGGAGACACTTTTTCTCTGCTTTCTCAGTCTGTTTCCTAGTGCCGGTTTGAAGTTCCTGCAGTTTTCACTGTAAAACCGTGTTTGAGCTAGTACCTCCCCATATATATGTATGGAATGGAGTTTGCAACTGAAAAGAAACTTTGTGTTCCCAACAAGCTAGGTGAAGGACGGCTTTCACACACACTTATCTCTCAGAACTGAGCAAGAAGAGAGACGTTCGTTCATCTAGCACCAAGGGAACGGGTTGCAGTAGACACTTTTTCTCTGCTTTCTCAGTCTGTTTCCTAGTGCCGGTTTGAAGTTCCTGCAGTTTTCACAGTAAAACCGCTTTGGAGGTAGTACCTCCCCATATATATGTAAGGAATGGAGTTTGCAACTGAAAAGAAACTTTGTGTTCCCAACAATCTAGGTGAAGAACGGCTTTCACACACACTTATCTCTCACAACTGAGCAAGTGGAGAGACGTTCGTTCATCTAGCACCAAGGGAACGGGTTGCAGGAAAACCTTTTTCTCTGCATTCTCAGTCTGATTCCTAGTGCCGGTTTGATGTTCCTGCAGTTTTCACTGTAAAACCGAGTTGGAGCTAGTACCTCCCCATATATATGTATGGAATGGAGTTTGCATCTGAAAAGAAACTTTGTGTTCCCAACAAGCTAGGTGAAGGACGGCTTTCACACACACTTATCTCTCAGAACTGAGCAAGTGGAGAGACGTTCGTTCATCTAGCACAAAGGGAACGGATTGCAGGAGACACTGTTTCTCTACTTTCTCATTCTGTTTCCTTGTGCCGGTTTGAAGTTCCTGCAGATTTCACTGTAAAACCGAGTTTTAGCTAGTACCTCCCCATATATATGTATGGAATGGAGTTTGCAACTGAAAAGAATCTTTGTGTTCCCAACAAGCTAGGTGAAGGACGGCTTTCACACACAATTATCTCTCAGAACTGAGCAAGTGGAGAGACGTTCGTTCATCTAGCACCAAGGGAACGGGTTGCAGGAGCCACTTTTTCTCTGCTTTCTCAGTCTGTTTCGTAGTGCCGGTTTGAAGTTCCTGCAGTTTTCACTGTAAATGCGAGTTGGAGCTAGTACATCCACATGTATATGAATGGAATGGATTTTGAAACTGAAAAGAAACTTTGTGTTCCCAAAAAGCTAGGTGAAGGACGGCTTTCACACACACTTATCTCTCAGAACTGAGCAAGTGGAGAGACGTTCGTTCATCTAGCACGAAGGGAACGGGTTGCAAGAGACACTTTTTCTCTGATTTCTTTGTCTGTTTCCTAGTGCCGGTTTGAAATTCCTGCAGTTTTCATTGTAAAACCGAGTTGGAGCTAGTACATCCCCATATATATGTATGGAATGGAGTTTGCATCTGAAAAGATACTTTGTGTTCCCAACAAGCTAGTTGAAGGACGGCTTTCACACACACTTATCTCTCAGAACTGAGCAAGTGGAGAGACGTTCGTTCATCTGGCACCAAGGGAACGGGTTGCAGGAGACACTTTTTCTCTGCTTTCTCAGTCTGTTTCCTAGTACCGGTTTGAAGTTCCTGCAGTTTTCACTGTAAAACCGTGTTTGAGCTAGTACCTGCCCATATATATGTATGGAATGGAGTTTGCAACTGAAAAGAAACTTTGTGTTCCCAACAAGCTAGGTGAAGGACGGCTTTCACACACACTTATCTCTCAGAACTGAGCAAAACGAGAGACGTTCGTTCGTCTAGCACCAAGGGAACGGGTTGGAGTAGACACTTTTTCTCTGCTTTCTCAGTCTGTTTCCTAGTGCCGGTTTGAAGTTCCTGCAGTTTTCACTGTAAAACCGAGTTGGAGCTTGTACCTCCCCTTATATATTTATGGAATGGAGTTTGCAACTGAAAAGAAACTTTGTGTTCCCAACAAGCTAGGTGAAGGACCGCTTTCACACACAATTATCTCTCAGAACTGAGCAAGTGGAGAGACGTTCGTTCATCTAGCACCAAGGGAACCGGTTGCAGGAGACACTTTTTCCCTGCTTTCTCAGTCTGTTTCCTAGTGCCGGTTTGAAGTTCCTGCAGTTTTCACTGTAAAACCGAGTTGGAGCTAGTACCTCCACATGTATATGAATGGAATGGATTATGCAACTGAAAAGAAACTTTGTGTTCCCAACAAGCTATGTGAAGGACGACTTTCAAACACACTTATCTCTCAAAACTGAGCAAGTGGAGAGACGTTCGTTCATCTAGCACCAAGGGTACGGGTTGCAGGAGACACTTTTCCTCTGCTTTCTCAGTTTGTTTCCTAGTGTCGGTTTGAAGTTCCTGCAGTTTTCATTGTAAAACCGAGTTGGAGCTAGTACATCCCCATATATATGTATGGAATGGAGTTTGCATCTGAAAAGATACTTTGTGTTCCCAACAAGCTAGTTGAAGGATGGCTTTCACACACACTTATCTCTCAGAACTGAGCAAGTGGAGAGACGTTCGTTCATTTGGCACCAAGGGAACGGGTTGCAGGAGACACTTTTTCTCTGCTTTCTCAGTCTGTTTCCTAGTGCCGGTTTGATGTTCCTGCAGTTTTCACTTTAAAACCGTGTTTGAGCTAGTACCTGCCCATATATATGTATGGAATGGAGTTTGCAACTGAAAAGAAACTTTGTGTTCCCAACAAGCTAGGTGAAGGACGGCTTTCACACACACTTATCTCTCAGAACTGAGCAAGACGAGAGACGTTCGTTCGTCTAGCACCAAGGGAACGGGTTGGAGTAGACACTTTTTCTCTGCTTTCTCAGTCTGTTTCATAGTGCCGGTTTGAAGTTCCTGCAGTTTTCACTGTAAAACCGAGTTGGAGCTTGTACCTCCCCTTATATATTTATGGAATGGAGTTTGCAACTGAAAAGAAACTTTGTGTTCCCAACAAGCTAGGTGAAGGACCGCTTTCACACACACTTATCTCTCAGAACTGAGCAAGTGGAGAGACGTTCGTTCATCTAGCACCAAGGGAACCGGTTGCAGGAGACACTTTTTCCGTGCTTTCTCAGTCTGTTTCCTAGTGCCGGTTTGAAGTTCCTGCAGTTTTCACTGTAAAACCGAGTTGGAGCTAGTACCTCCACATGTATATGAATGGAATGGATTATGCAACTGAAAAGAAACTTTGTGTTCCCAACAAGCTATGTGAAGGACGACTTTCACACACACTTATCTCTCAAAACTGAGCAAGTGGAGAGACGTTCGTTCATCTAGCACCAAGGGTACGGGTTGCAGGAGACACTTTTACTCTGCTTTCTCAGTTTGTTTCCTAGTGTCGGTTTGAAGTTCCTGCAGTTTTCATTGTAAAACCGAGTTGGAGCTAGTACATCCCCATATATATGTATGGAATGGAGTTTGCATCTGAAAAGATACTTTGTGTTCCCAACAAGCTAGTTGAAGGACGGCTTTCACACACAGTTATCTCTCAGAACTGAGCAAGTGGAGAGACGTTCGTTCATCTGGCACCAAGGGAACGGGTTGCAGGAGACACTTTTTCTCTGCTTTCTCAGTCTGTTTCCTAGTGCCGGTTTGAAGTTCCTGCAGTTTTCACTGTAAAACCGTGTTTGAGCTAGTACCTGCCCATATATATGTATGGAATGGAGTTTGCAACTGAAAAGAAACTTTGTGTTCCCAACAAGCTAGGTGAAGGACGGCTTTCACACACACTTATCTCTCAGAACTGAGCAAGACGAGAGACGTTCGTTCGTCTAGCACCAAGGGAACGGGTTGCAGTAGACACTTTTTCTCTGCTTTCTCAGTCTGTTTCCTAGTGCCGGTTTGAAGTTCCTGCAGTTTTCACTGTAAAACCGAGTTGGAGCTTGTACCTCCCCTTATATATTTATGGAATGGATTTTGCAACTGAAAAGAAACTTTGTGTTCCCAACAAGCTAGGTGAAGGACCGCTTTCACACACACTTATCTCTCAGAACTGAGCAAGTGGAGAGACGTTCGTTCATCTAGCACCAAGGGAACGTGTTGCAGAAGAAACTTTTACTCTGGTGTCTCAGTCTTTTTCCTAGTGCCGGTTTGAATTTCCTGCCGTTTTCAATGTAAATCGGAGTTGTTGCTAGTACCTCCCCATATATATGTATGGAGTGGTGTTTGCAACGGAATAGAAACTTAGTGTTCCCAACAAGCTACTTGAAAGACAGCTTTCACACACACTTATCTCTCAGAACTGAGCATGTGGAGAGACGTTCGTTCATCTAGCACCAAGGGAATGGGTTGCAGGAGACACTTTTTCTCTGCTTTCTCAGTCTGTTTCCTAGTGCCGGTTTGAAGTTCCTGCAGTTTTCAGTGTAAAACCGAGTTGGAGCTAGTACCTCCCCATATATATATATGGAGTGGAGTTTGCAACAGAAAAGAAACTTTGTGTTCCCAACAAGCTAGGTGAAGGCGGCTTTCACACACACTTATCTCTTAGAACTGAGCATGTGGAGAGACGTTCGTTCAACTAGCACCAAGTGAACTGGTTGCAGGAGAAACATTAGTCTTTTTCTCAGTCTGTTTCCTGGTGCCGGTTTGAAGTTCCTGCAGTTTTCACTGTAAAACCGAGTTGGAACAAGTAACTCCCCATATAATTTTATGGAGTGGGGTTTTCAACTGAAAAGAAATTTTGTGTTCCCAAGAAGCTAGTTGAAGGATGGCTTTCACACACACTTATCTCTCAGAACTGAGCAAGTGGAGAGACGTTCGTTCATTTGGCACCAAGGGAACGGGTTGCAGGAGACACTTTTTCTCTGCTTTCTCAGTCTGTTTCCTAGTGCCGGTTTGAAGTTCCTGCAGTTTTCACTGTAAAACCGTGTTTGAGCTAGTACCTGCCCATATATATGTATGGAATGGAGTTTGCAACTGAAAAGAAACTTTGTGTTCCCAACAAGCTAGGTGAAGGACGGCTTTCACACACACTTATCTCTCAGAACTGAGCAAGACGAGAGACGTTCGTTCGTCTAGCACCAAGGGAACGGGTTGGAGTAGACACTTTTTCTCTGCTTTCTCAGTCTGTTTCCTAGTGCCGGTTTGAAGTTCCTGCAGTTTTCACTGTAAAACCGAGTTGGAGCTTGTACCTCCCCTTATATATTTATGGAATGGAGTTTGCAACTGAAAAGAAACTTTGTGTTCCCAACAAGCTAGGTGAAGGACGACTTTCACACACACTTATCTCTCAAAACTGAGCAAGTGGAGAGACGTTCGTTCATCTAGCACCAAGGGTACGGGTTGCAGGAGACACTTTTACTCTGCTTTCTCAGTTTGTTTCCTAGTGTCGGTTTGAAGTTCCTGCAGTTTTCATTGTAAAACCGAGTTGGAGCTAGTACATCCCCATATATATATATGGAATGGAGTTTGCATCTGAAAAGATACTTTGTGTTCCCAACAAGCTAGTTGAAGGACGGCTTTCACACACACTTATCTCTCAGAACTGAGCAAGTGGAGAGACGTTCGTTCATCTGGCACCAAGGGAACGGGTTGCAGGAGACACTTTTTCTCTGCTTTCTCAGTCTGTTTCCTAGTGCCGGTTTGAAGTTCCTGCAGTTTTCACTGTAAAACCGTGTTTGAGCTAGTACCTGCCCATATATATGTATGGAATGGAGTTTGCAACTGAAAAGAAACTTTGTGTTCCCAACAAGCTAGGTGAAGGACGGCTTTCACACACACTTATCTCTCAGAACTGAGCAAGACGAGAGACGTTCGTTCGTCTAGCACCAAGGGAACGGGTTGCAGTAGACACTTTTTCTCTGCTTTCTCAGTCTGTTTCCTAGTGCCGGTTTGAAGTTCCTGCAGTTTTCACTGTAAAACCGAGTTGGAGCTTGTACCTCCCCTTATATATTTATGGAATGGAGTTTGCAACTGAAAAGAAACTTTGTGTTCCCAACAAGCTAGGTGAAGGACCGCTTTCACACACACTTATCTCTCAGAACTGAGCAAGTGGAGAGACGTTCGTTCATCTAGCACCAAGGGAACGTGTTGCAGAAGAAACTTTTACTCTGGTGTCTCAGTCTTTTTCCTAGTGCCGGTTTGAATTTCCTGCCGTTTTCAATGTAAATCGGAGTTGTTGCTAGTACCTCCCCATATATATGTATGGAGTGGTGTTTGCAACGGAATAGAAACTTAGTGTTCCCAACAAGCTACTTGAAAGACAGCTTTCACACACACTTATCTCTCAGAACTGAGCATGTGGAGAGACGTTCGTTCATCTAGCACCAAGGGAATGGGTTGCAGGAGACACTTTTTCTCTGCTTTCTCAGTCTGTTTCCTAGTGCCGGTTTGAAGTTCCTGCAGTTTTCAGTGTAAAACCGAGTTGGAGCTAGTACCTCCCCATATATATATATGGAGTGGAGTTTGCAACAGAAAAGAAACTTTGTGTTCCCAACAAGCTAGGTGAAGGCGGCTTTCACACACACTTATCTCTTAGAACTGAGCATGTGGAGAGACGTTCGTTCAACTAGCACCAAGTGAACTGGTTGCAGGAGAAACATTAGTCTTTTTCTCAGTCTGTTTCCTGGTGCCGGTTTGAAGTTCCTGCAGTTTTCACTGTAAAACCGAGTTGGAACAAGTAACTCCCCATATAATTTTATGGAGTGTGGTTTTCAACTGAAAAGAAATTTTGTGTTCCCAAGAAGCTAGTTGAAGGACGGCTTTCACACACACTTTTCTCTCAGAACTGAGCATGTGGAGAGACGTTCGTTCATCTAGCACCAAGGGAACGGGTTACAAGGGAAATTTTTACTATGGTTTCTCAGTCTGTTTCCTAGTGCCGGTTTGAAGTTCCTGCATTTTTCACTGTAAAACTGAGTTGGAATTTGTACCTCCCCATATATATTTATGGAGTGGAGTTTGAAACTAATAAGAAACTTTGTGTTCCCAACAAGCTAGGTGAAGGACGACTTTCACACACACTTATCTCTCAGATCTGAGCATGTGGAGAGACGTTCGTTCATCTAGCACCAAGGGAACTTTTTGCAGAAGAAACTTTTACTCTGTTGTCTCAGTTTCCTTGTGCCGGTTTGAATTTCCTGCAGTTTTCACTGTAAATCGGAGTTGGAGATAGTACCTCCCCATATATATGCATGGAGTGGTGTTTGCAACTGAATAGAAACTTAGTGTTCCCAACAAGCTACTTGAAAGACGGCTTTCACACACACTTTTCTCTCAGAACTGAGCAAGTGGAGAGACGTTCGTTCATCTAGCACCAAGGGAACGGGTTGCAGGAGACATTTTTTCTCTGCTTTCTCAGTCTGTTTCCTAGTGCCGATTTGAAGTTCCTGCAGTTTTCAGTGTAAAACCGAGTTGGAGCTAGTACCTCCCCATATATATATATGGAGTGGAGTTTGCAACAGAAAAGAATCTTTGTGTTCCCAACAAGCTAGGTGAAGGCGGCTTTGACACACACTTATCTCTCTGAACTGAGCAAGTGGAGAGACGTTCGTTCATCTAGCACCAAGGGAACGGGTTGCAGGAAACACTTTTTCTCTGCTTTCTCAGTCGGTTTCCTAGTGCCGGTTTGAAGTTCCTGCAGTTTTCACTGTAAAACCGAGTTTGAGTTAGTACCTGCCCATATATATGTATGGAATGGACTTTGCAACTGAAAAGAAACTTTGTGTCCCCAATAAGCTAGGTGAAGGACGGCTTTCACACACACATATCTCTCAGAACTGAGCAAGAAGAGAGACTTTCGTTCATCTAGCACCAAGGGAACGGGTTGCAGTAGACACTTTTTCTCTGCTTTCTCAGTCTGTTTCCTAGTGCCGGTTTGAAGTTCCTGCAGTTTTCACAGTAAAACCGCTTTGGAGATAGTAACTCCCCATATATATGTATGGAATGGAGTTTGCAACTGAAAAGAAACTTTGTGTTCCCAACAATCTAGGTGAAGAACGGCTTTCACACACACTTATCTCTCAGAACTGAGCAAGTGGAGAGACTTTCGTTCATCTAGCACCAAGGGAACGGGTTGCAGGAAAACCTTTTTCTCTGCATTCTCAGTCTGATTCCTAGTGCCGGTTTGATGTTCCTGCAGTTTTCACTGTAACACCGAGTTGGAGCTAGTACCTCCCCATATATATGTATGGAATGGAGTTTGCAATTGAAAAGAAACTTTGTGTTCCCAACAAGCTAGGTGAAGGACGGCTTTCACACACACATATCTCTCAGAACTGAGTAAGTGGAGAGACGTTCGTTCATCTAGCACCAAGGGAACGGGTTGCAGGAGACACTTTTTCTCTGCTTTCTCAGTCTGTTTCCTAGTGCCGGTTTGAAGTTCCTGCAGTTTTCACTGTAAAACCGAGTTGGAGCTAGTACCTCCCCATATATATGTATGGAATGGAGTTTTCAACTGAAAAGAAACTTTGTGTTCCCTACAAGCTAAGTGAAGGTCGGCTTTCACACACACTTATCTCTCAGAACCGAGCAAGTGGAGAGACGTTCGTTCATCTAGCACAAAGGGAACGGGTTGCAGGAGACACTTTTTCTCTGCTTTCTCATTCTGTTTCCTAGTGCCGGTTTGAAGTTCCTGCAGTTTTCACTGTAAAACCGAGTTGGAGCTAGTACCTCCCCATATATATGTATGGAATGGAGTTTGCAACTGAAAAGAAACTTTGTTTTCCCAACAATCTAGGTGAAGGACGGCTTTCACACACACTTATCTCTCAGAACTGAGCAAGTGGAGAGACATTCGTTCATCTAGCACCAAGGGAACGGGTTGCAGGAGACAATTTTTCTCTGCTTTCTCAGTCTGTTTCCTAGTGCCGGTTTGAAGTTCCTGCAGTTTTCACTGTAAAACCGAGTTGGAGCTTGTACCTCCCCTTATATATGTATGGAATGGAGTTTGCAACTGAAAAGAAACTTTGTGTTCCCAACAAGCTAGGTGAAGGACGGCTGTCACACACACTTATCTCTCAGAACTGAGCAAGGGGAGAGACGTTCATTCATCTAGCACCAAGGGAACGGATTGCAGGACACACTTTTTCTCTGCTTTCTCAGTCTGTTTCCTAGTGTCGGTTTGAAGTTCCTGCAGTTTTCACTGTAAAACCGAGTTGGAGCTAGTACCTCCACATGTATATGAATGGAATGGATTATGCAACTGAAAAGAAACTTTGTGTTCCCAACAAGCTAGGTGAAGGACGGCTTTCACACACACTTATCTCTCAAAACTTAGCAAGTGGAGAGACGTTCGTTCATCTAGCACCAAGGATACGGGTTGCAGGAGACACTTTTTCTCTGCTTTCTCAGTTTGTTTCCTAGTGTTGGTTTGAAGTTCCTGCAGTTTTCACTGTAAAACCGAGTTGGAGCTACTGCCTGCCCGTATATATATATGGAATGGAGTTTGCAACTGCAAAGAAACTTTGTGTTCCCAACAAGCAAGTTGAAGGACGGCTTTGACACACACTTATCTCTCAGAACTGAGCAATTGGAGAGACGTTCGTTCATCTAGCACCAAGTGAATGGGTTGCATTTGACACTTTTTCTCTGCTTTCTCAGTCTGTTTCTTAGTGCCGGTTTGAATTTCCTACAGTTTTCACTGTAAACCCGAGTTGGAGCTATTACCTACCCATATATATGTATGGTGTGGATTTTGCAACTGAAAAGAATCTTTGTGTTCCCAACAAGCTAGGTGAAGGTCGGCTTTCACACACACTTATCTCTCAGAACTGAGCAAGTGGAGAGACGTTCGTTCATCTAGCACAAAGGGAACGGATTGCAGGAGACACTTTTTCTCTGCTTTCTCATTCTGTTTCTTTGTGCCGGTTTGAAGTTCCTGCAGTTTTCACTGTAAAACCGTGTTTTAGCTAGTACCTCCCCATATATATGTATGGAATGGAGTTTGCAACTGAAAAGAAACTTTGTGTTCCCAACAAGCTAGGTGAAGTTCGGCTTTCACACACACTTATCTCTCAGAACTGAGCAAGTGGAGAGACGTTCGTTCATCTAGCACCAAGGGAACGGGTTGCAGGAGACACTTTTTCTCTGCTTTCTCAGTCTGTTTCCTAGTGCCGGTTTGAAGTTCCTGCAGTTTTCACTCTAAAACCGAGTTGGAGCTTGTACCTGCCCATATATATGTATGGAATGGAGTTTGCAACTGAAAAGAAACTTTGTGTTCCCAACAAGCTAGGTGAAGGACGGCTTTCACACACACTTATCTCTCAGAACTGAGCAAGTGGAGAGACGTTCGTTCATCTAGCACCAAGGGAACGTGTTGCAGAAGAAAC
Source organism: Camelus bactrianus (assembly GCF_048773025.1). NCBI lineage: Eukaryota > Metazoa > Chordata > Mammalia > Artiodactyla > Camelidae > Camelus > Camelus bactrianus. Next base: position 78,510,352 of record NC_133542.1, on the reverse strand, counting down.
TTTTACTCTGGTGTCTCAGTCTTTTTCCTAGTGCCGGTTTGAATTTCCTGCCGTTTTCAATGTAAATCGTAGTTGTTGCTAGTACCTCCCCATATATATGTATGGAGTGGTGTTTGCAACTGAATAGAAACTTAGTGTTCTCAACAAGCTACTTGAAAGACAGCTTTCACACACACTTATCTCTCAGAACTGAGCATGTGGAGAGACGTTCGTTCATCTAGCACCGAGGGAATGGGTTGCAGGAGACACTTTTTCTCTGCTTTCTCAGTGTGTTTCCTAGTGCCGTTTTGAAGTTCCTGCAGTTTTCAGTGTAAAACCGAGTTGGAGCTAGTACCTCCCCATATATATGTATGGAATGGAGTTTGAAACTGAAAAGAAACTTTGTGTTACCAACAAGCTAGGTGAAGGTCGGCTTTCAGACACACTTATCTCTCAGAACTGAGCATGCGGAGAGACGTTCGTTCATCTAGCACCAAGGGAACGTTTTGCAGAAGAAACTTTTACCCTGTTGTCTCAGTTTCCTAGTGCCGGTTTGAATTTCCTGCAGTTTTCACTGTAAATCGGAGTTGGAGATAGTACCTCCCCATATATATGCAAGGAGTGGTGTTTGCAACTGAATAGAAACTTAGTGTTCCCAACAAGCTACTTGAAAGACGGCTTTCACACACACATATCTCTCAGAACTGAGCATGTGGAGAGACGTTCGTTTATCTAGCACCAAGGGAACGGGTTGCAGGAGACACTTTTTCTCTGCTTTCTCAGTCTGTTTCCTAATGCCGGTTTGAAGTTCCTCCAGTTTTCACTGTAAAACCGAGTTGGAGCTAGTACCTCCCCATATATATGTATGGAATGGAGTTTGCATCTGAAAAGAAACTTTGTGTTCCCAACAAACTAGTTGAAGGACGGCTTCACACACACTTATCTCTCAGAAATGAGCAAGTGGAGAGACGTTCGTTCATCTTGCACCAAGGGAACGGGTTGCAGGAGACACTTTTTCTCTCCTTTCTCAGTCTATTTCCTAGTGCCAGTTTGTAGTTCCTGCAGTTTTCACTGTAAAACCGAGTTGGAGCTAGTACCTGCCCATATATATGTATGGAATGGAGTTTGCAACTGAAAAGAAACTTTGTGTTCCCAACAAGCTAGTTGAAGCACGGCTTTCACACACACTTATCTCTCAGAACTGAGCAAGTGGAGAGACGTTCGTTCATCTAGCACCAATGGAACGGGTTGCACGAGACACTTTTTCTCTGCTTTCTCAGTTTGTTTCCTAGTGCCGGTATGAAGTTCCTGCAGTTTTCACTGTAAAACCGAGTTAGAGTTTTTACCTCCCCATATACATGTATGGAATGGAGTTTGCAACTGAAAAGAAACTTTGTGTTCCCAACAAGCTAGGTGAAGGACGGCTTTCACACACACTTATCTCTCAGAACTGAGCATGGGGAGAGACGTTCTTTTATGAAGCACAAAAGGAACGGGTTGCAGGAGACACTTTTCTCTGCTTTCTCAGTCTGTTTCCTAGTGCCTGATGGAAGTTCCTGCAGTTTTCACTGTAAAACCGAGTTGGAGCTATTACCTCCCCATATATATGTATGGTGTGGAGTTTGCAACTGAAAAGAAACTTTGTGTTCCCAACAAGCTAGGTGAAGGACGGCTTTCACACACACTTATCTCTCAGAACTGAGCAAGTGGAGAGACGTTCGTTCATCTAGCACCAAGGGAACGGGTTGCAGGAGACACTTTTTCTCTGCTTTCTAAGTCTGTTTCCTAGTGCCAGTTTGTAGTTCCTGCAGTTTTCACTGTAAAAACGAGTTGGAGCTCGTACCTGCCCATGTATATGTATGGAATGGAGTTTGCAACTGAAAAGAAACTTTGTGTTCCCAACAAGCTAGGTGAAGGACGGCTTTCACACACACTTATCTCTCAGAACTGAGCAAGTGGATAGACGTTCGTTCATCTAGCACCAAGGGAACGGGTTGCAGCAGACACTTTTTCTCTGCTTTCTCAGTGTGTTTCCTAGTGCCGGTTTGAAGTTCCTGCAGTTTTCACTGTAAAACCGAGTTATAGTTTTACCTCCCCTTATAAATGTATGGTGTGGAGTTTGCAACTGAAAAGAGACTTTGTGTTCCCAAAAAGCTAGGTGAAGAACGGCTTTCACACACACTTATCTCTCAGAACTGAGCAAGTGGAGAGACGTTCGTTCATCTAGCACCAAGGGAACGGGTTGCACGAGACACTTTTTCTCTGCTTTCTCAGTCTGTTTCCTAGTGCCGGTTTGAAGTTCCTGCAGTTTTCACTGTACAACCGAGTTAGAGTTTTTACCTCCCCATATACATATATGGAATGGAGTTTGCAACTGAAAAGAAACTTTGTGTTCCCAACAAGCTAGGTGAAGGACGGCTTTCACACACACTTATCTCTCAGAACTGAGCAAGTGGAGAGACGTTCCTTCATCTAGCACCAAGGGAACGGGTTGCAGGAGACACTTTTTCTCTGCTTTCTCAGTCTGTTTCCTAGTGCCGTTTTGAAGTTCCTGCAGTTTTCACTGTAAATCGGAGTTGGAGCTAGTACCTCCCCATATATATGTATGGAGTGGTGTTTGCAACTGAATAGAATCTTAGTTTTCCCAACAAGCTACTTGAAAGACGGCTTTCACACACACTTATCTCTCAGAACTGAGCATGGGGAGAGACGTTCTTTTATGTAGCACAAATGGAACTGTTTGCAGGAGACACTTTTCTCTGCTTTCTCAGTCTGTTTCCTAGTGCCTGATGGAAGTTCCTGCAGTTTTCACTGTAAAATCGAGTTGGAGCTTTTACCTCCCCATATATATGTATGGTGTGGAGTTTGCAACTGAAAAGAAACTTTGTGTTCCCAACAAGCTAGGTGAAGAACGGCTTTCACACACACTTATCTCTCAGAACTGAGCAAGTGGAGAGACGTTCGTTCATCTAGCACCAAGGGAACGGGTTGCAGGAGACACTTTTTCTCTGCTTTCTCAGTCTGTTTCCTAGTGCCGGTTTGAAGTTCCTGCAGTTTTCACTGTAAAACCGAGTTGGAGCTACTACCTGCCCGTATATATGTATGGAATGGAGTTTGCAACTGCAAAGAAACATTGTGTTCCCAACAAGCTAGTTGAATGACGGCTTTGACACACACTTATCTCTCAGAACTGAGCAAGTGGAGAGACGTTCCTTCATCTAGCACCAAGTGAATGGGTTGCATTAGACACTTTTTCTCTGCTTTCTCAGTCTGTTTCCTAGTGCCGGTTTGAAGTTCTTGCAGTTTTCACTGTAAAACCGAGTTGGAGCTAGTACCTCCACATGTATATGAATGGAATAGATTTTGCAACTGAAAAGAAACTTTGTGTTCCCAAAAAGCTAGGTGAAGGACGGCTTTCACACACACGTATCTCTCAGAACTGAGCAAGTGGAGAGACTTTCGTTCATCTAGCACGAAGGGAACGGGTTGCAGGAGACACTTTTTCTCTGCTTTCTCAGTCTGTTTCCTAGTGCCGGTTTGAAGTTCCTGCAGTTTTCACTGTAAAACCGAGTTGGAGCTACTACCTGCCCGTATATATGTATGGAATGGAGTTTGCAACTGCAAAGAAACTTTGTGTTCCCAACAAGCTAGTTGAAGGACGGCTTTGACACACACTTATCTCTCAGAACTGAGCAAGTGGAGAGACGTTCGTTCATCTAGCACCAAGTGAATGGGTTGCATTAGACACTTTTTCTCTGCTTTCTCAGTCTGTTTCCTAGTGCCGGTTTGAAGTTCTTGCAGTTTTCACTGTAAAACCGAGTTGGAGCTAGTACCTCCACATGTATATGAATGGAATAGATTTTGCAACTGAAAAGAAACTTTGTGTTCCCAAAAAGCTTGGTGAAGGACGGCTTTCACACACACGTATCTCTCAGAACTGAGCAAGTGGAGAGACGTTCGTTCATCTAGCACGAAGGGAACGGGTTGCAGGAGACACTTTTTCTCTGCTTTCTTAGTCTGTTTCCTAGTGCCGGTTTGAAGTTCCTGCAGTTTTCACTGTAAAACCGAGTTGGAGCTAGTACCTCCCCATATATATGTATGGAATGGAGTTTGCATCTGAAAAGAAACTTTGTGTTCCCAACAAGCTAGGTGAAGGACGGCTTTCACACACACTTATCTCTCAGAACTGAGCAAGTGGAGAGATGTTCGTTCATCTAGCACGAAGGGAACGGGTTGCAGGAGACACTTTTTCTCTGCTTTCTCAGTCTGTTTCCTAGTGCCGGTTTGAAGTTCCTGCAGTTTTCACTGTAAAACCGAGTTTGAGCTTGTACCTGCCCATATATATGTATGGAATGGAGTTTGCAACTGAAAAGAAACTTTGTGTTCCCAACAAGCTAGGTGAAGGACGGCTTTCACACACACTTATCTCTCAGAACTGAGCAAGTGGAGAGACGTTCGTTCATCTAGCACCAAGTGAATGGGTTGCATTAGACACTTTTTCTCTGCTTTCTCAGTCTGTTTCCTAGTGCCGGTTTGAAGTTCTTGCAGTTTTCACTGTAAAACCGAGTTGGAGCTAGTACCTCCACATGTATATGAATGGAATAGATTTTGCAACTGAAAAGAAACTTTGTGTTCCCAACAAGCTAGTTGAAGGACGGCTTTGACACACACTTATCTCTCAGAACTGAGCAAGTGGAGAGACGTTCGTTCATCTAGCACCAAGTGAATGGGTTGCATTAGACACTTTTTCTATGCTTTCTCATTCTTTTTCCTAGTGCCGGTTTGAATTTCCTACAGTTTTCACTGTAAACCCGAGTTGGAGCTATTACCTACCCATATATATGTATGGTGTGGATTTTGCAACTGAAAAGAAACTTTGTGTTCCCAACAAGTTAGGTGAAGGTCGGCTTTCACACACAATTATCTCTCATAACTGAGCAAGTGGAGAGACGTTCGTTCATCTAGCACCAAGGGAACGGGTTGCAGGACAATTTTTTCTCTGTATTCTCAGTCTGTTTCCTAGTGCCGGTTTGAAGTTTTTTGCAGTTTTCACTGTAAAACCGAGTTGGAGCTTGTACCTCCCCATATATATGAATGGAATGGAGTTTGCAACTGAAAAGAAACTTTGTGTTCCCAACAAGCTAGGTGAAGGGCGGCTTTCACACACACTTATCTCTCAGAACTGAGCAAGTGGAGAGACGTTCGTTCATCTAGCACCAAGGGAACGGGTTGCAGGAGACACTTTCTCTCTGCTTTCTCAGTCTGTTTCCTAGTGCCGGTTTGAAGTTCCTGCAGTTTTCACTGTAAAACCGAGTTGGAGCTAGCACCTCCACATGTATATGAATGGAATGGATTTTGCAAATGAAAAGAAACTTTGTGTTCCCAACAATTTAGGTGAAGGTCGGCTTTCACACACACTTACCTCTCAGAACTGAGCAAGTGGAGAGACGTTCGTTCATCTAGCACCAAAGGAACGGGTTGCAGGACAATTTTTTCTCTGCATTCTCACTCTGTTTCCTAGTGCCGGTTTGAAGTTCCTGCAGTTTTCACTGTAAAACCGAGTTGGAGCTTGTACCTCCCCATATATATGTATGGAATGGAGTTTGCAACTGAAAAGAAACTTTGTGTTCCCAACAAGCTAGGTGTAGGACGGCTTTCACACACACTTATCTCTCAGAACTGAGCAAGTGGAGAGACGTTCGTTCATCTAGCACCAAGGGAACGTGTTGCAGAAGAAACTTTTACTCTGGTGTCTCAGTCTTTTTCCTAGTGCCGGTTTGAATTTCCTGCCGTTTTCAATGTAAATCGGTGTTTTTGCTAGTACCTCCCCATATATATGTATGGAGTGGTGTTTGCAACTGAATAGAAACTTAGTGTGCCCAACAAGCTACTTGAAAGACAGCTTTCACACACACTTATTTCTCAGAACTGAGCATGTGATGATACGTTCGTTCATCTAGCACCAAGGGAATGTGCTGCAGGAGACACTTTCTCTCTGCTTTCTCAGTCTGTTTCCTAGTGCCGGTTTGAAGTTCCTGCAGTTTTCACTGTAAAACCGAGTTGGAGCTAGCACCTCCACATGTATATGAATGGAATGGATTTTGCAACTGAAAAGAAACTTTGTGTTCCCAACAAGCTAGGTGAAGGCGGCATTCACACACACTTATCTCTCTGAACTGAGCATGTGGAGAGACTTTCGTTCATCTAGCACCAAGGGAACGGGTTTCAGGAGAAAATTAAGTCTTTTTCTCAGTCTGTTTCCTGGTGCCGTTTTGAAGTTCCTGCAGTTTTCACTGTAAAACTGAGTTAGAATTAGTACCTCCCCATATATATTTATGGAGTGGAGTTTGCAACTGGAAAGAAACTTTGTGTTCCCAACAAGCTAGGTGAAGTACGGCTTTCACACACACTTATCTCTCAGAACTGAGCAAGTGGAGAGACGTTCGTTCGCAACAAGCTAGGTGAAGGCGGCTTGCACACACACTTATCTCTCAGAACTGAGCATGTGGAGAGACGTTCGTTCAACTAGCACCAAGGGAACTGGTTGCAGGAGAAACATTAGTCTTTTTCTCAGTCTGTTTCCTGGTGCCGGTTTGAAGTTCCTTCAGTTTTCACTGTAAAACCGAGTTGGAACAAGAACCTCCCCATATAAATTTATGGAGTGGGGTTTGCAACTGAAAAGAAATTTTGTGTTCCCAATAAGCTAGTTGAAGACGGCTTTCACACACACTTTTCTCTCAGAACTGAGCATGTGGAGAGACGTTCGTTCATCTAGCACCAAGGGAACGGGTTACAAGGGAAATTTTTACTATGGTTTCTCAGTCTGTTTCCTAGTGCCGGTTTGAAGTTCCTGCAGTTTTCACTGTAAAACTGAGTTGGAATTTGTACCTCCCCATATATTTTTATGGAGTGGAGTTTGCAACTAATAGGTAACTTTGTGTTCCCAACAAGCTATGTGAAGGACGGCTTTCACACACACTTATCTCTCAGAACTGAGCAAGTGGAGAGACGTTCGTTCATCTAGCACCAAGGGAACGTTTTGCAGAAGAAACTTTTACCCTGATGTCCCAGTTTCCTAGTGCCGGTTTGAATTTCCTGCAGTTTTCACTGTAAATCGGAGTTGGAGCTAGTACCTCCCCATATATATGCATGGAGTGGTGTTTGCAACTGAATAGAAACTTAGTGTTCCCAACAAGCTACTTGAAAGACGGCTTTCACACACACTTATCTCTCAGAACTGAGCATGTGGAGAAACGTTCTTTCATTTGGCACCAAGGGAACGGGTTGCAGGAGACACTTTTTCTCTGCTTTCTCAGTCTGTTTCCTAGTGCCGGTTTGAAGTTCCTGCAGTTTTCACTGTAAAACCGAGTTGGAGCTAGTACCTCCCCATATATATGTATGGAATGGAGTTTGCATCTGAAAAGAAACTTTGTGTTCCCAACAATCTAGGTGAAGGACGGCTTCCACACACACTTATCTCTCAGAAATGAGCAAGTGGAGAGACGTTCGTTCATTTTGCACCAAGGGAATGGGTTGCAGGAGACACTTTTTCTCTGCTTTCTCAGTCTGTTTCCTAGTGCCAGTTTGTAGTTCCTGCAGTTTTCACTGTAAAAACGAGTTGGAGCTAGTACCTGCCCATATATATGTATGGAATGGAGTTTGCAACTGAAAAGAAACTTTGTGTTCCCAACAAGCTAGGTGAAGGACGGCTATCACACACACTTATCTCTCAGAACTGAGCAAGTGGAGAGACGTTCGTTCATCTAGCACCAAGGGAACGGTTTGCACGAGACACTTTTTCTCTGCTTTCTCAGTCTGTTTCCTAGTGCCGGTTTGAAGTTCCTGCAGTTTTCACTGTAAAACCGAGTTAGAGATTTTACCTCCCCATATACATGTATGGAATGGAGTATGCAACTGAAAAGAAACTTTGTGTTCCCAACAAGCTAGGTGAAGGACGGCTTTCACACACACTTATCTCTCAGAACTGAGCAAGTGGAGAGACGTTCCTTCATCTAGCACCAAGGGAACGGGTTGCAGGAGACAATTTTTCTCTGCTTTCTCAGTCTGTTTCCTAGTGCCGGTTAGAAGTTCCTGCAGTTTTCACTGTAAATCGGAGTTGGAGCTAGTAACTCCCCATATATATGTATGGAGTGGTGTTTGCAACTGAATAGAATCTTAGTGTTCCCAACAAGCTACTTGAAAGACGGCTTTCACACACACTTATCTCTCAGAACTGAGCATGGGGAGAGACGTTCTTTTATGTAGCACAAATGGAACGGGTTGCAGGAGACATTTTTCTCTGCTTTCTCAGTCTGTTTCCTAGTGCCTGATGGAAGTTCCTGCAGTTTTCACTGTAAAACCGAGTTGGAGCTATTACCTCCCCATATATATGTATGGTGTGGAGTTTGCAACTGAAAAGAAACTTTGTGTTCCCAACAAGCTAGTTGAAGAACGGCTTTCACACACACTATCTCTCAGAACTGAGCAAGTGGAGAGACGTTCGTTCATCTAGCACCAAGGGAACGGGTTGCAGGTGACACTTTTTCTCTGCTTTCTCAGTCTGTTTCATAGTACCGGTTTGAAGTTCCTGCAGTTTTCACTGTAAAACCGAGTTGGAGCTACTACCTGCCCGTATATATGTATGGAATGGAGTTTGCAACTGCAAAGAAACTTTGTGTTCCCAACAAGCTAGTTGAAGGACGGCTTTGACACACACTTATCTCTCAGAACTGAGCAAGTGGAGAGACGTTCGTTCATCTAGCACCAAGTGAATGGGTTGCATTAGACACTTTTTCTATGCTTTCTCAGTCTTTTTACTAGTGCCGGTTTGAATATCCTACAGTTTTCACTGTAAACCCGAGTTGGAGCTATTACCTACCCATATATATGTATGGTGTGGATTTTGCAACTGAAAAGAAACTTTGTGTTCCCAACAAGCTAGGTGAAGGACGGCTTTCACACACACTTATCTCTCAGAACTGAGCAAGTGGAGAGACGTTCGTTCATCTAGCACCAAGGGAACGGGTTGCAGGAGACACTTTCTCTCTGCTTTCTCAGTCTGTTTCCTAGTGCCGGTTTGAAGTTCCTGCAGTTTTCACTGTAAAACCGAGTTGGAGCTAGCACCTACACATGTATATGAATGGAATGGATTTTGCAACTGAAAAGAAACTTGGTGTTCCCAACAAGCTAGGTGTAGGACGGCTTTCACACACACTTATCTCTCAGAACTGAGCAAGTGGAGAGACGTTCGTTCATCTAGCACAAAGGGAACGTGTTGCAGAAGAAACTTTTACTCTGGTGTCTCAGTCTTTTTCCTAGTGCCGGTTAGAATTTCCTGCCGTTTTCAATGTAAATCGGAGTTTTTGCTAGTACCTCCCCACATATATGTATGGAGTGGTGTTTGCAACTGAATAGAAACTTAGTGTGCCCAACAAGCTACTTGAAAGACAGCTTTCACACACACTTATCTCTCAGAACTGAGCATGTGATGAGACGTTCGTTCATCTAGCACCAAGGGATTGTGCTGCAGGAGACACTTTTTCTCTGCTTTCTCAGTCTGTTTCCTAGTGCCGGTTTGAAGTTCCTGCAGTTTTCATTGTAAAACCGAGTTGGAGCTAGTACCTCCCCATATATATATATGGAGTGGTGTTTGCAACAGAAAAGAAACTTTGTGTTCCCAACAAGCTAGGTGAAGGCGGCTTTCACACACACTTATCTCTCTGAACTGAGCATGTGGAGAGACTTTCGTTCATCTAGCACCAAGGGAACGGGTTTCAGGAGAAAATTTAGTCTTTTTCTCAGTCTGTTTCCTGGTGCCGTTTTGAAGTTCCTGCAGTTTTCACTGTAAAACTGATTTAGAATTAGTACCACCCCATATATATTTATGGAGTGGAGTTTGCAACTGGAAAGAAACTTTGTGTTCCCAACAAGCTAGGTGAAGTACGGCTTTCACACACACTTATCTCTCAGAACTGAGCAAGTGGAGAGACGTTCGTTCCCAACAAGCTAGGTGAAGGCGGCTTGAACACACACTTATCTCTCAGAACTGAGCATGTGGAGAGACGTTCGTTCAACTAGCACCAAGGGAACTGGTTGCAGGAGAAACATTAGTCTTTTTCTCAGTCTGTTTCCTGGTGCCGGTTTGAAGTTCCTGCAGTTTTCACTGTAAAACCGAGTTGGAACTTGTACGTCCCCATATAAATTTATGGAGTGGGGTTTGCAACTGAAAAGAAATTTTGTGTTCCCAACAAGGTAGTTGAAGACGGCTTTCACACTCACTTTTCTCTCAGAACTGAGCATGTGGAGAGACGTTCGTTCATCTAGCACCAAGGGAACGGGTTACAAGGGAAATTTTTACTATGGTTTCTCAGTCTGTTTCCTAGTGCCGGTTTGAAGTTCCTGCAGTTTTCACTGTAAAACTGAGTTGGAATTTGTACCTCCCCATATATTTTTATGGAGTGGAGTTTGCAACTAATAAGTAACTTTGTGTTCCCAACAAGCTATGTGAAGGACGGCTTTCACACACACTTATCTCTCAGAACTGAGCATGCGGAGAGACGTTCGTTCATCTAGCACCAAGGGAAAGTTTGCAGAAGAAACTTTTACCCTGTTGTCTCAGTTTCCTAGTGCCGGTTTGAATTTCCTGCAGTTTTCACTGTAAATCGGAGTTGGAGCTAGTACCTCCCCATATATATGCATGGAGTGGTGTTTGCAACTGAATAGAAACTTAGTGTTCCCAACAAGCTACTTGAAAGACGGCTTTCACACACACATATCTCTCAGAACTGAGCATGTGGAGAGACGTTCGTTTATCTAGCACCAAGGGAACGGGTTGCAGGAGACACTTTTTCTCTGCTTTCTCAGTCTGTTTCCTAGTGCCAGTTTGTAGTTCCTGCAGTTTTCACTGTAAAACCGAGTTGGAGCTAGTACCTGCCCATATATATGTATGGAATGGAGTTTCCAACTGAAAAGAAACTTTGTGTTCCCAACAAGCTAGGTGAAGGACGGCTTTCACACACACTTATCTCTCAGAACTGAGCAAGTGGAGAGAAGTTCGTTCATCTAGCACCAAGGGAACGGGTTGCAGCCGATACTTTTTCTCTGCTTTCTCAGTGTGTTTCCTAGTGCCGGTTTGAAGTTCCTGCAGTTTTCACTGTAAAACCGAGTTAGAGTTTTTACCTCCCCATATACATGTATGGAATGGAGTTTGCAACTGAAAAGAAACTTTGTGTTCCCAACAAGCTAGGTGAAGGACGGCTTTCACACACACTTATCACTCAGAACTGAGCAAGTGGAGAGACGTTCCTTCATCTAGCACCAAGGGAACGGGTTGCAGGAGACACTTTTTCTCTGCTTTCTCAGTCTGTTTCCTAGTGCCGGTTTGAAGTTCCTGCAGTTTTCACTGTAAATCGGAGTTAGAGCTAGTACCTCCCCATATATATGTATGGAATGGTGTTTGCAACTGAATAGAATCTTAGTGTTCCCAACAAGCTACTTGAAAGACGGCTTTCACACACACTTATCTCTCAGAACTGAGCATGGGGAGAGACGTTCTTTTATGTAGCACAAATGGAACGGGTTGCAGGAGACACTTTTCTCTGCTTTCTCAGTCTGTTTCCTAGTGCCTGATGGAAGTTCCTGCAGTTTTCACTGTAAAACCGAGTTGGAGCTATTACCTCCCCATATATATGTATGGTGTGGAGTTTGCAACTGAAAAGAAACTTTGTGTTCCCAACAAGCTAGGTGAAGGACGGCTTTCACACACACTTATCTCTCAGAACTGAGCAAGTGGAGAGACGTTCGTTCATCTAGCACCAAGGGAACGGGTTGCAGGAGACAATTTTTCTCTGCTTTCTCAGTCTGTTTCCTAGTGCCAGTTTGTAGTTCCTGCAGTTTTCACTGTAAAACCGAGTTGGAGCTAGTACCTGCCCATGTATATGTATGGAATGGAGTTTGCAACTGCAAAGAAACTTTGTGTTCCCAACAAGCTAGGTGAAGGTCGGCTTTCACACACACTTATCTCTCAGAACTGAGCAAGTGGAGAGACGTTCGTTCATCTAGCATCAAGGGAACGGGTTGCAGCAGACACTTTTTCTCTGCTTTCTCATTGTGTTTCCTAGTGCCGGTTTGAAGTTCCTGCAGTTTTCACTGTAAAACCGAGTTGGAGTTTTACCTCCCCATATATATGTATGGTGTGGAGTTTGCAACTGAAAAGAGACTTTGTGTTCCCAACAAGCTAGGTGAAGAACGGCTTTCACACACACTTATCTCTCAGAACTGAGCAAGTGGAGAGACGTTCGTTCATCTAGCACCAAGGGAACGGGTTACACGAGACACTTTTTCTCTGCTTTCTCAGTCTGTTTCCTAGTGCCGGTTTGAAGTTCCTGCAGTTTTCACTGTAAAACCGAGTTAGAGTTTTTACCTCCCCATATACATGTATGGAATGGAGTTTGCAACTGAAAAGAAACTTTGTGTTCCCAACAAGCTAGGTGAAGGACGGCTTTCACACACACTTATCTCTCAGAACTGAGCAAGTGGAGAGACGTTCCTTCATCTAGCACCAAGGGAACGGGTTGCAGGAGACACTTTTTCTCTGCTTTCTCAGTCTATTTCCTAGTGCCGGTTTGAAGTTCCTGCCGTTTTCACTGTAAAACCGAGTTGGAGCTAGTACCTCCACATGTATATGAATGGAATAGATTTTGCAACTGAAAAGAAACTTTGTGTTCCCAAAAAGCTAGGTGAAGGACGGCTTTCACACACACGTATCTCTCAGAACTGAGCAAGTGGAGAGACGTTCCTTCATCTAGCACGAAGGGAACGGGTTGCAGGGACACTTTTTCTCTGCTTTCTTAGTCTGTTTCCTAGTGCCGGTTTGAAGTTCCTGCAGTTTTCACTGTAAAACCGAGTTGGAGCTAGTACCTCCCCATATATATGTATGGAATGGAGTTTGCATCTGAAAAGAAACTTTGTGTTCCCAACAAGCTAGGTGAAGGACGGCTTTCACACACACTTATCTCTCAGAACTGAGCAAGTGGAGAGATGATCGTTCATCTAGCACGAAGGGAACGGGTTGCAGGAGACACTTTTTCTCTGCTTTCTCAGTCTGTTTCCTAGTGCCGGTTTGAAGTTCCTGCAGTTTTCACTGTAAAACCGTGTTTGAGCTAGTACCTGCCCATATATATGTATGAAATAGAGTTTGCAACTGAAAAGAAACTTTGTGTTCCCAACAAGCTAGGTGAAGGACGGCTTTCACACACATTTATCTCTCAGAACTGAGCAAGTGGAGAGACTTTCGTTCACCTAGCATCAAGGGAACGGGTTGCAGGAGACACTTTTTCTCTGTTTCTCAGTCTATTTCCTAGTGCCGGTTTGAAGTTCCTGCAGTTTTCACTGTAAAACCGAGTTGGAGCTAGTACCTCCCCATATATATGTATGGAATGGAGTTTGCAACTGCAAAGAAACTTTGTGTTCCCAACAAGCTAGTTGAAGGACGGCTTTGACACACACTTATCTCTCAGAACTGAGCATGTGGAGAGACGTTCGTTCATCTAACACCAAGGGAACGGGTTGCAGGAGACACTTTCTCTCTGCTTTCTCAGTCTGTTTCCTTGTTCCGGTTTGAAGTTCCTGCAGTTTTCACTGTAAAACCGAGTTGGAGCTAGCATCTCCACATGTATATGAATGGAATGGATTTTGCAACTGAAAAGAAACTTTGTGTTCACAACAAGTTAGGTGAAGGTCGGCTTTCACACACACTTATCTCTCAGAACTGAGCAAGTGGACAGACGTTCGTTCATCTAGCACCAAGGGAACGGGTTGCAGGACAATTTTTTCTCTACATTCTCAGTCTGTTTCCTAGTGCCGGTTTGAAGTTCCTGCAGTTTTCACTGTAAAACCGAGTTGGAGCTTGTACCTCCCCATATATATGTATGGAATGGAGATTGCAACTGAAAAGAAACTTTGTGTTCCCAACAAGCTAGGTGTAGGACGGCTTTCACACACACTTATCTCTCAGAACTGAGCAAGTGGAGAGACGTTCGTTCATCTAGCACCAAGGGAACGTGTTGCATAAGAAACTTTTACTCTGGTGTCTCAGTCTTTTTCCTAGTGCCGGTTTGAATTTCCTGCCGTTTTCAATGTAAATCGGAGTTTTTGCTAGTACCTCCCCATAAATATGTATGGAGTGGTGTTTGCAACTGAATAGAAACTTAGTGTGCCCAACAAGCTACTTGAAAGACAGCTTTCACACACACTTATCTCTCAGAACTGAGCATGTGATGAGACGTTCGTTCATCTAGCACCAAGGGAATGTGCTGCAGGAGACACTTTTTCTCTGCTTTCTCAGTCTGTTTCCTAGTGCCGGTTTGAAGTTCCTGCAGTTTTCATTGTAAAACCGAGTTGGAGCTAGTACCTCCCCATATATATATATGGAGTGGTGTTTGCAACAGAAAAGAAACTTTGTGTTCCCAACAAGCTAGGTGAAGGCGGCTTTCACACACACTTATCTCTCTGAACTGAGCATGTGGAGAGACTTTCGTTCATCTAGCACCAAGGGAACGGGTTTCAGGAGAAAATTTAGTCTTTTTCTCAGTCTGTTTCCTGGTGCCGTTTTGAAGTTCCTGCAGTTTTCACTGTAAAACTGAGTTAGAATTAGTACCTCCCCATATATATTTATGGAGTGGAGTTTGCAACTGGAAAGAAACTTTGTGTTCCCAACAAGCTAGGTGAAGTACGGCTTTCACACACACTTATCTCTCAGAACTGAGCAAGTGGAGAGACGTTCGTTCCCAACAAGCTAGGTGAAGGCGGCTTGCACACACACTTTTCTCTCAGAACTGAGCATGTGGAGAGACGTTCGTTCAACTAGCAACAAGGGAACTGGTTGCAGGTGAAACATTAGTCTTTTTCTCAGTCTGTTTCCTGGTGCCGGTTTGAAGTTCCTGCAGTTTTCACTGTAAAACCTAGTTGGAACAAGTACCTCCCCATATAAATTTATGGAGTGGGGTTTGCAACTGAAAAGAAATTTTGTGTTCCCAACAAGCTAGTTGAAGACGGCTTTCACACACACTTTTCTCTCAGAACTGAGCATGTGGAGAGACGTTCGTTCATCTAGCACCAAGGGAACGGGTTACAAGGGAAATTTTTACTATGGTTTCTCAGTCTGTTTCCTAGTGCCGGTTTGAAGTTCCTGCAGTTTTCACTGTAAAACTGAGTTGGAATTTGTACCTCCCAATATATTTTTATGGAGTGGAGTTTGCAACTAATAAGTAACTTTGTGTTCCCAACAAGCTATGTGAAGGACGGCTTTCACACACACTTATCTCTCAGAACTGAGCATGCGGAGAGACGTTCGTTCATCTAGCACCAAGGGAACGTTTTGCAGAAGAAACTTTTACCCTGTTGTCTCAGTTTCCTAGTGCCGGTTTGAATTTCCTGCAGTTTTCACTGTAAATCGGAGTTGGAGCTAGTACCTCCCCATATATATGCATGGAGTGGTGTTTGCAACTGAATAGAAACTTAGTGTTCCCAACAAGCTACTTGAAAGACGGCTTTCACACACACATATCTCTCAGAACTGAGCATGTGGAGAGACGTTCTTTCATCTAGCACCAAGGGAACGGGTTGCAGGAGACACTTTTTCTCTGCTTTCTCAGTCTGTTTCCTAGTGCCGGTTTGAAGTTCCTGCAGTTTTCACTGTAAAACCGAGTTGGAGCTAGTACCTCCCCATATATATGTATGGAATGGAGTTTGCATCTGAAAAGAAACTTTGTGTTCCCAACAATCTAGGTGAAGGACGGCTTCCACACACACTTATCTCTCAGAAATGAGCAAGTGGAGAGACGTTCGTTCATTTTGCACCAAGGGAACGGGTTGCAGGAGACACTTTTTCTCTGCTTTCTCAGTCTGTTTCCTAGTGCCAGTTTGTAGTTCCTGCAGTTTTCACTGTAAAAACGAGTTGGAGCTAGTACCTGCCCATATATATGTATGGAATGGAGTTTGCAACTGAAAAGAAACTTTGTGTTCCCAGCAAGCTAGGTGAAGGACGGCTTTCACACACACTTATCTCTCAGAACTGAGCAAGTGGAGAGACATTCGTTCATCTAGCACCAAGGGAACGGGTTGCAGGAGACACTTTTTCTCTGCTTTCTCAGTCTGTTTCCTAGTGCCGGTTTGAAGTTCCTGCAGTTTTCACTGTAAAACCGAGTTGGAGTTTTACCTCCCCATATATATGTATGGTGTGGAGTTTGCAACTGAAAAGAGACTTTGTGTTCCCAGCAAGCTAGGTGAAGAACGGCTTTCACACACACTTATCTCTCAGAACTGAGCAAGTGGAGAGACGTTCGTTCATCTAGCACCAAGGGAACGGGTTGCAGCCGACACTATTTCTCTGCTTTCTCAGTCTGTTTCCTAGTGCCGGTTTGAAGTTCCTGCAGTTTTCACTGTAAAACCGAGTTAGAGTTTTTACCTCCCCATATACATGTATGGAATGGAGTTTGCAACTGAAAAGAAACTTTGTGTTCCCAACAAGCTAGGTGAAGGACGGCTTTCACACACACTTATCTCTCAGAACTGAGCAAGTGGAGAGACGTTCCTTCATCTAGCACCAAGGGAACGGGTTGCAGGAGACACTTTTTCTCTGCTTTCTCAGTGTGTTTCCTAGTGCCGGTTTGAAGTTCCTGCAGTTTTCACTGTAAATCGGAGTTGGAGCTAGTACCTCCGCATATATATGTATGGAGTGGTGTTTGCAACTGAATAGAATCTTAGTGTTCCCAACAAGCTACTTGAAAGACGGCTTTCACACACACTTATCTCTCAGAACTGAGCATGGGGTGAGACGTTCTTTTATGTAGCACAAATGGAACGGGTTGCAGGAGACACTTTTCTCTGCTTTCTCAGTCTGTTTCCTAGTGCCTGATGGAAGTTCCTGCAGTTTTCACTGTAAAAACGAGTTGGAACTATTACCTCCCCATATATATGTATGGTGTGGAGTTTGCAACTGAAAAGAAACTTTGTGTTCCCAACAAGCTAGGTGAAGAACGGCTTTCACACACACTTATCTCTCAGAAATGAGCAAGTGGAGAGACGTTCGTTCATCTAGCACCAAGGGAACGGGTTGCAGGAGACACTTTTTCTCTGCTTTCTCAGTCTGTTTCCTAGTGCCGGTTTGAAGTTCCTGCAGTTTTCACTGTAAAACCGTGTTGGAGCTACTACCTGCCCGTATATATATATGGAATGGAGTATGCAACTGCAAAGAAACTTTGTGTTCCCAACAAGCTAGTTGAAGGACGGCTTTGACACACACTTATCTCTCAGAACTGAGCAAGTGGAGAGACGTTCGTTCATCTAGCACCAAGGGAACGGGTTGCAGGAGACACTTTTTCTCTGCTTTCTCAGTCTATTTCCTAGTGCCTGTTTGAAGTTCCTGCAGTTTTCACTGTAAAACCGAGTTGGAGCTAGTACCTCCCCATATATATGTATGGAATGGAGTTTGCAACTGCAAAGAAACTTTGTGTTCCCAACAAGCTAGTTGAAGGACGGCTTTGACACACACTTATCTCTCAGAACTGAGCAAGTGGAGAGACGTTCGTTCATCTAGCACCAAGTGAATGGGTTGCATTAGACACTTTTTCTATGCTTTCTCAGTCTTTTTCCTAGTGCCGGTTTGAATATCCTACAGTTTTCACTGTAAACCCGAGTTGGAGCTTGTACCTACCCATATATAAGTATGGTGTGGATTTTGCAACTGAAAAGAAACTTTGTGTTCCCAACAAGCTCTGTGAAGGACGGCTTTCACACACACTTATCTCTCAGAACTGAGCAAGTGGAGAGACGTTCGTTCATCTAGCACCAAGGGAACGGGTTGCAGGAGACACATTCTCTCTGCTTTCTCAGTCTGTTTCCTAGTGCCGGTTTGAAGTTCCTGCAGTTTTCACTGTAAAACCGAGTTGGAGCTAGCACCTCCACATGTATATGAATGGAATGGATTTTGCAACTGAAAAGAAAATTTGTGTTCCCAACAAGTTAGGTGAAGGTCGGCTTTCACACACACTTATCTCTCAGAACTGAGCATGTGGAGAGACTTTCGTTCATCTAGCACCAAGGGAACGGGTTTCAGGAGAAAATTTAGTCTTTTTCTCAGTCTGTTTCCTGGTGCCGTTTTGAAGTTCCTGCAGTTTTCACTGTAAAACTGAGTTAGAATTAGTACCTCCCCATATATATTTATGGAGTGGAGTTTGCAACTGGAAAGAAACTTTGTGTTCCCAACAAGCTAGGTGAAGTACGGCTTTCACACACACTTATCTCTCAGAACTGAGCAAGTGGAGAGACGTTCGTTCCCAACAAGCTAGGTGAAGGCGGCTTGCACACACACTTATCTCTCAGAACTGAGCATGTGGAGAGACGTTCGTTCAACTAGCAACAAGGGAACTGGTTGCAGGAGAAACATTAGTCTTTTTCTCAGTCTGTTTCCTGGTGCCGGTTTGAAGTTCCTGCAGTTTTCACTGTAAAACCGAGTTGGAACAAGTACCTCCCCATATAAATTTATGGAGTGGGGTTTGCAACTGAAAAGAAATTTTGTGTTCCCAACAAGCTAGTTGAAGACGGCTTTCACACACACTTTTCTCTCAGAATTGAGCATGTGGAGAGACGTTCGTTCATCTAGCACCAAGGGAACGGGTTACAAGGGAAATTTTTACTATGGTTTCTCAGTCTGTTTCCTAGTGCCGGTTTGAAGTTCCTGCAGTTTTCACTGTAAAACTGAGTTGGAATTTGCACCTCCCCATATATTTTTATGGAGTGGAGTTTGCAACTAATAAGTAACTTTGTGTTCCCAACAAGCTATGTGAAGGACGGCTTTCACACACACTTATCTCTCAGAACTGAGCATGCGGAGAGACGTTCGTTCATCTAGCACCAAGGGAACGTTTTGCAGAAGAAACTTGTACCCTGTTGTCTCAGTTTCCTAGTGCCGGTTTGAATTTCCTGCAGTTTTCACTGTAAATCGGAGTTGGAGCTAGTACCTCCCCATATATATGCATGGAGTGGTGTTTGCAACTGAATAGAAACTTAGTGTTCCCAACAAGCTACTTGAAAGACGGCTTTCACACACACATATCTCTCAGAACTGAGCATGTGGAGAGACGTTCTTTCATCTAGCACCAAGGGAACGGGTTGCAGGAGACACTTTTTCTCTGCTTTCTCAGTCTGTTTCCTAGTGCCGGTTTGAAGTTCCTGCAGTTTTCACTGTAAAACCGAGTTGGAGCTAGTACCTCCCCATATATATGTATGGAATGGAGTTTGCATCTGAAAAGAAACTTTGTGTTCCCAACAATCTAGGTGAAGGACGGCTTCCACACACACTTATCTCTCAGAAATGAGCAAGTGGAGAGACGTTCGTTCATTTTGCACCAAGGGAACGGGTTGCAGGAGACACTTTTTCTCTGCTTTCTCAGTCTGTTTCCTAGTGCCAGTTTGTAGTTCCTGCAGTTTTCACTGTAAAAACGAGTTGGAGCTAGTACCTGCCCATATATATGTATGGAATGGAGTTTGCAACTGAAAAGAAACTTTGTGTTCCCAGCAAGCTAGGTGAAGGACGGCTTTCACACACACTTATCTCTCAGAACTGAGCAAGTGGAGAGACATTCGTTCATCTAGCACCAAGGGAACGGGTTGCAGGAGACACTTTTTCTCTGCTTTCTCAGTGTGTTTCCTAGTGCCGGTTTGAAGTTCCTGCAGTTTTCACTGTAAAACCGAGTTAGAGTTTTTACCTCCCCATATACATGTATGGAATGGAGTTTGCAACTGAAAAGAAACTTTGTGTTCCCAACAAGCTTGGTGAAGGACGGCTTTCACACACACTTATCTCTCAGAACTGAGCAAGTGGAGAGACGTTCCTTCATCTAGCACCAAGGGAACGGGTTGCAGGAGACACTTTTTCTCTGCTTTCTCAGTGTGTTTCCTAGTGCCGGTTTGAAGTTCCTGCAGTTTTCACTGTAAATCGGAGTTGGAGCTAGTACCTCCGCATATATATGTATGGAGTGGTGTTTGCAACTGAATAGAATCTTAGTGTTCCCAACAAGCTACTTGAAAGACGGCTTTCACACACACTTATCTCTCAGAACTGAGCATGGGGAGAGACGTTCTTTTATGTAGCACAAATGGAACGGGTTGCAGGAGACACTTTTCTCTGCTTTCTCAGTCTGTTTCCTAGTGCCTGATGGAAGTTCCTGCAGTTTTCACTGTAAAACCGTGTTTGAGCTAGTACCTGCCCATATATATGTATGAAATAGAGTTTGCAACTGAAAAGAAACTTTGTGTTCCCAACAAGCTAGGTGAAGGACGGCTTTCACACACATTTATCTCTCAGAACTGAGCAAGTGGAGAGACTTTCGTTCACCTAGCATCAAGGGAACGGGTTGCAGGAGACACTTTTTCTCTGCTTTCTCAGTCTATTTCCTAGTGCCGGTTTGAAGTTCCTGCAGTTTTCACTGTAAAACCGAGTTGGAGCTAGTACCTCCCCATATATATGTATGGAATGGAGTTTGCAACTGCAAAGAAACTTTGTGTTCCCAACAAGCTAGTTGAAGGACGGCTTTGACACACACTTATCTCTCAGAACTGAGCAAGTGGAGAGACGTTCGTTCATCTAGCACCAAGGGAACGGGTTGCAGGAGACACTTTTTCTCTGCTTTCTCAGTCTATTTCCTAGTGCCGGTTTGAAGTTCCTGCAGTTTTCACTGTAAAACCGAGTTGGAGCTAGTACCTCCCCATATATATATATGGAATGGAGTTTGCAACTGCAAAGAAACTTTGTGTTCCCAACAAGCTAGTTGAAGGACGGCTTTGACACACACTTATCTCTCAGAACTGAGCAAGTGGAGAGACGTTCGTTCATCTAGCACCAAGTGAATGGGTTGCATTAGACACTTTTTCTATGCTTTCTCAGTCTTTTTCCTATTGCCGGTATGAATATCCTACAGTTTTCACTGTAAACCCGAGTTGGAGCTATTACCTACCCATATATATGTATGGTGTGGATTTTGCAACTGAAAAGAAACTTTGTGTTCCGAACAAGCTAGGTGAAGGTCGGCTTTCACACACAATTATCTCTCAGAACTGAGCAAGTGGAGAGACGTTCGTTCATCTAGCACGAAGGGAAAGGGTTGCAGGACAATTTTTTCTCTGCATTCTCAGGCTGTTTCCTAGTGCCGGTTTGAAGTTTTTTGCAGTTTTCACTGTAAAACCGAGTTGGAGCTTGTACCTCCCCATATATATGAATGGAATGGAGTTTGCAACTGAAAAGAAACTATGTGTTCCCAACAAGCTATGTGAAGGACGGCTTTCACACACACTTATCTCTCAGAACTGAGCAAGTGGAGAGACGTTCGTTCATCTAGCACCAAGGGAACGGGTTGCAGGAGACACTTTCTCTCTGCTTTCTCAGTCTGTTTCCTAGTGCCTGATGGAAGTTCCTGCAGTTTTCACTGTAAAACCGAGTTGGAGCTAGCACCTACACATGTATATGAATGGAATGGATTTTGCAACTGAAAAGAAACTTTGTGTTCCCAACAAGTTAGGTGAAGGTCGGCTTTGACACACACTTATCTCTCAGAACTGAGCAAGTGGAGAGACGTTCGTTCATCTAACACCAAGGGAACGGTTTGCAGGAGACACTTTCTCTCTGCTTTCTCAGTCTGTTTCCTTGTTCCGGTTTGAAGTTCCTGCAGTTTTCACTGTAAAACCGAGTTGGAGCTAGCATCTCCACATGTATATGAATGGAATGGATTTTGCAACTGAAAAGAAACTTTGTGTTCACAACAAGTTAGGTGAAGGTCGGCTTTCACACACACTTATCTCTCAGAACTGAGCAAGTGGATAGACGTTCGTTCATCTAGCACCAAGGGAACGGGTTGCAGGACAATTTTTTCTCTACATTCTCAGTCTGTTTCCTAGTGCCGGTTTGAAGTTCCTGCAGTTTTCACTGTAAAACCGAGTTGGAGCTTGTACCTCCCCATATATATGTATGGAATGAAGTTTGCAACTGAAAAGAAACTTTGTGTTCCCAACAAGCTAGGTGTAGGACGGCTTTCACACACACTTATCTCTCAGAACTGAGCAAGTGGAGAGACGTTCGTTCATCTAGCACAAAGGGAACGTGTTGCAGAAGAAACTATTACTCTGGTGTCTCAGTCTTTTTCCTAGTGCCGGTTTGAATTTCCTGCCGTTTTCAATGTAAATCGGAGTTTTTGCTAGTACCTCCCCATAAATATGTATGGAGTGGTGTTTGCAACTGAATAGAAACTTAGTGTGCCCAACAAGCTACTTGAAAGACAGCTTTCACACACACTTACCTCTCAGAACTGAGCATGTGATGAGACGTTCGTTCATCTAGCACCAAGGGAATGTGCTGCAGGAGACACTTTTTCTCTGCTTTCTCAGTCTGTTTCCTAGTGCCGGTTTGAAGTTCCTGCAGTTTTCATTGTAAAACCGAGTTGGAGCTAGTACCTCCCCATATATATATATGGAGTGGTGTTTGCAACAGAAAAGAAACTTTGTGTTCCCAACAAGCTAGGTGAAGGCGGCTTTCACACACACTTATCTCTCTGAACTGAGCATGTGGAGAGACTTTCGTTCATCTAGCACCAAGGGAACGGGTTTCAGGAGAAAATTTAGTCTTTTTCTCAGTCTGTTTCCTGGTGCCTTTTTGAAGTTCCTGCAGTTTTCACTGTAAAACTGAGTTAGAATTAGTACCTCCCCATATATATTTATGGAGTGGAGTTTGCAACTGGAAAGAAACTTTGTGTTCCCAACAAGCTAGGTGAAGTACGGCTTTCACACACACTTATCTCTCAGAACTGAGCAAGTGGAGAGACGTTCGTTCCCAACAAGCTAGGTGAAGGCGGCTTGCACACACACTTTTCTCTCAGAACTGAGCATGTGGAGAGACGTTCGTTCAACTAGCACCAAGGGAACTGGTTGCAGGTGAAACATTAGTCTTTTTCTCAGTCTGTTTCCTGGTGCCGGTTTGAAGTTCCTGCAGTTTTCACTGTAAAACCGAGTTGGAGCTAGTACCTCCCCATATATATGTATGGAATGGAGTTTGCATCTGAAAAGAAACTTTGTGTTCCCAACAATCTAGGTGAAGGACGGCTTCCACACACACTTATCTCTCAGAAATGAGCAAGTGGAGAGACGTTCGTTCATTTTGCACCAAGGGAACGGGTTGCAGGAGACACTTTTTCTCTGCTTTCTCAGTCTGTTTCCTAGTGCCAGTTTGTAGTTCCTGCAGTTTTCACTGTAAAAACGAGTTGGAGCTAGTACCTGCCCATATATATGTATGGAATGGAGTTTGCAACTGAAAAGAAACTTTGTGTTCCCAGCAAGCTAGGTGAAGGACGGCTTTCACACACACTTATGTCTCAGAACTGAGCAAGTGGAGAGACATTCGTTCATCTAGCACCAAGGGAACGGGTTGCAGGAGACACTTTTTCTCTGCTTTCTCAGTCTGTTTCCTAGTGCCGGTTTGAAGTTCCTGCAGTTTTCACTGTAAACCCGAGTTGGAGCTAGCACCTCCACATGTACATGAATGGAATGGATTTTGCAACTGAAAAGAAAATTTGTGTTCCCAACAAGTTAGGTGAAGGTCGGCTTTCACACACACTTATCTCTCAGAACTGAGCAAGTGGAGAGACATTCGTTCATCTAGCACCAAGGGAACGGGTTGCAGGAGACACTTTTTCTCTGCTTTCTCAGTGTGTTTCCTAGTGCCGGTTTGAAATTACTGCAGTTTTCACTGTAAAACCGAGTTAGAGTTTTTACCTCCCCATATACATGTATGGAATGGAGTTTGCAACTGAAAAGAAACTTTGTGTTCCCAACAAGCTTGGTGAAGGACGGCTTTCACACACACTTATCTCTCAGAACTGAGCAAGTGGAGAGACGTTCCTTCATCTAGCACCAAGGGAACGGGTTGCAGGAGACACTTTTTCTCTGCTTTCTCAGTGTGTTTCCTAGTGCCGGTTTGAATTTCCTGCAGTTTTCACTGTAAATCGGAGTTGGAGCTAGTACCTCCGCATATATATGTATGGAGTGGGGTTTGCAACTGAATAGAATCTTAGTGTTCCCAACAAGCTACTTGAAAGACGGCTTTCACACACACTTATCTCTCAGAACTGAGCATGGGGAGAGACGTTCTTTTATGTAGCACAAATGGAACGGGTTGCAGGAGACACTTTTCTCTGCTTTCTCAGTCTGTTTCCTAGTGCCTGATGGAAGTTCCTGCAGTTTTCACTGTAAAACCGAGTTGGAACTATTACCTCCCCATATATATGTATGGTGTGGAGTTTGCAACTGAAAAGAAACTTTGTGTTCCCAACAAGCTAGGTGAAGAACGGCTTTCACACACACTTATCTCTCAGAACTGAGCAAGTGGAGAGACGTTCGTTCATCTAGCACCAAGGGAACGGGTTGCAGGAGACACTTTTTCTCTGCTTTCTCAGTCTGTTTCCTAGTGCCGTTTTGAAGTTCCTGCAGTTTTCACTGTAAAACCGTGTTGGAGCTACTACCTGCCCGTATATATATATGGAATGGAGTTTGCCACTGCAAAGAAACTTTGTGTTCCCAACAAGCTAGTTGAAGGACGGCTTTGACACACACTTATCTCTCAGAACTGAGCAAGTGGAGAGACGTTCGTTCATCTAGCACCAAGGGAACGGGTTGCAGGAGACACTTTTTCTCTGCTTTCTCAGTCTATTTCCTAGTGCCGGTTTGAAGTTCCTGCAGTTTTCACTGTAAAACCGAGTTGGAGCTTGTACCTCCCCATATATATGAATGGAATGGAGTTTGCAACTGAAAAGAAACTATGTGTTCCCAACAAGCTATGTGAAGGACGGCTTTCACACACACTTATCTCTCAGAACTGAGCAAGTGGAGAGACGTTCGTTCATCTAGCACCAAGGGAACGGGTTGCAGGAGACACTTTCTCTCTGCTTTCTCAGTCTGTTTCCTAGTGCCGGTTTGAAGTTCCTGCAGTTTTCACTGTAAAACCGAGTTAGAGTTTTTACCTCCCCATATACATGTATGGAATGGAGTATGCAACTGAAAAGAAACTTTGTGTTCCCAACAAGCTAGGTGAAGGACGGCTTTCACACACACTTATCTCTCAGAACTGAGCAAGTGGAGAGACGTTCGTTCATCTAGCACCAAGTGAATGGGTTGCATTAGACACTTTTTCTATGCTTTCTCAGTCTTTTTACTAGTGCCGGTTTGAATATCCTACAGTTTTCACTGTAAACCCGAGTTGGAGCTATTACCTCCCCATATATATGTATGGTGTGGATTTTGCAACTGAAAAGAAACTTTGTGTTCCCAACAAGCTAGGTGAAGGTCGGCTTTCACACACAATTATCTCTCAGAACTGAGCAAGTGGAGAGACGTTCGTTCATCTAGCACGAAGGGAAAGGGTTGCAGGACAATTTTTTCTCTGCATTCTCAGTCTGTTTCCTAGTGCCGGTTTGAAGTTTTTTGCAGTTTTCACTGTAAAACCGAGTTGGAGCTTGTACCTCCCCATATATATGAATGGAATGGAGTTTGCAACTGAAAAGAAACTATGTGTTCCCAACAAGCTATGTGAAGGACGGCTTTCACACACACTTATCTCTCAGAACTGAGCAAGTGGAGAGACGTTCGTTCATCTAGCACCAAGGGAACGGGTTGCAGGAGACACTTTCTCTCTGCTTTCTCAGTCTGTTTCCTAGTGCCTGATGGAAGTTCCTGCAGTTTTCACTGTAAAACCGAGTTGGAGCTAGCACCTACACATGTATATGAATGGAATGGATTTTGCAACTGAAAAGAAACTTTGTGTTCCCAACAAGTTAGGTGAAGGTCGGCTTTCACACACACTTATCTCTCAGAACTGAGCAAGTGGAGAGACGTTCGTTCATCTAGCACCAAGGGAACGGGTTGCAGGACAATTTTTTCTCTGCATTCTCAGTCTGTTTCCTAGTGCCGGTTTGAAGTTCCTGCAGTTTTCACTGTAAAACCGAGTTGGAGCTCGTACCTCCCCATATATATGTATGGAATGGAGTTTGCATCTGAAAAGACTCTTTGTGTTCTCAACAAGCTAGGTGTAGGACGGCTTTCACACACACTTATCTCTCAGAACTGAGCAAGTGGAGAGACGTTCGTTCATCTAGCACAAAAGGAACGTGTTGCAGAAGAAACTTTTACTCTGGTGTCTCAGTCTTTTTCCTAGTGCCGGTTTGAATTTCCTGCCGTTTTCAATGTAAATCGGAGTTTTTGCTAGTACCTCCCCATATATATGTATGGAGTGGTGTTTGCAACTGAATAGAAAATTAGTGTGCCCAACAAGCTACTTGAAAGACAGCTTTCACACACACTTATCTCTCAGAACTGAGCATGTGATGAGACGTTCGTTCATCTAGCACCAAGGGAATGTGCTGCAGGAGACACTTTTTCTCTGCTTTCTCAGTCTGTTTCCTAGTGCCGGTATGAAGTTCCTGCAGTTTTCATTGTAAAACCGAGTTGGAGCTAGTACCTCCCCATATATATATATGGAGTGGTGTTTGCAACAGAAAAGAAACTTTGTGTTCCCAACAAGCTAGGTGAAGGCGGCTTTCACACACACTTATCTCTCTGAACTGAGCATGTGGAGAGACTTTCGTTCATCTAGCACCAAGGGAACGGGTTTCAGGAGAAAATTTAGTCTTTTTCTCAGTCTGTTTCCTGGTGCCGTTTTGAAGTTCCTGCAGTTTTCACTGTAAAACTGATTTAGAATTAGTTCCACCTCATATATATTTATGGAGTGGAGTTTGCAACTGGAAAGAAACTTTGTGTTCCCAACAAGCTAGGTGAAGTACGGCTTTCACACACACTTATCTCTCAGAACTGAGCAAGTGGAGAGACGTTCGTTCCCAACAAGCTAGGTGAAGGCGGCTTGC
This sequence comes from Camelus bactrianus, assembly GCF_048773025.1. Classification (NCBI taxonomy): domain Eukaryota; kingdom Metazoa; phylum Chordata; class Mammalia; order Artiodactyla; family Camelidae; genus Camelus; species Camelus bactrianus. The sequence goes on along the minus strand of NC_133542.1, from coordinate 78,483,416 downwards.
ACACACACTTATCTCTCAGAACTGAGCATGTGGAGAGACGTTCGTTCAACTAGCACCAAGGGAACTGGTTGCAGGAGAAACATTAGTCTTTTTCTCAGTCTGTTTCCTGGTGCCGGTTTGAAGTTCCTGCAGTTTTCACTGTAAAACCGAGTTGGAACAAGTACCTCCCCATATAAATTTATGGAGTGAGGTTTGCACCTGAAAAGAAATTTTGTGTTCCCAACAAGCTAGTTGAAGACGGCTTTCACACACACTTTTCTCTCAGAACTGAGCATGTGGAGAGACGTTCGTTCATCTAGCACCAAGGGAACGGGTTACAAGGGAAATTTTTACTATGGTTTCTCAGTGTGTTTCCTAGTGCCGGTTTGAAGTTCCTGCAGTTTTCACTGTAAAACTGAGTTGGAATTTGTACCTCCCCATATATTTTTATGGAGTGTAGTTTGCAACCAATAAGTAACTTTGTGTTCCCAACAAGCTGTGTGAAGGACGGCTTTCACACACACTTATCTCTCAGAACTGAGCATGCGGAGAGACGTTCGTTCATCTAGCACCAAGGGAACGTTTTGCAGAAGAAACTTTTACCCTGTTGTCTCAGTTTCCTAGTGCCGGTTTGAATTTCCTGCAGTTTTCACTGTAAATCGGAGTTGGAGCTAGTACCTCCCCATATATATGCATGGAGTGGTGTTTGCAACTGAATAGAAACTTAGTGTTCCCAACAAGCTACTTGAAAGACGGCTTTCACACACACATATCTCTCAGAACTGAGCATGTGGAGAGACGTTCGTTTATCTAGCACCAAGGGAACGGGTTGCAGGAGACACTTTTTCTCTGCTTTCTCAGTCTGTTTCCTAGTGCCGGTTTGAAGTTCCTGCAGTTTTCACTGTAAAACCGAGTTGGAGCTAGTACCTCCCCATATATATGTATGGAATGGAGTTTGCAACTGCAAAGAAACTTTGTGTTCCCAACAAGCTAGTTGAAGGACGGCTTTGACACACACTTATCTCTCAGAACTGAACAAGTGGAGAGACGTTCGTTCATCTAACACCAAGGGAACGGGTTGCAGGAGACACTTTCTCTCTGCTTTCTCAGTCTGTTTCCTTGTTCCGGTTTGAAGTTCCTGCCGTTTTCACTGTAAAACCGAGTTGGAGCTAGCACCTCCACATGTATATGAATGGAATGGATTTTGCAACTGAAAAGAAACTTTGTGTTCACAACAAGTTAGGTGAAGGTCGGCTTTCACACACACTTATCTCTCAGAACTGAGCAAGTGGATAGACGTTCGTTCATCTAGCACCAAGGGAAAGGGTTGCAGGACAATTTTTTCTCTACATTCTCAGTCTGCTTCCTAGTGCCGGTTTGAAGTTCCTGCAGTTTTCACTGTAAAACCGAGTTGGAGCTTGTACCTCCCCATATATATGTATGGAATGGAGTTTGCAACTGAAAAGAAACTTTGTGTTCCCAACAAGCTAGGTGTAGGACGGCTTTCACACACACTTATCTCTCAGAACTGAGCAAGTGGAGAGACGTTCGTTCATCTAGCACCAAGGGAACGTGTTGCAGAAGAAACTTTTACTCTGGTGTCTCAGTCTTTTTCCTAGTGCCGGTTTGAATTTCCTGCCGTTTTCAATGTAAATCGGAGTTTTTGCTAGTACCTCCCCATAAATATGTATGGAGTGGTGTTTGCAACTGAATAGAAACTTAGTGTGCCCAACAAGCTACTTGAAAGACAGCTTTCACACACACTTATCTCTCAGAACTGAGCATGTGATGAGACGTTCGTTCATCTAGCACCAAGGGAATGTGCTGCAGGAGACACTTTTTCTCTGCTTTCTCAGTCTGTTTCCTAGTGTCGGTATGAAGTTCCTGCAGTTTTCATTGTAAAACCGAGTTGGAGCTAGTACCTCCCCATATATATATATGGAGTGGTGTTTGCAACAGAAAAGAAACTTTGTGTTCCCAACAAGCTAGGTGAAGGCGGCTTTCACACACACTTATCTCTCTGAACTGAGCATGTGGAGAGACTTTCGTTCATCTAGCACCAAGGGAACGGGTTTCAGGAGAAAATTTAGTCTTTTTCTCAGTCTGTTTCCTGGTGCCGTTTTGAAGTTCCTGCAGTTTTCACTGTAAAACTGAGTTAGAATTAGTACCTCCCCATATATATTTATGGAGTGGAGTTTGCAACTGGAAAGAAACTTTGTGTTCCCAACAAGCTAGGTGAAGTACGGCTTTCACACACACTTATCTCTCAGAACTGAGCAAGTGGAGAGACGTTCGTTCCCAACAAGCTAGGTGAAGGCGGCTTGCACACACACTTATCTCTCAGAACTGAGCATGTGGAGAGACGTTCGTTCAACTAGCACCAAGGGAACTGGTTGCAGGTGAAACATTAGTCTTTTTCTCAGTCTGTTTCCTGGTGCCGGTTTGAAGTTCCTGCAGTTTTCACTGTAAAACCGAGTTGGAACAAGTACCTCCCCATATAAATTTATGGAGTGGGGTTTGCAACTGAAAAGAAATTTTGTGTTCCCAACAAGCTAGTTGAAGACGGCTTTCACACACACTTTTCTCTCAGAACTGAGCATGTGGAGAGACGTTCGTTCATCTAGCACCAAGGGAACGGGTTACAAGGGAAATTTTTACTATGGTTTCTCAGTCTGTTTCCTAGTGCCGGTTTGAAGTTCCTGCAGTTTTCACTGTAAAACTGAGTTGGAATTTGTACCTCCCCATATATTTTTATGGAGTGGAGTTTGCAACTAATAAGTAACTTTGTGTTCCCAACAAGCTATGTGAAGGACGGCTTTCACACACACTTATCTCTCAGAACTGAGCATGCGGAGAGACGTTCGTTCATCTAGCACCAAGGGAACGTTTTGCAGAAGAAACTTTTACCCTGTTGTCTCAGTTTCCTAGTGCCGGTTTGAATTTCCTGCAGTTTTCAGTGTAAATCGGAGTTGGAGCTAGTACCTCCCCATATATATGCATGGAGTGGTGTTTGCAACTGAATAGAAACTTAGTGTTCCCAACAAGCTACTTGAAAGACGGCTTTCACACACACATATCTCTCAGAACTGAGCATGTGGAGAGACGTTCTTTCATCTAGCACCAAGGGAACGGGTTGCAGGAGACACTTTTTCTCTGCTTTCTCAGTCTGTTTCCTAGTGCCGGTTTGATGTTCCTGCAGTTTTCACTGTAAAACCGAGTTGGAGCTAGTACCTCCCCATATATATGTATGGAATGGAGTTTGCATCTGAAAAGAAACTTTGTGTTCCCAACAATCTAGGTGAAGGACGGCTTCCACACACACTTATCTCTCAGAAATGAGCAAGTGGAGAGACGTTCGTTCATTTTGCACCAAGGGAACGGGTTGCAGGAGACACTTTTTCTCCGCTTTCTCAGTCTGTTTCCTAGTGCCAGTTTGTAGTTCCTGCAGTTTTCACTGTAAAAACGAGTTGGAGCTAGTACCTGCCCATATATATGTATGGAATTGAGTTTGCAACTGAAAAGAAGCTTTGAGTTCCCAGCAAGCTAGGTGAAGGACGGCTTTCACACACACTTATCTCTCAGAACTGAGCAAGTGGAGAGACATTCGTTCATCTACCACCAAGGGAACGGGTTGCAGGAGACACTTTTTCTCTGCTTTCTCAGTCTGTTTCCTAGTGCCGGTTTGAAGTTCCTGCAGTTTTCACTGTAAAACCGAGTTGGAGTTTTACCTCCCCATATATATGTATGGTGTGGAGTTTGCAACTGAAAAGAGACTTTGTGTTCCCAGCAAGCTAGGTGAAGAACGGCTTTCACACACACTTATCTCTCAGAACTGAGCAAGTGGAGAGACGTTCGTTCATCTAGCACCAAGGGAACGGGTTGCAGGAGGCACTATTTCTCTGCTTTCTCAGTCTGTTTCCTAGTGCCGGTTTGAAGTTCCTGCAGTTTTCACTGTAAAACCGAGTTAGAGTTTTTACCTCCCCATATACATGTATGGAATGGAGTTTGCAACTGAAAAGAAACTTTGTGTTCCCAAAAAGCTAGGTGAAGGACGGCTTTCACACACACTTATCTCTCAGAACTGAGCAAGTGGAGAGACGTTCGTTCATCTAGCACCAAGGGAACGGGTTGCAGGAGACACTTTTTCTCTGCTTTCTCAGTCTGTTTCCTAGTGCCGGTTTGAAGTTCCTGCAGTTTTCACTGTAAAACCGTGTGGGAGCTACTACCTGCCCGTATATATATATGGAATGGAGTATGCAACTGCAAAGAAACTTTGTGTTCCCAACAAGCTAGTTGAAGGACGGCTTTGACACACACTTATCTCTCAGAACTGAGCAAGTGGAGAGACGTTCGTTCATCTAGCACCAAGGGAACGGGTTGCAGGAGACACTTTTTCTCTGCTTTCTCAGTCTATTTCCTAGTGCCGGTTTGAAGTTCCTGCAGTTTTCACTGTAAAACCGAGTTGGAGCTAGTACCTCCCCATATATATGTATGGAATGGAGTTTGCAACTGCAAAGAAACTTTGTGTTCCCAACAAGCTAGTTGAAGGACGGCTTTGACACACACTTATCTCTCAGAACTGAGCAAGTGGAGAGACGTTCGTTCATCTAGCACCAAGTGAATGGGTTGCATTAGACACTTTTTCTATGCTTTCTCAGTCTTTTTCCTAGTGCCGGTTTGAATATCCTACAGTTTTCACTGTAAACCCGAGTTGGAGCTATTACCTACCCATATATATGTATGGTGTGGATTTTGCAACTAAAAAGAAACTTTGTGTTCCCAACAAGCTAGGTGAAGGTCGGCTTTCACACACAATTATCTCTCAGAACTGAGCAAGTGGAGAGACGTTCGTTCATCTAGCACGAAGGGAACGGGTTGGAGGACAATTTTTTCTCTGCATTCTCAGTCTGTTTCCTAGTGCCGGTTTGAAGTTTTTTGCAGTTTTCACTGTAAAACCGAGTTGGAGCTTGTACCTCCCCATATATATGAATGGAATGGAGTTTGCAACTGAAAAGAAACTATGTGTTCCCAACAAGCTCTGTGAAGGACGGCTTTCACACACACTTATCTCTCAGAACTGAGCAAGTGGAGAGACGTTCGTTCATCTAGCACCAAGGGAACGGGTTGCAGGAGACACATTCTCTCTGCTTTCTCAGTCTGTTTCCTAGTGCCGGTTTGAAGTTCCTGCAGTTTTCACTGTAAACCCGAGTTGGAGCTAGCACCTCCACATGTACATGAATGGAATGGATTTTGCAACTGAAAAGAAAATTTGTGTTCCCAACAAGTTAGGTGAAGGTCGGCTTTCACACACACATATCTCTCAGAACTGAGCATGTGGAGAGACTTTCGTTCATCTAGCACCAAGGGAACGGGTTTCAGGAGAAAATTTAGTCTTTTTCTCAGTCTGTTTCCTGGTGCCGTTTTGAAGTTCCTGCAGTTTTCACTGTAAAACTGAGTTAGAATTAGTACCTCCCCATATATATTTATGGAGTGGAGTTTGCAACTGGAAATAAACTTTGTGTTCCCAACAAGCTAGGTGAAGTACGGCTTTCACACACACTTATCTCTCAGAACTGAGCAAGTGGAGAGACGTTCGTTCATCTAGCACCAAGGGAACGTGTTGCAGAAGAAACTTTTACTCTGGTGTCTCAGTCTTTTTCCTAGTGCCGGTTTGAATTTCCTGCCGTTTTCAATGTAAATCGGAGTTTTTGCTAGTACCTCCCCATAAATATGTATGGAGTGGTGTTTGCAACTGAATAGAAACATAGTGTGCCCAACAAGCTACTTGAAAGACAGCTTTCACACACACTTATCTCTCAGAACTGAGCATGTGTTGAGACGTTCGTTCATCTAGCACCAAGGGAATGTGCTGCAGGAGACACTTTTTCTCTGCTTTCTCAGTCTGTTTCCTAGTGCCGGTTTGAAGTTCCTGCAGTTTTCATTGTAAAACCGAGTTGGAGCTAGTACCTCCCCATATATATATATGGAGTGGTGTTTGCAACAGAAAAGAAACTTTGTGTTCCCAACAAGCTAGGTGAAGGCGGCTTTCACACACACTTATCTCTCTGAACTGAGCATGTGGAGAGACTTTCGTTCATCTAGCACCAAGGGAACGGGTTTCAGGGGAAAATTTAGTCTTTTTCTCAGTCTGTTTCCTGGTGCCGTTTTGAAGTTCCTGCAGTTTTCATTGTAAAACTGAGTTAGAATTAGTACCTCCCCATATATATTTATGGAGTGGAGTTTGCAACTGGAAAGAAACTTTGTGTTCCCAACAAGCTAGGTGAAGTACGGCTTTCACACACACTTATCTCTCAGAACTGAGCAAGTGGAGAGACGTTCTTTCCCAACAAGCTAGGTGAAGGCGGCTTGCACACACACTTATCTCTCAGAACTGAGCATGTGGAGAGACGTTCGTTCAACTAGCACCAAGGGAACTGGTTGCAGGTGAAACATTAGTCTTTTTCTCAGTCTGTTTCCTGGTGCCGGTTTGAAGTTCCTGCAGTTTTCACTGTAAAACCGAGTTGGAACAAGTACCTCCCCATATAAATTTATGGAGTGGGGTTTGCAACTGAAAAGAAATTTTGTGTTCCCAACAAGCTAGTTGAAGACGGCTTTCACACACACTTTTCTCTCAGAACTGAGCATGTGGAGAGACGTTCGTTCATCTAGCACCAAGGGAACGGGTTACAAGGGAAATTTTTACTATGGTTTCTCAGTCTGTTTCCTAGTGCCGGTTTGAAGTTCCTGCAGTTTTCACTGTAAAACTGAGTTGGAATTTGTACCTCCCCATATATTTTTATGGAGTGGAGTTTGCAACTAATAAGTAACTTTGTGTTCCCAACAAGCTATGTGAAGGACGGCTTTCACACACACTTATCTCTCAGAACTGAGCATGCGGAGAGACGTTCGTTCATCTAGCACCAAGGGAACGTTTTGCAGAAGAAACTTTTACCCTGTTGTCTCAGTTTCCTAGTGCCGGTCTGAATTTCCTGCAGTTTTCACTGTAAATCGGAGTTGGAGCTAGTACCTCCCCATATATATGCATGGAGTGGTGTTTGCAACTGAATAGAAACTTAGTGTTCCCAACAAGCTACTTGAAAGACGGCTTTCACACACACATATCTCTCAGAACTGAGCATGTGGAGAGACGTTCTTTCATCTAGCACCAAGGGAACGGGTTGCAGGAGACACTTTTTCTCTGCTTTCTCAGTCTGTTTCCTAGTGCCGGTTTGAAGTTCCTGCAGTTTTCACTGTAAAACCGAGTTGGAGCTAGTACCTCCCCATATATATGTATGGAATGGAGTTTGCATCTGAAAAGAAACTTTGTGTTCCCAACAATCTAGGTGAAGGACGGCTTCCACACACACTTATCTCTCAGAAATGAGCAAGTGGAGAGACGTTCGTTCATTTTGCACCAAGGGAACGGGTTGCAGGAGACACTTTTTCTCTGCTTTCTCAGTCTGTTTCCTAGTGCCGGTTTGAAGTTCCTGCAGTTTTCACTGTAAAACCGAGTTGGAGTTTTACCTCCCCATATATATGTATGGTGTGGAGTTTGCAACTGAAAAGAGACTTTGTGTTCCCAGCAAGCTAGGTGAAGTACGGCTTTCACACACACTTATCTCTCAGAACTGAGCAAGTGGAGAGACGTTCGTTCATCTAGCACCAAGGGAACGGGTTGCAGGAGGCACTATTTCTCTGCTTTCTCAGTCTGTTTCCTAGTGCCGGTTTGAAGTTCCTGCAGTTTTCACTGTAAAACCGAGTTAGAGTTTTTACCTCCCCATATACATGTATGGAATGGAGTTTGCAACTGAAAAGAAACTTTGTGTTCCCAACAAGCTAGGTGAAGGACGGCTTTCACACACACTTATCTCTCAGAACTGAGCAAGTGGAGAGACGTTCCTTCATCTAGCACCAAGGGAACGGGTTGCAGGAGACACTTTTTCTCTGCTTTCTCAGTGTGTTTCCTAGTGCCGGTTTGAAGTTCCTGCAGTTTTCACTGTAAATCGGAGTTGGAGCTAGTACCTCCGCATATATATGTATGGAGTGGTGTTTGCAACTGAATAGAATCTTAGTGTTCCCAACAAGCTACTTGAAAGACGGCTTTCACACACACTTATCTCTCAGAACTGAGCATGGGGAGAGACGTTCTTTTATGTAGCACAAATGGAACGGGTTGCAGGAGACACTTTTCTCTGCTTTCTCAGTCTGTTTCCTAGTGCCTGATGGAAGTTCCTGCAGTTTTCACTGTAAAACCGAGTTGGAGCTATTACCTCCCCATATATATGTATGGTGTGGAGTTTGCAACTGAAAAGAAACTTTGTGTTCCCAACAAGCTAGGTGAAGAACGGCTTTCACACACACTTATCTCTCAGAAATGAGCAAGTGGAGAGACGTTCGTTCATCTAGCACCAAGGGAACGGGTTGCACGAGACACTTTTTCTCTGCTTTCTCAGTCTGTTTCCTAGTGCCGGTTTGAAGTTCCTGCAGTTTTCACTGTAAAACCGTGTTGGAGCTACTACCTGCCCGTATATATATATGGAATGGAGTATGCAACTGCAAAGAAACTTTGTGTTCCCAACAAGCTAGTTGAAGGACCGCTTTGACACACACTTATCTCTCAGAACTGAGCAAGTGGAGAGACGTTCTTTCATCTAGCACCAAGGGAACGGGTTGCAGGAGACACTTTTTCTCTGCTTTCTCAGTCTATTTCCTAGTGCCGGTTTGAAGTTCCTGCAGTTTTCACTGTAAAACCGAGTTGGAGCTAGTACCTCCCCATATATATGTATGTAATGGAGTTTGCAACTGCAAAGAAACTTTGTGTTCCCAACAAGCTAGTTGAAGGACGGCTTTGACACACACATATCTCTCAGAACTGAGCAAGTGGAGAGACGTTCGTTCATCTAGCACCAAGTGAATGGGTTGCATTAGACACTTTTTCTATGCTTTCTCAGTCTTTTTCCTAGTGCCGGTTTGAATATCCTACAGTTTTCACTGTAAACCCGAGTTGGAGCTATTACCTACCCATATATATGTATGGTGTGGATTTTGCAACTAAAAAGAAACTTTGTGTTCCCAACAAGCTAGGTGAAGGTCGGCTTTCACACACAATTATCTCTCAGAACTGAGCAAGTGGAGAGACGTTCGTTCATCTAGCACGAAGGGAACGGGTTGGAGGACAATTTTTTCTCTGCATTCTCAGTCTGTTTCCTAGTGCCGGTTTGAAGTTTTTTGCAGTTTTCACTGTAAAACCGAGTTGGAGCTTGTACCTCCCCATATATATGAATGGAATGGAGTTTGCAACTGAAAAGAAACTATGTGTTCCCAACAAGCTCTGTGAAGGACGGCTTTCACACACACTTATCTCTCAGAACTGAGCAAGTGGAGAGACGTTCGTTCATCTAGCACCAAGGGAACGGGTTGCAGGAGACACATTCTCTCTGCTTTCTCAGTCTGTTTCCTAGTGCCGGTTTGAAGTTCCTGCAGTTTTCACTGTAAAACCGAGTTGGAGCTAGCACCTCCACATGTATATGAATGGAATGGATTTTGCAACTGAAAAGAAAATTTGTGTTCCCAACAAGTTAGGTGAAGGTCGGCTTTCACACACACTTATCTCTCAGAACTGAGCATGTGGAGAGACTTTCGTTCATCTAGCACCAAGGGAACGGGTTTCAGGAGAAAATTTAGTCTTTTTCTCAGTCTGTTTCCTGGTGCCGTTTTGAAGTTCCTGCAGTTTTCACTGTAAAACTGAGTTAGAATTAGTACCTCCCCATATATATTTATGGAGTGGAGTTTGCAACTGGAAAGAAACTTTGTGTTCCCAACAAGCTAGGTGAAGTACGGCTTTCACACACACTTATCTCTCAGAACTGAGCAAGTGGAGAGACGTTCGTTCCCAACAAGCTAGGTGAAGGCGGCTTGCACACACACTTATCTCTCAGAACTGAGCATGTGGAGAGACGTTCGTTCAACTAGCAACAAGGGAACTGGTTGCAGGAGAAACATTAGTCTTTTTCTCAGTCTGTTTCCTGGTGCCGGTTTGAAGTTCCTGCAGTTTTCACTGTAAAACCGAGTTGGAACAAGTACCTCCCCATATAAATTTATGGAGTGGGGTTTGCAACTGAAAAGAAATTTTGTGTTCCCAACAAGCTAGTTGAAGACGGCTTTCACACACACTTTTCTCTCAGAACTGAGCATGTGGAGAGACGTTCGTTCATCTAGCACCAAGGGAACGGGTTACAAGGGAAATTTTTACTATGGTTTCTCAGTCTGTTTCCTAGTGCCGGTTTGAAGTTCCTGCAGTTTTCACTGTAAAACTGAGTTGGAATTTGTACCTCCCCATATATTTTTATGGAGTGGAGTTTGCAACTAATAAGTAACTTTGTGTTCCCAACAAGCTATGTGAAGGACGGCTTTCACACACACTTATCTCTCAGAACTGAGCATGCGGAGAGACGTTCGTTCATCTAGCACCAAGGGAACGTTTTGCAGAAGAAACTTTTACCCTGTTGTCTCAGTTTCCTAGTGCCGGTTTGAATTTCCTGCAGTTTTCACTGTAAATCGGAGTTGGAGCTAGTACCTCCCCATATATATGCATGGAGTGGTGTTTGCAACTGAATAGAAACTTAGTGTTCCCAACAAGCTACTTGAAAGACGGCTTTCACACACACATATCTCTCAGAACTGAGCATGTGGAGAGACGTTCTTTCATCTAGCACCAAGGGAACGGGTTGCAGGAGACACTTTTTCTCTGCTTTCTCAGTCTGTTTCCTAGTGCCGGTTTGAAGTTCCTGCAGTTTTCACTGTAAAACCGAGTTGGAGCTAGTACCTCCCCATATATATGTATGGAATGGAGTTTGCATCTGAAAAGAAACTTTGTGTTCCCAACAATCTAGGTGAAGGGCGGCTTCCACACACACTTATCTCTCAGAAATGAGCAAGTGGAGAGACGTTCATTCATTTTGCACCAAGGGAACGGGTTGCAGGAGACACTTTTTCTCTGCTTTCTCAGTCTGTTTCCTAGTGCCAGTTTGTAGTTCCTGCAGTTTTCACTGTAAAAACGATTTGGAGCTAGTACCTGCCCATATATATGTATGGAATGGAGTTTGCAACTGAAAAGAAACTTTGTGTTCCCAGCAAGCTAGGTGAAGGACGGCTTTCACACACACATATCTCTCAGAACTGAGCAAGTGGAGAGACATTCGTTCATCTAGCACCAAGGGAACGGGTTGCAGGAGACACTTTTTCTCTGCTTTCTCAGTGTGTTTCCTAGTGCCGGTTTGAAGTTCCTGCAGTTTTCACTGTAAAACCGAGTTAGAGTTTTTACCTCCCCATATACATGTATGGAATGGAGTTTGCAACTGAAAAGAAACTTTGTGTTCCCAACAAGCTTGGTGAAGGACGGCTTTCACACACACTTATCTCTCAGAACTGAGCAAGTGGAGAGACGTTCGTTCATCTAGCACCAAGGGAACGGGTTGCAGGAGACACTTTTTCTCTGCTTTCTCAGTGTGTTTCCTAGTGCCGGTTTGAAGTTCCTGCAGTTTTCACTGTAAATCGGAGTTGGAGCTAGTACCTCCGCATATATATGTATGGAGTGGTGTTTGCAACTGAATAGAATCTTAGTGTTCCCAACAAGCTACTTGAAAGACGGCTTTCACACACACTTATCTCTCAGAACTGAGCATGGGGAGAGACGTTCTTTTATGTAGCACAAATGGAACGGGTTGCAGGAGACACTTTTCTCTGCTTTCTCAGTCTGTTTCCTAGTGCCTGATGGAAGTTCCTGCAGTTTTCACTGTAAAACCGAGTTGGAACTATTACCTCCCCATATATATGTATGGTGTGGAGTTTGCAACTGAAAAGAAACTTTGTGTTCCCAACAAGCTAGGTGAAGAACGGCTTTCACACACACTTATCTCTCAGAACTGAGCAAGTGGAGAGACGTTCGTTCATCTAGCACCAAGGGAACGGGTTGCAGGAGACACTTTTTCTCTGCTTTCTCAGTCTGTTTCCTAGTGCCGGTTTGAAGTTCCTGCAGTTTTCACTGTAAAACCGTGTTGGAGCTACTACCTGCCCGTATATATATATGGAATGGAGTATGCAACTGCAAAGAAACTTTGTGTTCCCAACAAGCTAGTTGAAGGACGGCTTTGACACACACTTATCTCTCAGAACTGAGCAAGTGGAGAGACGTTCGTTCATCTAGCACCAAGGGAACGGGTTGCAGGAGACACTTTTTCTCTGCTTTCTCAGTCTATTTCCTAGTGCCGGTTTGAAGTTCCTGCAGTTTTCACTGTAAAACCGAGTTGGAGCTAGTACCTCCCCATATATATGTATGGAATGGAGTTTGCAACTGCAAAGAAACTTTGTGTTCCCAACAAGCTAGTTGAAGGACGGCTTTGACACACACTTATCTCTCAGAACTGAGCAAGTGGAGAGACGTTCGTTCATCTAGCACCAAGTGAATGGGTTGCATTAGACACTTTTTCTATGCTTTCTCAGTCTTTTTCCTAGTGCCGGTTTGAATATCCTACAGTTTTCACTGTAAACCCGAGTTGGAGCTATTACCTACCCATATATATGTATGGTGTGGATTTTGCAACTAAAAAGAAACTTTGTGTTCCCAACAAGCTAGGTGAAGGTCGGCTTTCACACACAATTATCTCTCAGAACTGAGCAAGTGGAGAGACGTTCGTTCATCTAGCACGAAGGGAACGGGTTGGAGGACAATTTTTTCTCTGCATTCTCAGTCTGTTTCCTAGTGCCGGTTTGAAGTTTTTTGCAGTTTTCACTGTAAAACCGAGTTGGAGCTTGTACCTCCCCATATATATGAATGGAATGGAGTTTGCAACTGAAAAGAAACTATGTGTTCCCAACAAGCTCTGTGAAGGACGGCTTTCACACACACTTATCTCTCAGAACTGAGCAAGTGGAGAGACGTTCGTTCATCTAGCACCAAGGGAACGGGTTGCAGGAGACACATTCTCTCTGCTTTCTCAGTCTGTTTCCTAGTGCCGGTTTGAAGTTCCTGCAGTTTTCACTGTAAAACCGAGTTGGAGCTAGCACCTCCACATGTATATGAATGGAATGGATTTTGCAACTGAAAAGAAAATTTGTGTTCCCAACAAGTTAGGTGAAGGTCGGCTTTCACACACACTTATCTCTCAGAACTGAGCATGTGGAGAGACTTTCGTTCATCTAGCACCAAGGGAACGGGTTTCAGGAGAAAATTTAGTCTTTTTCTCAGTCTGTTTCCTGGTGCCGTTTTGAAGTTCCTGCAGTTTTCACTGTAAAACTGAGTTAGAATTAGTACCTCCCCATATATATTTATGGAGTGGAGTTTGCAACTGGAAAGAAACTTTGTGTTCCCAACAAGCTAGGTGAAGTACGGCTTTCACACACACTTATCTCTCAGAACTGAGCAAGTGGAGAGACGTTCGTTCCCAACAAGCTAGGTGAAGGCGGCTTGCACACACACTTATCTCTCAGAACTGAGCATGTGGAGAGACGTTCGTTCAACTAGCACCAAGGGAACGTTTTGCAGAAGAAACTTTTACCCTGTTGTCTCAGTTTCCTAGTGCCGGTTTGAATTTCCTGCAGTTTTCACTGTAAAACCGAGTTGGAGCTAGTACCTCCCCATATATATGTATGGAATGGAGTTTGCATCTGAAAAGAAACTTTGTGTTCCCAACAATCTAGGTGAAGGGCGGCTTCCACACACACTTATCTCTCAGAAATGAGCAAGTGGAGAGACGTTCGTTCATTTTGCACCAAGGGAACGGGTTGCAGGAGACACTTTTTCTCTGCTTTCTCAGTCTGTTTCCTAGTGCCAGTTTGTAGTTCCTGCAGTTTTCACTGTAAAAACGAGTTGGAGCTAGAACCTGCCCATATATATGTATGGAATGGAGTTTGCAACTGAAAAGAAACTTTGTGTTCCCAGCAAGCTAGGTGAAGGACGGCTTTCACACACACATATCTCTCAGAACTGAGCAAGTGGAGAGACATTCGTTCATCTAGCACCAAGGGAACGGGTTGCAGGAGACACTTTTTCTCTGCTTTCTCAGTGTGTTTCCTAGTGCCGGTTTGAAGTTCCTGCAGTTTTCACTGTAAAACCGAGTTAGAGTTTTTACCTCCCCATATACATGTATGGAATGGAGTTTGCAACTGAAAAGAAACTTTGTGTTCCCAACAAGCTTGGTGAAGGACGGCTTTCACACACACTTATCTCTCAGAACTGAGCAAGTGGAGAGACGTTCCTTCATCTAGCACCAAGGGAACGGGTTGCAGGAGACACTTTTTCTCTGCTTTCTCAGTGTGTTTCCTAGTGCCGGTTTGAAGTTCCTGCAGTTTTCACTGTAAATCGGAGTTGGAGCTAGTACCTCCGCATATATATGTATGGAGTGGTGTTTGCAACTGAATAGAATCTTAGTGTTCCCAACAAGCTACTTGAAAGACGGCTTTCACACACACTTATCTCTCAGAACTGAGCATGGGGAGAGACGTTCTTTTATGTAGCACAAATGGAACGGGTTGCAGGAGACACTTTTCTCTGCTTTCTCAGTCTGTTTCCTAGTGCCTGATGGAAGTTCCTGCAGTTTTCACTGTAAAACCGAGTTGGAACTATTACCTCCCCATATATATGTATGGTGTGGAGTTTGCAACTGAAAAGAAACTTTGTGTTCCCAACAAGCTAGGTGAAGGAAGGCTTTCACACACACTTATCTCTCAGAACTGAGCAAGTGGAGAGACGTTCGTTCATCTAGCACCAAGGGAACGGGTTGCAGGAGACACTTTTTCTCTGCTTTCTCAGTCTGTTTCCTAGTGCCGGTTTGAAGTTCCTGCAGTTTTCACTGTAAAACCGTGTTGGAGCTACTACCTGCCCGTATATATATATGGAATGGAGTATGCAACTGCAAAGAAACTTTGTGTTCCCAACAAGCTAGTTGAAGGACCGCTTTGACACACACTTATCTCTCAGAACTGAGCAAGTGGAGAGACGTTCGTTCATCTAGCACCAAGGGAACGGGTTGCAGGAGACAGTTTTTCTCTGCTTTCTCAGTCTATTTCCTAGTGCCGGTTTGAAGTTCCTGCAGTTTTCACTGTAAAACCGAGTTGGAGCTAGTACCTCCCCATATATATGTATGGAATGGAGTTTGCAACTGCAAAGAAACTTTGTGTTCCCAACAAGCTAGTTGAAGGACGGCTTTGACACACACTTATCTCTCAGAACTGAGCAAGTGGAGAGACGTTCGTTCATCTAGCACCAAGTGAATGGGTTGCATTAGACACTTTTTCTATGCTTTCTCAGTCTTTTTCCTAGTGCCGGTTTGAATATCCTACAGTTTTCACTGTAAACCCGAGTTGGAGCTATTACCTACCCATATATATGTATGGTGTGGATTTTGCAACTAAAAAGAAACTTTGTGTTCCCAACAAGCTAGGTGAAGGTCGGCTTTCACACACAATTATCTCTCAGAACTGAGCAAGTGGAGAGACGTTCGTTCATCTAGCACGAAGGGAACGGGTTGGAGGACAATTTTTTCTCTGCATTCTCAGTCTGTTTCCTAGTGCCGGTTTGAATTTTTTTGCAGTTTTCACTGTAAAACCGAGTTGGAGCTTGTACCTCCCCATATATATGAATGGAATGGAGTTTGCAACTGAAAAGAAACTATGTGTTCCCAACAAGCTCTGTGAAGGACGGCTTTCACACACACTTATCTCTCAGAACTGAGCAAGTGGAGAGACGTTCGTTCATCTAGCACCAAGGGAACGGGTTGCAGGAGACACATTCTCTCTGCTTTCTCAGTCTGTTTCCTAGTGCCGGTTTGAAGTTCCTGCAGTTTTCACTGTAAAACCGAGTTGGAGCTAGCACCTCCACATGTATATGAATGGAATGGATTTTGCAACTGAAAAGAAAATTTGTGTTCCCAACAAGTTAGGTGAAGGTCGGCTTTCACACACACTTATCTCTCAGAACTGAGCATGTGGAGAGACTTTCGTTCATCTAGCACCAAGGGAACGGGTTTCAGGAGAAAATTTAGTCTTTTTCTCAGTCTGTTTCCTGGTGCCGTTTTGAAGTTCCTGCAGTTTTCACTGTAAAACTGAGTTAGAATTAGTACCTCCCCATATTTATTTATGGAGTGGAGTTTGCAACTGGAAAGAAACTTTGTGTTCCCAACAAGCTAGGTGAAGTACGGCTTTCACACACACTTATCTCTCAGAACTGAGCAAGTGGAGAGACGTTCGTTCCCAACAAGCTAGGTGAAGGCGGCTTGCACACACACTTATCTCTCAGAACTGAGCATGTGGAGAGACGTTCGTTCAACTAGCAACAAGGGAACTGGTTGCAGGAGAAACATTAGTCTTTTTCTCAGTCTGTTTCCTGGTGCCGGTTTGAAGTTCCTGCAGTTTTCACTGTAAAACCGATTTGGAACAAGTACCTCCCCATATAAATTTATGGAGTGGGGTTTGCAACTGAAAAGAAATTTTGTGTTCCCAACAAGCTAGTTGAAGACGGCTTTCACACACACTTTTCTCTCAGAACTGAGCATGTGGAGAGACGTTCGTTCATCTAGCACCAAGGGAACGGGTTACAAGGGAAATTTTTACTATGGTTTCTCAGTCTGTTTCCTAGTGCCGGTTTGAAGTTCCTGCAGTTTTCACTGTAAAACTGAGTTGGAATTTGCACCTCCCCATATATTTTTATGGAGTGGAGTTTGCAACTAATAAGTAACTTTGTGTTCCCAACAAGCTATGTGAAGGACGGCTTTCACACACACTTATCTCTCAGAACTGAGCATGCGGAGAGACGTTCGTTCATCTAGCACCAAGGGAACGTTTTGCAGAAGAAACTTTTACCCTGTTGTCTCAGTTTCCTAGTGCCGGTTTGAATTTCCTGCAGTTTTCACTGTAAATCGGAGTTGGAGCTAGTACCTCCCCATATATATGCATGGAGTGGTGTTTGCAACTGAATAGAAACTTAGTGTTCCCAACAAGCTACTTGAAAGACGGCTTTCACACACACATATCTCTCAGAACTGAGCATGTGGAGAGACGTTCTTTCATCTAGCACCAAGGGAACGGGTTGCAGGAGACACTTTTTCTCTGCTTTCTCAGTCTGTTTCCTAGTGCCGGTTTGAAGTTCCTGCAGTTTTCACTGTAAAACCGAGTTGGAGCTAGTACCTCCCCATATATATGTATGGAATGGAGTTTGCATCTGAAAAGAAACTTTGTGTTCCCAACAATCTAGGTGAAGGGCGGCTTCCACACACACTTATCTCTCAGAAATGAGCAAGTGGAGAGACGTTCGTTCATTTTGCACCAAGGGAACGGGTTGCAGGAGACACTTTTTCTCTGCTTTCTCAGTCTGTTTCCTAGTGCCAGTTTGTAGTTCCTGCAGTTTTCATTGTAAAAACGAGTTGGAGCTAGTACCTGCCCATATATATGTATGGAATGGAGTTTGCAACTGAAAAGAAACTTTGTGTTCCCAGCAAGCTAGGTGAAGGACGGCTTTCACACACACATATCTCTCAGAACTGAGCAAGTGGAGAGACATTCGTTCATCTAGCACCAAGGGAACGGGTTGCAGGAGACACTTTTTCTCTGCTTTCTCAGTGTGTTTCCTAGTGCCGGTTTGAAGTTCCTGCAGTTTTCACTGTAAAACCGAGTTAGAGTTTTTACCTCCCCATATACATGTATGGAATGGAGTTTGCAACTGAAAAGAAACTTTGTGTTCCCAACAAGCTTGGTGAAGGACGGCTTTCACACACACTTATCTCTCAGAACTGAGCAAGTGGAGAGACGTTCCTTCATCTAGCACCAAGGGAACGGGTTGCAGGAGACACTTTTTCTCTGCTTTCTCAGTGTGTTTCCTAGTGCCGGTTTGAAGTTCCTGCAGTTTTCACTGTAAATCGGAGTTGGAGCTAGTACCTCCGCATATATATGTATGGAGTGGTGTTTGCAACTGAATAGAATCTTAGTGTTCCCAACAAGCTACTTGAAAGACGGCTTTCACACACACTTATCTCTCAGAACTGAGCATGGGGAGAGACGTTCTTTTATGTAGCACAAATGGAACGGGTTGCAGGAGACACTTTTCTCTGCTTTCTCAGTCTGTTTCCTAGTGCCTGATGGAAGTTCCTGCAGTTTTCACTGTAAAACCGAGTTGGAACTATTACCTCCCCATATATATGTATGGTGTGGAGTTTGCAACTGAAAAGAAACTTTGTGTTCCCAACAAGCTAGGTGAAGAACGGCTTTCACACACACTTATCTCTCAGAACTGAGCAAGTGGAGAGACGTTCGTTCATCTAGCACCAAGGGAACGGGTTGCAGGAGACACTTTTTCTCTGCTTTCTCAGTCTGTTTCCTAGTGCCGGTTTGAAGTTCCTGCAGTTTTCACTGTAAAACCGTGTTGGAGCTACTACCTGCCCGTATATATATATGGAATGGAGTATGCAACTGCAAAGAAACTTTGTGTTCCCAACAAGCTAGTTGAAGGACGGCTTTGACACACACTTATCTCTCAGAACTGAGCAAGTGGAGAGACGTTCGTTCATCTAGCACCAAGGGAACGGGTTGCAGGAGACACTTTTTCTCTGCTTTCTCAGTCTATTTCCTAGTGCCGGTTTGAAGTTCCTGCAGTTTTCACTGTAAAACCGAGTTGGAGCTAGTACCTCCCCATATATATGTATGGAATGGAGTTTGCAACTGCAAAGAAACTTTGTGTTCCCAACAAGCTAGTTGAAGGACGGCTTTGACACACACTTATCTCTCAGAACTGAGCAAGTGGAGAGACGTTCGTTCATCTAGCACCAAGTGAATGGGTTGCATTAGACACTTTTTCTATGCTTTCTCAGTCTTTTTCCTAGTGCCGGTTTGAATATCCTACAGTTTTCACTGTAAACCCGAGTTGGAGCTATTACCTACCCATATATATGTATGGTGTGGATTTTGCAACTAAAAAGAAACTTTGTGTTCCCAACAAGCTAGGTGAAGGTCGGCTTTGACACACAATTATCTCTCAGAACTGAGCAAGTGGAGAGACGTTCGTTCATCTAGCACGAAGGGAACGGGTTGGAGGACAATTTTTTCTCTGCATTCTCAGTCTGTTTCCTAGTGCCGGTTTGAAGTTTTTTGCAGTTTTCACTGTAAAACCGAGTTGGAGCTTGTACCTCCCCATATATATGAATGGAATGGAGTTTGCAACTGAAAAGAAACTATGTGTTCCCAACAAGCTCTGTGAAGGACGGCTTTCACACACACTTATCTCTCAGAACTGAGCAAGTGGAGAGACGTTCGTTCATCTAGCACCAAGGGAACGGGTTGCAGGAGACACATTCTCTCTGCTTTCTCAGTCTGTTTCCTAGTGCCGGTTTGAAGTTCCTGCAGTTTTCACTGTAAAACCGAGTTGGAGCTAGCACCTCCACATGTATATGAATGGAATGGATTTTGCAACTGAAAAGAAAATTTGTGTTCCCAACAAGTTAGGTGAAGGTCGGCTTTCACACACACTTATCTCTCAGAACTGAGCATGTGGAGAGACTTTCGTTCATCAAGCACCAAGGGAACGGGTTTCAGGAGAAAATTTAGTCTTTTTCTCAGTCTGTTTCCTGGTGCCGTTTTGAAGTTCCTGCAGTTTTCACTGTAAAACTGAGTTAGAATTAGTACCTCCCCATATATATTTATGGAGTGGAGTTTGCAACTGGAAAGAAACTTTGTGTTCCCAACAAGCTAGGTGAAGTACGGCTTTCACACACACTTATCTCTCAGAACTGAGCAAGTGGAGAGACGTTCGTTCCCAACAAGCTAGGTGAAGGCGGCTTGCACACACACTTATCTCTCAGAACTGAGCATGTGGAGAGACGTTCGTTCAACTAGCACCAAGGGAACGTTTTGCAGAAGAAACTTTTACCCTGTTGTCTCAGTTTCCTAGTGCCGGTTTGAATTTCCTGCAGTTTTCACTGTAAAACCGAGTTGGAGCTAGTACCTCCCCATATATATGTATGGAATGGAGTTTGCATCTGAAAAGAAACTTTGTGTTCCCAACAATCTAGGTGAAGGGCGGCTTCCACACACACTTATCTCTCAGAAATGAGCAAGTGGAGAGACGTTCGTTCATTTTGCACCAAGGGAACGGGTTGCAGGAGACACTTTTTCTCTGCTTTCTCAGTCTGTTTCCTAGTGCCAGTTTGTAGTTCCTGCAGTTTTCACTGTAAAAACGAGTTGGAGCTAGAACCTGCCCATATATATGTATGGAATGGAGTTTGCAACTGAAAAGAAACTTTGTGTTCCCAGCAAGCTAGGTGAAGGACGGCTTTCACACACACATATCTCTCAGAACTGAGCAAGTGGAGAGACATTCGTTCATCTAGCACCAAGGGAACGGGTTGCAGGAGACACTTTTTCTCTGCTTTCTCAGTGTGTTTCCTAGTGCCGGTTTGAAGTTCCTGCAGTTTTCACTGTAAAACCGAGTTAGAGTTTTTACCTCCCCATATACATGTATGGAATGGAGTTTGCAACTGAAAAGAAACTTTGTGTTCCCAACAAGCTTGGTGAAGGACGGCTTTCACACACACTTATCTCTCAGAACTGAGCAAGTGGAGAGACGTTCCTTCATCTAGCACCAAGGGAACGGGTTGCAGGAGACACTTTTTCTCTGCTTTCTCAGTGTGTTTCCTAGTGCCGGTTTGAAGTTCCTGCAGTTTTCACTGTAAATCGGAGTTGGAGCTAGTACCTCCGCATATATATGTATGGAGTGGTGTTTGCAACTGAATAGAATCTTAGTGTTCCCAACAAGCTACTTGAAAGACGGCTTTCACACACACTTATCTCTCAGAACTGAGCATGGGGAGAGACGTTCTTTTATGTAGCACAAATGGAACGGGTTGCAGGAGACACTTTTCTCTGCTTTCTCAGTCTGTTTCCTAGTGCCTGATGGAAGTTCCTGCAGTTTTCACTGTAAAACCGAGTTGGAACTATTACCTCCCCATATATATGTATGGTGTGGAGTTTGCAACTGAAAAGAAACTTTGTGTTCCCAACAAGCTAGGTGAAGGAAGGCTTTCACACACACTTATCTCTCAGAACTGAGCAAGTGGAGAGACGTTCGTTCATCTAGCACCAAGGGAACGGGTTGCAGGAGACACTTTTTCTCTGCTTTCTCAGTCTGTTTCCTAGTGCCGGTTTGAAGTTCCTGCAGTTTTCACTGTAAAACCGTGTTGGAGCTACTACCTGCCCGTATATATATATGGAATGGAGTATGCAACTGCAAAGAAACTTTGTGTTCCCAACAAGCTAGTTGAAGGACCGCTTTGACACACACTTATCTCTCAGAACTGAGCAAGTGGAGAGACGTTCGTTCATCTAGCACCAAGGGAACGGGTTGCAGGAGACAGTTTTTCTCTGCTTTCTCAGTCTATTTCCTAGTGCCGGTTTGAAGTTCCTGCAGTTTTCACTGTAAAACCGAGTTGGAGCTAGTACCTCCCCATATATATGTATGGAATGGAGTTTGCAACTGCAAAGAAACTTTGTGTTCCCAACAAGCTAGTTGAAGGACGGCTTTGACACACACTTATCTCTCAGAACTGAGCAAGTGGAGAGACGTTCGTTCATCTAGCACCAAGTGAATGGGTTGCATTAGACACTTTTTCTATGCTTTCTCAGTCTTTTTCCTAGTGCCGGTTTGAATATCCTACAGTTTTCACTGTAAACCCGAGTTGGAGCTATTACCTACCCATATATATGTATGGTGTGGATTTTGCAACTAAAAAGAAACTTTGTGTTCCCAACAAGCTAGGTGAAGGTCGGCTTTCACACACAATTATCTCTCAGAACTGAGCAAGTGGAGAGACGTTCGTTCATCTAGCACGAAGGGAACGGGTTGGAGGACAATTTTTTCTCTGCATTCTCAGTCTGTTTCCTAGTGCCGGTTTGAATTTTTTTGCAGTTTTCACTGTAAAACCGAGTTGGAGCTTGTACCTCCCCATATATATGAATGGAATGGAGTTTGCAACTGAAAAGAAACTATGTGTTCCCAACAAGCTCTGTGAAGGACGGCTTTCACACACACTTATCTCTCAGAACTGAGCAAGTGGAGAGACGTTCGTTCATCTAGCACCAAGGGAACGGGTTGCAGGAGACACATTCTCTCTGCTTTCTCAGTCTGTTTCCTAGTGCCGGTTTGAAGTTCCTGCAGTTTTCACTGTAAAACCGAGTTGGAGCTAGCACCTCCACATGTATATGAATGGAATGGATTTTGCAACTGAAAAGAAAATTTGTGTTCCCAACAAGTTAGGTGAAGGTCGGCTTTCACACACACTTATCTCTCAGAACTGAGCATGTGGAGAGACTTTCGTTCATCTAGCACCAAGGGAACGGGTTTCAGGAGAAAATTTAGTCTTTTTCTCAGTCTGTTTCCTGGTGCCGTTTTGAAGTTCCTGCAGTTTTCACTGTAAAACTGAGTTAGAATTAGTACCTCCCCATATATATTTATGGAGTGGAGTTTGCAACTGGAAAGAAACTTTGTGTTCCCAACAAGCTAGGTGAAGTACGGCTTTCACACACACTTATCTCTCAGAACTGAGCAAGTGGAGAGACGTTCGTTCCCAACAAGCTAGGTGAAGGCGGCTTGCACACACACTTATCTCTCAGAACTGAGCATGTGGAGAGACGTTCGTTCAACTAGCAACAAGGGAACTGGTTGCAGGAGAAACATTAGTCTTTTTCTCAGTCTGTTTCCTGGTGCCGGTTTGAAGTTCCTGCAGTTTTCACTGTAAAACCGATTTGGAACAAGTACCTCCCCATATAAATTTATGGAGTGGGGTTTGCAACTGAAAAGAAATTTTGTGTTCCCAACAAGCTAGTTGAAGACGGCTTTCACACACACTTTTCTCTCAGAACTGAGCATGTGGAGAGACGTTCGTTCATCTAGCACCAAGGGAACGGGTTACAAGGGAAATTTTTACTATGGTTTCTCAGTCTGTTTCCTAGTGCCGGTTTGAAGTTCCTGCAGTTTTCACTGTAAAACTGAGTTGGAATTTGCACCTCCCCATATATTTTTATGGAGTGGAGTTTGCAACTAATAAGTAACTTTGTGTTCCCAACAAGCTATGTGAAGGACGGCTTTCACACACACTTATCTCTCAGAACTGAGCATGCGGAGAGACGTTCGTTCATCTAGCACCAAGGGAACGTTTTGCAGAAGAAACTTTTACCCTGTTGTCTCAGTTTCCTAGTGCCGGTTTGAATTTCCTGCAGTTTTCACTGTAAATCGGAGTTGGAGCTAGTACCTCCCCATATATATGCATGGAGTGGTGTTTGCAACTGAATAGAAACTTAGTGTTCCCAACAAGCTACTTGAAAGACGGCTTTCACACACACATATCTCTCAGAACTGAGCATGTGGAGAGACGTTCTTTCATCTAGCACCAAGGGAACGGGTTGCAGGAGACACTTTTTCTCTGCTTTCTCAGTCTGTTTCCTAGTGCCGGTTTGAAGTTCCTGCAGTTTTCACTGTAAAACCGAGTTGGAGCTAGTACCTCCCCATATATATGTATGGAATGGAGTTTGCATCTGAAAAGAAACTTTGTGTTCCCAACAATCTAGGTGAAGGGCGGCTTCCACACACACTTATCTCTCAGAAATGAGCAAGTGGAGAGACGTTCGTTCATTTTGCACCAAGGGAACGGGTTGCAGGAGACACTTTTTCTCTGCTTTCTCAGTCTGTTTCCTAGTGCCAGTTTGTAGTTCCTGCAGTTTTCACTGTAAAAACGAGTTGGAGCTAGTACCTGCCCATATATATGTATGGAATGGAGTTTGCAACTGAAAAGAAACTTTGTGTTCCCAGCAAGCTAGGTGAAGGACGGCTTTCACACACACATATCTCTCAGAACTGAGCAAGTGGAGAGACATTCGTTCATCTAGCACCAAGGGAACGGGTTGCAGGAGACACTTTTTCTCTGCTTTCTCAGTGTGTTTCCTAGTGCCGGTTTGAAGTTCCTGCAGTTTTCACTGTAAAACCGAGTTAGAGTTTTTACCTCCCCATATACATGTATGGAATGGAGTTTGCAACTGAAAAGAAACTTTGTGTTCCCAACAAGCTTGGTGAAGGACGGCTTTCACACACACTTATCTCTCAGAACTGAGCAAGTGGAGAGACGTTCCTTCATCTAGCACCAAGGGAACGGGTTGCAGGAGACACTTTTTCTCTGCTTTCTCAGTGTGTTTCCTAGTGCCGGTTTGAAGTTCCTGCAGTTTTCACTGTAAATCGGAGTTGGAGCTAGTACCTCCGCATATATATGTATGGAGTGGTGTTTGCAACTGAATAGAATCTTAGTGTTCCCAACAAGCTACTTGAAAGACGGCTTTCACACACACTTATCTCTCAGAACTGAGCATGGGGAGAGACGTTCTTTTATGTAGCACAAATGGAACGGGTTGCAGGAGACACTTTTCTCTGCTTTCTCAGTCTGTTTCCTAGTGCCTGATGGAAGTTCCTGCAGTTTTCACTGTAAAACCGAGTTGGAAATATTACCTCCCCATATATATGTATGGTGTGGAGTTTGCAACTGAAAAGACACTTTGTGTTCCCAACAAGCTAGGTGAAGAACGGCTTTCACACACACTTATCTCTCAGAACTGAGCAAGTGGAGAGACGTTCGTTCATCTAGCACCAAGGGAACGGGTTGCAGGAGACACTTTTTCTCTGCTTTCTCAGTCTGTTTCCTAGTGCCGGTTTGAAGTTCCTGCAGTTTTCACTGTAAAACCGTGTTGGAGCTACTACCTGCCCGTATATATATATGGAATGGAGTTTGCAACTGCAAAGAAACTTTGTGTTCCCAACAAGCTAGTTGAAGGACGGCTTTGACACACACTTATCTCTCAGAACTGAGCAAGTGGAGAGACGTTCGTTCATCTAGCACCAAGGGAACGGGTTGCAGGAGACACTTTTTCTCTGCTTTCTCAGTCTATTTCCTAGTGCCGGTTTGAAGTTCCTGCAGTTTTCACTGTAAAACCGAGTTGGAGCTAGTACCTCCCCATATATATATATGGAATGGAGTTTGCAACTGCAAAGAAACTTTGTGTTCCCAACAAGCTAGTTGAAGGACGGCTTTGACACACACTTATCTCTCAGAACTGAGCAAGTGGAGAGACGTTCGTTCATCTAGCACCAAGGGAACGGGTTGCAGGAGACACTTTTTCTCTGCTTTCTCAGTCTATTTCCTAGTGCCGGTTTGAAGTTCCTGCAGTTTTCACTGTAAAACCGAGTTGGAGCTAGTACCTCCCCATATATATATATGGAATGGAGTTTGCAACTGCAAAGAAACTTTGTGTTCCCAACAAGCTAGTTGAAGGACGGCTTTGACACACACTTATCTCTCAGAACTGAGCAAGTGGAGAGACGTTCGTTCATCTAGCACCAAGTGAATGGGTTGCATTAGACACTTTTTCTATGCTTTCTCAGTCTTTTTCCTAGTGCCGGTTTGAATATCCTACAGTTTTCACTGTAAACCCGAGTTGGAGCTATTACCTACCCATATATATGTATGGTGTGGATATTGCAACTGAAAAGAAACTTTGTGTTCCCAACAAGCTAGGTGAAGGTCGGCTTTCACACACAATTATCTCTCAGAACTGAGCAAGTGGAGAGACGTTCGTTCATCTAGCACGAAGGGAAAGGGTTGCAGGACAATTTTTTCTCTGCATTCTCAGTCTGTTTCCTAGTGCCGGTTTGAAGTTTTTTGCAGTTTTCACTGTAAAACCGAGTTGGAGCTTGTACCTCCCCATATATATGAATGGAATGGAGTTTGCAACTGAAAAGAAACTATGTGTTCCCAACAAGCTCTGTGAAGGACGGCTTTCACACACACTTATCTCTCAGAACTGAGCAAGTGGAGAGACGTTCGTTCATCTAGCACCAAGGGAACGGGTTGCAGGAGACACTTTCTCTCTGCTTTCTCAGTCTGTTTCCTAGTGCCTGATGGAAGTTCCTGCAGTTTTCACTGTAAAACCGAGTTGGAGCTAGCACCTACACATGTATATGAATGGAATGGATTTTGCAACTGAAAAGAAACTTTGTGTTCCCAAAAAGTTAGGTGAAGGTCGGCTTTCACACACACTTATCTCTCAGAACTGAGCAAGTGGAGAGACGTTCGTTCATCTAGCACCAAGGGAACGGGTTGCAGGACAATTTTTTCTCTGCATTCTCAGTCTGTTTCCTAGTGCCGGTTTGAAGTTCCTGCAGTTTTCACTGTAAAACCGAGTTGGAGCTCGTACCTCCCCATATATATGTATGGAATGGAGTTTGCATCTGAAAAGACTCTTTGTGTTCCCAACAAGCTAGGTGTAGGACGGCTTTCACACACACTTATCTCTCAGAACTGAGCAAGTGGAGAGACGTTCGTTCATCTAGCACAAAGGGAACGTGTTGCAGAAGAAACTTTTACTCTGGTGTCTCAGTCTTTTTCCTAGTGCCGGTTAGAATTTCCTGCCGTTTTCAATGTAAATCGGAGTTTTTGCTAGTACCTCCCCATATATATGTATGGAGTGGTGTTTGCAACTGAATAGAAAATTAGTGTGCCCAACAAGCTACTTGAAAGACAGCTTTCACACACACTTATCTCTCAGAACTGAGCATGTGATGAGACGTTCGTTCATCTAGCACGAAGGGAATGTGCTGCAGGAGACACTTTTTCTCTGCTTTCTCAGTCTGTTTCCTAGTGCCGGTATGAAGTTCCTGCAGTTTTCATTGTAAAACCGAGTTGGAGCTAGTACCTCCCCATATATATATATGGAGTGGTGTTTGCAACAGAAAAGAAACTTTGTGTTCCCAACAAGCTAGGTGAAGGCGGCTTTCACACACACTTATCTCTCTGAACTGAGCATGTGGAGAGACTTTCGTTCATCTAGCACCAAGGGAACGGGTTTCAGGAGAAAATTTATTCTTTTTCTCAGTCTGTTTCCTGGTGCCGTTTTGAAGTTCCTGCAGTTTTCACTGTAAAACTGATTTAGAATTAGTTCCACCTCATATATATTTATGGAGTGGAGTTTGCAACTGGAAAGAAACTTTGTGTTCCCAACAAGCTAGGTGAAGTACGGCTTTCACACACACTTATCTCTCAGAACTGAGCAAGTGGAGAGACGTTCGTTCCCAACAAGCTAGGTGAAGGCGGCTTGCACACACACTTATCTCTCAGAACTGAGCATGTGGAGAGACGTTCGTTCAACTAGCACCAAGGGAACTGGTTGCAGGAGAAACATTAGTCTTTTTCTCAGTCTGTTTCCTGGTGCCGGTTTGAAGTTCCTGCAGTTTTCACTGTAAAACCGAGTTGGAACAAGTACCTCCCCATATAAATTTATGGAGTGGGGTTTGCACCTGAAAAGAAATTTTGTATCCCCAACAAGCTATTTGAAGACGGCTTTCACACACACTTTTCTCTCAGAACTGAGCATGTGGAGAGACGTTCGTTCATCTAGCACCAAGGGAACGGGTTACAAGGGAAATTTTTACTATGGTTTCTCAGTGTGTTTCCTAGTGCCGGTTTGAAGTTCCTGCAGTTTTCACTGTAAAACTGAGTTGGAATTTGTACCTCCCCATATATTTTTATGGAGTGGAGTTTGCAACCAATAAGTAACTTTGTGTTCCCAACAAGCTGTGTGAAGGACGGCTTTCACACACACTTATCTCTCAGAACTGAGCATGCGGAGAGACGTTCGTTCATCTAGCACCAAGGGAACGGGTTGCACGAGACACTTTTTCTCTGCTTTCTCAGTCTGTTTCCTAGTGCCGGTTTGAAGTTCCTGCAGTTTTCACTGTAAATCGGAGTTGGAGCTAGTACCTCCCCATATATATGTATGGAATGGTGTTTGCAACTGAATAGAATCTTAGTGTTCCCAACAAGCTACTTGAAAGATGGCTTTCACACACACTTATCTCTCAGAACTGAGCATGGGGAGAGACGTTCTTTTATGTAGCACAAATGGAACGGGTTGCAGGAGACACTTTTCTCTGCTTTCTCAGTCTGTTTCCTAGTGCCTGATGGAAGTTCCTGCAGTTTTCACTGTAAAACCGAGTTGGAGCTATTACCTCCCCATATATATGTATGGTGTGGAGTTTGCAACTGAAAAGAAACTTTGTGTTCCCAACAAGCTAGGTGAAGGACGGCTTTCACACACACTTATCTCTCAGAACTGAGCAAGTGGAGAGACGTTCGTTCATCTAGCACCAAGGGAACGGGTTGCAGGAGACACTTTTTCTCTGCTTTCTCAGTCTGTTTCCTAGTGCCAGTTTGTAGTTCCTGCAGTTTTCACTGTAAAACCGAGTTGGAGCTAGTACCTGCCCATGTATATGTATGGAATGGAGTTTGCAACTGAAAAGAAACTTTGTGTTCCCAACAAGCTAGGTGAAGGACGGCTTTCACACACACTTATCTCTCAGAACTGAGCAAGTGGAGAGACGTTCGTTCATCTAGCACCAAGGGAACGGGTTGCAGCAGACACTTTTTCTCTGCTTTCTCAGTGTGTTTCCTAGTGCCGGTTTGAAGTTCCTGCAGTTTCACTGTAAAACCGAGTTGGAGTTTTACCTCCCCATATATATGTATGGTGTGGAGTTTGCAACTGAAAAGAGACTTTGTGTTCCCAACAAGCTAGGTGAAGGACGGCTTTCACACACACTTATCTCTCAGAACTGAGCAAGTGGAGAGATGTTCGTTCATCTAGCACGAAGGGAACGGGTTGCAGGAGACACTTTTTCTCTGCTTTCTCAGTCTGTTTCCTAGTGCCGGTTTGAAGTTC
The DNA here is from genome assembly GCF_048773025.1 of Camelus bactrianus. Lineage (NCBI taxonomy): Eukaryota > Metazoa > Chordata > Mammalia > Artiodactyla > Camelidae > Camelus > Camelus bactrianus. Next base: position 78,454,646 of record NC_133542.1, on the reverse strand, counting down.
CTGCAGTTTTCACTGCAAAACCGAGTTTGAGCTAGTACCTGCCCATATATATGTATGGAATGGAGTTTGCAACTGAAAAGAAACTTTGTGTTCCCAACAAGCTAGGTGAAGGACGGCTTTGACACACAATTATCTCTCAGAACTGAGCAAGTGGAGAGACGTTCGTTCATCTAGCACCAAGTGAATGGGTTGCATTAGACACTTTTTCTATGCTTTCTCAGTATTTTTCCTAGTGCCGGTTTGAATTTCCTACAGTTTTCACTGTAAACCCGAGTTGGAGCTATTACCTACCCATATATATGTATGGTGTGGATTTTGCAACTGAAAAGAAACTTTGTGTTCCCAACAAGTTAGGTGAAGTTCGGCTTTCACACACACTTATCTCTCTGAACTGAGCATGTGGAGAGACTTTCGTTCATCTAGCACCAAGGGAACGGGTTTCAGGAGAAAATTTAGTCTTTTTCTCAGTCTGTTTCCTGGTGCCGTTTTGAAGTTCCTGCAGTTTTCACTGTAAAACTGAGTTAGAATTAGTACCTCCCCATATATATTTATGGAGTGGAGTTTGCAACTGGAAAGAAACTTTGTGTTCCCAACAAGCTAGGTGAAGTACGGCTTTCACACACACTTATCTCTCAGAACTGAGCAAGTGGAGAGACGTTCGTTCCCAACAAGCTAGGTGAAGGCGGCTTGCACACACACTTTTCTCTCAGAACTGAGCATGTGGAGAGACGTTCGTTCAACTAGCACCAAGGGAACTGGTTGCAGGTGAAACATTAGTCTTTTTCTCAGTCTGTTTCCTGGTGCCGGTTTGAAGTTCCTGCAGTTTTCACTGTAAAACCGAGTTGGAACAAGTACCTCCCCATATAAATTTATGGAGTGGGGTTTGCAACTGAAAAGAAATTTTGTGTTCCCAACAAGCTAGTTGAAGACGGCTTTCACACACACTTTTCTCTCAGAACTGAGCATGTGGAGAGACGTTCGTTCATCTAGCACCAAGGGAACGGGTTACAAGGGAAATTTTTACTATGGTTTCTCAGTCTGTTTCCTAGTGCCGGTTTGAAGTTCCTGCAGTTTTCACTGTAAAACTGAGTTGGAATTTGTACCTCCCAATATATTTTTATGGAGTGGAGTTTGCAACTAATAAGTAACTTTGTGTTCCCAACAAGCTATGTGAAGGACGGCTTTCACACACACTTATCTCTCAGAACTGAGCATGCGGAGAGACGTTCGTTCATCTAGCACGAAGGGAACGTTTTGCAGAAGAAACTTTTACCCTGTTGTCTCAGTTTCCTAGTGCCGGTTTGAATTTCCTGCAGTTTTCACTGTAAAACCGAGTTGGAGCTAGTACCTCCCCATATATATGTATGGAATGGAGTTTGCATCTGAAAAGAAACTTTGTGTTCCCAACAATCTAGGTGAAGGACGGCTTCCACACACACTTATCTCTCAGAAATGAGCAAGTGGAGAGACGTTCGTTCATTTTGCACCAAGGGAACGGGTTGCAGGAGACACTTTTTCTCTGCTTTCTCAGTCTGTTTCCTAGTGCCAGTTTGTAGTTCCTGCAGTTTTCAATGTAAAAACGAGTTGGAGCTAGTACCTGCCCATATATATGTATGGAATGGAGTTTGCAACTGAAAAGAAACTTTGTGTTCCCAGAAAGCTAGGTGAAGGACGGCTTTCACACACACTTATCTCTCAGAACTGAGCAAGTGGAGAGACATTCGTTCATCTAGCACCAAGGGAACGGGTTGCAGGAGACACTTTTTCTCTGCTTTCTCAGTCTGTTTCCTAGTGCCGGTTTGAAGTTCCTGCAGTTTTCACTGTAAAACCGAGTTGGAGTTTTACCTCCCCATATATATGTATGGTGTGGAGTTTGCAACTGAAAAGAGACTTTGTGTTCCCAGCAAGCTAGGTGAAGAACGGCTTTCACACACACTTATCTCTCAGAACTGAGCAAGTGGAGAGACGTTCGTTCATCTAGCACCAAGGGAACGGGTTGCAGGAGACACTATTTCTCTGCTTTCTCAGTCTGTTTCCTAGTGCCGGTTTGAAGTTCCTGCAGTTTTCACTGTAAAACCGAGTTAGAGTTTTTACCTCCCCATATACATGTATGGAATGGAGTTTGCAACTGAAAAGAAACTTTGTGTTCCCAACAAGCTAGGTGAAGGACGGCTTTCACACACACTTATCTCTCAGAACTGAGCAAGTGGAGAGACGTTCCTTCATCTAGCACCAAGGGAACGGGTTGCAGGAGACACTTTTTCTCTGCTTTCTCAGTGTGTTTCCTAGTGCCGGTTTGAAGTTCCTGCAGTTTTCACTGTAAATCGGAGTTGGAGCTAGTACCTCCGCATATATATGTATGGAGTGGTGTTTGCAACTGAATAGAATCTTAGTGTTCCCAACAAGCTACTTGAAAGACGGCTTTCACACACACTTATCTCTCAGAACTGAGCATGGGGAGAGACGTTCTTTTATGTAGCACAAATGGAACGGGTTGCAGGAGACACTTTTCTCTGCTTTCTCAGTCTGTTTCCTAGTGCCTGATGGAAGTTCCTGCAGTTTTCACTGTAAAACCGAGTTGGAGCTATTACCTCCCCATATATATGTATGGTGTGGAGTTTGCAACTGAAAAGAAACTTTGTGTTCCCAACAAGCTAGGTGAAGAATGGCTTTCACACACACTTATCTCTCAGAAATGAGCAAGTGGAGAGACGTTCGTTCATCTAGCACCAAGGGAACGGGTTGCAGGAGACACTTTTTCTCTGCTTTCTCAGTCTGTTTCCTAGTGCCGGTTTGAAGTTCCTGCAGTTTTCACTGTAAAACCGTGTTGGAGCTACTACCTGCCCGTATATATATATGGAATGGAGTATGCAACTGCAAAGAAACTTTGTGTTCCCAACAAGCTAGTTGAAGGACGGCTTTGACACACACTTTTCTCTCAGAACTGAGCAAGTGGAGAGACGTTCGTTCATCTAGCACCAAGGGAACGGGTTGCAGGAGACACTTTTTCTCTGCTTTCTCAGTCTATTTCCTAGTGCCGGTTTGAAGTTCCTGCAGTTTTCACTGTAAAACCGAGTTGGAGCTAGTACCTCCCCATATATATGTATGGAATGGAGTTTGCAACTGCAAAGAAACTTTGTGTTCCCAACAAGCTAGTTGAAGGACGGCTTTGACACACACTTATCTCTCAGAACTGAGCAAGTGGAGAGACGTTCGTTCATCTAGCACCAAGTGAATGGGTTGCATTAGACACTTTTTCTATGCTTTCTCAGTCTTTTTCCTAGTGCCGGTTTGAATATCCTACAGTTTTCACTGTAAATCCGAGTTGGAGCTATTACCTACCCATATATATGTATGGTGTGGATTTTGCAACTAAAAAGAAACTTTGTGTTCCCAACAAGCTAGGTGAAGTTCGGCTTTCACACACAATTATCTCTCAGAACTGAGCAAGTGGAGAGACGTTCGTTCATCTAGCACGAAGGGAACGGGTTGGAGGACAATTTTTTCTCTGCATTCTCAGTCTGTTTCCTAGTGCCGGTTTGAAGTTTTTTGCAGTTTTCACTGTAAAACCGAGTTGGAGCTTGTACCTCCCCATATATATGAATGGAATGGAGTTTGCAACTGAAAAGAAACTATGTGTTCCCAACAAGCTCTGTGAAGGACGGTTTTCACACACACTTATCTCTCAGAACTGAGCAAGTGGAGAGACGTTCGTTCATCTAGCACCAAGGGAACGGGTTGCAGGAGACACATTCTCTCTGCTTTCTCAGTCTGTTTCCTAGTGCCGGTTTGAAGTTCCTGCAGTTTTCACTGTAAAACCGAGTTGGAGCTAGCACCTCCACATGTATATGAATGGAATGGATTTTGCAACTGAAAAGAAAATTTGTGTTCCCAACAAGTTAGGTGAAGGTCGGCTTTCACACACACTTATCTCTCAGAACTGAGCATGTGGAGAGACTTTCGTTCATCTAGCATCAAGGGAACGGGTTTCAGGAGAAAATTTACTCTTTTTCTCAGTCTGTTTCCTGGTGCCGTTTTGAAGTTCCTGCAGTTTTCACTGTAAAACTGAGTTAGAATTAGTACCTCCCCATATATATTTATGGAGTGGAGTTTGCAACTGGAAATAAACTTTGTGTTCCCAACAAGCTAGGTGAAGTACGGCTTTCACACACACATATCTCTCAGAACTGAGCAAGTGGAGAGACGTTCGTTCCCAACAAGCTTGGTGAAGGCGGCTTGCACACACACTTATCTCTCAGAACTGAGCATGTGGAGAGACGTTCGTTCAACTAGCAACAAGGGAACTGGTTGCAGGAGAAACATTAGTCTTTTTCTCAGTCTGTTTCCTGGTGCCGGTTTGAAGTTCCTGCAGTTTTCACTGTAAAACCGAGTTGGAACAAGTACCTCCCCATATAAATTTATGGAGTGGGGTTTGCAACTGAAAAGAAATTTTGTGTTCCCAACAAGCTAGTTGAAGACGGCTTTCACACACACTTTTCTCTCAGAACTGAGCATGTGGAGAGACGTTCGTTCATCTAGCACCAAGGGAACGGGTTACAAGGGAAATTTTTACTATGGTTTCTCAGTCTGTTTCCTAGTGCCGGTTTGAAGTTCCTGCAGTTTTCACTGTAAAACTGAGTTGGAATTTGCACCTCCCCATATATTTTTATGGAGTGGAGTTTGCAACTAATAAGTAACTTTGTGTTCCCAACAAGCTATGTGAAGGACGGCTTTCACACACACTTATTTCTCAGAACTGAGCATGCGGAGAGACGTTCGTTCATCTAGCACCAAGGGAACGTTTTGCAGAAGAAACTTGTACCCTGTTGTCTCAGTTTCCTAGTGCCGGTTTGAATTTCCTGCAGTTTTCACTGTAAATCGGAGTTGGAGCTAGTACCTCCCCATATATATGCATGGAGTGGTGTTTGCAACTGAATAGAAACTTAGTGTTCCCAACAAGCTACTTGAAAGACGGCTTTCACACACACATATCTCTCAGAACTGAGCATGTGGAGAGACGTTCTTTCATCTAGCACCAAGGGAACGGGTTGCAGGAGACACTTTTTCTCTGCTTTCTCAGTCTGTTTCCTAGTGCCAGTTTGTAGTTCCTGCAGTTTTCACTGTAAAAACGAGTTGGAGCTAGTACCTGCCCATATATATGTATGGAATGGAGTTTGCAACTGAAAAGAAACTTTGTGTTCCCAGCAAGCTAGGTGAAGGACGGCTTTCACACACACTTATCTCTCAGAACTGAGCAAGTGGAGAGACATTCGTTCATCTAGCACCAAGGGAACGGGTTGCAGGGGACACTTTTTCTCTGCTTTCTCAGTGTGTTTCCTAGTGCCGGTTTGAAGTTCCTGCAGTTTTCACTGTAAAACCGAGTTAGAGTTTTTACCTCCCCATATACATGTATGGAATGGAGTTTGCAACTGAAAAGAAACTTTGTGTTCCCAACAAGCTTGGTGAAGGACGGCTTTCACACACACTTATCTCTCAGAACTGAGCAAGTGGAGAGACGTTCCTTCATCTAGCACCAAGGGAACGGGTTGCAGGAGACACTTTTTCTCTGCTTTCTCAGTGTGTTTCCTAGTGCCGGTTTGAAGTTCCTGCAGTTTTCACTGTAAATCGGAGTTGGAGCTAGTACCTCCGCATATATATGTATGGAGTGGTGTTTGCAACTGAATAGAATCTTAGTGTTCCCAACAAGCTACTTGAAAGACGGCTTTCACACACACTTATCTCTCAGAACTGAGCATGGGGAGAGACGTTCTTTTATGTAGCACAAATGGAACGGGTTGCAGGAGACACTTTTCTCTGCTTTCTCAGTCTGTTTCCTAGTGCCTGATGGAAGTTCCTGCAGTTTTCACTGTAAAACCGAGTTGGAACTATTACCTCCCCATATATATGTATGGTGTGGAGTTTGCAACTGAAAAGAAACTTTGTGTTCCCAACAAGCTAGGTGAAGAACGGCTTTCACACACACTTATCTCTCAGAACTGAGCAAGTGGAGAGACGTTCGTTCATCTAGCACCAAGGGAACGGGTTGCAGGAGACACTTTTTCTCTGCTTTCTCAGTCTGTTTCCTAGTGCCGTTTTGAAGTTCCTGCAGTTTTCACTGTAAAACCGTGTTGGAGCTACTACCTGCCCGTATATATATATGGAATGGAGTTTGCAACTGCAAAGAAACTTTGTGTTCCCAACAAGCTAGTTGAAGGACGGCTTTGACACACACTTATCTCTCAGAACTGAGCAATTGGAGAGACGTTCGTTCATCTAGCACCAAGGGAACGGGTTGCAGGAGACACTTTTTCTCTGCTTTCTCAGTCTATTTCCTAGTGCCGGTTTGAAGTTCCTGCAGTTTTCACTGTAAAACCGAGTTGGAGCTAGTACCTCCCCATATATATATATGGAATGGAGTTTGCAACTGCAAAGAAACTTTGTGTTCCCAACAAGCTAGTTGAAGGACGGCTTTGACACACACTTATCTCTCAGAACTGAGCAAGTGGAGAGACGTTCGTTCATCTAGCACCAAGTGAATGGGTTGCATTAGACACTTTTTCTATGCTTTCTCAGTCTTTTTCCTAGTGCCGGTATGAATATCCTACAGTTTTCACTGTAAACCCGAGTTGGAGCTATTACCTACCCATATATATGTATGGTGTGGATTTTGCAACTGAAAAGAAACTTTGTGTTCCCAACAAGCTAGGTGAAGGTCGGCTTTCACACACAATTATCTCTCAGAACTGAGCAAGTGGAGAGACGTTCGTTCATCTAGCACGAAGGGAAAGGGTTGCAGGACAATTTTTTCTCTGCATTCTCAGTCTGTTTCCTAGTGCCGGTTTGAAGTTTTTTGCAGTTTTCACTGTAAAACCGAGTTGGAGCTTGTACCTCCCCATATATATGAATGGAATGGAGTTTGCAACTGAAAAGAAACTATGTGTTCCCAACAAGCTATGTGAAGGACGGCTTTCACACACACTTATCTCTCAGAACTGAGCAAGTGGAGAGACGTTCGTTCATCTAGCACCAAGGGAACGGGTTGCAGGAGACACTTTCTCTCTGCTTTCTCAGTCTGTTTCCTAGTGCCTGATGGAAGTTCCTGCAGTTTTCACTGTAAAACCGAGTTGGAGCTAGCACCTACACATGTATATGAATGGAATGGATTTTGCAACTGAAAAGAAACTTTGTGTTCCCAACAAGTTAGGTGAAGGTCGGCTTTCACACACACTTATCTCTCAGAACTGAGCAAGTGGAGAGACGTTCGTTCATCTAGCACCAAGGGAACGGGTTGCAGGACAATTTTTTCTCTGCATTCTCAGTCTGTTTCCTAGTGCCGGTTTGAAGTTCCTGCAGTTTTCACTGTAAAACCGAGTTGGAGCTCGTACCTCCCCATATATATGTATGGAATGGAGTTTGCATCTGAAAAGACTCTTTGTGTTCTCAACAAGCTAGGTGTAGGACGGCTTTCACACACACTTATCTCTCAGAACTGAGCAAGTGGAGAGACGTTCGTTCATCTAGCACAAAAGGAACGTGTTGCAGAAGAAACTTTTACTCTGGTGTCTCAGTCTTTTTCCTAGTGCCGGTTTGAATTTCCTGCCGTTTTCAATGTAAATCGGAGTTTTTGCTAGTACCTCCCCATATATATGTATGGAGTGGTGTTTGCAACTGAATAGAAAATTAGTGTGCCCAACAAGCTACTTGAAAGACAGCTTTCACACACACTTATCTCTCAGAACTGAGCATGTGATGAGACGTTCGTTCATCTAGCACCAAGGGAATGTGCTGCAGGAGACACTTTTTCTCTGCTTTCTCAGTCTGTTTCCTAGTGCCGGTATGAAGTTCCTGCAGTTTTCATTGTAAAACCGAGTTGGAGCTAGTACCTCCCCATATATATATATGGAGTGGTGTTTGCAACAGAAAAGAAACTTTGTGTTCCCAACAAGCTAGGTGAAGGCGGCTTTCACACACACTTATCTCTCTGAACTGAGCATGTGGAGAGACTTTCGTTCATCTAGCACCAAGGGAACGGGTTTCAGGAGAAAATTTAGTCTTTTTCTCAGTCTGTTTCCTGGTGCCGTTTTGAAGTTCCTGCTGTTTTCACTGTAAAACTGATTTAGAATTAGTTCCACCTCATATATATTTATGGAGTGGAGTTTGCAACTGTAAAGAAACTTTGTGTTCCCAACAAGCTAGGTGAAGTACGGCTTTCACACACACTTATCTCTCAGAACTGAGCAAGTGGAGAGACGTTCGTTCCCAACAAGCTAGGTGAAGGCGGCTTGCACACACACTTTTCTCTCAGAACTGAGCATGTGGAGAGACGTTCGTTCATCTAGCACCAAGGGAACGGGTTACAAGAGAAATTTTTACTATGGTTTCTCAGTCTGTTTCCTAGTGCCGGTTTGAAGTTCCTGCAGTTTTCACTGTAAAACTGAGTTGGAATTTGTACCTCCCCATATATTTTTATGGAGTGGAGTTTGCAACTATTAAGTAACTTTGTGTTCCCAACAAGCTATGTGAAGGACGGCTTTCACACACACTTATCTCTCAGAACTGAGCATGCGGAGAGACGTTCGTTCATCTAGCACCAAGGGAACGTTTTGCAGAAGAAACTTTTACACTGTTGTCTCAGTTTCCTAGTGCCGGTTTGAATTTCCTGCAGTTTTCACTGTAAATCGGAGTTGGAGCTAGTACCTCCCCATATATATGCATGGAGTGGTGTTTGCAACTGAATAGAAACTTAGTGTTCCCAACAAGCTACTTGAAAGACGGCTTTCACACACACATATCTCTCAGAACTGAGCATGTGGAGAGACGTTCTTTCATCTAGCACCAAGGGAACGGGTTGCAGGAGACACTTTTTCTCTGCTTTCTCAGTCTGTTTCCTAGTGCCGGTTTGATGTTCCTGCAGTTTTCACTGTAAAACCGAGTTGGAGCTAGTACCTCCCCATATATATGTATGGAATGGAGTTTGCATCTGAAAAGAAACTATGTGTTCCCAACAATCTAGGTGAAGGACGGCTTCCACACACACTTATCTCTCAGAAATGAGCAAGTGGAGAGACGTTCGTTCATTTTGCACCAAGGGAACGGGTTGCAGGAGACACTTTTTCTCTGCTTTCTCAGTCTGTTTCCTAGTGCCTGATGGAAGTTCCTGCAGTTTTCACTGTAAAAACGAGTTGGAGCTAGTACCTGCCCATATATATGTATGGAATGGAGTTTGCAACTGAAAAGAAACTTTGAGTTCCCAGCAAGCTAGGTGAAGGACGGCTTTCACACACACTTATCTCTCAGAACTGAGCAAGTGGAGAGACATTCGTTCATCTAGCACCAAGGGAACGGGTTGCAGGAGACACTTTTTCTCTGCTTTCTCAGTCTGTTTCCTAGTGCCGGTTTGAAGTTCCTGCAGTTTTCACTGTAAAACCGAGTTGGAGTTTTACCTCCCCATATATATGTATGGTGTGGAGTTTGCCACTGAAAAGAGACTTTGTGTTCCCAGCAAGCTAGGTGAAGAACGGCTTTCACACACACTTATCTCTCAGAACTGAGCAAGTGGAGAGACGTTCGTTCATCTAGCACCAAGGGAACGGGTTGCAGGAGGCACTATTTCTCTGCTTTCTCAGTCTGTTTCCTAGTGCCGGTTTGAAGTTCCTGCAGTTTTCACTGTAAAACCGAGTTAGAGTTTTACCTCCCCATATACATGTATGGAATGGAGTTTGCAACTGAAAAGAAACTTTGTGTTCCCAACAAGCTAGGTGAAGGACGGCTTTCACACAAACTTATCTCTCAGAACTGAGCAAGTGGAGAGACGTTCCTTCATCTAGCACCAAGGGAACGGGTTGCAGGAGACACTTTTTCTCTCCTTTCTCAGTGTGTTTCCTAGTGCCGGTTTGAAGTTCCTGCAGTTTTCACTGTAAATCGGAGTTGGAGCTAGTACCTCCGCATATATATGTATGGAGTGGTGTTTGCAACTGAATAGAATCTTAGTGTTCCCAACAAGCTACTTGAAAGACGGCTTTCACACACACTTATCTCTCAGAACTGAGCATGGGGAGAGACGTTCTTTTATGTAGCACAAATGGAACGGGTTGCAGGAGACACTTTTCTCTGCTTTCTCAGTCTGTTTCCTAGTGCCTGATGGAAGTTCCTGCAGTTTTCACTGTAAAACCGAGTTGGAGCTATTACCTCCCCATATATATGTATGGTGTGGAGTTTGCAACTGAAAAGAAACTTTGTGTTCCCAACAAGCTAGGTGAAGAACGGCTTTCACACACACTTATCTCTCAGAAATGAGCAAGTGGAGAGACGTTCGTTCATCTAGCACCAAGGGAACGGGTTGCAGGAGACACTTTTTCTCTGCTTTCTCAGTCTGTTTCCTAGTGCCGGTTTGAAGTTCCTGCAGTTTTCACTGTAAAACCGTGTTGGAGCTACTACCTGCCCGTATATATATATGGAATGGAGTATGCAACTGCAAAGAAACTTTGTGTTCCCAACAAGCTAGTTGAAGGACGGCTTTGACACACACTTATCTCTCAGAACTGAGCAAGTGGAGAGACGTTCGTTCATCTAGCACCAAGGGAACGGGTTGCAGGAGACACTTTTTCTCTGCTTTCTCAGTCTATTTCCTAGTGCCGGTTTGAAGTTCCTGCAGTTTTCACTGTAAAACCGAGTTGGAGCTAGTACCTCCCCATATATATGTATGGAATGGAGTTTGCAACTGCAAAGAAACTTTGTGTTCCCAACAAGCTAGTTGAAGGACGGCTTTGACACACACTTATCTCTCAGAACTGAGCAAGTGGAGAGACGTTCGTTCATCTAGCACCAAGTGAATGGGTTGCATTAGACACTTTTTCTATGCTTTCTCAGTCTTTTTCCTGGTGCCGGTTTGAATATCCTACAGTTTTCACTGTAAACCCGAGTTGGAGCTATTACCTACCCATATATATGTATGGTGTGGATTTTGCAACTAAAAAGAAACTTTGTGTTCCCAACAAGCTAGGTGAAGGTCGGCTTTCACACACAATTATCTCTCAGAACTGAGCAAGTGGAGAGACGTTCGTTCATCTAGCACGAAGGGAACGGGTTGGAGGACAATTTTTTCTCTGCATTCTCAGTCTGTTTCCTAGTGCCGGTTTGAAGTTTTTTGCAGTTTTCACTGTAAAACCGAGTTGGAGCTTCTACCTCCCCATATATATGAATGGAATGGAGTTTGCAACTGAAAAGAAACTATGTGTTCCCAACAAGCTCTGTGAAGGACGGCTTTCACACACACTTATCTCTCAGAACTGAGCAAGTGGAGAGACGTTCGTTCATCTAGCACCAAGGGAACGGGTTGCAGGAGACACATTCTCTCTGCTTTCTCAGTCTGTTTCCTTGTGCCGGTTTGAAGTTCCTGCAGTTTTCACTGTAAAACCGAGTTGGAGCTAGCACCTCCACATGTATATGAATGGAATGGATTTTGCAACTGAAAAGAAAATTTGTGTTCCCAACAAGTTAGGTGAAGGTCGGCTTTCACACACACTTATCTCTCAGAACTGAGCATGTGGAGAGACTTTCGTTCATCTAGCACCAAGGGAACGGGTTTCAGGAGAAAATTTAGTCTTTTTCTCAGTCTGTTTCCTGGTGCCGTTTTGAAGTTCCTGCAGTTTTCACTGTAAAACTGAGTTAGAATTAGTACCTCCCCATATATATTTATGGAGTGGAGTTTGCAACTGGAAAGAAACTTTGTGTTCCCAACAAGCTAGGTGAAGTACGGCTTTCACACACACTTATCTCTCAGAACTGAGCAAGTGGAGAGACGTTCGTTCATCTAGCACCAAGGGAACGTGTTGCAGAAGAAACTTTTACTCTGGTGTCTCAGTCTTTTTCCTAGTGCCGGTTTGAATTTCCTGCCGTTTTCAATGTAAATCGGAGTTTTTGCTAGTACCTCCCCATAAATATGTATGGAGTGGTGTTTGCAACTGAATAGAAACATAGTGTGCCCAACAAGCTACTTGAAAGACAGCTTTCACACACACTTATCTCTCAGAACTGAGCATGTGATGAGACGTTCGTTCATCTAGCACCAAGGGAATGTGCTGCAGGAGACACTTTTTCTCTGCTTTTTCAGTCTGTTTCCTAGTGCCGGTTTGAAGTTCCTGCAGTTTTCATTGTAAAACCGAGTTGGAGCTAGTACCTCCCCATATATATATATGGAGTGGTGTTTGCAACAGAAAAGAAACTTTGTGTTCCCAACAAGCTAGGTGAAGGCGGCTTTCACACACACTTATCTCTCTGAACTGAGCATGTGGAGAGACTTTCGTTCATCTAGCACCAAGGGAACGGGTTTCAGGAGAAAATTTAGTCTTTTTCTCAGTCTGTTTCCTGGTGCCGCTTTGAAGTTCCTGCAGTTTTCACTGTAAAACTGAGTTAGAATTAGTACCTCCCCATATATATTTATGGAGTGGAGTTTGCAACTGGAAAGAAACTTTGTGTTCCCAACAAGCTAGGTGAAGTACGGCTTTCACACACACTTATCTCTCAGAACTGAGCAAGTGGAGAGACGTTCGTTCCCAACAAGCTAGGTGAAGGCGGCTTGCACACACACTTATCTCTCAGAACTGAGCATGTGGAGAGACGTTCGTTCAACTAGCACCAAGGGAACTGGTTGCAGGTGAAACATTAGTCTTTTTCTCAGTCTGTTTCCTGGTGCCGGTTTGAAGTTCCTGCAGTTTTCACTGTAAAAACGAGTTGGAACAAGTACCTCCCCATATAAATTTATGGAGTGGGGTTTGCAACTGAAAAGAAATTTTGTGTTCCCAACAAGCTAGTTGAAGACGGCTTTCACACACACTTTTCTCTCAGAACTGAGCATGTGGAGAGACGTTCGTTCATCTAGCACCAAGGGAACGGGTTACAAGGGAAATTTTTACTATGGTTTCTCAGTCAGTTTCCTAGTGCCGGTTTGAAGTTCCTGCAGTTTTCACTGTAAAACTGAGTTGGAATTTGTACCTCCCCATATATTTTTATGGAGTGGAGTTTGCAACTAATAAGTAACTTTGTGTTCCCAACAAGCTATGTGAAGGACGGCTTTCACACACACTTATCTCTCAGAACTGAGCATGCGGAGAGACGTTCGTTCATCTAGCACCAAGGGAACGTTTTGCAGAAGAAACTTTTACCCTGTTGTCTCAGTTTCCTAGTGCCGGTTTGAATTTCCTGCAGTTTTCACTGTAAATCGGAGTTGGAGCTAGTACCTCCCCATATATATGCATGGAGTGGTGTTTGCAACTGAATAGAAACTTAGTGTTCCCAACAAGCTACTTGAAAGACGGCTTTCACACACACATATCTCTCAGAACTGAGCATGTGGAGAGACGTTCTTTCATCTAGCACCAAGGGAACGGGTTGCAGGAGACACTTTTTCTCTGCTTTCTCAGTCTGTTTCCTAGTGCCGGTTTGAAGTTCCTGCAGTTTTCACTGTAAAACCGAGTTGGAGCTAGTACCTCCCCATATATATGTATGGAATGGAGTTTGCATCTGAAAAGAAACTTTGTGTTCCCAACAATCTAGGTGAAGGACGGCTTCCACACACACTTATCTCTCAGAAATGAGCAAGTGGAGAGACGTTCGTTCATTTTGCACCAAGGGAACGGGTTGCAGGAGACACTTTTTCTCTGCTTTCTCAGTCTGTTTCCTAGTGCCAGTTTGTAGTTCCTGCAGTTTTCACTGTAAAAACGAGTTGGAGCTAGTACCTGCCCATATATATGTATGGAATGGAGTTTGCAACTGGAAAGAAACTTTGTGTTCCCAACAAGCTAGGTGAAGGACGGCTTTCACACACACTTATCTCTCAGAACTGAGCAAGTGGAGAGACATTCGTTCATCTAGCACCAAGGGAACGGGTTGCAGGAGACACTTTTTCTCTGCTTTCTCAGTCTGTTTCCTAGTGCCGGTTTGAAGTTCCTGCAGTTTTCACTGTAAAACCGAGTTGGAGTTTTACCTCCCCATATATATGTATGGTGTGGAGTTTGCAACTGAAAAGAGACTTTGTGTTCCCAGCAAGCTAGGTGAAGTACGGCTTTCACACACACTTATCTCTCAGAACTGAGCAAGTGGAGAGACGTTCGTTCATCTAGCACCAAGGGAACGGGTTGCAGGAGGCACTATTTCTCTGCTTTCTCAGTCTGTTTCCTAGTGCCGGTTTGAAGTTCCTGCAGTTTTCACTGTAAAACCGAGTTAGAGTTTTTACCTCCCCATATACATGTATGGAATGGAGTTTGCAACTGAAAAGAAACTTTGTGTTCCCAACAAGCTAGGTGAAGGACGGCTTTCACACACACTTATCTCTCAGAACTGAGCAAGTGGAGAGACGTTCCTTCATCTAGCACCAAGGGAACGGGTTGCAGGAGACACTTTTTCTCTGCTTTCTCAGTGTGTTTCCTAGTGCCGGTTTGAAGTTCCTGCAGTTTTCACTGTAAATCGGAGTTGGAGCTAGTACCTCCGCATATATATGTATGGAGTGGTGTTTGCAACTGAATAGAATCTTAGTGTTCCCAACAAGCTACTTGAAAGACGGCTTTCACACACACTTATCTCTCAGAACTGAGCATAGGGAGAGACGTTCTTTTATGTAGCACAAATGGAACGGGTTGCAGGAGACACTTTTCTCTGCTTTCTCAGTCTGTTTCCTAGTGCCTGATGGAAGTTCCTGCAGTTTTCACTGTAAAACCGAGTTGGAGCTATTACCTCCCCATATATATGTATGGTGTGGAGTTTGCAACTGAAAAGAAACTTTGTGTTCCCAACAAGCTAGGTGAAGAACGGCTTTCACACACAATTATCTCTCAGAACTGAGCAAGTGGAGAGACGTTCGTTCATCTAGCACGAAGGGAACGGGTTGGAGGACAATTTTTTCTCTGCATTCTCAGTCTGTTTCCTAGTGCCGGTTTGAAGTTTTTTGCAGTTTTCACTGTAAAACCGAGTTGGAGCTTGTACCTCCCCATATATATGAATGGAATGGAGTTTGCAACTGAAAAGAAACTATGTGTTCCCAACAAGCTCTGTGAAGGACGGCTTTCACACACACTTATCTCTCAGAACTGAGCAAGTGGAGAGACGTTCGTTCATCTAGCACCAAGGGAACGGGTTGCAGGAGACACATTCTCTCTGCTTTCTCAGTCTGTTTCCTAGTGCCGGTTTGAAGTTCCTGCAGTTTTCACTGTAAAACCGAGTTGGAGCTAGCACCTCCACATGTATATGAATGGAATGGATTTTGCAACTGAAAAGAAAATTTGTGTTCCCAACAAGTTAGGTGAAGGTCGGCTTTCACACACACTTATCTCTCAGAACTGAGCATGTGGAGAGACTTTCGTTCATCTAGCACCAAGGGAACGGGTTTCAGGAGAAAATTTAGTCTTTTTCTCAGTCTGTTTCCTGGTGCCGTTTTGAAGTTCCTGCAGTTTTCACTGTAAAACTGAGTTAGAATTAGTACCTCCCCATATATATTTATGGAGTGGAGTTTGCAACTGGAAAGAAACTTTGTGTTCCCAACAAGCTAGGTGAAGTACGGCTTTCACACACACTTATCTCTCAGAACTGAGCAAGTGGAGAGACGTTCGTTCCCAACAAGCTAGGTGAAGGCGGCTTGCACACACACTTATCTCTCAGAACTGAGCATGTGGAGAGACGTTCGTTCAACTAGCAACAAGGGAACTGGTTGCAGGAGAAACATTAGTCTTTTTCTCAGTCTGTTTCCTGGTGCCGGTTTGAAGTTCCTGCAGTTTTCACTGTAAAACCGAGTTGGAACAAGTACCTCCCCATATAAATTTATGGAGTGGGGTTTGCAACTGAAAAGAAATTTTGTGTTCCCAACAAGCTAGTTGAAGACGGCTTTCACACACACTTTTCTCTCAGAACTGAGCATGTGGAGAGACGTTCGTTCATCTAGCACCAAGGGAACGGGTTACAAGGGAAATTTTTACTATGGTTTCTCAGTCTGTTTCCTAGTGCCGGTTTGAAGTTCCTGCAGTTTTCACTGTAAAACTGAGTTGGAATTTGCACCTCCCCATATATTTTTATGGAGTGGAATTTGCAACTAATAAGTAACTTTGTGTTCCCAACAAGCTATATGAAGGACGGCTTTCACACACACTTATCTCTCAGAACTGAGCATGCAGAGAGACGTTCGTTCATCTAGCACCAAGGGAACGTTTTGCAGAAGAAACTTTTACCCTGTTGTCTCAGTTTCCTAGTGCCGGTTTGAATTTCCTGCAGGTTTCACTGTAAATCGGAGTTGGAGCTAGTACCTCCCCATATATATGCATGGAGTGGTGTTTGCAACTGAATAGAAACTTAGTGTTCCCAACAAGCTACTTGAAAGACGGCTTTCACACACACATATCTCTCAGAACTGAGCATGTGGAGAGACGTTCTTTCATCTAGCACCAAGGGAACGGGTTGCAGGAGACACTTTTTCTCTGCTTTCTCAGTCTGTTTCCTAGTGCCGGTTTGAAGTTCCTGCAGTTTTCACTGTAAAACCGAGTTGGAGCTAGTACCTCCCCATATATATGTATGGAATGGAGTTTGCATCTGAAAAGAAACTTTGTGTTCCCAACAATCTAGGTGAAGGGCGGCTTCCACACACACTTATCTCTCAGAAATGAGCAAGTGGAGAGACGTTCATTCATTTTGCACCAAGGGAACGGGTTGCAGGAGACACTTTTTCTCTGCTTTCTCAGTCTGTTTCCTAGTGCCAGTTTGTAGTTCCTGCAGTTTTCACTGTAAAAACGAGTTGGAGCTAGTACCTGCCCATATATATGTATGGAATGGAGTTTGCAACTGAAAAGAAACTTTGTGTTCCCAGCAAGCTAGGTGAAGGACGGCTTTCACACACACATATCTCTCAGAACTGAGCAAGTGGAGAGACATTCGTTCATCTAGCACCAAGGGAACGGGTTGCAGGAGACACTTTTTCTCTGCTTTCTCAGTGTGTTTCCTAGTGCCGGTTTGAAGTTCCTGCAGTTTTCACTGTAAAACCGAGTTAGAGTTTTTACCTCCCCATATACATGTATGGAATGGAGTTTGCAACTGAAAAGAAACTTTGTGTTCCCAACAAGCTTGGTGAAGGACGGCTTTCACACACACTTATCTCTCAGAACTGAGCAAGTGGAGAGACGTTCCTTCATCTAGCACCAAGGGAACGGGTTGCAGGAGACACTTTTTCTCTGCTTTCTCAGTGTGTTTCCTAGTGCCGGTTTGAAGTTCCTGCAGTTTTCACTGTAAATCGGAGTTGGAGCTAGTACCTCCGCATATATATGTATGGAGTGGTGTTTTCAACTGAATAGAATCTTAGTGTTCCCAACAAGCTACTTGAAAGACGGCTTTCACACACACTTATCTCTCAGAACTGAGCATGGGGAGAGACGTTCTTTTATGTAGCACAAATGGAACGGGTTGCAGGAGACACTTTTCTCTGCTTTCTCAGTCTGTTTCCTAGTGCCTGATGGAAGTTCCTGCAGTTTTCACTGTAAAACCGAGTTGGAACTATTACCTCCCCATATATATGTATGGTGTGGAGTTTGCAACTGAAAAGAAACTTTGTGTTCCCAACAAGCTAGGTGAAGAACGGCTTTCACACACACATATCTCTCAGAACTGAGCAAGTGGAGAGACGTTCGTTCATCTAGCACCAAGGGAACGGGTTGCAGGAGACACTTTTTCTCTGCTTTCTCAGTCTGTTTCCTAGTGCCGGTTTGAAGTTCCTGCAGTTTTCACTGTAAAACCGTGTTGGAGCTACTACCTGCCCGTATATATATATGGAATGGAGTATGCAACTGCAAAGAAACTTTGTGTTCCCACCAAGCTAGTTGAAGAACCGCTTTGACACACACTTATCTCTCAGAACTGAGCAAGTGGAGAGATGTTCGTTCATCTAGCACCAAGGGAACGGGTTGCAGGAGACACTTTTTCTCTGCTTTCTCAGTCTATTTCCTAGTGCCGGTTTGAAGTTCCTGCAGTTTTCACTGTAAAACCGAGTTGGAGCTAGTACCTCCCCATATATGTATGGAATGGAGTTTGCAACTGCAAAGAAACTTTGTGTTCCCAACAAGCTAGTTGAAGGACGGCTTTGACACACACTTATCTCTCAGAACTGAGCAAGTGGAGAGACGTTCGTTCATCTAGCACCAAGTGAATGGGTTGCATTAGACACTTTTTCTATGCTTTCTCAGTCTTTTTCCTAGTGCCGTTTTGAATATCCTACAGTTTTCACTGTAAACCCGAGTTGGAGCTATTACCTACCCATATATATGTATGGTGTGGATTTTGCAACTAAAAAGAAACTTTGTGTTCCCAACAAGCTAGGTGAAGGTCGGCTTTCACACACAATTATCTCTCAGAACTGAGCAAGTGGAGAGACGTTCGTTCATCTAGCACGAAGGGAACGGGTTGGAGGACAATTTTTTCTCTGCATTCTCAGTCTGTTTCCTAGTGCCGGTTTGAAGTTTTTTGCAGTTTTCACTGTAAAACCGAGTTGGAGTTTGTACCTCCCCATATATATGAATGGAATGGAGTTTGCAACTGAAAAGAAACTATGTGTTCCCAACAAGCTCTGTGAAGGACGGCTTTCACACACACTTATCTCTCAGAACTGAGCAAGTGGAGAGACGTTCGTTCATCTAGCACCAAGGGAACGGGTTGCAGGAGACACATTCTCTCTGCTTTCTCAGTCTGTTTCCTAGTGCCGGTTTGAAGTTCCTGCAGTTTTCACTGTAAAACCGAGTTGGAGCTAGCACCTCCACATGTATATGAATGGAATGGATTTTGCAACTGAAAAGAAAATTTGTGTTCCCAACAAGTTAGGTGAAGGTCGGCTTTCACACACACTTATCTCTCAGAACTGAGCATGTGGAGAGACTTTCGTTCATCTAGCACCAAGGGAACGGGTTTCAGGAGAAAATTTAGTCTTTTTCTCAGTCTGTTTCCTGGTGCCGTTTTGAAGTTCCTGCAGTTTTCACTAAAACTGAGTTAGAATTAGTACCTCCCCATATATATTTATGGAGTGGAGTTTGCAACTGGAAAGAAACTTTGTGTTCCCAACAAGCTAGGTGAAGTACGGCTTTCACACACACTTATCTCTCAGAACTGAGCAAGTGGAGAGACGTTCCTTCATCTAGCACCAAGGGAACGGGTTGCAGGAGACACTTTTTCTCTGCTTTCTCAGTGTGTTTCCTAGTGCCGGTTTGAAGTTCCTGCAGTTTTCACTGTAAATCGGAGTTGGAGCTAGTACCTCCGCATATATATGTATGGAGTGGTGTTTGCAACTGAATAGAATCTTAGTGTTCCCAACAAGCTACTTGAAAGACGGCTTTCACACACACTTATCTCTCAGAACTGAGCATGGGGAGAGACGTTCTTTTATGTAGCACAAATGGAACGGGTTGCAGGAGACACTTTTCTCTGCTTTCTCAGTCTGTTTCCTAGTGCCTGATGGAAGTTCCTGCAGTTTTCACTGTAAAACCGAGTTGGAACTATTACCTCCCCATATATATGTATGGTGTGGAGTTTGCAACTGAAAAGAAACTTTGTGTTCCCAACAAGCTAGGTGAAGAACGGCTTTCACACACACTTATCTCTCAGAACTGAGCAAGTGGAGAGACGTTCGTTCATCTAGCACCAAGGGAACGGGTTGCAGGAGACACTTTTTCTCTGCTTTCTCAGTCTGTTTCCTAGTGCCGGTTTGAAGTTCCTGCAGTTTTCACTGTAAAACCGTGTTGGAGCTACTACCTGCCCGTATATATATATGGAATGGAGTATGCAACTGCAAAGAAACTTTGTGTTCCCAACAAGCTAGTTGAAGGACGGCTTTGACACACACTTATCTCTCAGAACTGAGCAAGTGGAGAGACGTTCGTTCATCTAGCACCAAGTGAATGGGTTGCATTAGACACTTTTTCTATGCTTTCTCAGTCTTTTTCCTAGTGCCGGTTTGAATATCCTACAGTTTTCACTGTAAACCCGAGTTGGAGCTATTACCTACCCATATATATGTATGGTGTGGATTTTGCAACTAAAAAGAAACTTTGTGTTCCCAAAAAGCTAGGTGAAGGTCGGCTTTCACACACAATTATCTCTCAGAACTGAGCAAGTGGAGACACGTTCGTTCATCTAGCACGAAGGGAACGGGTTGGAGGACAATTTTTTCTCTGCATTCTCAGTCTGTTTCCTAGTGCCGGTTTGAAGTTTTTTGCAGTTTTCACTGTAAAACCGAGTTGGAGCTTGTACCTCCCCATATATATGAATGGAATGGAGTTTGCAACTGAAAAGAAACTATGTGTTCCCAACAAGCTCTGTGAAGGACGGCTTTCACACACACTTATCTCTCAGAACTGAGCAAGTGGAGAGACGTTCGTTCATCTAGCACCAAGGGAACGGGTTGCAGGAGACACATTCTCTCTGCTTTCTCAGTCTGTTTCCTAGTGCCGGTTTGAAGTTCCTGCAGTTTTCACTGTAAAACCGAGTTGGAGCTAGCACCTCCACATGTATATGAATGGAATGGATTTTGCAACTGAAAAGAAAATTTGTGTTCCCAACAAGTTAGGTGAAGGTCGGCTTTCACACACACTTATCTCTCAGAACTGAGCATGTGGAGAGACTTTCGTTCATCTAGCACCAAGGGAACGGGTTTCAGGAGAAAATTTAGTCTTTTTCTCAGTCTGTTTCCTGGTGCCGTTTTGAAGTTCCTGCAGTTTTCACTGTAAAACTGAGTTAGAATTAGTACCTCCCCATATATATTTATGGAGTGGAGTTTGCAACTGGAAAGAAACTTTGTGTTCCCAACAAGCTAGGTGAAGTACGGCTTTCACACACACTTATCTCTCAGAACTGAGCAAGTGGAGAAACGTTCGTTCCCAACAAGCTAGGTGAAGGCGGCTTGCTCACACACTTATCTCTCAGAACTGAGCATGTGGAGAGACGTTCGTTCAACTAGCAACAAGGGAACTGGTTGCAGGAGAAACATTAGTCTTTTTCTCAGTCTGTTTCCTGGTGCCGGTTTGAAGTTCCTGCAGTTTTCACTGTAAAACCGAGTTGGAACAAGTACCTCCCCATATAAATTTATGGAGTGGGGTTTGCAACTGAAAAGAAATTTTGTGTTCCCAACAAGCTAGTTGAAGACGGCTTTCACACACACTTTTCTCTCAGAACTGAGCATGTGGAGAGACGTTCGTTCATCTAGCACCAGGGGAACGGGTTACAAGGGAAATTTTTACTATGGTTTCTCAGTCTGTTTCCTAGTGCCGGTTTGAAGTTCCTGCAGTTTTCACTGTAAAACTGAGTTGGAATTTGCACCTCCCCATATATTTTTATGGAGTGGAGTTTGCAACTAATAAGTAACTTTGTGTTCCCAACAAGCTATGTGAAGGACGGCTTTCACACACACTTATCTCTCAGAACTGAGCATGCGGAGAGACGTTCGTTCATCTAGCACCAAGGGAACGTTTTGCAGAAGAAACTTTTACCCTGTTGTCTCAGTTTCCTAGTGCCGGTTTGAATTTCCTGCAGTTTTCACTGTAAATCGGAGTTGGAGCTAGTACCTCCCCATATATATGCATGGAGTGGTGTTTGCAACTGAATAGAAACTTAGTGTTCCCAACAAGCTACTTGAAAGACGGCTTTCACACACACATATCTCTCAGAACTGAGCATGTGGAGAGACGTTCTTTCATCTAGCACCAAGGGAACGGGTTGCAGGAGACACTTTTTCTCTGCTTTCTCAGTCTGTTTCCTAGTGCCAGTTTGTAGTTCCTGCAGTTTTCACTGTAAAAACGAGTTGGAGCTAGTACCTGCCCACATATATGTATGGAATGGAGTTTGCAACTGAAAAGAAACTTTGTGTTCCCAGCAAGCTAGGTGAAGGACGGCTTTCACACACACATATCTCTCAGAACTGAGCAAGTGGAGAGACATTCGTTCATCTAGCACCAAGGGAACGGGTTGCAGGAGACACTTTTTCTCTGCTTTCTCAGTGTGTTTCCTAGTGCCGGTTTGAAGTTCCTGCAGTTTTCACTGTAAAACCGAGTTAGAGTTTTTACCTCCCCATATACATGTATGGAATGGAGTTTGCAACTGAAAAGAAACTTTGTGTTCCCAACAAGCTTGGTGAAGGACGGCTTTCACACACACTTATCTCTCAGAACTGAGCAAGTGGAGAGACGTTCCTTCATCTAGCACCAAGGGAACGGGTTGCAGGAGACACTTTTTCTCTGCTTTCTCAGTGTGTTTCCTAGTGCCGGTTTGAAGTTCCTGCAGTTTTCACTGTAAATCGGAGTTGGAGCTAGTACCTCCGCATATATATGTATGGAGTGGTGTTTGCAACTGAATAGAATCTTAGTGTTCCCAACAAGCTACTTGAAAGACGGCTTTCACACACACTTATCTCTCAGAACTGAGCATGGGGAGAGACGTTCTTTTATGTAGCACAAATGGAACGGGTTGCAGGAGACACTTTTCTCTGCTTTCTCAGTCTGTTTCCTAGTGCCTGATGGAAGTTCCTGCAGTTTTCACTGTAAAACCGTGTTGGAACTATTACCTCCCCATATATATGTATGGTGTGGAGTTTGCAACTGAAAAGAAACTTTGTGTTCCCAACAAGCTAGGTGAAGAACGGCTTTCACACACACTTATCTCTCAGAACTGAGCAAGTGGAGAGACGTTCGTTCATCTAGCACCAAGGGAACGGGTTGCAGGAGACACTTTTTCTCTGCTTTCTCAGTCTGTTTCCTAGTGCCGGTTTGAAGTTCCTGCAGTTTTCACTGTAAAACCGTGTTGGAGCTACTACCTGCCCGTATATATATATGGAATGGAGTTTGCAACTGCAAAGAAACTTTGTGTTCCCAACAAGCTAGTTGAAGGACGGCTTTGACACACACTTATCTCTCAGAACTGAGCAAGTGGAGAGACGTTCGTTCATCTAGCACCAAGTGAATGGGTTGCATTAGACACTTTTTCTATGCTTTCTCAGTCTTTTTCCTAGTGCCGGTTTGAATATCCTACAGTTTTCACTGTAAACCCGAGTTGGAGCTATTACCTACCCATATATATGTATGGTGTGGATTTTGCAACTGAAAAGAAACTTTGTGTTCCCAACAAGCTAGGTTAAGGTCGGCTTTCACACACAATTATCTCTCAGAACTGAGCAAGTGGAGAGACGTTCGTTCATCTAGCACGAAGGGAAAGGGTTGCAGGACAATTTTTTCTCTGCATTCTCAGTCTGTTTCCTAGTGCCGGTTTGAAGTTTTTTGCAGTTTTCACTGTAAAACCGAGTTGGAGCTTGTACCTCCCCATATATATGAATGGAATGGAGTTTGCAACTGAAAAGAAACTATGTGTTCCCAACAAGCTATGTGAAGGACGGCTTTCACACACACTTTTCTCTCAGAACTGAGCATGTGGAGAGACGTTCGTTCATCTAGCACCAAGGGAACGGGTTACAAGGGAAATTTTTACTATGGTTTCTCAGTGTGTTTCCTAGTGCCGGTTTGAAGTTCCTGCAGTTTTCACTGTAAAACTGAGTTGGAATTTGTACCTCCCCATATATTTTTATGGAGTGGAGTTTGCAACCAATAAGTAACTTTGTGTTCCCAACAAGCTGTGTGAAGGACGGCTTTCACACACTCTTATCTCTCAGAACTGAGCATGCGGAGAGACGTTCGTTCATCTAGCACCAAGGGAACGTTTTGCAGAAGAAACTTTTACCCTGTTGTCTCAGTTTCCTAGTGCCGGTTTGAATTTCCTGCAGGTTTCACTGTAAATCGGAGTTGGAGCTAGTACCTCCCCATATATATGCATGGAGTGGTGTTTGCAACTGAATAGAAACTTAGTGTTCCCAACAAGCTACTTGAAAGACGGCTTTCACACACACATATCTCTCAGAACTGAGCATGTGGAGAGACGTTCTTTCATCTAGCACCAAGGGAACGGGTTGCAGGAGACACTTTTTCTCTGCTTTCTCAGTCTGTTTCCTAGTGCCGGTTTGAAGTTCCTGCAGTTTTCACTGTAAAACCGAGTTGGAGCTAGTACCTCCCCATATATATGTATGGAATGGAGTTTGCATCTGAAAAGAAACTTTGTGTTCCCAACAATCTAGGTGAAGGACGGCTTCCACACACACTTATCTCTCAGAAATGAGCAAGTGGAGAGACGTTCGTTCATTTTGCACCAAGGGAACGGGTTGCAGGAGACACTTTTTCTCTGCTTTCTCAGTCTGTTTCCTAGTGCCAGTTTGTAGTTCCTGCAGTTTTCACTATAAAACCGAGTTGGAGCTAGTACCTGCCCATATATATGTATGGAATGGAGTTTGCAACTGAAAAGAAACTTTGTGTTCCCAACAAGCTAGGTGAAGGAGGGCTTTCACACACACTTATCTCTCAGAACTGAGCAAGTGGAGAGACGTTCGTTCATCTAGCACCAAGGGAACGGGTTGCAGGAGACACTTTTTCTCTGCTTTCTCAGTGTGTTTCCTAGTGCCGGTTTGAAGTTCCTGCACTTTTCACTGTAAAACCGAGTTGGAGTTTTACCTCCCCATATATATGTATGGTGTGGAGTTTGCAACTGAAAAGAGACTTTGTGTTCCCAACAAGCTAGGTGAAGAACGGCTTTCACACACACTTATCTCTCAGAACTGAGCAAGTGGAGAGACGTTCGTTCATCTAGCACCAAGGGAACGGTTTGCAGGAGACACTTTTTCTCTGCTTTCTCAGTGTGTTTCCTAGTGCCGGTTTGAAGTTCCTGCAGTTTTCACTGTAAAACCGAGTTAGAGTTTTTACCTCCCCATATACATGTATGGAATGGAGTTTGCAACTGAAAAGAAACTTTGTGTTCCCAACAAGCTTGGTGAAGGACGGCTTTCACACACACTTATCTCTCAGAACTGAGCAAGTGGAGAGACGTTCCTTCATCTAGCACCAAGGGAACGGGTTGCAGGAGACACTTTTTCTCTGCTTTCTCAGTGTGTTTCCTAGTGCCGGTTTGAAGTTCCTGCAGTTTTCACTGTAAATCGGAGTTGGAGCTAGTACCTCCGCATATATATGTATGGAGTGGTGTTTGCAACTGAATAGAATCTTAGTGTTCCCAACAAGCTACTTGAAAGACGGCTTTCACACACACTTATCTCTCAGAACTGAGCATGGGGAGAGACGTTCTTTTATGTAGCACAAATGGAACGGGTTGAAGGAGACACTTTTCTCTGCTTTCTCAGTCTGTTTCCTAGTGCCTGATGGAAGTTCCTGCAGTTTTCACTGTAAAACCGAGTTGGAACTATTACCTCCCCATATATATGTATGGTGTGGAGTTTGCAACTGAAAAGAAACTTTGTGTTCCCAACAAGCTAGGTGAAGAACGGCTTTCACACACACTTATCTCTCAGAACTGAGCAAGTGGAGAGACGTTCGTTCATCTAGCACCAAGGGAACGGGTTGCAGGAGACACTTTTTCTCTGCTTTCTCAGTCTGTTTCCTAGTGCCGGTTTGAAGTTCCTGCAGTTTTCACTGTAAAACCGTGTTGGAGCTACTACCTGCCCGTATATATATATGGAATGGAGTTTGCAACTGCAAAGTAACTTTGTGTTCCCAACAAGCTAGTTGAAGGACGGCTTTGACACACACTTATCTCTCAGAACTGAGCAAGTGGAGAGACGTTCGTTCATCTAGCACCAAGTGAATGGGTTGCATTAGACACTTTTTCTATGCTTTCTCAGTCTTTTTCCTAGTGCCGGTTTGAATATCCTACAGTTTTCACTGTAAACCCGAGTTGGAGCTATTACCTACCCATATATATGTATGGTGTGGATTTTGCAACTGAAAAGAAACTTTGTGTTCCCAACAAGCTAGGTGAAGGTCGGCTTTCACACACAATTATCTCTCAGAACTGAGCAAGTGGAGAGACGTTCGTTCATCTAGCACGAAGGGAAAGGGTTGCAGGACAATTTTTTCTCTGCATTCTCAGTCTGTTTCCTAGTGCCGGTTTGAAGTTTTTTGCAGTTTTCACTGTAAAACCGAGTTGGAGCTTGTACCTCCCCATATATATGAATGGAATGGAGTTTGCAACTGAAAAGAAACTATGTGTTCCCAACAAGCTATGTGAAGGACGGCTTTCACACACACTTTTCTCTCAGAACTGAGCATGTGGAGAGACGTTCGTTCATCTAGCACCAAGGGAACGGGTTACAAGGGAAATTTTTACTATGGTTTCTCAGTGTGTTTCCTAGTGCCGGTTTGAAGTTCCTGCAGTTTTCACTGTAAAACTGAGTTGGAATTTGTACCTCCCCATATATTTTTATGGAGTGGAGTTTGCAACCAATAAGTAACTTTGTGTTCCCAACAAGCTGTGTGAAGGACGGCTTTCACACACTCTTATCTCTCAGAACTGAGCATGCGGAGAGACGTTCGTTCATCTAGCACCAAGGGAACGTTTTGCAGAAGAAACTTTTACCCTGTTGTCTCAGTTTCCTAGTGCCGGTTTGAATTTCCTGCAGGTTTCACTGTAAATCGGAGTTGGAGCTAGTACCTCCCCATATATATGCATGGAGTGGTGTTTGCAACTGAATAGAAACTTAGTGTTCCCAACAAGCTACTTGAAAGACGGCTTTCACACACACATATCTCTCAGAACTGAGCATGTGGAGAGACGTTCTTTCATCTAGCACCAAGGGAACGGGTTGCAGGAGACACTTTTTCTCTGCTTTCTCAGTCTGTTTCCTAGTGCCGGTTTGAAGTTCCTGCAGTTTTCACTGTAAAACCGAGTTGGAGCTAGTACCTCCCCATATATATGTATGGAATGGAGTTTGCATCTGAAAAGAAAATTTGTGTTCCCAACAATCTAGGTGAAGGACGGCTTCCACACACACTTATCTCTCAGAAATGAGCAAGTGGAGAGACGTTCGTTCATTTTGCACCAAGGGAACGGGTTGCAGGAGACACTTTTTCTCTGCTTTCTCAGTCTGTTTCCTAGTGCCAGTTTGTAGTTCCTGCAGTTTTCACTATAAAACCGAGTTGGAGCTAGTACCTGCCCATATATATGTATGGAATGGAGTTTGCAACTGAAAAGAAACTTTGTGTTCCCAACAAGCTAGGTGAAGTAGGGCTTTCACACACACTTATCTCTCAGAACTGAGCAAGTGGAGAGACGTTCGTTCATCTAGCACCAAGGGAACGGGTTGCAGGAGACACTTTTTCTCTGCTTTCTCAGTGTGTTTCCTAGTGCCGGTTTGAAGTTCCTGCACTTTTCACTGTAAAACCGAGTTGGAGTTTTACCTCCCCATATATATGTATGGTGTGGAGTTTGCTACTGAAAAGAGACTTTGTGTTCCCAACAAGCTAGGTGAAGAACGGCTTTCACACACACTTATCTCTCAGAACTGAGCAAGTGGAGAGACGTTCGTTCATCTAGCACCAAGGGAACGGTTTGCAGGAGACACTTTTTCTCTGCTTTCTCAGTCTGTTTCCTAGTGCCGGTTTGAAGTTCCTGCAGTTTTCACTGTAAAACCGAGTTAGAGTTTTTACCTCCCCATATACATGTATGGAATGGAGTTTGCAACTGGAAAGAAACTTTGTGTTCCCAACAAGCTAGGTGAAGGACGGATTTCACACACACTTATCTCTCAGAACTGAGCAAGTGGAGAGACGTTCCTTCATCTAGCACCAAGGGAACGGGTTGCAGGAGACACTTTTCTCTGCTTTCTCTGTCTGTTTCCTAGTGCCGGTTTGAAGTTCCTGCAGTTTTCACTGTAAATCGGAGTTGGAGCTAGTACCTCCCCATATATATGTATGGAGTGGTGTTTGCAACTGAATAGAATCTTAGTGTTCCCAACAAGCTACTTGAAAGACGGCTTTCACACACACTTATCTCTCAGAACTGAGCAAGTGGAGAGACGTTCTTTTATGTAGCACAAATGGAACGGGTTGCAGGAGACACTTTTCTCTGTTTCTCAGTCTGTTTCCTAGTGCCTGATGGAAGTTCCTGCAGTTTTCACTGTAAAACCGAGTTGGAGCTAGTACCTCCCCATATATATGTATGGAATGGAGTTTGCATCTGAAAAGAAACTTTGTGTTCCCAACAAGCTAGGTGTAGGAAGGCTTTCACACACACTTATCTCTCAGAACTGAGCAAGTGGAGAGACGTTCGTTCATCTAGCACAAAGGGAACGTGTTGCAGAAGATACTTTTACTCTGGTGTCTCAGTCTTTTTCCTAGTGCCGGTTAGAATTTCCTGCCGTTTTCAATGTAAATCGGAGTTTTTACTAGTACCTCCCCATATATATGTATGGAGTGGTGTTTGCAACTGAATAGAAACTTAGTGTGCCCAACAAGCTACTTGAAAGACAGCTTTCACACACACTTATCTCTCAGAACTGAGCATGTGATGAGACGTTCGTTCATCTAGCACCAAGGGAATGTGCTGCAGGAGACACTTTTTCTCTGCTTTCTCAGTCTGTTTCCTAGTGCCGGTTTGAAGTTCCTGCAGTTTTCATTGTAAAACCGAGTTGGAGCTAGTACTTCCCCATATATATATATGGAGTGGTGTTTGCAACAGAAAAGAAACTTTGTGTTCCCAACAAGCTAGGTGAAGGCGGCTTTCACACACACTTATCTCTCTGAACTGAGCATGTGGAGAGACTTTTGTTCATCTAGCACCAAGGGAACGGGTTTCAGGGGAAAATTTAGTCTTTTTCTCAGTCTGTTTCCTGGTGCCGTTTTGAAGTTCCTGCAGTTTTCACTGTAAAACTGACTTAGAATTAGTACCACCCCATATATATTTATCGAGTGGAGTTTGCAACTGGAAAGAAACTTTGTGTTCCCAACAAGCTAGGTGAAGTACGGCTTTCACACACACATCTCTCAGAACTGAGCAAGTGGAGAGACGTTCGTTCCCAACAAGCTAGGTGAAGTCGGCTTGCACACACACTTATCTCTCAGAACTGAGCATGTGGAGAGACGTTCGTTCAACTAGCACCAAGGGAACTGGTTGCAGGAGAAACATTATTCTTTTTCTCAGTCTGTTTCCTGGTGCCGGTTTGAAGTTCCTGCAGTTTTCACTGTAAAACCGAGTTGGAACAAGTACCTCCCCATATAAATTTATGGAGTGGGGTTTGCAACTGAAAAGAAATTTTGTGTTCCCAACAAGCTAGTTGAAGACGGCTTTCACACACACTTTTCTCTCAGAACTGAGCATGTGGAGAGACGTTCGTTCATCTAGCACCAAGGGAACGGGTTACAAGGGAAATTTTTACTATGGTTTCTCAGTCTGTTTCCTAGTGCCGGTTTGAAGTTCCTGCAGTTTTCACTGTAAAACTGAGTTGGAATTTGTACCTCCCCATATATTTTTATGGAGTGGAGTTTGCAACTAATAAGTAACTTTGTGTTCCCAACAAGCTATGTGAAGGACGGCTTTCACACACACTTATCTCTCAGAACTGAGCATGCGGAGAGACGTTCGTTCATCTAGCACCAAGGGAACGGGTTGCACGAGACACTTTTTCTCTGCTTTCTCAGTCTGTTTCCTAGTGCCGGTTTGAAGTTCCTGCAGTTTTCACTGTAAATCGGAGTTGGAGCTAGTACCTCCCCATATATATGTATGGAATGGTGTTTGCAACTGAATAGAATCTTAGTGTTCCCAACAAGCTACTTGAAAGATGGCTTTCACACACACTTATCTCTCAGAACTGAGCATGGGGAGAGACGTTCTTTTATGTAGCACAAATGGAACGGGTTGCAGGAGACACTTTTCTCTGCTTTCTCAGTCTGTTTCCTAGTGCCTGATGGAAGTTCTTGCAGTTTTCACTGTAAAACCGAGTTGGAGCTATTACCTCCCCATATATATGTATGGTGTGGAGTTTGCAACTGAAAAGAAACTTTGTGTTCCCAACAAGCTAGGTGAAGGACGGCTTTCACACACACTTATCTCTCAGAACTGAGCAAGTGGAGAGACGTTCGTTCATCTAGCACCAAGGGAACGGGTTGCAGGAGACACTTTTTCTCTGCTTTCTCAGTCTGTTTCCTAGTGGCAGTTTGTAGTTCCTGCAGTTTTCACTGTAAAACCGAGTTGGAGCTAGTACCTGCCCATGTATATGTATGGAATGGAGTTTGCAACTGAAAAGAAACTTTGTGTTCCCAACAAGCTAGGTGAAGGACGGCTTTCACACACACTTATCTCTCAGAACTGAGCAAGTGGAGAGACGTTCGTTCATCTAGCACCAAGGGAACGGGTTGCAGCAGACACTTTTTCTCTGCTTTCTCAGTGTGTTTCCTAGTGCCGGTTTGAAGTTCCTGCAGTTTCACTGTAAAACCGAGTTGGAGTTTTACCTCCCCATATATATGTATGGTGTGGAGTTTGCAACTGAAAAGAGACTTTGTGTTCCCAAAAAGCTAGGTGAAGAACGGCTTTCACACACACTTATCTCTCAGAACTGAGCAAGTGGAGAGACTTTCGTTCACCTAGCACCAAGGGAACGGGTTGCAGGAGACACTTTTTCTCTGCTTTCTCAGTCTATTTCCTAGTGCCGGTTTGAAGTTCCTGCAGTTTTCACTGTATAACCGAATTGGAGCTAGTACCTCCCCATATATATGTATGGAATGGAGTTTGCAACTGCAAAGAAACTTTGTGTTCCCAACAAGCTAGTTGAAGGACGGCTTTGACACACACTTATCTCTCAGAACTGAGCAAGTGGAGAGACGTTCGTTCATCTAGCACCAAGTGAATGGGTTGCATTAGACACTTTTTCTATGCTTTCTCAGTCTTTTTCCTAGTGCCGGTTTGAATTTCCTACAGTTTTCACTGTAAACCCGATTTGGAGCTATTACCTACCCATATATATGTATGGTGTGGATTTTGCAACTGAAAAGAAACTTTGTGTTCCCAACAAGTTAGGTGAAGTTCGGCTTTCACACACAATTATCTCTCAGAACTGAGCAAGTGGAGAGACGTTCGTTCATCTAGCACCAAGGGAACGGTTTGCAGGAGACACTTTTTCTCTGCTTTCTCAGTGTGTTTCCTAGTGCCGGTTTGAAGTTCCTGCAGTTTTCACTGTAAAACCGAGTTAGAGTTTTTACCTCCCCATATACATGTATGGAATGGAGTTTGCAACTGAAAAGAAACTTTGTGTTCCCAACAAGCTTGGTGAAGGACGGCTTTCACACACACTTATCTCTCAGAACTGAGCAAGTGGAGAGACGTTCCTTCATCTAGCACCAAGGGAACGGGTTGCAGGAGACACTTTTTCTCTGCTTTCTCAGTGTGTTTCCTAGTGCCGGTTTGAAGTTCCTGCAGTTTTCACTGTAAATCGGAGTTGGAGCTAGTACCTCCGCATATATATGTATGGAGTGGTGTTTGCAACTGAATAGAATCTTAGTGTTCCCAACAAGCTACTTGAAAGACGGCTTTCACACACACTTATCTCTCAGAACTGAGCATGGGGAGAGACGTTCTTTTATGTAGCACAAATGGAACGGGTTGCAGGAGACACTTTTCTCTGCTTTCTCAGTCTGTTTCCTAGTGCCTGATGGAAGTTCCTGCAGTTTTCACTGTAAAACCGAGTTGGAACTATTACCTCCCCATATATATGTATGGTGTGGAGTTTGCAACTGAAAAGAAACTTTGTGTTCCCAACAAGCTAGGTGAAGAACGGCTTTCACACACACTTATCTCTCAGAACTGAGCAAGTGGAGAGACGTTCGTTCATCTAGCACCAAGGGAACGGGTTGCAGGAGACACTTTTTCTCTGCTTTCTCAGTCTGTTTCCTAGTGCCGGTTTGAAGTTCCTGCAGTTTTCACTGTAAAACCGTGTTGGAGCTACTACCTGCCCGTATATATATATGGAATGGAGTTTGCAACTGCAAAGTAACTTTGTGTTCCCAACAAGCTAGTTGAAGGACGGCTTTGACACACACTTATCTCTCAGAACTGAGCAAGTGGAGAGACGTTCGTTCATCTAGCACCAAGTGAATGGGTTGCATTAGACACTTTTTCTATGCTTTCTCAGTCTTTTTCCTAGTGCCGGTTTGAATATCCTACAGTTTTCACTGTAAACCCGAGTTGGAGCTATTACCTACCCATATATATGTA
Organism: Camelus bactrianus; assembly: GCF_048773025.1. NCBI lineage: Eukaryota > Metazoa > Chordata > Mammalia > Artiodactyla > Camelidae > Camelus > Camelus bactrianus. The sequence goes on along the minus strand of NC_133542.1, from coordinate 78,422,549 downwards.
TGGTGTGGATTTTGCAACTGAAAAGAAACTTTGTGTTCCCAACAAGCTAGGTTAAGGTCGGCTTTCACACACAATTATCTCTCAGAACTGAGCAAGTGGAGAGACGTTCGTTCATCTAGCACGAAGGGAAAGGGTTGCAGGACAATTTTTTCTCTGCATTCTCAGTCTGTTTCCTAGTGCCGGTTTGAAGTTTTTTGCAGTTTTCACTGTAAAACCGAGTTGGAGCTTGTACCTCCCCATATATATGAATGGAATGGAGTTTGCAACTGAAAAGAAACTATGTGTTCCCAACAAGCTATGTGAAGGACGGCTTTCACACACACTTTTCTCTCAGAACTGAGCATGTGGAGAGACGTTCGTTCATCTAGCACCAAGGGAACGGGTTACAAGGGAAATTTTTACTATGGTTTCTCAGTGTGTTTCCTAGTGCCGGTTTGAAGTTCCTGCAGTTTTCACTGTAAAACTGAGTTGGAATTTGTACCTCCCCATATATTTTTATGGAGTGGAGTTTGCAACCAATAAGTAACTTTGTGTTCCCAACAAGCTGTGTGAAGGACGGCTTTCACACACTCTTATCTCTCAGAACTGAGCATGCGGAGAGACGTTCGTTCATCTAGCACCAAGGGAACGTTTTGCAGAAGAAACTTTTACCCTGTTGTCTCAGTTTCCTAGTGCCGGTTTGAATTTCCTGCAGGTTTCACTGTAAATCGGAGTTGGAGCTAGTACCTCCCCATATATATGCATGGAGTGGTGTTTGCAACTGAATAGAAACTTAGTGTTCCCAACAAGCTACTTGAAAGACGGCTTTCACACACACATATCTCTCAGAACTGAGCATGTGGAGAGACGTTCTTTCATCTAGCACCAAGGGAACGGGTTGCAGGAGACACTTTTTCTCTGCTTTCTCAGTCTGTTTCCTAGTGCCGGTTTGAAGTTCCTGCAGTTTTCACTGTAAAACCGAGTTGGAGCTAGTACCTCCCCATATATATGTATGGAATGGAGTTTGCATCTGAAAAGAAAATTTGTGTTCCCAACAATCTAGGTGAAGGACGGCTTCCACACACACTTATCTCTCAGAAATGAGCAAGTGGAGAGACGTTCGTTCATCTAGCACCAAGGGAACGTGATGCAGAAGAAACTTTTACTCTGGTGTCTCAGTCTTTTTCCTAGTGCCGGTTTGAATTTCCTGCCGTTTTCAATGTAAATCGGAGTTTTTGCTAGTACCACCCCATATATATGTATGGAGTGGTGTTTGCAACTGAATAGAAATTTATTGTGCCCAACAAGCTACTTGAAAGACAGCTTTCACACACACTTATCTCTCAGAACTGAGCATGTGATGAGACGTTCGTTCATCTAGCACCAAGGGAATGTGCTGCAGGAGACACTATTTTTCTGCTTTCTCAGTCTGTTTCCTAGTGCCGGTTTGAAGTTCCTGCAGTTTTCATTGTAAAACCGAGTTGGAGCTAGTACCTCCCCATATATATATATGGAGTGGAGTTTGCAACAGAAAAGAAACTTTGTGTTCCCAACAAGCTAGGTGAAGGCGGCATTCACACACACTTATCTCTCTGAACTGAGCATGTGGAGAGACTTTCGTTCATCTAGCACCAAGGGAACGGGTTTCAGGAGAAAATTTAGTCTTTTTCTCAGTCTGTTTCCTGGTGCCGTTTTGAAGTTCCTGCAGTTTTCACTGTAAAACTGAGTTAGAATTAGTACCTCCCCATATATATTTATGGAGTGGAGTTTGCAACTGGAAAGAAACTTTGTGTTCCCAACAAGCTAGGTGAAGTACGGCTTTCACACACACTTATCTCTCAGAACTGAGCAAGTGGAGAGACGTTCGTTCCCAACAAGCTAGGTGAAGGCGGCTTGCACACACACTTATCTCTCAGAACTGAGCATGTGGAGAGACGTTCGTTCAACTAGCACCAAGGGAACTGGTTGCAGGAGAAACATTAGTCTTTTTCTCAGTCTGTTTCCTGGTGCCGTTTTGAAGTTCCTGCAGTTTTCACTGTAAAACCGAGTTGGAACAAGTACCTCCCCATATAAATTTAAGGAGTGGGGTTTGCAACTGAAAAGAAATTTTGTGTTCCCAACAAGCTAGTTGAAGACGGCTTTCACACACTATTTTCTCTCAGAACTGAGCATGTGGAGAGACGTTCGTTCATCTAGCACCAAGGGAACGGGTTAGAAGGGAAATTTTTACTATGGTTTCTCAGTGTGTTTCCTAGTGCCGGTTTGAAGTTCCTGCAGTTTTCACTGTAAAACTGAGTTGGAATTTGTACCTCCCCATATATTTTTATGGAGTGGAGTTTGCAACTAATAAGTAACTTTGTGTTCCCAACAAGCTATGTGAAGGACGGCTTTCACACACACTTATCTCTCAGAACTGAGCATGCGGAGAGACGTTCGTTCATCTAGCACCAAGGGAACGTTTTGCAGAAGAAACTTTTACCCTGTTGTCTCAGTTTCCTAGTGCCGGTTTGAATTTCCTGCAGTTTTCACTGTAAATCGGAGTTGGAGCTAGTACCTCCCCATATATATGCATGGAGTGGTGTTTGCAACTGAATAGAAACTTAGTGTTCCCAACAAGCTACTTGAAAGACGGCTTACACACACACATATCTCTCAGAACTGAGCATGTGGAGAGACGTTCTTTCATCTAGCACCAAGGGAACGGTTTGCAGGAGACACTTTTTCTCTGCTTTCTCAGTCTGTTTCCTAGTGCCGGTTTGAAGTTCCTGCAGTTTTCACTGTAAAACCGAGTTGGATCTAGTATCTCCCCATATATATGTATGGAATGGAGTTTGCATCTGAAAAGAAACTTTGTGTTCCCAAAAATCTAGGTGAAGGACGGCTTCCACACACACTTATCTCTCAGAAATGAGCAAGTGGAGAGACGTTCGTTCATTTTGCACCAAGGGAACGGGTTGCAGGAGACACTTTTTCTCTGCTTTCTCAGTCTGTTTCCTAGTGCCAGTTTGTAGTTCCTGCAGTTTTCACTGTAAAACCGAGTTGGAGCTAGTACCTGCCCATATATATGTATGGAATGGAGTTGGCAACTGAAAAGAAACTTTGTGTTCCCAACAAGCTAGGTGTAGGACGGCTTTCACTCACACTTATCTCTCAGAACTGAGCAAGTGGAGAGACATTCGTTCATCTAGCACCAAGGGAACGGGTTGCAGGAGACACTTTTTCTCTGCTTTCTCAGTGTGTTTCCTAGTGCCGGTTTGAAGTTCCTGCAGTTTTCACTGTAAAACCGAGTTGGAGTTTTACCTCCCCATATATATGTATGGTGTGGAGTTTGCAACTGAAAAGAGACTTTGTGTTCCCAGCAAGCTAGGTGAAGAACGGCTTTCACACACACTTATCTCTCAGAACTGAGCAAGTGGAGAGACGTTCGTTCATCTAGCACCAAGGGAACGGGTTGCAGGGACACTTTTTCTCTGCTTTCTCAGTCTGCTTCCTAGTGCCGGTTTGAAGTTCCTGCATTTTTCACTGTAAAAACGAGTTAGAGTTTTTACCTCCCCATATACATGTATGGAATGGAGTTTGCAACTGAAAAGAAACTTTGTGTTCCCAACAAGCTAGGTGAAAGACGGCTTTCACACACACTTATCTCTCAGAACTGAGCAAGTGGAGAGACTTTCCTTCATCTAGCACCAAGGGAACGGGTTGCAGGAGACACTTTTTCTCTGCTTTCTCTGTCTGTTTCCTAGTGCCGGTTTGAAGTTCCTGCAGTTTTCACTGTAAATCGGAGTTGGAGCTTGTACCTCCCCATGTATATGTATGGAGTGGTGTTTGCAACTGAATAGAACCTTAGTGTTCCCAACAAGCTACTTGAAAGACGGCTTTCACACACACTTATCTCTCAGAACTGAGCATGGGGAGAGATGTTCTTTTATGTAGCACAAATGGAACGGGTTGCAGGAGACACTTTTCTCTGCTTTCTCAGTCTGTTTCCTAGTGCCTGATGGAAGTTCCTGCAGTTTTCACTGTAAAACCGAGTTGGAGCTATTACCTCCCCATATATATGTATGGTGTGGAGTTTGCAACTGAAAAGAAACTTTGTGTTCCCAACAAGCTAGGTGAAGAACGGCTTTCACACACACTTATCTCTCAGAACTGAGCAAGTGGAGAGACGTTCGTTCATCTAGCAGCAAGGGAACGGGTTGCAGGAGACACTTTTTCTCTGCTTTCTCAGTCTGTTTCCTAGTGCCGGTTTGAAGTTCCTGCAGTTTTCACTGTAAAACCGTGTTGGAGCTACTACCTGCCCGTATATATGTATGGAATGCAGTTTGCAACTGCAAAGAAACTTTGTGTTCCCAACAAGCTAGTTGAAGGACGGCCTTGACACACACTTATCTCTCAGAACTGAGCAAGTGGAGAGACGTTCGTTCATCTAGCACCAAGGGAACGGGTTGCAGGAGACACTTTTTCTCTGCTTTCTCAGACTATTTCCTAGTGCCGGTTTGAATATCCTACAGTTTTCACTGTAAACCCGAGTTGGAGCTATTACCTACCCATATATATGTATGGTGTGGATTTTGCAACTGAAAAGAAACTTTGTGTTCCCAACAAGCTAGGTGAAGGTCGGCTTTAACACACAATTATCTCTCAGAACTTAGCAATTGGAGAGACGTTCGTTCATCTAGCACCAAGGGAACGGGTTGCAGGACAATTTTTTCTCTGCATTCTCAGTCTGTTTCCTAGTGCCGGTTTGAAGTTCCTGCAGTTTTCACTGTAAAACCGAGTTGGAGCTTGTACCTCCCCATATATATGAATGGAATGGAGTTTGCAACTGAAAAGAAACTTTGTGTTCCCAACAAGCTAGGTGAAGGACGGCTTTCACACACACTTATCTCTCAGAACTGAGCAAGTGGAGAGACGTTCGTTCATCTAGCACCAAGGGAACGGGTTGCCGGAGACACTTTCTCTCTGCTTTCTCAGTCTGTTTCCTAGTGCCGGTTTGAAGTTCCTGCAGTTTTCACTGTAAAACCGAGTTGGAGCTAGCACCTCCACATGTATATGAATGGAATGGATTTTGCAACTGAAAAGAAACTTTGTGTTCCCAACAAGTTAGGTGAAGGTCGGCATTCACACACACTTATCTCTCAGAACTGAGCAAGTGGAGAGACGTTCGTTCATCTAGCACAAAGGGAACGTGTTGCAGAAGAAACTTTTACTCTGGTGTCTCAGTCTTTTTCCTAGTGCCGGTTAGAATTTCCTGCCGTTTTCAATGTAAATCGGAGTTTTTGCAAGTACCTCCCCATATATATGTATGGAGTGGTGTTTGCAACTGAATAGTAACTTGGTGTGCCCAACAAGCTACTTGAAAGACAGCTTTCACACACACTTATCTCTCAGAACTGAGCATGTGATGAGACGTTCGTTCATCTAGCACCAAGGGAATGTGCTGCAGGAGACACTTTTTCTCTGCTTTCTCAGTCTGTTTCCTAGTGCCGGTTTGAAGTTCCTGCAGTTTTCATTGTAAAACCGAGTTGGAGCTAGTACCTCCCCATATATATATATGGAGTGGTGTTTGCAACAGAAAAGAAACTTTGTGTTCCCAACAAGCTAGTTGAAGGCGGCTTTCACACACACTTATCTCTCTGAACTGAGCATGTGGAGAGACTTTCGTTCATCTAGCACCAAGGGAACGGGTTTCAGGAGAAAATTTAGTCTTTTTCTCAGTCTGTTTCCTGGTGCCGTTTTGAAGTTCCTGCAGTTTTCACTGTAAAACTGATTTAGAATTAGTACCACCCCATATATATTTATGGAGTGGAGTTTGCAACTGGAAAGAAATTTTGTGTTCCCAACAAGCTAGGTGAAGTACGGCTTTCACACACACTTATCTCTCAGAAATGAGCAAGTGGAGAGACGTTCGTTCCCAACAAGCTAGGTGAAGGCGGCTTGCACACACACTTATCTCTCAGATCTGAGCATGTGGAGAGACGTTCGTTCAACTAGCACCAAGGGAACCGGTTGCAGGAGAAACATTAGTCTTTTTCTCAGTCTGTTTCCTGGTGCCGTTTTGAAGTTCCTGCAGTTTTCACTGTAAAACCGAGTTGGAACAAGTACCTCCCCATATAAATTTATGGAGTGGGGTTTGCAACTGAAAAGAAATTTTGTGTTCCCAACAAGCTAGTTGAAGACGGCTTTCACACACACTTTTCTCTCAGAACTGAGCATGTGGAGAGACGTTCGTTCATCTAGCACCAAGGGAACGGGTTAGAAGGGAAATTTTTACTATGGTTTCTCAGTCTGTTTCCTAGTGCCGGTTTGAAGTTCCTGCAGTTTTCACTGTAAAACTGAGTTGGAATTTGTACCTCCCCATATATTTTTATGGAGTGGAGTTTGCAACTAATAAGTAACTTTGTGTTCCCAACAAGCTATGTGAAGGACGGCTTTCACACACACTTATCTCTCAGAACTGAGCATGCGGAGAGACGTTCGTTCATCTAGCACCAAGGGAACGTTTTGCAGAAGAAACTTTTACCCTGTTGTCTCAGTTTCCTAGTGCCGGTTTGAATTTCCTGCAGTTTTCACTGTAAATCGGAGTTGGAGCTAGTACCTCCCCATATATATGCATGGAGTGGTGTTTGCAACTGAATAGAAACTTAGTGTTCCCAACAAGCTACTTGAAAGACGGCTTTCACACACACATATCTCTCAGAACTGAGCAAGTGGAGAGACGTTCGTTTATCTAGCACCAAGGGAACGGGTTGCAGGAGACACTTTTTCTCTGCTCTCTCAGTCTGTTTCCTAGTGCCAGTTTGTAGTTCCTGCAGTTTTCACTGTAAAACCGAGTTGGAGCTAGTACCTGCCCATATATATGTATGGAATGGAGTTTGCAACTGAAAAGAAACTTTGTGTTCCCAACAAGCTAGGTGAAGGACAGCTTTCACACACACTTATCTCTCAGAACTGAGCAAGTGGAGAGACGTTCGTTCATCTAGCACCAAGGGAACGGGTTGCAGTAGACACTTTTTCTCTGCTTTCTCAGTGTGTTTCCTAGTGCCGGTTTGAAGTTCCTGCAGTTTTCACTGTAAAACCGAGTTGGAGTTTTACTTCCCCATATATATGTATGGTGTGGAGTTTGCACCTGAAAAGAGACATTGTGTTCCCAACAAGCTAGGTGAAGGACGGCTTTCACACACACTTATCTCTCAGAACTGAGCAAGTGGAGAGACGTTCCTTCATCTAGAACCAAGGGAACGGGTTGCAGGAGACACTTTTTCTCTGCTTTCTCAGTCTGTTTCCTAGTGCCGGTTTGAAGTTCCTGCAGTTTTCACTGTAAATCGGAGTTGGAGCTAGTACCTCCCCATATATATGTATGGAGTGGTGTTTGCAACTGAATAGAATCTTAGTGTTCCCAACAAGCTACTTGAAAGATGGCTTTCACACACACTTATCTCTCAGAACTGAGCATGGGGAGAGACGTTCTTTTATGTAGCACAAATGGAACGGGTTGCAGGAGACACTTTTCTCTGCTTTCTCAGTCTGTTTCCTAGTGCCTGATGGAAGTTCCTGTAGTTTTCACTGTAAAACCGAGTTGGAGCTATTACCTCCCCATATATATGTATGGTGTGGAGTTTGCAACTGAAAAGAAACTTTGTGTTCCCAACAAGCTAGGTGAAGAACGGCTTTCACACACACTTATCTCTCAGAACTGAGCAAGTGGAGAGACGTTCGTTCATCTAGCACCAAGGGAACGGGTTGCAGGAGACACTTTTTCTCTGCTCTCTCAGTCTGTTTCCTAGTGCCAGTTTGTAGTTCCTGCAGTTTTCACTGTAAAACCGAGTTGGAGCTAGTACTTGCCCATATATATGTATGGAATGGAGTTTGCAACTGAAAAGAAACTTTGTGTTCCCAACAAGCTAGGTGAAAGACGGCTTTCACACACACTTATCTCTCAGAACTGAGCAAGTGGAGAGACGTTCCTTCATCTAGCACCAATGGAACGGGTTGCAGGAGACACTTTTTCTCTGCTTTCTCTGTCTGTTTCCTAGTGCCGGTTTGAAGTTCCTGCAGTTTTCACTGTAAATCGGAGTTGGAGCTAGTACCTCCCCATGTATATGTATGGAGTGGTGTTTGCAACTGAATAGAACCTTAGTTTTCCCAACAAGCTACTTGAAAGACGGCTTTCACACACACTTATCTCTCAGAACTGAGCATGGGGAGAGATGTTCTTTTATGTAGCACAAATGGAACGGGTTGCAGGAGACATTTTTCTCTGCTTTCTCAGTCTGTTTCCTAGTGCCTGATGGAAGTTCCTGCAGTTTTCACTGTAAAACCGAGTTGGAGCTATTACCTCCCCATATATATGTATGGTGTGGAGTTTGCAACTGAAAAGAAACTTTGTGTTCCCAACAAGCTAGGTGAAGAACGGCTTTCACACACACTTATCTCTCAGAACTGAGCAAGTGGAGAGACGTTCGTTCATCTAGCACCAAGGGAACGGGTTGCAGGAGACACTTTTTCTCTGCTTTCTCAGTCTGTTTCCTAGTGCCGGTTTGAAGTTCCTGCAGTTTTCACTGTAAAACCGAGTTGGAGCTACTACCTGCCCGTATATATGTATGGAATGCAGTTTGCAACTGCAAGAAACTTTGTGTTCCCAACAAGCTACTTGAAGGACGGCCTTGACACACACTTATCTCTCAGAACTGAGCAAGTGGAGAGACGTTCGTTCATCTAGCACCAAGGGAACGGGTTGCAGGAGACACTTTTTCTCTGCTTTCTCAGACTATTTCCTAGTGCCGGTTTGAATATCCTACAGTTTTCACTGTAAACCCGAGTTGGAGCTATTACCTACCCATATATATGTATGGTGTGGATTTTGCAACTGAAAAGAAACTTTGTGTTCCCAACAAGCTAGGTGAAGGTCGGCTTTAATACACAATTATCTCTCAGAACTTAGCAATTGGAGAGACGTTCGTTCATCTAGCACGAAGGGAACGGGTTGCAGGACAATTTTTTCTCTGCATTCTCAGTCTGTTTCCTAGTGCCGGTTTGAAGTTCCTGCAGTTTTCACTGTAAAACCGAGTTGGAGCTTGTACCTCCCCATATATATGAATGGAATGGAGTTTGCAACTGAAAAGAAACTTTGTGTTCCCAACAAGCTAGGTGAAGGACGGCTTTCACACACACTTATCTCTCAGAACTGAGCAAGTGGAGAGACGTTCGTTCATCTAGCACCAAGGGAACGGGTTGCCGGAGACACTTTCTCTCTGCTTTCTCAGTCTGTTTCCTAGTGCCGGTTTGAAGTTCCTGCAGTTTTCACTGTAAAACCGAGTTGGAGCTAGCACCTCCACATGTATATGAATGGAATGGATTTTGCAACTGAAAAGAAACTTTGTGTTCCCAACAAGTTAGGTGAAGGTCGGCATTCACACACACTTATCTCTCAGAACTGAGCAAGTGGAGAGACGTTCGTTCATCTAGCACAAAGGGAACGTGTTGCAGAAGAAACTTTTACTCTGGTGTCTCAGTCTTTTTCCTAGTGCCGGTTAGAATTTCCTGCCGTTTTCAATGTAAATCGGAGTTTTTGCAAGTACCTCCCCATATATATGTATGGAGTGGTGTTTGCAAATGAATAGTAACTTGGTGTGCCCAACAAGCTACTAGAAAGACAGCTTTCACACACACTTATCTCTCAGAACTGAGCATGTGATGAGACGTTCGTTCATCTAGCACCAAGGGAATGTGCTGCAGGAGACACTTTTTCTCTGCTTTCTCAGTCTGTTTCCTAGTGCCGGTTTGAAGTTCCTGCAGTTTTCACTGTAAAACCGAGTTGGAACAAGTACCTCCCCATATAAATTTATGGAGTGGGGTTTGCAACTAAAAAGAAATTTTGTGTTCCCAACAAGCTAGTTGGAGACGGCTTTCACACACACTTTTCTCTCAGAACTGAGCATGTGGAGAGACGTTCGTTCATCTAGCACCAAGGGAACGGGTTACAAGGGAAATTTTTACTATGGTTTCTCAGTCTGTTTCCCAGTGCCGGTTTGAAGTTCCTGCAGTTTTCACTGTAAAACTGAGTTGGAATTTGTACCTCCCCATATATTTTTATGGAGTGGAGTTTGCAACTAATAAGTAACTTTGTGTTCCCAACAAGCTATGTGAAGGACGGCTTTCACACACACTTATCTCTCAGAACTGAGCATGCGGAGAGACGTTCGTTCATCTAGCACCAAGGGAACGTTTTGCAGAAGAAACTTTTACCCTGTTGTCTCAGTTTCCTAGTGCCGGTTTGAATTTCCTGCAGTTTTCACTGTAAATCGGAGTTGGAGCTAGTACCTCCCCATATATATGCATGGAGTGGTGTTTGCAACTGAATAGAAACTTAGTGTTCCCAACAAGCTACTTGAAAGACGGCTTTCACACACACATATCTCTCAGAACTGAGCAAGTGGAGAGACGTTCGTTTATCTAGCACCAAGGGAACGGGTTGCAGGAGACACTTTTTCTCTGCTTTCTCAGTCTGTTTCCTAGTGCCAGTTTGTAGTTCCTGCAGTTTTCACTGTAAAACCGAGTTGGAGCTAGTACCTGCCCATATATATGTATGGTATGGAGTTTGCAACTGAAAAGAAACTTTGTGTTCCCAACAAGCTAGGTGAAGGACAGCTTTCACACACACTTATCTCTCAGAACTGAGCAAGTGGAGAGACGTTCGTTCATCTAGCACCAAGGGAACGGGTTGCAGCAGACACTTTTTCTCTGCTTTCTCAGTGTGTTTCCTAGTGCCGGTTTGAAGTTCCTGCAGTTTTCACTGTAAAACCGAGTTGGAGTTTTACTTCCCCATATATATGTATGGTGTGGAGTTTGCACCTGAAAAGAGACATTGTGTTCCCAACAAGCTAGGTGAAGGACGGCTTTCACACACACTTATCTCTCAGAACTGAGCAAGTGGAGAGACGTTCCTTCATCTAGAACCAAGGGAACGGGTTGCAGGAGACACTTTTTCTCTGCTTTCTCAGTCTGTTTCCTAGTGCCGGTTTGAAGTTCCTGCAGTTTTCACTGTAAATCGGAGTTGGAGCTAGTACCTCCCCATATATATGTATGGAGTGGTGTTTGCAACTGAATAGAATCTTAGTGTTCCCAACAAGTTACTTGAAAGATGGCTTTCACACACACTTATCTCTCAGAACTGAGCATGGGGAGAGACGTTCTTTTATGTAGCACAAATGGAACGGGTTGCAGGAGACACTTTTCTCTGCTTTCTCAGTCTGTTTCCTAGTGCCTGATGGAAGTTCCTGTAGTTTTCACTGTAAAACCGAGTTGGAGCTATTACCTCCCCATATATAAGTATGGTTTGGAGTTTGCAACTGAAAAGAAACTTTGTGTTCCCAACAAGCTAGGTGAAGGACGGCTTTCACACACACTTATCTCTCAGAACTGAGCAAGTGGAGAGACGTTCGTTCATCTAGCACCAAGGGAACGGGTTGCAGGAGACACTGTTTCTCTGCTCTCTCAGTCTGTTTCCTAGTGCCAGTTTGTAGTTCCTGCAGTTTTCACTGTAAAACCGAGTTGGAGCTAGTACCTCCCCATATATATGTATGGAATGGAGTTTGCAACTGAAAAGAAACTTTGTGTTCCCAACAAGCTAGGTGAAGGACGGCTTTCACACACACTTATCTCTCAGAACTGAGCAAGTGGAGAGACGTTCGTTCATCTAGCACCAAGGGAACGGGTTGCAGCAGACACTTTTTCTCTGCTTTCTCAGTGTGTTTCCTAGTGCCGGTTTGAAGTTCCTGCAGTTTTCACTGTAAAACCGAGTTGGAGTTTTACCTCCCCATATATATTTATGGTGTGGAGTTTGCAACTGAATAGAGACTTTGTGTTCCCAACAAGCTAGGTGAAGAACGGCTTTCACACACACTTATCTCTCAGAACTGAGCAAGTGGAGAGACGTTCGTTCATCTAGCACCAAGGGAACGGGTTGCAGCAGACACTTTTTCTCTGCTTTCTCAGTGTGTTTCCTAGTGCCGGTTTGAAGTTCCTGCAGTTTTCACTGTAAAATCGAGTTGGAGTTTTACCTCCCCATATATATTTATGGTGTGGAGTTTGCAACTGAATAGAGACTTTGTGTTCCCAACAAGCTAGGTGAAGAACGGCTTTCACACACACTTATCTCTCAGAACTGAGCAAGTGGAGAGACGTTCGTTCATCTAGCACCAAGGGAACGGGTTGCAGGAGACACTTTTTCTCTGCTTTCTCAGTCTGTTTCCTAGTGCCGGTTTGAAGTTCCTGCAGTTTTCACTGTAAATCGGAGTTGGAGCTAGTACCTCCCCATATATATGTATGGAGTGGTGTTTGCAACTGAATAGAATCTTAGTGTTCCCAACAAGCTACTTGAAAGACGGCTTTCACACACACTTATCTCTCAGAACTGAGCATGGGGAGAGACGTTCTTTTATGTAGCACAAATGGAACGGATTGCAGGAGACACATTTCTCTGCTTTCTCAGTCTGTTTCCTAGTGCCTGATGGAAGTTCCTGCAGGTTTCACTGTAAAACCGAGTTGGAGCTATTACCTCCCCATATATATGTATGGTGTGGAGTTTGCAACTGAAAAGAAACTTTGTGTTCACAACAAGCTAGGTGAAGAACGGCTTTCACACACACTTATCTCTCAGAACTGAGCAAGTGGAGAGACGTTCGTTCATCTAGCACCAAGAGAACGGGTTGCAGGTGACACTTTTTCTCTGCTTTCTCAGTCTGTTTCCTAGTGCCGGTTTGAAGTTCCTGCAGTTTTCACTGTAAAACCGAGTTTGAGCTAGTACCTGCCCATATATATGTATGGAATGCAGTTTGCAACTGAAAAGAAACTTTGTGTTCCCAACAAGCTAGGTGAAGGACGGCTTTCACACACACTTATCTCTCAGAACTGAGCAAGTGGAGAGACTTTCGTTCACCTAGCACCAAGGGAACGGGTTGCAGGAGACACTTTTTCTCTGCTTTCTCAGTCTATTTCCTAGTGCCGGTGTGAAGTTCCTGCAGTTTTCACTGTAAAACCGAGTTGGAGCTAGTACCTCCCCATATATATGTATGGAATATAGTTTGCAACTGCAAAGAAACTTTGTGTTCCCAACAAGCTAGTTGAAGGACGGCTTTGACACACACTTATCTCTCAGACCTGAGCAAGTGGAGAGACGTTCGTTCATCTAGCACCAAGTGAATGGGTTGCATTAGACACTTTTTCTATGCTTTCTCAGTCTTTTTCCTAGTGCCGGTTTGAATTTCCTACAGTTTTCACTGTAAACCCGAGTTGGAGCTATTACCTACCCATATATATGTATGGTGTGGATTTTGCAACTGAAAAGAAACTTTGTGTTCCCAACAAGTTAGGTGAAGGTCGGCTTTCACACACAATTATCTCTCAGAACTGAGCAAGTGGAGAGACGTTCGTTCATCTAGCACCAAGGGAACGGTTTGCAGGACAATTTTTTCTCTGCATTCTCAGTCTGTTTCCTAGTGCCGGTTTGAAGTTTTTTGCAGTTTTCACTGTAAAACCGAGTTGGAGCTTGTACCTCCCCATATATATGAATGGAATGGATTTTGCAACTGAAAAGAAACTTTGTGTTCCCAACAAGCTAGGTGAAGGACGGCTTTCACACACACTTATCTCTCAGAACTGAGCAAGTGGAGAGACGTTCGTTCATCTAGCACCAAGGGAACGGGTTGCAGGAGACACTTTCTCTCTGCTTTCTCAGTCTGTTTCCTAGTGCCGGTTTGAAGTTCCTGCAGTTTTCACTGTAAAACCGAGTTGGAGCTAGCACCTCCACATGTATATGAATGGAATGGATTTTGCAACTGAAAAGAAACTTTGTGTTCCCAACAAGTTAGCTGAAGGTCGGCTTTCACACACACTTATCTCTCAGAACTGAGCAAGTGGACAGACGTTCGTTCATCTAGCACCAAGGGAACGGGTTGCAGGACAATTTTTTCTCTGCATTCTCAGTCTGTTTCCTAGTGCCGGTTTGAAGTTCCTGCAGTTTTCACTGTAAAACCGAGTTGGAACTTGTACCTCCCCATATATATGTATGGAATGGAGTTTGCAACTGAAAAGAAACTTTGTGTTCCCAACAAGCTAGGTGTAGGACGGCTTTCACACACAATTATCTCTCAGAACTGAGCAAGTGGAGAGACGTTCGTTCATCTAGCACCAAGGGAACGTGTTGCAGAAGAAACTTTTACTCTGGTTTCTTAGTCTTTTTCCTAGTGCCGGTTTGAATTTCCTGCCGTTTTCAATGTAAATCGGAGTTTTTGCTAGTACCTCCCCATATATATGTATGGAGTGGTGTTTGCAACTGAATAGAAACTTAGTGTGCCCAACAAGCTACTTGAAAGACAGCTTTCACACACACTTATCTCTCAGAACTGAGCATGTGATGAGACGTTCGTTCATCTAGCACCAAGGGAATGTGTTGCAGGAGACACTTTTTCTCTGCTTTCTCAGTCTGTTTCCTAGTGCCGGTTTGAAGTTCCTGCAGTTTTCATTGTAAAACCGAGTTGGAGCTATTACCTCCCCATATATATATATGGAGTGGAGTTTGCAACAGAAAAGAAACTTTGTGTTCCCAACAAGCTAGGTGAAGGCTGCATTCACACACACTTATCTCTCTGAACTGAGCATGTGGAGAGACTTTCGTTCATCTAGCACCAAGGGAACGGGTTTCAGGAGAAAATTTAGTCTTTTTCTCAGTCTGTTTCCTGGTGCCGTTTTGAAGTTCCTGCAGTTTTCACTGTAAAACTGAGTTAGAATTAGTACCTCCCCATATATATTTATGGAGTGGAGTTTGCAACTGGAAAGAAACTTTGTGTTCCCAACAAGCTAGGTGAAGGACGGCTTTCACACACACTTATCTCTCAGAACTGAGCATGCGGAGAGACGTTCGTTCATCTAGCACCAAGGGAACGTTTTGCAGAAGAAACTTTTACCCTGTTGTCTCAGTTTCCTAGTGCCGGTTTGAATTTCCTGCAGGTTTCACTGTAAATCGGAGTTGGAGCTAGTACCTCCCCATATATATGCATGGAGTGGTGTTTGCAACTGAATAGAAACTTAGTGTTCCCAACAAGCTACTTGAAAGACGGCTTTCACACACACATATCTCTCAGAACTGAGCATGTGGAGAGACGTTCTTTCATCTAGCACCAAGGGAACGGGTTGCAGGAGACACTTTTTCTCTGCTTTCTCAGTCTGTTTCCTAGTGCCGGTTTGAAGTTCCTGCAGTTTTCACTGTAAAACCGAGTTGGAGCTAGTACCTCCCCATATATATGTATGGAATGGAGTTTGCTTCTGAAAAGAAACTTTGTGTTCCCAACAATCTAGGTGAAGGACGGCTTCCACACAAACTTATCTCTCAGAAATGAGTAAGTGGAGAGACGTTCGTTCATTTTGCACCAAGGGAACGGGTTGCAGGAGACACTTTTTCTCTGCTTTCTCAGTCTGTTTCCTAGTGCCAGTTTGTAGTTCCTGCAGTTTTCACTGTAAAAAAGAGTTGGAGCTAGTACCTGCCCATATATATGTATGGAATGGAGTTTGCAACTGAAAAGAAACTTTGTGTTCCCAACAAGCTAGGTGAAGGACGGCTTTCACGCACACTTATCTCTCAGAACTGAGCAAGTGGAGAGACATTCGTTCATCTAGCACCAAGGGAACGGGTTGCAGGAGACACTTTTTCTCTGCTTTCTCAGTGTGTTTCCTAGTGCCGGTTTGAAGTTCCTGCAGTTTTCACTGTAATACCGTGTTGGAGTTTTACCTCCCCATATATATGTATGGTGTGGAGTTTGCAACTGAAAAGAGACTTTGTGTTCCCAGCAAGCTAGGTGAAGAACGGCTTTCACACACACTTATCTCTCAGAACTGAGCAAGTGGAGAGACGTTCGTTCATCTAGCACCAAGGGAACGGGTTGCAGGAGACACTTTTTCTCTGCTTTCTCAGTCTGTTTCCTAGTGCCGGTTTGAAGTTCCTGCAGTTTTCACTGTAAAACCGAGTTAGAGATTTTACCTCCCCATATACATGTATGGAATGGAGTTTGCAACTGGAAAGAAACTTTGTGTTCCCAACAAGCTAGGTGAAGGACGGCTTTCACACACACTTATCTCTCAGAACTGAGCAAGTGGAGAGACGTTCCTTCATCTAGCACCAAGGGAACGGGTTGCAGGAGACACTTTTTCTCTGCTTTCTCAGTCCGTTTCCTAGTGCCGGTTTGAAGTTCCTGCAGTTTTCACTGTAAATCGGAGTTGGAGCTAGTACCTCCCCATATATATGTATGGAGTGGTGTTTTCAACTGAATAGAATCTTAGTGTTCCCAACAAGCTACTTGAAAGACGGCTTTCACACACACTTATCTCTCAGAACTGAGCATGGGGAGAGACGTTCTTTTATGTAGCACAAATGGAACGGGTTGCAGGAGACACTTTTCTCTGCTTTCTCAGTCTGTTTCCTAGTGCCTGATGGAAGTTCCTGCAGTTTTCACTGTAAAACCGAGTTGGAGCTATTACCTCCCCATATATATGTATGGTGTGGAGTTTGCAACTGAAAAGAAACTTTGTGTTCCCAACAAGCAAGGTGAAGATCGGCTTTCACACACACTTATCTCTCAGAACTGAGCAAGTGGAGAGACGTTCGTTCATCTAGCACCAAGGGAACGGGTTGCAGGAGACACTTTTTCTCTGCTTTCTCAGTCTGTTTCCTAGTGCCGGTTTGAAGTTCCTGCAGTTTTCACTGTAAAACCGTGTTGGAGCTACTACCTGCCCGTATATATGTATGGAATGGAGTTTGCAACTGCAAAGAAACTTTGTGTTCCCAACAAGCTAGTTGAAGGACGGCTTTGACACACACTTTTCTCTCAGAACTGAGCAAGTGGAGAGACGTTCGTTCATCTAGCACCAAGTGAATGAGTTGCATTAGACACTTTTTCTATGCTTTCTCAGTCTTTTTCCTAGTGCCGGTTTGAATATCCTACAGTTTTCACTGTAAAACCGAGTTGGAGCTATTACCTACCCATATGTATGTATGGTGTGGATTTTGCAACTGAAAAGAAACTTTGTGTTCCCAACAAGCTAGGTGAAGTTCGGCTTTCACACACAATTATCTCTCAGAACTGAGCAAGTGGAGAGACGTTCGTTCATCTAGCACCAAGGGAACGGGTTGCAGGACAATTTTTTCTCTGCATTCTCAGTCTGTTTCCTAGTGCCGGTTTGAAGTTCCTGCAGTTTTCAGTGTAAAACCGAGTTGAAGCTTGTACCTCCCCATATATATGAATGGAATGGAGTTTGCAACTGAAAAGAAACTTTGTGTTCCCAACAAGCTAGGTGAAGGACGGCTTTCACACACACTTATCTCTCAGAATTGAGCAAGGGGAGAGACGTTCATTATCTAGCACCAAGGGAACGGGTTGCAGGAGACACTTTCTCTCTGCTTTCTCAGTCTGTTTCCTAGTGCCGGTTTGAAGTTCCTGCAGTTTTCACTGTAAAACCGAGTTGGAGCTAGCACCTCCACATGTATATGAATAGAATGGATTTTGCAACTGAAAAGAAACTTTGTGTTCCCAACAAGTTAGGTGAAGGTCGGCTTTCACACACACTTATCTCTCAGAACTGAGCAAGTGGAGAGACGTTCGTTCATCTAGCACCAAGGGAACGGGTTGCGGGAGACACTTTTTCTCTGCTTTCTCAGTCTGTTTCCTAGTGCCGGTTTGAAGTTCCTGCAGTTTTCACTGTAAAACCGAGTTGGAGCTCGTACCTCCCCATATATATGTATGGAATGGAGTTTGCATCTGAAAAGAAACTTTGTGTTCCCAACAAGCTAGGTGTAGGACGGCTTTCACACACACTTATCTCTCAGAACTGAGCAAGTGGAGAGACTTTCGTTCATCTAGCACAAAGGGAACGTGTTGCAGAAGAAACTTTTACTCTGGTGTCTCAGTCTTTTTCCTAGTGCCGGTTTGAATTTCCTGCCGTTTTCAATGTAAATCGGAGTTTTTGCTAGTACCTCCCCATATATATGTATGGAGTGGTGTTTGCAACTGAATAGAAACTTAGTGTGCCCAACAAGCTAGGTGAAGGCGGCTTTCACACACACTTATCTCTCTGAACTGAGCATGTGGAGAGACTTTCGTTCATCTAGCACCAAGGGAACGGGTTTCAGGAGAAAATTTAGTCTTTTTCTCAGTCTGTTTCCTGGTGCCGTTTTGAAGTTCCTGCAGTTTTCACTGTAAAACTGATTTAGAATTAGTACTACCCCATATATATTTATGGAGTGGAGTTTGCAACTGGAAAGAAACTTTGTGTTCCCAACAAGCTAGGTGAAGTACGGCTTTCACACACACTTATCTCTCAGAACTGAGCAAGTGGAGAGACTTTCGTTCCCAACAAGCTAGGTGAAGGCGGCTTGCACACACACTTATCTCTCAGAACTGAGCATGTGGAGAGACGTTCGTTCAACTAGCACCAAGGGAACTGGTTGCAGGAGAAACATTAGTCTTTTTCTCACTCTGTTTCCTGGTGCCGGTTTGAAGTTCCTGCAGTTTTCACTGTAAAACCGAGTTGGAACAAGTACCTCCCCATATAAATTTATGGAGTGGGGTTTGCACCTGAAAAGAAATTTTGTGTTCCCAACAAGCTAGTTGAAGACGGCTTTCACACACACTTTTCTCTCAGAACTGAGCATGTGGAGAGACGTTCGTTCATCTAGCAACAAGGGAACGGGTTACAAGGGAAATTTTTACTATGGTTTCTCAGTCTGTTTCCTAGTGCCGGTTTGAAGTTCCTGCAGTTTTCACTGTAAAACTGAGTTGGAATTTGTACCTCCCCATATATTTTTATGGAGTGGAGTTTGCAACTAATAAGTAACTTTGTGTTCCCAACAAGCTATGTGAAGGACGGCTTTCACACACACTTATCTCTCAGAACTGAGCATGCGGAGAGACGTTCGTTCATCTAGCACCAAGGGAACGTTTTGCAGAAGATACTTTTACCCTGTTGTCTCAGTTTCCTAGTGCCGGTTTGAATTTCCTGCAGTTTTCACTGTAAATCGGAGTTGGAGCTTGTACCTCCCCATATATATGCATGGAGTGGTGTTTGCAACTGAATAGAAACTTAGTGTTCCCAACAAGCTACTTGAAAGACGGCTTTCACACACACATATCTCTCAGAACTGAGCATGTGGAGAGACGTTCGTTTATCTAGCACCAAGGGAACGGGTTGCAGGAGACACTTTTTCTCTGCTTTCTCAGTCTGTTTCCTAGTGCCGGTTTGAAGTTCCTGCAGTTTTCACTGTAAAACCGAGTTGGAGCTAGTACCTCCCCATATATATGTATGGAATGGAGTTTGCATCTGAAAAGAAACTTTGTGTTCCCATCAATCTAGGTGAAGAACGGCTTCCACACACACTTATCTCTCAGAAATGAGCAAGTGGAGAGACGTTCGTTCATTTTGCACCAAGGGAACGGGTTGCAGGAGATACTTTTTCTCTGCTTTCTCAGTCTGTTTCCTAGTGCCAGTTTGTAGTTCCTGCAGTTTTCACTGTAAAACCGAGTTGGAGCTAGTACCTCCCCATATATATGTATGGAATGGAGTTTGCAACTGAAAAGAAACTTTGTGTTCCCAACAAGCTAGGTGAAGGACGGCTTTCACACACACTTATCTCTCAGAACTGAGCAAGTGGAGAGACGTTCGTTCATCTAGCACCAAGGGAACGGGTTGCAGGAGACACTTTTTCTCTGCTTTCTCAGTGTGTTTCCTAGTGCCGGTTTGAAGTTCCTGCAGTTTTCACTGTAAAACCGAGTTGGAGTTTTACCTCCCCATATATATGTATGGTGTGGAGTTTGCAACTGAAAAGAGACATTGTGTTCCCAACAAGCAAGGTGAAGAACGGCTTTCACACACAATTATCTCTCAGAACTGAGCAAGTGGAGAGACGTTCCTTCATCTAGCACCAAGGGAACGGGTTGCAGCAGACACTTTTTCTCTGCTTTCTCAGTCTGTTTCCTAGTGCCGGTTTGAAGTTCCTGCAGTTTTCACTGTAAAACCGAGTTAGAGTTTTTACCTCCCCATATACATGTATGGAATGGAGTTTGCAACTGGAAAGAAACTTTGTGTTCCCAACAAGCTAGGTGAAGGACGGCTTTCACACACACTTATCTCTCAGAACTGAGCAAGTGGAGAGACGTTCGTTCATCTAGCACCAAGGGAACGGGTTGCAGGAGACACTTTTCTCTGCTTTCTCAGTCTGTTTCCTAGTGCCGGTTTGAAGTTCCTGCAGTTTTCACTGTAAATCGGAGTTGGAGCTAGCCCCTCCCCATATATATGTATGGAGTGGTGTTTGCAACTGAATAGAATCTTAGTGTTCCCAACAAGCTACTTGAAAGACGGCTTTTACACACACTTATCTCTCAGAACTGAGCATGGGGAGAGACGTTCTTTTATGTAGCACAAATGGAACGGGTTGCAGGAGACAATTTTCTCTGCTTTCTCACTCTGTTTCCTAGTGCCTGATGGAAGTTCCTGCAGTTTTCACTGTAAAACCGAGTTGGAGCTAGTACCTCCCCATATATATTTATGGAATGGAGTTTGCATCTGAAAAGAAACTTTGTGTTCCCAACATGCTAGGTGTAGGAAGGCTTTCACACACACTTATCTCTCAGAACTGAGCAAGTGGAGAGACGTTCGTTCATCTAGCACAAAAGGAACGTGTTGCAGAAGAAACTTTTACTCTGGTGTCTCAGTCTTTTTCCTAGTGCCGGTTAGAATTTCCTGCCGTTTTCAATGTAAATCGCAGTTTTTGCTAGTACCACCCCATATATATGTATGGAGTGGTGTTTGCAACTGAATAGAAACTTAGTGTGCCCAACAAGCTACTTGAAAGACAGCTTTCACACACACTTATCTCTCAGAACTGAGCATGTGATGAGACGTTCATTCATCTAGCACCAAGGGAATGTGCTGCAGGAGACACTTTTTCTCTGCTTTCTCAGTCTGTTTCCTAGTGCCGGTTTGAAGTTCCTGCAGTTTTCATTGTAAAACCGAGTTGGAGCTAGTACCTCCCCATATATATATAAGGAGTGGTGTTTGCAACAGAAAAGAAACTTTGTGTTCCCAACAAGCTAGGTGAAGGCGGCTTTCACACACACTTATCTCTCTGAACTGAGCATGTGGATAGACTTTCGTTCATCTAGCACCAAGGGAACGGGTTTCAGGAGAAAATTTAGTCTTTTTCTCAGTCTGTTTCCTGGTGCCATTTTGAAGTTCCTGCAGTTTTCACTGTAAAACTGATTTAGAATTAGTACCACCCCATATATATTTATGGAGTGGAGTTTGCAACTGGAAAGAAACTTTGTGTTCCCAACAAGCTAGGTGAAGTACGGCTTTCACACACACATCTCTCAGAACTGAGCAAGTGGAGAGACGTTCGTTCATCTAGCACCAAGGGAACGGGTTGCAGGAGACACTTTTTCTCTGCTTTCTCAGTCTGTTTCCTAGTGCCGGTTTGAAGTTCCTGCAGTTTTCACTGTAAAACCGTGTTGGAGCTACTACCTGCCCGTATATATGTATGGAATGGAGTTTGCAACTGCAAAGAAACTTTGTGTTCCCAACAAGCTAGTTGAAGGACGGCTTTGACATACACTTATCTCTCAGAACTGAGCAAGTGGAGAGAAGTTCGTTCATCTAGCACCAAGTGAATGGGTTGCATTAGACACTTTTTCTCTGCTTTCTCAGTCTGTTTCCTAGTGCCGGTTTGAATTTCCTACAGTTTTCACTGTAAACCCGATTTGGAGTTATTACCTACCCATATATATGTATGGTGTGGATTTTGCAACTGAAAAGAAACTTTGTGTTCCCAACAAGCTAGGTGAAGGTCGGCTTTCACACACACTTATCTCTCAGAACTGAGCAAGTGGAGAGACTTTCGTTCATCTAGCACCAAGGGAACGGGTTTCAGGAGAAAATTTAGTCTTTTTCTCAGTCTGTTTCCTGGTGCCGTTTTGAAGTTCCTGCAGTTTTCACTGTAAAACTGATTTAGAATTAGTACCACCCCATATATATTTATGGAGTGGAGTTTGCAACTGGAAAGAAACTTTGTGTTCCCAACAAGCTAGGTGAAGTACGGCTTTCAGACACACATCTCTCAGAACTGAGCAAGTGGAGAGACGTTCGTTCCCAACAAGCTAGGTGAAGGCGGCTTGCACACACACTTATCTCTCAGAACTGAGCAAGTGGAGAGACGTTCGTTCATCTAGCACCAAGGGAACGGGTTGCAGGAGACACTTTTTCTCTGCTTTCTCAGTCTGTTTCCTAGTGCCGGTTTGAAGTTCCTGCAGTTTTCACTGTAGAACCGTGTTGGAGCTACTACCTGCACGTATATATGTATGGAATGGAGTTTGCAACTGCAAAGAAACTTTGTGTTCCCAACAAGCTAGTTGAAGGACGGCTTTGACACACACTTATCTCTCAGAACTGAGCAAGTGGAGAGACGTTCGTTCATCTAGCACCAAGTGAATGGGTTGCATTAGACACTTTTTCTCTGCTTTCTCAGTCTGTTTCCTAGTGCCGGTTTGAATTTCCTACAGTTTTCACTGTAAACCCGATTTGGAGTTATTACCTACCCATATATATGTATGGTGTGGATTTTGCAGCTGAAAAGAAACTTTGTGTTCCCAACAAGCTAGGTGAAGGTCGGCTTTCACACACACTTATCTCTCAGAACTGAGCAAGTGGAGAGACGTTCGTTCATCTAGCACAAAGGGAACGGTTTGCAGGAGACAATTTTTCTCTGCTTTCTCAGTCTGTTTCCTAGTGCCGGTTTGAAGATCTTGCAGTTTTCACTGTAAAACCGAGTTGGAGCTAGTACCTCCACATGTATATGAATGGAATAGATTTTGCAACTGAAAAGAAACTTTGTGTTCCCAAAAAGCTAGGTGAAGGACGGCTTTCACACACACGTATTTCTCAGAACTGAGCAAGTGGAGAGACGTTCGTTCATCTAGCACGAAGGGAACGGTTTGCAGGAGACACTTTTTCTCTGCTTTCTTAGTCTGTTTCCTAGTGCCGGTTTGAAGTTCCTGCAGGTTTCACAGTAAAACCGAGTTGGAGCTAGTACCTCCCCATATATATGTATGGAATGGAGTTTGCATCTGAAAAGAAACTTTGTGTTCCCAACAAGCTAGGTGAAGGACGGCTTTCACACACACTTATCTCTCAGAACTGAGCAAGTGGAGAGACGTTCGTTCATCTAGCACGAAGGGAACGGGTTGCAGGAGACACTTTTTCTCTGCTTTCTCAGTCTGTTTCCTAGTGCCGGTTTGAAGTTCCTGCAGTTTTCACTGTAAAACCGAGTTTGAGCTAGTACCTGCCCATATATATGTATGGAATGGAGTTTGCAACTGAAAAGAAACTTTGTGTTCCCAACAAGCTAGGTGAAGGACGGCTTTCACACACACTTATCTCTCAGAACTGAGCAAGTGGAGAGACGTTCGTTCACCTAGCACCAAGGGAACGGGTTGCAGGAGACACTTTTTCTCTGCTTTCTCAGTCTATTTCCTAGTGCCGGTTTGAAGTTCCTGCAGTTTTCACTGTAAAACCGGGTTGGAGCTAGTACCTCCCCATATATATGTATGGAATGGAGTTTGCAACTGCAAAGAAACTTTGTGTTCCCAACAAGCTGGTTGAAGGACGGCTTTGACACACACTTATCTCTCAGAACTGAGCAAGTGGAGAGACGTTCGTTCATCTAGCACCAATTGAATGGGTTGCATTAGACACTTTTTCTATGCTTTCTCATTCTTTTTCCTAGTGTCGGTTTGAATTTCCTACAGTTTTCACTGTAAACCAGAGTTGGAGCTATTACCTACCCATATATATGTATGGTGTGGATTTTGCCACTGAAAAGAAACTTTGTGTTCCCAACAAGCTAGGTGAAGGTCGGCTTTCACACACAATTATCTCTCAGAACTGAGCAAGTGGAGAGACGTTCGTTCATCTAGCACAAAGGGAACGGGTTGCAGGAGACACTTATTCTCTGCTTTCTAAGTCTGTTTCCTAGTGCCTCTTTGAAGTTCCTGCAGTTTTCACTGTAAAACCGTGTTGGAACTAGTACCTCCACATGTATATGAATGGAATGGATTTTGAAACTGAAAAGAAACTTTGTGTTCCCAACAAGCTAGGTGAAGGTCGGCTTTCACACACACTTATCTCTCAGAACTGAGCAAGTGGAGAGACGTTCGTTCATCTAGCACGAAGGGAACGGGTTGCAGGAGACACTTTTTCTCTGCTTTCTCAGTCTGTTTCCTAGTGCCGGTTTGAAGTTCCTGCAGTTTTCACTGTAAAACCGAGTTTGAGCTTGTACCTGCCCATATATATGTATGGAATGCAGTTTGCAACTGAAAAGAAACTTTGTGTTCCCAACAAGCTAGGTGAAGGACGGCTTTCACACACACTTATCTCTCAGAACTGAGCAAGTGGAGAGACGTTCGTTCATCTAGCACCAAGGGAACGGGTTGCAGTAGACACTTTTTCTCTGCTTTCTCAGTCTGTTTCCTAGTGCCGGTTTGAAGTTCCTGCAGTTTTCACTGTAAATCCGATTTGGAGCTGTTACCTCCTCATATATATTTATTATGTGGAGTTTGCAACTGAAAAGAAACTTTGTGTTCCCAACAATCTAGGTGAAGAACGGCTTTCACACACACTTATCTCTCAGAACTGAGCAAGTGGAGAGACGTTCGTTCATCTAACACCAAGGGAACGGGTTGCAGGAGACACTTTTTCTCTGCTTTCTCAGTCTGTTTCCTAGTGCCGGTTTGAAGTTTCTGCAGTTTTCACTGTAAAACCCAGTTGGAGCTTGTACCTCCCCTTATATATGTATGGAATGGAGTTTGCAACTGAAAAGAAACTTTGTGTTCCCAACAAGCTAGGTGAAGAACGGCTTTCACACACACTTATCTCTCAGAACTGAGCAAGTGGAGAGACGTTCGTTCATCTAGCACCAAGGGAACGGGTTGCAGGAGACACTTTTTCTCTGCTTTCTCAGTCTGTTTCCTAGTGCCGGTTTGAAGTTCCTGCAGTTTTCACTGTAAAACCGAGTTGGAGCTAGTACCTCCACATGTATATGAATGGAATGGATTTTGCAACTGAAAAGAATCTTTGTGTTCCCAACAAGTTAGGTGAAGGTCGGCTTTCACACACACTTATCTCTCAGAACTGAGCAAGTGGAGAGACGTTCGTTCATCTAGCACCAAGGGAACGGGTAGCAGGGCAATTTTTTCTCTGCATTCTCAGTCTGTTTCCTAGTGCCGGTTTGAAGTTCCTGCAGTTTTCACTGTAAAACCGAGTTGGAGCTTGTACCTCCCCATATATATGTATGGAATGGAGTTTGCAACTGAAAAGAAACTTTGTGTTCCCATCAAGCTAGGTGAAGGACGGCTTTCACACACAATTATCTCTCAGAACTGAGCAAGTGGAGAGACGTTCGTTCATCTAGCACCAAGGGAACGTGTTGCAGGAGACACTTTTTCTCTGCTTTCTCAGTCTGTTTCCTAGTGCCGGTTTGAAGTTCCTGCAGTTTTCACTGTAAAACCGAGTTGGAGCTTGTACCTCCACATGTATATGTATGGAGTGGAGTTTGCAACTGAAAAGAAACTTTGTGTTCCCAACAAGTTAGGTGAAGGTCGGCTTTCACACACACTTATCTCTCAGAACTGAGCAAGTGGAGAGACGTTCGTTCATCTAGCACCAAGGGAACGGGTAGCAGGACAATTTTTTCTCTGCATTCTCAGTCTGTTTCCTAGTGCCGGTTTGAAGTTCCTGCAGTTTTCACTGTAAAACCGAGTTGGAGCTTGTACCTCCCCATATATATGTATGGAATGGAGTTTGCAACTGAAAAGAAACTTTGTGTTCCCAACAAGCTAGGTGAAGGACGGCTTTCACACACACTTATCTCTCAGAACTGAGCAAGTGGAGAGACGTTCGTTCATCTAGCACCAAGGGAACGTGTTGCAGAGGAAACTTTTACTCTGGTGTCTCAGTCTTTTTCCTAGTGCCGGTTTGAATTTCCTGCCGTTTTCCATGTAAATCGGAGTTGTTGCTAGTACCTCCCCATATATATGTATGGAGTGGTTTTTGCAACTGAATAGAAACTTAGTGTGCCCAACAAGCTACTTGAAAGACAGCTTTCACACACACTTATCTCTCAGAACTGAGCATGTGGAGAGACATTCGTTCATCTAGCACCAAGGGAATGGGTTGCAGGAGACCCTTTTTCTCTGCTTTCTCAGTCTGTTTCCTAGTGCCGGTTTGAAGTGCCTTCAGTTTTCAGTGTAAAACCGAGTTGGAGCTAGTACCTCCCCATATATATATATGGAGTGGAGTTTGCAACAGAAAAGAAACTTTGTGTTCCCAACAAGCAAGGTGAAGGCGGCTTTCACACACACTTATCTCTCTGAACTGAGCATGTGGAGAGACGTTCGTTCATCTAGCACCAAGGGAACGGGTTTCAGGAGAAAATTTAGTCTTTTTCTCAGTCTGTTTCCTGGTGCCCTTTTGAAGTTCCTGCAGTTTTCACTGTAAAACTGAGTTAGAATTAGTACCTCCCCATATATATTTATGGAGTGGAGTTTGCAACTGGAAAGAAACTTTGTGTTCCCAACAAGCTAGGTGAAGTACGGCTTTCACACACACTTATCTCTCAGAACTGAGCAAGTGGAGAGACGTTCGTTCCCAACAAGCTAGGTGAAGGCGGCTTGCACACACACTTATCTCTCAGAACTGAGCATGTGGAGAGACGTTCGTTCAACTAGCACCAAGGGAACTGGTTGCAGGAGAAACATTAGTCTTTTTCTCAGTCTGTTTCCTGGTGCCGGTTTGAAGTTCCTGCAGTTTTCACTGTAAAACCGAGTTGGAACAAGTACCTCCCCATATAAATTTATGGAGTGGGGTTTGCAACTGAAAAGAAATTTTGTGTTCCCAACAAGCTAGTTGAAGGACGGCTTTCACACACACTTTTCTCTCAGAACTGAGCATGTGGAGAGACGTTCGTTCATCTAGCACCAAGGGAACGGGTTACAAGGGAAATTTTTACTATGGTTTCTCAGTCTGTTTCCTAGTGCCGGTTTGAAGTTCCTGCAGTTTTCACTGTAAAACTGAGTTGGAATTTGTACCTCCCCATATATATTTATGGAGTGGAGTTTGCAACTAATAAGAAACTTTGTGTTCCCAACAAGCTATGTGAAGGACGGCTTTCACACACACTTATCTCTCAGAACTGAGCATGTGGAGAGACGTTCATTCATCTAGCACCAAGGGAACGTTTTGCAGAAGAAACTTTTACCCTGTTGTCTCAGTTTCCTAGTGCCGGTTTGAATTTCCTGCAGTTTTCACTGTAAATCGGAGTTGGAGCTAGTACCTCCCCATATATATACATGGAGTGGTGTTTGCAACTGAATAGAAACTTAGTGTTCCCAACAAGCTACTTGAAAGACGGCTTTCACACACACTTATCTCTCAGAACTGAGCATGTGGAGAGACGTTCGTTCATCTAGCACCAAGGGAATGGGTTGCAGGAGACACGTTTTCTCTGCTTTCTCAGTCTGTTTCCTAGTGCCGGTTTGAAGTTCCTGCAGTTTTCAGTGTAAAACCGAGTTGGAGCTAGTACATCCCCATATATATATATGGAGTGGAGTTTGCAACAGAAAAGAAACTTTGTGTTCCCAACAAGCTAGGTGAAGGCGGCTTTCACACACACTTATCTCTCTGAACTGAGCATGTGGATAGACGTTCGTTCATCTAGCACCAAGGGAACGGGTTTCAGGAGAAATTTTAGTCTTTTTCTCAGTCTGTTTCCTGGTGCCATTTGAAGTTCCTGCAGTTTTCACTGTAAAACAGATTTAGAATTAGTACCACCCCATATATATTTATGGAGTGGAGTTTGCAACTGGAAAGAAACTTTGTGTTCCCAACAAGCTAGGTGATGTACGGTTTTCACACACACTTATCTCTCAGAACTGAGCAAGTGGAGAGACGTTCGTTCCCAACAAGCTAGGTGAAGGCGGCTTTCACACACACTTATCTCTCAGAACTTAGCATGTGGAGAGACGTTCGTTCAACTAGCACCAAGGGAACTGGTTGCAGGAGAAACATTAGTCTTTTTCTCAGTCTGTTTCCTGGTGCCGGTTTGAAGTTCCTGCAGTTTTCACTGTAAAACCGAGTTGGAACAATTACCTCCCCATATAAATTTATGGAGTGGGGTTTGCAACTGAAAAGAAATTTTGTGTTCCCAACAAGCTAGTTGAAGGACGGCTTTCACACACACTTTTCTCTCAGAACTGAGCATGTGGAGAGACGTTCCTTCATCTAGCACAAAAGGAATGGGTTGCAATAGACACTTTTTCTCTGCTTTCTCAGTCTGTTTCCTAGTGCCGGTTTGATGTTCCTGCACTTCTCACTGTAAAACCGAGTTGGAGCTAGTACATAGCCATATATATGTATGGAGTGGAGTTTGCAACAGAAAAGAAACTTTGTGTTCCCAACAAGCTAGGTGAAGTCGGCTTTCACACAAACTTATCTCTCAGAACTGAGCATGTGGAGAGACGTTCGTTCATCTAGCACTAAGGGAACGGGTTGCAGGAGAAACTTTAGTCTTTTTCTCAGTCTGTTTCCTGGTGCCGATTTGAAGTTCCTGCAGTTTTCACTGTAAAACCGAGTTGGAGCTTGTACCTCCCCATATATATGTATGGAATGGAGTTTGCAACTGAAAAGAAACTTTGTGTTCCCAACAAGCTAGGTGAAGGACGGCTTTCACACACACTTATCTCTCAGAACTGAGCAAGTGGAGAGACGTTCGTTCATCTAGCACCAAGGGAACGGGTTGCGGGAGACACTTTTTCTCTGCTTTCTCAGTCTGTTTCCTAGTGCCGGTTTGAAGTTCCTGCAGTTTTCACTGTAAAACCGAGTTGGAGCTTGTACCTCCCCATATATATGTATGGAATGGAGTTTGCAACTGAAAAGAAACTTTGTGTTCCCAACAAGCTAGGTGAAGGACGGCTGTCACACACACTTATCTCTCAGAACTGAGCATGTGGAGAGACGTTCGTTCATTTAGCACCAGGGGAACGTGTTGCAGAAGAAACTTTTACTCTGGTGTCTCAGTCTTTTTCCTAGTGCCGGTTTGAATTTCCTGCCGTTTTCACTGTAAATCGGAGTTGGAGCTAGTACCTCCCCATATATATGTATGGAGTGGTGTTTGCAACTGAATAGAAACTTAGTGTTCCCAACAAGCTACTTGAAAGACAGCTTTCACACACACTTACCTCTCAGAACTGAGCATGTGGAGAGACGTTCGTTCATCTAGCACCAAGGGAATGGGTTGCAGGAGACACTTTTTCTCTGCTTTCTCAGTCTGTTTCCTAGTGCCGGTTTGAAGTTCCTGCAGTTTTCAGTGTAAAACCGAGTTGGAGCTAGTACTTACCCATATATATATATGGAGTGGAGTTTGCAACAGAAAAGAAACTTTGTGTTCCCAACAAGCTAGGTGAAGTCGGCTTTCACACACACTTATCTCTCTGAACTGAGCATGTGGAGAGACGTTCGTTCATCTAGCACCAAGGGAACGGGTTTCAGGGGAAAATTTAGTCTTTTTCTCAGTCTGTTTCCTGGTGCCGTTTTGACGTTCCTGCAGTTTTCACTGTAAAACTGAGTTAGAATTAGTACCTCCCCATATATATTTATGGAGTGGAGTTTGCAACTGGAAAGAAACTTTGTGTTCCCAACAAGCTAGGTGAAATCGGCTTTCACACACACTTATCTCTCAGAACTGAACATGTGGAGAGACGTTCGTTCAACTAGCACCAAGGGAACGGGTTGCAGGAGACACTTTTTCTCTGCATTCTCAGTTGCTTCCTAGTGCCAGTTTGTAGTTCCTTCAGTTTTCACTGTAAAACCGAGTTGAGCTAGAACCTACCCATATATATGTATGGAGTGGAGTTTGCATCTGAAAAGATACTTTGTGTTCCCAACAAGCTAGGTGAAGGACGGCTTTCACACACAAATATATCTCAGAACTGAGCATGTGGAGAGACGTTCGTTCATCTAGCACAAAAGGAATGGGTTGCAATAGACACTTTTTCTCTGCTTTCTCAGTCTGTTTCCTAGTGCCGGTTTAATGTTCCTGCACTTCTCACTGTAAAACCGAGTTGGAGCTAGTACATAGCCATATATATGTATGGAGTGGAGTTTGCAACAGAAAAGAAACTTTGTGTTCCCAACAAGCTAGGTGAAGTCGGCTTTCACACACACTTATCTCTCAGAACTGAGCATGTGGAGAGACGTTCGTTCATCTAGCACCAAGGGAACGGGTTGCAGGAGAAACTTTAGTCTTTTTCTCAGTCTGTTTCCTGGTGCCGATTTGAAGTTCCTGCAGTTTTCACTGTAAAACCGAGTTGGAGCTTGTATCTCCCCATATATATTTATGGAATGGAGTTTGCAACTGAAAAGAAACTTTGTGTTCCCAACAAGCTAGGTGAAGGACGGCTTTCACACACACTTATCTCTCAGAACTGAGCAAGTGGAGAGACGTTCGTTCATCTAGCACCAAGGGAACGGGTTGCAGGAGACACTTTTTCTCTGCTTTCACAGTCTGTTTCCTAGTGCCGGTTTGAAGTTCCTGCAGTTTTCACTGTAAAACCGAGTTAGAGCTTGTACCTCCCCATATATATGTATGGAATGGAGTTTGCAACTGAAAAGAAACTTTGTGTTCCCAACAAGCTCGGTGAAGTACGGCTTTCACACACACTTATCTCTCAGAACTGAGCAAGTGGAGAGACGTTCGTTCATCTAGCACCAAGGGAACGGGTTGCAGGAGACACTTTTTCTCTGCTTTCTCAGTCTGTTTCCTAGTGCCGGTTTGAAGTTCCTGCAGTTTTCATTGTAAAACCGAGTTGGAGCTGGTATCTCCCCATGTATATGTATGGAATGGTGTTTGCAACTGGAAAGAAACTTTCTGTTCCCAACAAGTTAGGTGAAGGACGGCTTTCACACACACTTATCTCTCAGAACTGAGCAAGTGGAGAGACGTTCGTTCATCTAGCACCAAGGGAATGTGTTGCATGAGACACTTCTTCTCTGCATTCTCATTCTCTTTCCTAGTGCCGGTTTGAAGTTCCTGCAGTTTTCAGTGTAAACCCGATTTGGAGCTAGTACCTCCCCATATATATATATGGAGTGGAGTTTGCAACAGAAAAGAAACTTTATGTTCCCAACAAGCTAGGTGAAGGCGGCTTTCACACACACTTATCTTCTGAACTGAGCATGTGGAGAGACGTTCGTTCATCTAGCACCAAGGGAACGGGTTTCAGGAAAAAATTTAGTCTTTTTCTCAGTCTGTTTCCTGGTGCCCTTTTGAAGTTCCTGCAGTTTTCACTGTAAAACTGAGTTAGAATTAGTACCTCCCCATATATATTTATGGAGTGGAGTTTGCAACTGGAAAGAAACTTTGTGTTCCCAACAAGCTAGGTGAAGTACGGCTTTCACACACACTTATCTCTCAGAACTGAGCAAGTGGAGAGACGTTCGTTCCTAACAAGCTAGGTGAAGGCGGCTTGCACACACACTTATCTCTCAGAACTGAGCATGTGGAGAGACGTTCGTTCAACTAGCACCAAGGGAACTGGTTGCAGGAGAAACATTAGTCTTTTTCTCAGTCTGTTTCCTGGTGCCTGTTTGAAGTTCCTGCAGTTTTCACTGTAAAACCGAGTTGGAACAAGTACCTCCCCATATAAATTTATGGAGTGGGGTTTGCAACTGAAAAGAAATTTTGTGTTCCCAACAAGCTAGTTGAAGGACGGCTTTCACACACACTTTTCTCTCAGAACTGAGCATGTGGAGAGACGTTCGTTCATCTAGCACCAAGGGAACGGGTTACAAGGGAAATTTTTACTATGGTTTCTCAGTCTGTTTCCTAGTGCCGGTTTGAAGTTCCTGCAGTTTTCACTGTAAAACTGAGTTGGAATTTGTACCTCCCCATATATATTTATGGAGTGGAGTTTGCAACTAATAAGAAACTTTGTGTTCCCAACAAGCTATGTGAAGGACGGCTTTCACACACACTTATCTCTCAGAACTGAGCATGTGGAGAGACGTTCATTCATCTAGCACCAAGGGAACGTTTTGCAGAAGAAACTTTTACCCTGTTGTCTCAGTTTCCTAGTGCCGGTTTGAATTTCCTGCAGATTTCACAGTAAATCGGAGTTGGAGCTAGAACCCCCCCATATATATGCATGGAGTGGTGTTTGCAACTGAATAGAAACTTAGTGTTCCCAACAAGCTACTTGAAAGACGGCTTTCACACACACATATCTCTCAGAACTGAGCATGTGGAGAGACGTTCGTTTATCTAGCACCAAGGGAACGGGTTGCAGGAGACACTTTTTCTCTGCTTTCTCAGTCTGTTTCCTAGTGCCTGTTTGAAGTTCCTGCAGTTTTCACTGTAAAACCGAGTTGGAGCTAGTACCTCCCCATATATATGTATGGAATGGAGTTTGCATCTGAAAAGATACTTTGTGTTCCCAACAATCTAGGTGAAGGACGGCTTTCACACACAATTATCTCTCAGAAATGAGCAAGTGGAGAGACGTTCGTTCATCTTGCGCCAAGGGAACGGGTTGCAGGAGACACTTTTTCTCTGCTTCCTCAGTCTGTTTCCTAGTGCCAGTTTGAAGTTCCTGCAGTTTTCACTGTAAATCCGAGTTGTAGCTAGTACCTCCCCAAATATATGTAAGGAATGGAGTTTGCAACTGAAAAGAAACTTTGTGTTCCCAACAAGCTAGGTGAAGGACGGCTTTCACAGACACTTAACTCTCAGAACTGAGTAAGTGGAGAGACGTTCGTTCATCTAGCACTAAGGGAACGGGTTGCAACAGACACTTTTTCTCTGCTTTCTCAGTGTGTTTCCTAGTGCCGGTTTGAATTTAATGCAGTTTTCACTGTAAAACCGAGTTTCAGCTTTTACCTCCCCATATATATGTATGGTGTGGGGTTTGCAACTGAAAAGAGACTTTGTGTTCCCAACAAGCTAGGTAAAGAACGGCTTTCACACACACTTATCTCTCAGAACTGAGCAAGTGGGTAGACGTTCGTTCATCTAGCACCAAGGGAACGGGTTGCAGGAGACACTTTTTCTTTGCTTTCTCAGTCTGTTTCCTAGTGCCGGTTTGAAGTTCCTGCAGTTTTCACTGTAAAACCGAGTTAGAGTTTTTACCTCCCCATATACATGTATGGAATAGAGTTTGCAACTGAAAAGAAACTTTGTGTTCCCAACAAGCTAGGTGAAGGACGGCTTTCACACACACTTATCTCTCAGAACTGAGCAAGTGGAGAGACGTTCGTTCATCTAGCACCAAGTGAACGGGTTGCAGGAGACACTTTTTCTCTGCTTTCTCAGTCTGTTTCCTAGTGCCGGTTTGATTTTCCTGCAGTTTTCACTGTAAAACCGAGTTGGAGCTTGTACCTCCACATGTATATGTATGGAGTGGAGTTTGCAACTGAAAAGAAACTTTGTGTTCCCAACAAGTTAGGTGAAGGTCGGCTTTCACACACACTTATCTCTCAGAACTGAGCAAGTGGAGAGACGTTCGTTCATCTAGCACCAAGGGAACGGGTAGCAGGTCAATTTTTTCTCTGCATTCTCAGTCTCTTTCCTAGTGCCGGTTTGAAGTTCCTGCAGTTTTCACTGTAAAACCGAGTTGGAGCTTGTACCTCCCCATATATATGTATGGAATGGAGTTTGCAACTTAAAAGAAACTTTGTGTTCCCAACAAGCTAGGTGAAGGACGGCTTTCACACACACTTATCTCTCAGAACTGAGCAAGTGGAGAGACGTTCGTTCATCTAGCACCAAAGGAACGTGTTGCAGAAGAAACTTTTACTCTGGTGTCTCAGTCTTTTTCCTAGTGCCGGTTTGAATTTCCTGCCGTTTTCAATATAAATCGGAGTTGTTGCTAGTACCTCCCCATATATATGTATGGAGTGGTTTTTGCAACTGAATAGAAACTTAGTGTTCCCAACAAGCTACTTGAAAGACAGCTTTCACACACACTTATCTCTCAGAACTGAGCATGTGGAGAGACGTTCGTTCATCTAGCACCAAGGGAATGGGTTGCAGGAGACACTTTTTCTCTGCTTTCTCAGTCTGTTTCCTAGTGCCGGTTTGAAGTTCCTGCAGTTTTCAGTGTAAAACCGAGTTGGAGCTAGTACCTCCCCATATATATATATGGAGTGGAGTTTGCAACAGAAAAGAAACTTTGTGTTCCCAACAAGCTAGTTGAAGGCGGCTTTCACACACACTTATCTCTCTGAACTGAGCATGTGGAGAGACGTTCGTTCATCTAGCACCAAGGGAACGGGTTTCAGGAGAAATTTTAGTCTTTTTCTCAGTCTGTTTCCTGGTGCCCTTTTGAAGTTCCTGCAGTTTTCACTGTAAAACTGATTTAGAATTAGTACCACCCCATATATATTTATGGAGTGGAGTTTGCAACTGGAAAGAAACTTTGTGTTCCCAACAAGCTAGGTGATGTACGGCTTTCACACACACTTATCTCTCAGAACTGAGCAAGTGGAGAGACGTTCGTTCCCAACAAGCTAGGTGAAGGCGGCTTTCACACACACTTATCTCTCAGAACATAGCATGTGGAGAGACGTTCGTTCAACTAGCACCAAGGGAACTGGTTGCAGGAGAAACATTAGTCTTTTTCTCAGTCTGTTTCCTGGTGCCGGTTTGAAGTTCATGCAGTTTTCACTGTAAAACCGAGTTGGAACAATTACCTCCCCATATAAATTTATGGAGTGGTTTTTGCAACTGAAAAGAAATTTTGTGTTCCCAACAAGCTAGTTGAAGGACGGCTTTCACACACACTTTTCTCTCAGAACTGAGCATGTGGAGAGACGTTCGTTCATCTAGCACCAAGGGAACGGGTTACAAGGGAAAATTTTACTATGGTTTCTCAGTCTGTTTCCTAGTGCCGGTTTGAATTTCCTGCAGTTTTCACTGTAAAAGTGAGTTGGAATTTGTACCTCCCCATATATATTTATGGAGTGGTGTTTGCAACTGAATAGAAACTTTGTGTTCTCAACAAGCTAGTTGAAGGCGGCTTTCACACACACTTATCTCTCATAACTGAGCATGTGGAAAGACGTTCGTTCATCTAGCACAAAATGAATGGGTTGCAATAGACACTTTTTCTCTACTTTCTCAGTCTGTTTCCTAGTGCCAGTTTGTAGTTCCTGCAGTTTTCACTGTAAAACCGAGTTGGGGCTAGTACCTCCCCATATATATGTATGGAATGGAGTTTGCAACTGAAAAGAAACTTTGTGTTCCCAACAAGCTAGGTGAAGGACGGCTTTCACACACACTTATCTCTCAGAACTGAGCAAGTGGAGAGACGTTCGTTCATCTAGCACCAAGGGAACGGGTTGCAGGAGACACTTTTTCTCTGCTTTCTCAGT
The DNA here is from genome assembly GCF_048773025.1 of Camelus bactrianus. Classification (NCBI taxonomy): domain Eukaryota; kingdom Metazoa; phylum Chordata; class Mammalia; order Artiodactyla; family Camelidae; genus Camelus; species Camelus bactrianus. The sequence goes on along the minus strand of NC_133542.1, from coordinate 78,387,053 downwards.
GTGTTTCCTAGTGCCGGTTTGAAGTTCCTGCAGTTTTCACTGTAAAACCGAGTTGGAGTTTTACCTCCCCATATATATGTATGGTGTGGAGTTTGCAACTGAAAAGAGACATTGTGTTCCCAACAAGCAAGGTGAAGAACGGCTTTCACACACACTTATCTCTCAGAACTGAGCAAGTGGAGAGACGTTCCTTCATCTAGCACCAAGGGAACGGGTTGCAGCAGACACTTTTTCTCTGCTTTCTCAGTCTGTTTCCTAGTGCCGGTTTGAAGTTCCTGCAGTTTTCACTGTAAAACCGAGTTAGAGTTTTTACCTCCCCATATACATGTATGGAATGGAGTTTGCAACTGGAAAGAAACTTTGTGTTCCCAACAAGCTAGGTGAAGGACGGCTTTCACACACACTTATCTCTCAGAACTGAGCAAGTGGAGAGACGTTCGTTCATCTAGCACCAAGGGAACGGGTTGCAGGAGACACTTTTCTCTGCTTTCTCAGTCTGTTTCCTAGTGCCGGTTTGAAGTTCCTGCAGTTTTCACTGTAAATCGGAGTTGGGGCTAGTCCCTCCCCATATATATGTATGGAGTGGTGTTTGCAACTGAATAGAATCTTAGTGTTCCCAACAAGCTACTTGAAAGACGGCTTTTACACACACTTATCTCTCAGAACTGAGCATGGGGAGAGACGTTCTTTTATGTAGCACAAATGGAACGGGTTGCAGGAGACACTTTTCTCTGCTTTCTCACTCTGTTTCCTAGTGCCTGATGGAAGTTCCTGCAGTTTTCACTGTAAAACCGAGTTGGAGCTAGTACCTCCCCATATATATTTATGGAATGGAGTTTGCATCTGAAAAGAAACTTTGTGTTCCCAACATGCTAGGTGTAGGAAGGCTTTCACACACAGTTATCTCTCAGAACTGAGCAAGTGGAGAGACGTTCGTTCATCTAGCACCAAGGGAACGGGTTGCAGGACAATCTTTTTCTCTGCATTCTCAGTCTGTTTCCTAGTGCCGGTTTGAAGTTCCTGCAGTTTTCACTGTAAAACCGAGTTGGAGCTTGTACCTCCCCATATATATGTATGGAATGGAGTTTGCAACTGAAAAGAAACTTTGTGTTCCCAACAAGCTAGGTGAAGGACGGCTTTCACACACACTTATCTCTCAGAACTGAGCAAGTGGAGAGACGTTCGTTCATCTAGCACCAAGGGAACGTGTTGCAGAAGAAACTTTTACTCTGGTGTCTCAGTCTTTTTCCTAGTGCCGGTTTGAATTTCCTGCCGTTTTCAATGTAAATCGGAGTTGTTGCTAGTACCTCCCCATATATATGTATGGAGTGGTTTTTGCAACTGAATAGAAACTTAGTGTTCCCAACAAGCTACTTGAAAGACAGCTTTCACACACACTTATCTCTCAGAACTGAGCATGTGGAGAGACGTTCGTTCATCTAGCACCAAGGGAATGGGTTGCAGGAGACACTTTTTCTCTGCTTTCTCAGTCTGTTTCCTAGTGCCGGTTTGAAGTTCCTGCAGTTTTCAGTGTAAAACCGAGTTGGAGCTAGTACCTCCCCATATATATATATGGAGTGGAGTTTGCAACAGAAAAGAAACTTTGTGTTCCCAACAAGCTAGGTGAAGGCGGCTTTCACACACACTTATCTCTCAGAACTGAGCAAGTGGAGAGACGTTCGTTCCCAACAAGCTAGGTGAAGGCGCCTTTTACACACACTTATCTCTCAGATCTTAGCATGTGGAGAGACCTTCGTTCAACTAGCACCAAGGGAACTGATTGCAGGAGAATCATTAGTCTTTTTCTCAGTCTGTTTCCTGGTGCCGGTTTGAAGTTCCTGCAGTTTTCACTGTAAAACCGAGTTGGAACAAGTACCTCCCCATATAAATTTATGGAGTGGGGTTTGCAACTGAAAAGAAATTTTGTGTTCCCAACAAGCTAGTTGAAGGACGGCTTTCACACACACTTTTCTCTCAGAACTGAGCATGTGGAGAGACGTTCGTTCATTTAGCACCAAGGGAACGGGTTACAAGGGAAAATTTTACTATGGTTTCTCAGTCTGTTTCCTAGTGCCGGTTTGAAGTTCCTGCAGTTTTCACTGTAAAACTGAGTTGGAATTTGTACCTCCCCATATATATTTATGGAGTGGAATTTGCAACTAATAAGAAACTTTGTGTTCCCAACAAGCTATGTGAAGGACGGCTTTCACACACACTTATCTCTCAGAACTGAGCATGTGGAGAGACGTTCATTCATCTAGCACCAAGGGAACGTTTTGCAGAAGAAACTTTTACCCTGTTGTCTCAGTTTCCTAGTGCCGGTTTGAATTTCCTGCAGTTTTCACTGTAAATCGGAGTTGGTGCTAGTACCTCCCCATATATATACATGGAGTGGTGTTTGCAACTGAATAGAAACTTAGTGTTCCCAACAAGCTACTTGAAAGACGGCTTTCACACACACATATCTCTCAGAACTGAGCATGTGGAGAGACGTTCGTTTATCTAGCACCAAGGGCACGGGTTGCAGGAGACACTTTTTCTCTACTTTCTCAGTCTGTTTCCTAGTGCCGGTTTGAAGTTCCTGCAGTTTTCACTGTAAAACCGAGTTGGAGCTAGTACCTCCCCATATATATGTATGGAATGGAGTTTGCATCTGAAAAGAAACTTTGTGTTCCCAACAATCTATGTGAAGGACGGCTTTCACACAAACTTATCTCTCAGAAATGAGCAAGTGGAGAGACGTTCGTTCATCTAGCACCAAGGGAACGGGTTGCAGGAGACACTTTTTCTCTGCTTTCTCAGTCTTTTTCCTAGTGCCGGTTTGAATTTCCTGCCGTTTTCACTGTAAATCGGAGTTGGAGCTAGTACCTCCCCATATATATGTATGGAGTGGTGTTTGCAACTGAATAGAAACTTAGTGTTCCCAACAAGCTACTTGAAAGACAGCTTTCACACACACTTACCTCTCAGAACTGAGCATGTGGAGAGACGTTCGTTCATCTAGCACCAAGGGAATGGGTTGCAGGAGACACTTTTTCTCTGCTTTCTCAGTCTGTTTCCTAGTGCCGGTTTGAAGTTCCTGCAGTTTTCAGTGTAAAACCGAGTTGGAGCTAGTACTTACCCATATATATATATGGAGTGGAGTTTGCAACAGAAAAGAAACTTTGTGTTCCCAACAAGCTAGGTGAAGTCGGCTTTCACACACACTTATCTCTCTGAACTGAGCATGTGGAGAGACGTTCGTTCATCTAGCACCAAGGGAACGGGTTTCAGGGGAAAATTTAGTCTTTTTCTCAGTCTGTTTCCTGGTGCCGTTTTGACGTTCCTGCAGTTTTCACTGTAAAACTGAGTTAGAATTAGTACCTCCCCATATATATTTATGGAGTGGAGTTTGCAACTGGAAAGAAACTTTGTGTTCCCAACAAGCTAGGTGAAATCGGCTTTCACACACACTTATCTCTCAGAACTGAACATGTGGAGAGACGTTCGTTCAACTAGCACCAAGGGAACGGGTTGCAGGAGACACTTTTTCTCTGCATTCTCAGTTGCTTCCTAGTGCCAGTTTGTAGTTCCTTCAGTTTTCACTGTAAAACCGAGTTGAGCTAGAACCTACCCATATATATGTATGGAGTGGAGTTTGCATCTGAAAAGATACTTTGTGTTCCCAACAAGCTAGGTGAAGGACGGCTTTCACACACAAATATATCTCAGAACTGAGCATGTGGAGAGACGTTCGTTCATCTAGCACAAAAGGAATGGGTTGCAATAGACACTTTTTCTCTGCTTTCTCAGTCTGTTTCCTAGTGCCGGTTTGATGTTCCTGCACTTCTCACTGTAAAACCGAGTTGGAGCTAGTACATAGCCATATATATGTATGGAGTGGAGTTTGCAACAGAAAAGAAACTTTGTGTTCCCAACAAGCTAGGTGAAGTCGGCTTTCACACACACTTATCTCTCAGAACTGAGCATGTGGAGAGACGTTCGTTCATCTAGCACCAAGGGAACGGGTTGCAGGAGAAACTTTAGTCTTTTTCTCAGTCTGTTTCCTGGTGCCGATTTGAAGTTCCTGCAGTTTTCACTGTAAAACCGAGTTGGAGCTTGTATCTCCCCATATATATTTATGGAATGGAGTTTGCAACTGAAAAGAAACTTTGTGTTCCCAACAAGCTAGGTGAAGGACGGCTTTCACACACACTTATCTCTCAGAACTGAGCAAGTGGAGAGACGTTCGTTCATCTAGCACCAAGGGAACGGGTTGCAGGAGACACTTTTTCTCTGCTTTCACAGTCTGTTTCCTAGTGCCGGTTTGAAGTTCCTGCAGTTTTCACTGTAAAACCGAGTTAGAGCTTGTACCTCCCCATATATATGTATGGAATGGAGTTTGCAACTGAAAAGAAACTTTGTGTTCCCAACAAGCTCGGTGAAGGACGGCTTTCACACACACTTATCTCTCAGAACTGAGCAAGTGGAGAGACGTTCGTTCATCTAGCACCAAGGGAACGGGTTGCAGGAGACACTTTTTCTCTGCTTTCTCAGTCTGTTTCCTAGTGCCGGTTTGAAGTTCCTGCAGTTTTCATTGTAAAACCGAGTTGGAGCTGGTATCTCCCCATGTATATGTATGGAATGGTGTTTGCAACTGGAAAGAAACTTTCTGTTCCCAACAAGTTAGGTGAAGGACGGCTTTCACACACACTTATCTCTCAGAACTGAGCAAGTGGAGAGACGTTCGTTCATCTAGCACCAAGGGAATGTGTTGCATGAGACACTTCTTCTCTGCATTCTCATTCTCTTTCCTAGTGCCGGTTTGAAGTTCCTGCAGTTTTCAGTGTAAACCCGATTTGGAGCTAGTACCTCCCCATATATATATATGGAGTGGAGTTTGCAACAGAAAAGAAACTTTATGTTCCCAACAAGCTAGGTGAAGGCGGCTTTCACACACACTTATCTTCTGAACTGAGCATGTGGAGAGACGTTCGTTCATCTAGCACCAAGGGAACGGGTTTCAGGAAAAAATTTAGTCTTTTTCTCAGTCTGTTTCCTGGTGCCCTTTTGAAGTTCCTGCAGTTTTCACTGTAAAACTGAGTTAGAATTAGTACCTCCCCATATATATTTATGGAGTGGAGTTTGCAACTGGAAAGAAACTTTGTGTTCCCAACAAGCTAGGTGAAGTACGGCTTTCACACACACTTATCTCTCAGAACTGATCAAGTGGAGAGACGTTCGTTCCTAACAAGCTAGGTGAAGGCGGCTTGCACACACACTTATCTCTCAGAACTGAGCATGTGGAGAGACGTTCGTTCAACTAGCACCAAGGGAACTGGTTGCAGGAGAAACATTAGTCTTTTTCTCAGTCTGTTTCCTGGTGCCTGTTTGAAGTTCCTGCAGTTTTCACTGTAAAACCGAGTTGGAACAAGTACCTCCCCATATAAATTTATGGAGTGGGGTTTGCAACTGAAAAGAAATTTTGTGTTCCCAACAAGCTAGTTGAAGGACGGCTTTCACACACACTTTTCTCTCAGAACTGAGCATGTGGAGAGACGTTCGTTCATCTAGCACCAAGGGAACGGGTTACAAGGGAAATTTTTACTATGGTTTCTCAGTCTGTTTCCTAGTGCCGGTTTGAAGTTCCTGCAGTTTTCACTGTAAAACTGAGTTGGAATTTGTACCTCCCCATATATATTTATGGAGTGGAGTTTGCAACTAATAAGAAACTTTGTGTTCCCAACAAGCTATGTGAAGGACGGCTTTCACACACACTTATCTCTCAGAACTGAGCATGTGGAGAGACGTTCATTCATCTAGCACCAAGGGAACGTTTTGCAGAAGAAACTTTTACCCTGTTGTCTCAGTTTCCTAGTGCCGGTTTGAATTTCCTGCAGATTTCACAGTAAATCGGAGTTGGAGCTAGAACCCCCCCATATATATGCATGGAGTGGTGTTTGCAACTGAATAGAAACTTAGTGTTCCCAACAAGCTACTTGAAAGACGGCTTTCACACACACATATCTCTCAGAACTGAGCATGTGGAGAGACGTTCGTTTATCTAGCACCAAGGGAACGGGTTGCAGGAGACACTTTTTCTCTGCTTTCTCAGTCTGTTTCCTAGTGCCTGTTTGAAGTTCCTGCAGTTTTCACTGTAAAACCGAGTTGGAGCTAGTACCTCCCCATATATATGTATGGAATGGAGTTTGCATCTGAAAAGATACTTTGTGTTCCCAACAATCTAGGTGAAGGACGGCTTTCACACACAATTATCTCTCAGAAATGAGCAAGTGGAGAGACGTTCGTTCATCTTGCACCAAGGGAACGGGTTGCAGGAGACACTTTTTCTCTGCTTTCTCAGTCTGTTTCCTAGTGCCAGTTTGAAGTTCCTGCAGTTTTCACTGTAAATCCGAGTTGTAGCTAGTACCTCCCCAAATATATGTAAGGAATGGAGTTTGCAACTGAAAAGAAACTTTGTGTTCCCAACAAGCTAGGTGAAGGACGGCTTTCACAGACACTTAACTCTCAGAACTGAGTAAGTGGAGAGACGTTCGTTCATCTAGCACTAAGGGAACGGGTTGCAACAGACACTTTTTCTCTGCTTTCTCAGTGTGTTTCCTAGTGCCGGTTTGAATTTAATGCAGTTTTCACTGTAAAACCGAGTTTCAGCTTTTACCTCCCCATATATATGTATGGTGTGGGGTTTGCAACTGAAAAGAGACTTTGTGTTCCCAACAAGCTAGGTAAAGAACGGCTTTCACACACACTTATCTCTCAGAACTGAGCAAGTGGGTAGACGTTCGTTCATCTAGCACCAAGGGAACGGGTTGCAGGAGACACTTTTTCTTTGCTTTCTCAGTCTGTTTCCTAGTGCCGGTTTGAAGTTCCTGCAGTTTTCACTGTAAAACCGAGTTAGAGTTTTTACCTCCCCATATACATGTATGGAATAGAGTTTGCAACTGAAAAGAAACTTTGTGTTCCCAACAAGCTAGGTGAAGGACGGCTTTCACACACACTTATCTCTCAGAACTGAGCAAGTGGAGAGACGTTCGTTCATCTAGCACCAAGTGAACGGGTTGCAGGAGACACTTTTTCTCTGCTTTCTCAGTCTGTTTCCTAGTGCCGGTTTGATTTTCCTGCAGTTTTCACTGTAAAACCGAGTTGGAGCTTGTACCTCCACATGTATATGTATGGAGTGGAGTTTGCAACTGAAAAGAAACTTTGTGTTCCCAACAAGTTAGGTGAAGGTCGGCTTTCACACACACTTATCTCTCAGAACTGAGCAAGTGGAGAGACGTTCGTTCATCTAGCACCAAGGGAACGGGTAGCAGGTCAATTTTTTCTCTGCATTCTCAGTCTCTTTCCTAGTGCCGGTTTGAAGTTCCTGCAGTTTTCACTGTAAAACCGAGTTGGAGCTTGTACCTCCCCATATATATGTATGGAATGGAGTTTGCAACTTAAAAGAAACTTTGTGTTCCCAACAAGCTAGGTGAAGGACGGCTTTCACACACACTTATCTCTCAGAACTGAGCAAGTGGAGAGACGTTCGTTCATCTAGCACCAAAGGAACGTGTTGCAGAAGAAACTTTTACTCTGGTGTCTCAGTCTTTTTCCTAGTGCCGGTATGAATTTCCTGCCGTTTTCAATATAAATCGGAGTTGTTGCTAGTACCTCCCCATATATATGTATGGAGTGGTTTTTGCAACTGAATAGAAACTTAGTGTTCCCAACAAGCTACTTGAAAGACAGCTTTCACACACACTTATCTCTCAGAACTGAGCATGTGGAGAGACGTTCGTTCATCTAGCACCAAGGGAATGGGTTGCAGGAGACACTTTTTCTCTGCTTTCTCAGTCTGTTTCCTAGTGCCGGTTTGAAGTTCCTGCAGTTTTCAGTGTAAAACCGAGTTGGAGCTAGTACCTCCCCATATATATATATGGAGTGGAGTTTGCAACAGAAAAGAAACTTTGTGTTCCCAACAAGCTAGTTGAAGGCGGCTTTCACACACACTTATCTCTCTGAACTGAGCATGTGGAGAGACGTTCGTTCATCTAGCACCAAGGGAACGGGTTTCAGGAGAAATTTTAGTCTTTTTCTCAGTCTGTTTCCTGGTGCCCTTTTGAAGTTCCTGCAGTTTTCACTGTAAAACTGATTTAGAATTAGTACCACCCCATATATATTTATGGAGTGGAGTTTGCAACTGGAAAGAAACTTTGTGTTCCCAACAAGCTAGGTGATGTACGGCTTTCACACACACTTATCTCTCAGAACTGAGCAAGTGGAGAGACGTTCGTTCCCAACAAGCTAGGTGAAGGCGGCTTTCACACACACTTATCTCTCAGAACATAGCATGTGGAGAGACGTTCGTTCAACTAGCACCAAGGGAACTGGTTGCAGGGGAAACATTAGTCTTTTTCTCAGTCTGTTTCCTGGTGCCGGTTTGAAGTTCATGCAGTTTTCACTGTAAAACCGAGTTGGAACAATTACCTCCCCATATAAATTTATGGAGTGGTTTTTGCAACTGAAAAGAAATTTTGTGTTCCCAACAAGCTAGTTGAAGGACGGCTTTCACACACACTTTTCTCTCAGAACTGAGCATGTGGAGAGACGTTCGTTCATCTAGCACCAAGGGAACGGGTTACAAGGGAAAATTTTACTATGGTTTCTCAGTCTGTTTCCTAGTGCCGGTTTGAATTTCCTGCAGTTTTCACTGTAAAAGTGAGTTGGAATTTGTACCTCCCCATATATATTTATGGAGTGGTGTTTGCAACTGAATAGAAACTTTGTGTTCTCAACAAGCTAGTTGAAGGCGGCTTTCACACACACTTATCTCTCATAACTGAGCATGTGGAAAGACGTTCGTTCATCTAGCACAAAATGAATGGGTTGCAATAGACACTTTTTCTCTACTTTCTCAGTCTGTTTCCTAGTGCCAGTTTGTAGTTCCTGCAGTTTTCACTGTAAAACCGAGTTGGGGCTAGTACCTCCCCATATATATGTATGGAATGGAGTTTGCAACTGAAAAGAAACTTTGTGTTCCCAACAAGCTAGGTGAAGGACGGCTTTCACACACACTTATCTCTCAGAACTGAGCAAGTGGAGAGACGTTCGTTCATCTAGCACCAAGGGAACGGGTTGCAGGAGACACTTTTTCTCTGCTTTCTCAGTGTGTTTCCTAGTGCCGGTTTGAAGTTCCTGCAGTTTTCACTGTAAAACCGAGTTGGAGTTTTACCTCCCCATATATATGTATGGTGTGGAGTTTGCAACTGAAAAGAGACATTGTGTTCCCAACAAGCAAGGTGAAGAACGGCTTTCACACACACTTATCTCTCAGAACTGAGCAAGTGGAGAGACGTTCCTTCATCTAGCACCAAGGGAACGGGTTGCAGCAGACACTTTTTCTCTGCTTTCTCAGTCTGTTTCCTAGTGCCGGTTTGAAGTTCCTGCAGTTTTCACTGTAAAACCGAGTTAGAGTTTTTACCTCCCCATATACATGTATGGAATGGAGTTTGCAACTGGAAAGAAACTTTGTGTTCCCAACAAGCTAGGTGAAGGACGGCTTTCACACACACTTATCTCTCAGAACTGAGCAAGTGGAGAGACGTTCGTTCATCTAGCACCAAGGGAACGGGTTGCAGGAGACACTTTTCTCTGCTTTCTCAGTCTGTTTCCTAGTGCCGGTTTGAAGTTCCTGCAGTTTTCACTGTAAATCGGAGTTGGGGCTAGTCCCTCCCCATATATATGTATGGAGTGGTGTTTGCAACTGAATAGAATCTTAGTGTTCCCAACAAGCTACTTGAAAGACGGCTTTTACACACACTTATCTCTCAGAACTGAGCATGGGGAGAGACGTTCTTTTATGTAGCACAAATGGAACGGGTTGCAGGAGACACTTTTCTCTGCTTTCTCACTCTGTTTCCTAGTGCCTGATGGAAGTTCCTGCAGTTTTCACTGTAAAACCGAGTTGGAGCTAGTACCTCCCCATATATATTTATGGAATGGAGTTTGCATCTGAAAAGAAACTTTGTGTTCCCAACATGCTAGGTGTAGGAAGGCTTTCACACACAGTTATCTCTCAGAACTGAGCAAGTGGAGAGACGTTCGTTCATCTAGCACCAAGGGAACGGGTTGCAGGACAATCTTTTTCTCTGCATTCTCAGTCTGTTTCCTAGTGCCGGTTTGAAGTTCCTGCAGTTTTCACTGTAAAACCGAGTTGGAGCTTGTACCTCCCCATATATATGTATGGAATGGAGTTTGCAACTGAAAAGAAACTTTGTGTTCCCAACAAGCTAGGTGAAGGACGGCTTTCACACACACTTATCTCTCAGAACTGAGCAAGTGGAGAGACGTTCGTTCATCTAGCACCAAGGGAACGTGTTGCAGAAGAAACTTTTACTCTGGTGTCTCAGTCTTTTTCCTAGTGCCGGTTTGAATTTCCTGCCGTTTTCAATGTAAATCGGAGTTGTTGCTAGTACCTCCCCATATATATGTATGGAGTGGTTTTTGCAACTGAATAGAAACTTAGTGTTCCCAACAAGCTACTTGAAAGACAGCTTTCACACACACTTATCTCTCAGAACTGAGCATGTGGAGAGACGTTCGTTCATCTAGCACCAAGGGAATGGGTTGCAGGAGACACTTTTTCTCTGCTTTCTCAGTCTGTTTCCTAGTGCCGGTTTGAAGTTCCTGCAGTTTTCAGTGTAAAACCGAGTTGGAGCTAGTACCTCCCCATATATATATATGGAGTGGAGTTTGCAACAGAAAAGAAACTTTGTGTTCCCAACAAGCTAGGTGAAGGCGGCTTTCACACACACTTATCTCTCAGAACTGAGCAAGTGGAGAGACGTTCGTTCCCAACAAGCTAGGTGAAGGCGCCTTTTACACACACTTATCTCTCAGATCTTAGCATGTGGAGAGACCTTCGTTCAACTAGCACCAAGGGAACTGATTGCAGGAGAATCATTAGTCTTTTTCTCAGTCTGTTTCCTGGTGCCGGTTTGAAGTTCCTGCAGTTTTCACTGTAAAACCGAGTTGGAACAAGTACCTCCCCATATAAATTTATGGAGTGGGGTTTGCAACTGAAAAGAAATTTTGTGTTCCCAACAAGCTAGTTGAAGGACGGCTTTCACACACACTTTTCTCTCAGAACTGAGCATGTGGAGAGACGTTCGTTCATTTAGCACCAAGGGAACGGGTTACAAGGGAAAATTTTACTATGGTTTCTCAGTCTGTTTCCTAGTGCCGGTTTGAAGTTCCTGCAGTTTTCACTGTAAAACTGAGTTGGAATTTGTACCTCCCCATATATATTTATGGAGTGGAATTTGCAACTAATAAGAAACTTTGTGTTCCCAACAAGCTATGTGAAGGACGGCTTTCACACACACTTATCTCTCAGAACTGAGCATGTGGAGAGACGTTCATTCATCTAGCACCAAGGGAACGTTTTGCAGAAGAAACTTTTACCCTGTTGTCTCAGTTTCCTAGTGCCGGTTTGAATTTCCTGCAGTTTTCACTGTAAATCGGAGTTGGTGCTAGTACCTCCCCATATATATACATGGAGTGGTGTTTGCAACTGAATAGAAACTTAGTGTTCCCAACAAGCTACTTGAAAGACGGCTTTCACACACACATATCTCTCAGAACTGAGCATGTGGAGAGACGTTCGTTTATCTAGCACCAAGGGCACGGGTTGCAGGAGACACTTTTTCTCTACTTTCTCAGTCTGTTTCCTAGTGCCGGTTTGAAGTTCCTGCAGTTTTCACTGTAAAACCGAGTTGGAGCTAGTACCTCCCCATATATATGTATGGAATGGAGTTTGCATCTGAAAAGAAACTTTGTGTTCCCAACAATCTAGGTGAAGGACGGCTTTCACACAAACTTATCTCTCAGAAATGAGCAAGTGGAGAGACGTTCGTTCATCTAGCACCAAGGGAACGGGTTGCAGGAGACACTTTTTCTCTGCTTTCTCAGTCTTTTTCCTTGTGCCGGTTTGAAGTTCCTGCAGTTTTCACTGTAAAACCGAGTTAGAGTTTTTACCTCCCCATATACATGTATGGAATAGAGTTTGCAACAGAAAAGAAACTTTGTGTTCCCAACAATCTAGGAGAAGGACGGCTTTCACACACATTTATCTCTCAGAACTGAGCAAGTGGAGAGACTTTCCTTCATCTAGCACCAAGGGAACGGGTTGCAGGAGACACTTTTTCTCTGCTTTCTCATTCTGTTTCCTAGTGCCGGATTGAAGTTCCTGCAGTTTTCACTGTAAATCGGAGTTGGAGCTAGTACCTCCCCATATATTTGTATGGAGTGGTGTTTGCAACTGAATAGAATCATAGTGTTCCCAACAAGCTACTTGAAAGACGGCTTTCACACACACTTATCTCTCAGAACTGAGCATGTGGAGAGACGTTCTTTTATGTAGCACAAATGGAACTGGTTGCAGGAGACACTTTTCTCTGCTTTCTCTGTCTGTTTCCTAGTGCCTGATGGAAGTTCCTGCAGTTTTCACTGTAAAACAGAGTTGGAGCTATTACCTCCCCATATATATGTATGGTGTGGAGTTTGCAACTGAAAAGAAACTTTGTGTTCCCAACAAGGTAGGTGAAGAACGGCTTTCACACACACTTATCTCTCAGAACTGAGCAAGTGGAGAGACGTTCGTTCATCTAGCACCAAGGGAACGGGTTGCAGGTGACTCTTTTTCTCTGCTTTCTCAGTCTGTTTCCTAGTGCCGGTTTGAAGTTCCTGCAGTTTTCACTGTAAAACCGAGTTGGAGCTTGTACCTCCCCATATATATGTATGGAATGGAGATTGCAACTGAAAAGAAACTTTGTGTTCCCAACAAGCTAGGTGAAGGACGGTTTTCACACACACTTATCTCTCAGAACTGAGCAATGGAGAGACGTTCGTTCATCTAGCACCAAGGGAACGGGTTGCAGGAGACACTTTTTCTCTGCTTTCTCAGTCTGTTTCCTAGTGCCGGTTTGAAGTTCCTGCAGTTTTCACTGTAAAACCGAGTTGGAGCTAGTACCTCCCCATATATATGTATGGAATGGAGTTTGCATCTGAAAAGAAACTTTGTGTTCCCAACAATCTAGGTGAAGGACGGCTTTCACACAAACTTATCTCTCAGAAATGAGCAAGTGGAGAGACGTTCGTTCATCTAGCACCAAGGGAACGGGTTGCAGGAGACACTTTTTCTCTGCTTTCTCAGTCTTTTTCCTTGTGCCGGTTTGAAGTTCCTGCAGTTTTCACTGTAAAACCGAGTTAGAGTTTTTACCTCCCCATATACATGTATGGAATAGAGTTTGCAACAGAAAAGAAACTTTGTATTCCCAACAATCTAGGAGAAGGACGGCTTTCACACACATTTATCTCTCAGAACTGAGCAAGTGGAGAGACTTTCCTTCATCTAGCACCAAGGGAACGGGTTGCAGGAGACACTTTTTCTCTGCTTTCTCATTCTGTTTCCTAGTGCCGGATTGAAGTTCCTGCAGTTTTCACTGTAAATCGGAGTTGGAGCTAGTACCTCCCCATATATTTGTATGGAGTGGTGTTTGCAACTGAATAGAATCATAGTGTTCCCAACAAGCTACTTGAAAGACGGCTTTCACACACACTTATCTCTCAGAACTGAGCATGTGGAGAGACGTTCTTTTATGTAGCACAAATGGAACTGGTTGCAGGAGACACTTTTCTCTGCTTTCTCAGTCTGTTTCCTAGTGCCTGATGGAAGTTCCTGCAGTTTTCACTGTAAAACAGAGTTGGAGCTATTACCTCCCCATATATATGTATGGTGTGGAGTTTGCAACTGAAAAGAAACTTTGTGTTCCCAACAAGGTAGGTGAAGAACGGCTTTCACACACACTTATCTCTCAGAACTGAGCAAGTGGAGAGACGTTCGTTCATCTAGCACCAAGGGAACGGGTTGCAGGTGACTCTTTTTCTCTGCTTTCTCAGTCTGTTTCCTAGTGCCGGTTTGAAGTTCCTGCAGTTTTCACTGTAAAACCGAGTTGGAGCTTGTACCTCCCCATATATATGTATGGAATGGAGTTTGCAACTGAAAAGAAACTTTGTGTTCCCAACAAGCTAGGTGAAGGACGGTTTTCACACACACTTATCTCTCAGAACTGAGCAATGGAGAGACGTTCGTTCATCTAGCACCAAGTGAACGGGTTGCAGGAGACACTTTTTCTCTGCTTTCTCAGTCTGTTTCCTAGTGCCGGTTTGAAGTTCCTGCAGTTTTCACTGTAAAACCCAGTTGGAGCTAGTACCTCCACATGTATATGAATGGAATGGATTTTGCAACTGAAAAGAAACTTTGTGTTCCCAACAAGTTAGGTGAAGGTCGGCTTTCACACACACTTATCTCTCAGAACTGAGCAAGTGGAGAGACGTTCGTTCATCTAGCACCAAGGGAACGGGTTGCAGGACAATCTTTTTCTCTGCATTCTCAGTCTGTTTCTTAGTGCCGGTTTGAAGTTCCTGCAGTTTTCACTGTAAAACCGAGTTGGAGCTTGTACCTCCCCATATATATGTATGGAATGGAGTTTGCAACTGAAAAGAAACTTTGTGTTCCCAACAAGCTAGGTGAAGGACGGCTTTCACACACACTTATCTCTCAGAACTGAGCATGTGGAGAGACGTTCGTTCATTTAGCACCAGGGGAAAGTGTTGCAGAAGAAACTTTTACTCTGGTGTCTCAGTCTTTTTCCTAGTGCCGGTTTGAATTTCCTGCCGTTTTCACTGTAAATCGGAGTTGGAGCTAGTACCTCCCCATATATATGTCTGGAGTGGTGTTTGCAACTGAATAGAAACTTAGTGTTCCCAACAAGCTACTTGAAAGACAGCTTTCACACACACTTACCTCTCAGAACTTAGCATGTGGAGAGACGTTCGTTCATCTAGCACCAAGGGAATGGGTTGCAGGAGACACTTTTTCTCTGCTTTCTCAGTCTGTTTCCTAGTGCCGGTTTGAAGTTCCTGCAGTTTTCAGTGTAAAACCGAGTTGGAGCTAGAACCTACCCATATATATATATGGAGTGGAGTTTGCAACAGAAAAGAAACTTTGTGTTCCCAACAAGCTAGGTGAAGGCGGCTTTCACACACACTTATCTCTCTGAACTGAGCATGTGGAGAGACGTTCGTTCATCTAGCACCAAGGGAACGGGTTTCAGGGGAAAATTTAGTCTTTTTCTCAGTCTGTTTCCTGGTGCCGTTTTGACGTTCCTGAAGTTTTCACTGTAAAACTGAGTTAGAATTAGTACCTCCCCATATATATTTATGGAGTGGAGTTTGCAACTGGAAAGAAACTTTGTGTTCCCAACAAGCTAGGTGAAGGACGGCTTTCACACACACTTATCTCTCAGAACTGAGCAAGTGGAGAGACTTTCGTTTTAACAAGCTAAGTGAAAGCGGCTTTCACACACACTTATCTCTCAGAACTGAACATGTGGAGAGACGTTCGTTCAACTAGCACCAAGGGAACGGGTTGCAGGAGACACTTTTTCTCTGCATTCTCAGTTGCTTCCTAGTGCCAGTTTGTAGTTCCTTCAGTTTTCACTGTAAAACCGAGTTGAGCTAGTACCTACCCATATATATATGTATGGAGTGGAGTTTGCATCTGAAAAGATACTTTGTGTTCCCAACAAGCTAGGTGAAGGACGGCTTTCACACACAAATATATCTCAGAACTGAGCATGTGGAGAGACGTTCCTTCATCTAGCACAAAAGGAATGGGTTGCAATAGACACTTTTTCTCTGCTTTCTCAGTCTGTTTCCTAGTGCCGGTTTGATGTTCCTGCACTTCTCACTGTAAAACCGAGTTGGAGCTAGTACATAGCCATATATATGTATGGAGTGGAGTTTGCAACAGAAAAGAAACTTTGTGTTCCCAACAAGCTAGGTGAAGTCGGCTTTCACACAAACTTATCTCTCAGAACTGAGCATGTGGAGAGACGTTCGTTCATCTAGCACTAATGGAACGGGTTGCAGGAGAAATTTTAGTCTTTTTCTCAGTCTGTTTCCTGGTGCCGATTTGAAGTTCCTGCAGTTTTCAATGTAAAACCGAGTTGGAGCTTGTACCTCCCCATATATATGTATGGAATGGAGTTTGCAACTGAAAAGAAACTTTGTGTTCCCAACAAGCTAGGTGAAGGACGGCTTTCACACACACTTATCTCTCAGAACTGAGCAAGTGGAGAGACGTTCGTTCATCTAGCACCAAGGGAACGGGTTGCGGGAGACACTTTTTCTCTGCTTTCTCAGTCTGTTTCCTAGTGCCGGTTTGAAGTTCCTGCAGTTTTCACTGTAAAACCGAGTTGGAGCTTGTACCTCCCCATATATATGTATGGAATGGAGTTTGCAACTGAAAAGAAACTTTGTGTTCCCAACAAGCTAGGTGAAGGACGGCTTTCACACACACTTATCTCTCAGAACTGAGCATGTGGAGAGACGTTCGTTCATTTAGCACCAGGGGAACGTGTTGCAGAAGAAACTTTTACTCTGGTGTCTCAGTCTTTTTCCTAGTGCCGGTTTGAATTTCCTGCCGTTTTCACTGTAAATCGGAGTTGGAGCTAGTACCTCCCCATATATATGTATGGAGTGGTGTTTGCAACTGAATAGAAACTTAGTGTTCCCAACAAGCTACTTAAAAGACAGCTTTCACACACACTTACCTCTCAGAACTGAGCATGTGGAGAGACGTTCGTTCATCTAGCACCAAGGGAATGGGTTGCAGGAGACACTTTTTCTCTGCTTTCTCAGTCTGTTTCCTAGTGCCGGTTTGAAGTTCCTGCAGTTTTCAGTGTAAAACCGAGTTGGAGCTAGTACTTACCCATATATATATATGGAGTGGAGTTTGCAACAGAAAAGAAACTTTGTGTTCCCTACAAGCTAGTTGAAGTCGGCTTTCACACACACTTATCTCTCTGAACTGAGCATGTGGAGAGACGTTCGTTCATCTAGCACCAAGGGAACGGGTTTCAGGGGAAAATTTAGTCTTTTTCTCAGTCTGTTTCCTGGTGCCGTTTTGACGTTCCTGCAGTTTTCACTGTAAAACTGAGTTAGAATTAGTACCTCCCCATATATATTTATGGAGTGGAGTTTGCAACTGGAAAGAAACTTTGTGTTCCCAACAAGCTAGGTGAAATCGGCTTTCACACACACTTATCTCTCAGAACTGAACATGTGGAGAGACGTTCGTTCAACTAGAACCAAGGGAACGGGTTGCAGGAGACACTTTTTCTCTGCATTCTCAGTTGCTTCCTAGTGCCAGTTTGTAGTTCCTTCAGTTTTCACTGTAAAACCGAGTTGAGCTAGTACCTACCCATATATATGTATGGAGTGGAGTTTGCATCTGAAAAGATACTTTGTGTTCCCAACAAGCTAGGTGAAGGACGGCTTTCACACACAAATATATCTCAGAACTGAGCATGTGGAGAGACGTTCGTTCATCTAGCACAAAAGGAATGGGTTGCAATAGACACTTTTTCTCTGCTTTCTCAGTCTGTTTCCTAGTGCCGGTTTGATGTTCCTGCACTTCTCACTGTAAAACAGAGTTGGAGCTAGTACATAGCCATATATATGTATGGAGTGGAGTTTGCAACAGAAAAGAAACTTTGTGTTCCCAACAAGCTAGGTGAAGTCGGCTTTCACACACACTTATCTCTCAGAACTGAGCATGTGGAGAGACGTTCGTTCATCTAGCACCAAGGGAACGGGTTGCAGGAGAAACTTTAGTCTTTTTCTCAGTCTGTTTCCTGGTGCCGATTTGAAGTTCCTGCAGTTTTCACTGTAAAACCGAGTTGGAGCTTGTACCTCCCCATATATATGTATGGAATGGAGTTTGCAACTGAAAAGAAACTTTGTGTTCCCAACAAGCTAGGTGAAGGACGGCTTTCACACACACTTATCTCTCAGAACTGAGCAAGTGGAGAGACGTTCGTTCATCTAGCACCAAGGGAACGGGTTGCAGGAGACACTTTTTCTCTGCTTTCTCAGTCTGTTTCCTAGTGCCGGTTTGAAGTTCCTGCAGTTTTCACTGTAAAACCGAGTTGGAGCTTGTACCTCCCCATATATATGTATGGAATGGAGTTTGCAACTGAAAAGAAACTTTGTGTTCCCAACAAGCTAGGTGAAGGACGGCTTTCACACACACTTATCTCTCAGAACTGAGCAAGTGGAGAGACTTTCGTTCATCTAGCACCAGGGGAACGGGTTGCAGGAGACACTTTTTCTCTGCTTTCTCAGTCTGTTTCCTAGTGCCGGTTTGAAGTTCCTGCAGTTTTCATTGTAAAACCGAGTTGGAGCTGGTATCTCCCCATGTATATGTATGGAATGGTGTTTGCAACTGGAAAGAAACTTTGTGTTCCCAACAAGTTAGGTGAAGGACGGCTTTCACACACACTTATCTCTCAGAACTGAGCAAGTGGAGAGACGTTCGTTCATCTAGCACCAAGGGAATGTGTTGCATGAGACACTACTTCTCTGCATTCTCAGTCTGTTTCCTAGTGCCGGTTTGAAGTTCCTGCAGTTTTCAGTGTAAACCCGATTTGGAGCTAGTACCTCCCCATATATATATATGGAGTGGAGTTTGCAACAGAAAAGAATCTTTGTGTTCCCAACAAGCTAGGTGAAGGCGGCTTTCACACACACTTATCTCTCTGAACTGAGCATGTGGAGAGACGTTCGTTCATCTAGCACCAAGGGAACGGGTTTCAGGAAAAAATTTAGTCTTTTTCTCAGTCTGTTTCCTGGTGCCCTTTTGAAGTTCCTGCAGTTTTCACTGTAAAACTGAGTTAGAATTAGTACCTCCCCATATATATTTATGGAGTGGAATTTGCAACTGGAAAGAAACTTTGTGTTCCCAACAAGCTAGGTGAAGTACGGCTTTCACACACACTTATCTCTCAGAACTGAGCAAGTGGAGAGACGTTCGTTCCCAACAAGCTAGGTGAAGGCGGCTTGCACACACACTTATCTCTCAGAACTGAGCATGTGGAGAGACGTTCGTTCAACTAGCACCAAGGGAACTGGTTGCAGGAGAAACATTAGTCTTTTTCTCAGTCTGTTTCCTGGTGCCTGTTTGAAGTTCCTGCAGTTTTCACTGTAAAACCGAGTTGGAACAAGTACCTCCCCATATAAATTTATGGAGTGGGGTTTGCAACTGAAAAGAAATTTTGTGTTCCCAACAAGCTAGTTGAAGGACGGCTTTCACACACACTTTTCTCTCAGAACTGAGCATGTGGAGAGACGTTCGTTCATCTAGCACCAAGGGAACGGGTTACAAGGGAAATTTTTACTATGGTTTCTCAGTCTGTTTCCTAGTGCCGGTTTGAAGTTCCTGCAGTTTTCACTGTAAAACTGAGTTGGAATTTGTACCTCCCCATATATATTTATGGAGTGGAGTTTGCAACTAATAAGAAACTTTGTGTTCCCAACAAGCTATGTGAAGGACGGCTTTCACACACACTTATCTCTCAGATCTGAGCATGTGGAGAGACATTCATTCATCTAGCACCAAGGGAACGTTTTGCAGAAGAAACTTTTACCCTGTTGTCTCAGTTTCCTAGTGCCGGTTTGAATTTCCTGCAGTTTTCACTGTAAATCGGAGTTGGAGCTAGAACCCCCCCATATATATGCATGGAATGGTGTTTGCAACTGAATAGAAACTTAGTGTTCCCAACAAGCTACTTGAAAGACGGCTTTCACACACACATATCTCTCAGAACTGAGCATGTGGAGAGACGTTCGTTTATCTAGCACCAAGGGAACGGGTTGCAGGAGACACTTTTTCTCTGCTTTCTCAGTCTGTTTCCTAGTGCCTGTTTGAAGTTCCTGCAGTTTTCACTGTAAAACCGAGTTGGAGCTAGTACCTCCCCATATATATGTATGGAATGGAGTTTGCATCTGAAAAGATACTTTGTGTTCCCAACAATCTAGGTGAAGGACGGCTTTCACACACAATTATCTCTCAGAAATGAGCAAGTGGAGAGACGTTCGTTCATCTTGCACCAAGGGAACGGGTTGCAGGAGACACTTTTTCTCTGCTTTCTCAGTCTGTTTCCTAGTGCCAGTTAGAAATTCCTGCAGTTTTCACTGTAAATCCGAGTTGGAGCTAGTACCTCCCCAAATATATGTAAGGAATGGAGTTTGCAACTGAAAAGAAACTTTGTGTTCCCAACAAGCTAGCTGAAGGACGGCTTTCACACACACTTATCTCTCAGAACTGAGTAAGTGGAGAGACGTTCGTTCATCTAGCACTAAGGGAACGGGTTGCAACAGACACTTTTTCTCTGCTTTCTCAGTGTGTTTCCTAGTGCCGGTTTGAATTTCCTGCAGTTTTCACTGTAAAACCGAGTTGCAGCTTTTACCTCCCCATATATATGTATGGTGTGGGGTTTGCAACTGAAAAGAGACTTTGTGTTCCCAACAAGCTAGGTAAAGAACGGCTTTCACACACACTTATCTCTCAGAACTGAGCAAGTGGAGAGACGTTCGTTCATCTAGCACCAAGGGAACGGGTTGCAGGAGACACTTTTTCTTTGCTTTCTCAGTCTGTTTCCTAGTGCCGGTTTGAAGTTCCTGCAGTTTTCACTGTAAAACCGAGTTAGAGTTTTTACCTCCCCATATACATGTATGGAATAGAGTTTGCAACTGAAAAGAAACTTTGTGTTCCCAACAAGCTAGGTGAAGGCGGCTTTCACACACACTTATCTCTCAGAACTGAGCAAGTGGAGAGACGTTCGTTCATCTAGCACCAAGGGAACGGGTTGCAGGAGACACTTTTTCTCTGCTTTCTCAGTCTGTTTCCTAGTGCCGGTTTGAATTTCCTGCAGTTTTCACTGTAAAACCGAGTTGGAGCTTGTACCTCCACATGTATATGTATGGAGTGGAGTTTGCAACTGAAAAGAAACTTTGTGTTCCCAACAAGTTAGGTGAAGGTCGGCTTTCACACACACGTATCTCTCAGAACTGAGCAAGTGGAGAGACGTTCGTTCATCTAGCACCAAGGGAACGGGTTGCAGGAGACACTTTTTCTCTGCTTTCTCAGTCTGTTTCCTAGTGCCGGTTTGAAGTTCCTGCAGTTTTCACTGTAAAACCGAGTTGGAGCTTGTACCTCCCCATATATATGTATGGAATGGAGTTTGCAACTTAAAAGAAACTTTGTGTTCCCAACAAGCTAGGTGAAGGACGGCTTTCACACACACTTATCTCTCAGAACTGAGCAAGTGGAGAGACGTTCGTTCATCTAGCACCAAGGGAACGTGTTGCAGAAGAAACTTTTACTCTGGTGTCTCAGTCTTTTTCCTAGTGCCGTTTAGAATTTCCTGCCGTTTTCAATGTAAATCGGAGTTGTTGCTAGTACCTCCCCATATATATGTATGGAGTGGTTTTTGCAACTGAATAGAAACTTAGTGTTCCCAACAAGCTACTTGAAAGACAGCTTTCACACACAATTATCTCTCAGAACTGAGCATGTGGAGAGACGTTCGTTCATCTAGCACCAAGGGAATGGGTTGCAGGAGACACGTTTTCTCTGCTTTCTCAGTCTGTTTCCTAGTGCCGGTTTGAAGTTCCTGCAGTTTTCAGTGTAAAACCGAGTTGGAGCTAGTACCTCCCCATATATATATATGGAGTGGAGTTTGCAACAGAAAAGAAACTTTGTGTTCCCAACAAGCTAGGTGAAGGCGGCTTTCACACACACTTATCTCTCAGAACTGAGCAAGTGGAGAGACGTTCGTTCATCTAGCACCAAGGGAACGGGTTGCAGGAGACACTTTTTCTCTGCTTTCTCAGTCTGTTTCCTAGTGCCGGTTTGAATTTCCTGCAGTTTTCACTGTAAAACCGAGTTGGAGCTTGTACCTCCACATGTATATGTATGGAGTGGAGTTTGCAACTGAAAAGAAACTTTGTGTTCCCAACAAGTTAGGTGAAGGTCGGCTTTCACACACACTTATCTCTCAGAACTGAGCAAGTGGAGAGACTTTCGTTCATCTAGCACCAAGGGAACGGGTAGCAGGTCAATTTTTTCTCTGCATTCTCAGTCTGTTTCCTAGTGCCGGTTTGAAGTTCCTGCAGTTTTCACTGTAAAACCGAGTTGGAGCTTGTACCTCCCCATATATATGTATGGAATGGAGTTTGCAACTTAAAAGAAACTTTGTGTTCCCAACAAGCTAGGTGAAGGACGGCTTTCACACACACTTATCTCTCAGAACTGAGCAAGTGGAGAGACGTTCGTTCATCTAGCACCAAGGGAACGTGTTGCAGAAGAAACTTTTACTCTGGTGTCTCAGTCTTTTTCCTAGTGCCGTTTAGAATTTCCTGCCGTTTTCAATGTAAAACGGAGTTGTTGCTAGTACCTCCCCATATATATGTATGGAGTGGTTTTTGCAACTGAATAGAAACTTAGTGTTCCCAACAAGCTACTTGAAAGACAGCTTTCACACACACTTATCTCTCAGAACTGAGCATGTGGAGAGACGTTCGTTCATCTAGCACCAAGGGAATGGGTTGCAGGAGACACGTTTTCTCTGCTTTCTCAGTCTGTTTCCTAGTGCCGGTTTGAAGTTCCTGCAGTTTTCAGTGTAAAACCGAGTTGGAGCTAGTACCTCCCCATATATATATATGGAGTGGAGTTTGCAACAGAAAAGAAACTTTGTGTTCCCAACAAGCTAGTTGAAGGCGGCTTTCACACACACTTATCTCTCTGAACTGAGCATGTGGAGAGACGTTCGTTCATCTAGCACCAAGGGAACGGGTTTCAGGAGAAATTTTAGTCTTTTTCTCAGTCTGTTTCCTGGTGCCGTTTTGAAGTTCCTGCAGTTTTCACTGTAAAACTGATTTAGAATTAGTACCACCCCATATATATTTATGGAGTGGAGTTTGCAACTGGAAAGAAACTTTGTGTTCCCAACAAGCTAGGTGATGTACGGCTTTCACACACACTTATCTCTCAGAACTGAGCAAGTGGAGAGACGTTCGTTCCCAACAAGCTAGGTGAAGGCGGCTTTCACACACACTTATCTCTCAGAACTTAGCATGTGGAGAGACGTTCGTTCAACTAGCACCAAGGGAACTGGTTGCAGGAGAAACATTAGTCTTTTTCTCAGTCTGTTTCCTGGTGCCGGTTTGAAGTTCCTGCAGTTTTCACTGTAAAACCGAGTTGGAACAATTACCTCCCCATATAAATTTATGGAGTGGGGTTTGCAACTGAAAAGAAATTTTGTGTTCCCAACAAGCTAGTTGAAGGACGGCTTTCACACACACTTTTCTCTCAGAACTGAGCATGTGGAGAGACGTTCGTTCATCTAGCACCAAGGGAACGGGTTACAAGGGAAATTTTTACTGTGGTTTCTCAGTCTGTTTCCTAGTGCCGGTTTGAAGTTCCTGCAGTTTTCACTGTAAAAGTGAGTTGGAATTTGTACCTCCCCATATATATTTATGGAGTGGAGTTTGCAACTAATAAGAAACTTTGTGTTCCCAACAAGCTATGTGAAGGACGGCTTTCACACACACTTATCTCTCAGAACTGAGCATGTGGAGAGACGTTCATTCATCTAGCACCAAGGGAACGTTTTGCAGAAGAAACTTTTACCCTGTTGTCTCAGTTTCCTAGTGCCGGTTTGAATTTCCTGCAGTTTTCACTGTAAATCGGAGTTGGAGCTAGTACCTCCCCATATATATATATGGAGTGGTGTTTGCAACTGAATAGAAACTTTGTGTTCACAAAAAGCTACTTGAAAGACGGCTTTCACACACACATATCTCTCAGAACTGAGCATGTGGAGAGACGTTCGTTTATCTAGCACCAAGGGAACGGGTTGCAGGAGACACTTTTTCTCTGCTTTCTCAGTCTGTTTCCTAGTGCCGGTTTGAAGTTCCTGCAGTTTTCACTGTAAAACCGAGTTGGAGCTAGTACCTCCCCTATATATGTATGGAATGGGGTCTGCATCTGAAAAGAAACTTTGTGTTCCCAACAATCTAGGTGAAGGACGGCTTTCACACACAATTATCTCTCAGAACTGAACATGTGGAGAGACGTTCGTTCAACTAGCACCAAGGGAACGGGTTGCAGGAGACACTTTTTCTCTGCATTCTCAGTTGCTTCCTATTGCCAGTTTGTAGTTCCTTCAGTTTTCACTGTAAAACCGAGTTGAGCTAGTACCTACCCATATATTTATGTATGGAGTGGAGTTTGCATCTGAAAAGATACTTTGTGTTCCCAACAAGCTAGGTGAAGGACGGCTTTCACACACAAATATATCTCAGAACTGAGCATGTGGAGAGACGTTCCTTCATCTAGCACAAAAGGAATGGGTTGCAATAGACACTTTTTCTCTGCTTTCTCAGTCTGTTTCCTAGTGCCGTTTTGATGTTCCTGCACTTCTCACTGTAAAACCGAGTTGGAGCTAGTACATAGCCATATATATGTATGGAGTGGAGTTTGCAACAGAAAAGAAACATTGTGTTCCCAACAAGCTAGGTGAAGTCGGCTTTCACACAAACTTATCTCTCAGAACTGAGCATGTGGAGAGACGTTCGTTCATCTAGCACTAAGGGAACGGGTTTTAGGAGAAACTTTAGTCTTTTTCTCAGTCTGTTTCATGGTGCCGATTTGAAGTTCCTGCAGTTTTCACTGTAAAACCGAGTTGGAGCTTGTACCTCCCCATATATATGTATGGAATGGAGTTTGCAACTGAAAAGAAACTTTGTGTTCCCAACAAGCTAGGTGAAGGACGGCTTTCACACACACTTATCTCTCAGAACTGAGCAAGTGGAGAGACGTTCGTTCATCTAGCACCAAGGGAACGGGTTGCGGGAGACACATTTCTCTGGTTTCTGAGTCTGTTTCCTAGTGCCGGTTTGAAGTTCCTGCAGTTTTCACTGTAAAACCGATTTGGAGCTTGTACCTCCCCATATATATGTATGGAATGGAGTTTGCAACTGAAAAGAAACTTTGTGTTCCCAACAAGCTAGGTGAAGGACGGCTTTCACACACACTTATCTCTCAGAACTGAGCATGTGGAGAGACGTTCGTTCATTTAGCACCAGGGGAACGTGTTGCAGAAGAAAATTTTACTCTTGTGTCTCAGTCTTTTTCCTAGTGCCGGTTTGAATTTCCTGCCGTTTTCACTCTAAATCGGAGTTGGAGCTAGTACCTCCCCATATATATGTATGGAGTGGTGTTTGCAACTGAATAGAAACTTAGTGTTCCCAACAAGCTACTTGAAAGACAGCTTTCACACACACTTACCTCTCAGAACTGAGCATGTGGAGAGACGTTCGTTCATCTAGCACCAAGGGAATGGGTTGCAGGAGACACTTTTTCTCTGCTTTCTCAGTCTGTTTCCTAGTGCCGGTTTGAAGTTCCTGCAGTTTTCAGTGTAAAACCGAGTTGGAGCTAGTACTTACCCATATATATATATGGAGTGGAGTTTGCAACAGAAAAGAAACTTTGGGTTCCCAACAAGCTAGGTGAAGTCGGCTTTCACATACACTTATCTCTCTGAACTGAGCATGTGGAGAGACGTTCGTTCATCTAGCACCAAGGGAACGGGTTTCAGGGGAAAATTTAGTCTTTTTCTCAGTCTGTTTCCTGGTGCCGTTTTGAAGTTCCTGCAGTTTTCACTGTAAAACTGAGTTAGAATTAGTACCTCCCCATATATATTTATGGAGTGGAGTTTGCAACTGGAAAGAAACTTTGTGTTCCCAACAAGCTAGGTGAAATCGGCTTTCACACACACTTATCTCTCAGAACTGAACATGTGGAGAGACGTTCGTTCAACTAGCACCAAGGGAACGGGTTGCAGGAGACACTTTTTCTCTGCATTCTCAGTTGCTTCCTAGTGCCAGTTTGTAGTTCCTTCAGTTTTCACTGTAAAACCGATTTGAGCTAGTACCTACCCATATATATGTATGGAGTGGAGTTTGCATCTGAAAAGATACTTTGTGTTCCCAACAAGCTAGGTGAAGGACGGCTTTCACACACAAATATATCTCAGAACTGAGCATGTGGAGAGACGTTCGTTCATCTAGCACAAAAGGAATGGGTTGCAATAGACACTTTTTCTCTGCTTTCTCAGTCTGTTTCCTAGTGCCGGTTTGATGTTCCTGCACTTCTCACTGTAAAACCGAGTTGGAGCTAGTACATAGCCATATATATGTATGGAGTGGAGTTTGCAACAGAAAAGAAACTTTGTGTTCCCAACAAGCTAGGTGAAGTCGGCTTTCACACACACTTATCTCTCAGAACTGAGCATGTGGAGAGACGTTCGTTCATCTAGCACCAAGGGAACGGGTTGCAGGAGAAACTTTAGTCTTTTTCTCAGTCTGTTTCCTGGTGCCGATTTGAAGTTCCTGCAGTTTTCACTGTAAAACCGAGTTGGAGCTTGTATCTCCCCATATATATGTATGGAATGGAGTTTGCAACTGAAAAGAAACTTTGTGTTCCCAACAAGCTAGGTGAAGGACGGCTTTCACACACACTTATCTCTCAGAACTGAGCAAGTGGAGAGACGTTCGTTCATCTAGCACCAAGGGAACGGGTTGCAGGAGACAATTTTTCTCTGCTTTCACAGTCTGTTTCCTAGTGCCGGTTTGAAGTTCCTGCAGTTTTCACTGTAAAACCGAGTTAGAGCTTGTACCTCCCCATATATATGTATGGAATGGAGTTTGCAACTGAAAAGAAACTTTGTGTTCCCAACAAGCTAGGTGAAGGACGGCTTTCACACACACTTATCTCTCAGAACTGAGCAAGTGGAGAGACGTTCGTTCATCTAGCACCAAGGGAACGGGTTGCAGGAGACACTTTTTCTCTGCTTTCTCAGTCTGTTTCCTAGTGCCGGTTTGAAGTTCCTGCAGTTTTCATTGTAAAACCGAGTTGGAGCTGGTATCTCCCCATGTATATGTATGGAATGGTGTTTGCAACCGGAAAGAAACTTTGTGTTCCCAACAAGTTAGGTGAAGGACGGCTTTCACACACACTTATCTCTCAGAACTGAGCAAGTGGAGAGACGTTCGTTCATCTAGCACCAAGGGAATGTGTTGCATGAGACACTTCTTCTCTGCATTCTCAGTCTCTTTCCTAGTGCCGGTTTGAAGTTCCTGCAGTTTTCAGTGTAAACCCGATTTGGAGCTAGTACCTCCCCATATATATATATGGAGTGGAGTTTGCAACAGAAAAGAAACTTTGTGTTCCCAACAAGCTAGGTGAAGGCGGCTTTCACACACACTTATCTCTCTGAACTGAGCATGTGGAGAGACGTTCGTTCATCTAGCACCAAGGGAACGGGTTTCAGGAAAAAATTTAGTCTTTTTCTCAGTCTGTTTCCTGGTGCCCTTTTGAAGTTCCTGCAGTTTTCACTGTAAAACTGAGTTAGAATTAGTACCTCCCCATATATATTTATGGAGTGGAGTTTGCAACTGGAAAGAAACTTTGTGTTCCCAACAAGCTAGGTGAAGTACGGCTTTCACACACACTTATCTCTCAGAACTGAGCAAGTGGAGAGACGTTCGTTCCTAACAAGCTACGTGAAGGCGGCTTGCACACACACTTATCTCTCAGAACTGAGCATGTGGAGAGACGTTCGTTCAACTAGCACCAAGGGAACTGGTTGCAGGAGAAACATTAGTCTTTTTCTCAGTCTCTTTCCTGGTGCCTGTTTGAAGTTCCTGCAGTTTTCACTGTAAAACCGAGTTGGAACAAGTACCTCCCCATATAAATTTATGGAGTGGGGTTTGCAACTGAAAAGAAATTTTGTGTTCCCAACAAGCTAGTTGAAGGACGGCTTTCACACACACTTTTCTCTCAGAACTGAGCATGTGGAGAGACGTTCGTTCATCTAGCACCAAGGGAACGGGTTACAAGGGAAATTTTTACTATGGTTTCTCAGTCTGTTTCCTAGTGCCGGTTTGAAGTTCCTGCAGTTTTCACTGTAAAACTGAGTTGGAATTTGTACCTCCCCATATATATTTATGGAGTGGAGTTTGCAACTAATAAGAAACTTTGTGTTCCCAACAAGCTATGTGAAGGACGGCTTTCACACACACTTATCTCTCAGAACTGAGCATGTGGAGAGACGTTCATTCATCTAGCACCAAGGGAACGTTTTGCAGAAGAAACTTTTACCCTGTTGTCTCAGTTTCCTAGTGCCGGTTTGAATTTCCTGCAGTTTTCACTGTAAATCGGAGTTGGAGCTAGAACCCCCCCATATATATGCATGGAGTGGTGTTTGCAACTGAATAGAAACTTAGTGTTCCCAACAAGCTACTTGAAAGACGGCTTTCACACACACATATCTCTCAGAACTGAGCATGTGGAGAGACGTTCGTTTATCTAGCACCAAGGGAACGGGTTGCAGGAGACACTTTTTCTCTGCTTTCTCAGTCTGTTTCCTAGTGCCTGTTTGAAGTTCCTGCAGTTTTCACTGTAAAACCGAGTTGGAGCTAGTACCTCCCCATATATATGTATGGAATGGAGTTTGCATCTGAAAAGATACTTTGTGTTCCCAACAATCTAGGTGAAGGACGGCTTTCACACACAATTATCTCTCAGAAATGAGCAAGTGGAGAGACGTTCGTTCATCTTGCACCAAGGGAACGGGTTGCAGGAGACACTTTTTCTCTGCTTTCTCAGTCTGTTTCCTAGTGCCAGTTTGAAGTTCCTGCAGTTTTCACTGTAAATCCGAGTTGTAGCTAGTACCTCCCCAAATATATGTAAGGAATGGAGTTTGCAACTGAAAAGAAACTTTGTGTTCCCAACAAGCTAGGTGAAGGACGGCTTTCACACACACTTAACTCTCAGAACTGAGTAAGTGGAGAGACGTTCGTTCATCTAGCACTAAGGGAACGGGTTGCAACAGACACTTTTTCTCTGCTTTCTCAGTGTGTTTCCTAGTGCCGGTTTGAATTTAATGCAGTTTTCACTTTAAAACCGATTTGGAGCTAGTATCTCCCCATATATATGTATGGAGTGGAGTTTGCAACTGAAAAGAATCTTTGTGTTCCCAACAAGCTAGTTGAAGGACGGCTTTCACACACACTTATCTTTCATAACTTAGCATGTGGAGAGACGTTCGTTCATCTAGCACCAAGGGAACGGGTTGCAGGAGAAACTTTAGTCTTTTTCTCAGTCTTTTTCCTGGTGCCAGTTTGAAGTTCCTGCAGTTTTCACTGTAAAACCGAGTTGGAACAAGTACCTCCCCATATATATTTATGGAGTGGAGTTTGCAACTGAAAAGAAATTTTGTGTTCCCAACCAGCTAGGTGAAGGACGGCTTTCACACACACTTTTCTCTCAGAACTGAGCATGTGGAGAGACGTTCGTTCATCTAGCACCAAGGGAACGGGTTACAAGGGAAATTTTTACTCTGGTGTCTCAGTCTGTTTCCTAGTGCCGGTCTGAAGTTCCTGCAGTTTTCACTTTAAAACCGATTTGGAGCTAGTATCTCCCCATATATATGTATGGAGTGGAGTTTGCAACTGAAAAGAATCTTTGTGTTCCCAACAAGCTAGTTGAAGGACGGCTTTCACACACACTTATCTTTCATAACTTAGCATGTGGAGAGACGTTCGTTCATCTAGCACAAAGGGAACGGGTTGCAGGATACACTTTTTCTCTGGTTTCTTAGTGTATTTCCTAGTGCCGTTTTAATTTTACTGCATTTTTCACTTTAAACCCGATTTAGAGCTATTACCTCCCCATATATATGTATGGAGTGTAGTTTGCAACTGAAAATAAACTTTGTGTTCCCAAGAAGCTAATTGAAGGACGGCTTTCACACACACTATTCTCTCAGAAATGAGCATGTGGAGAGACGTTCGTTCATCTAGCAGAAATGGAACGTGTTGCAGGAGCAAGTTTTTCTCTGGTTTCTTTGTCTTTTTCCTAGTGCCGGTTTGAAGTTCCTGCAGTTTTCACTGTAAAACCGAGTTGGAGCTAGTACCTCCCCTTATATATGTATGGAGTCTAGTTTGCAACTGAAAAGAAACTTTGTGTTCCCAACAAGCTAGTTGAAGGACAGCTTTCACACACACTTGTCTCTAAGATTTGAGCATGTGGAGAGACATTCTTTCATATTTCATCATGTGGTGGGACGTTCTTTTTCCAGTTAATAGGTAGCGTGTATTTTAATAACACCTTCTCATTTCTTTGTAAGGATTCAACGGTCGGTTTTCATGTAAATCTTGTTTGCTCTTTAAAATGTTTTTGCAGTAGTGCTTGCCCTGGGATATGTAATTAATATATTTTCTCTAGACCAGTAACTCTGGTTTTCCAAGGATTTATATGAAGGTCTTCTCCAACACACATACTGTTGTGGGAATTCACCATGTGTTGAGCCATTCTATCATCCAGTATTTAAGTTAAGTAATACAGAATCACTTACTCTGTTTTCTCTGTTTGTTTCTCAAAGCCGGTTTCCAAGAAAAGTTTTTTGCACTGGAAAACCGATTTGGTCCTAATACATTGCCATATATATGAAAACAGTGTAGTTTCCCCTCCCAAAAACTCTGGTTTCCCAACAAGCCATTGGAAACGCGGCTTCCATACGCATACAGAGCTAAAAATTTTGCATGTATATAGGCATTATGTCATCCAGCATAAAGTACAAGGTGACTTCTAGAGACACATTCTCTGATTTCTCAGAATGTTTCCTGATGCCGGTTTCTAAGTTAAAGCCGTTTCCTCTGGATAACCGTTTTGGAGATTGTGCCTCCCTTTACATCTATAATTAGTGTAGATGCTCTAAGACAGAAGCTCTGTGTACCCAAAAATCTAGTTTTACAACAGCTTCCACACAGATTGAGATGTCAGAAGTGATCATGTGGAGAGGCTTTTTACATCCGTCATAAAAGGTAGAGTGACATGTAGAAACACTTACTCTCTTTTCTCAGCATGATTCTTAAAGCCGGTCTGTAGTAAAATCGGTTTGCAATGGAAAAGCGCGCTGGAGTTTTTGCCTCCCCTTTGATATGGAACTAGCCTATTTCCCCGTGGCCAGAAACTCTGGGTTTCCAAAAACCTAAGTGAAGGAGGCTGCAACACATATTCCGTTCCCAAAATGGTACATGTGGGGACGCATTCCTTTATGTAACGTAAACAGCAAGGCTACACCTCAAGCACTTACCATGATTTCTCAGCATGATTTCTAGAGTAGGTTTAAAGCTAAAAGCATTTTTCGCTCAAAAACCTTATTAGAGCTTGTTCCTTCTCTTACATTTATAGGTCGGGCAGTTCCCCTAACACCAAAATTCTGTGTTCCAACAGGGTTGGTGAAGGATGATTTGCAAACACATTCGGTTTTCTCTCCTCCTCACTCTTCTGCTAAGGGAACCATGCAGGTTGTCTATTCTGGAAGCCAAGGAAAGTTTTTTCATTTAGGATCAGCCTCGGAGAAAACTGAGACCTGCTTCTGCTTCTGCTTCTTTTCCCTGCTAGATTTCCTCTTGATGCATTTCCAGATCCTCACGAGTGAGTTCCTGTAACCAAGAAATTATTTCAAAGAAAATGAGCAGGTTTCCGTAAGGCCGCTACTTCTTTTATATTCTTGCTTTTTAATACCTCATTTCCATCTCTTTATCTCCAGGTATCTTATTTCTATGTTCTTTGGTTGAGGCTGAAGTCTAATCAGCAATAGTGTAGAAATTATTGCTTGATATTACTGATCTACTTTCTTTCCATTGATATTTGAATTATCATTGGATTTTAGGGA
The DNA here is from genome assembly GCF_048773025.1 of Camelus bactrianus. NCBI lineage: Eukaryota > Metazoa > Chordata > Mammalia > Artiodactyla > Camelidae > Camelus > Camelus bactrianus. The sequence goes on along the minus strand of NC_133542.1, from coordinate 78,355,359 downwards.
AGATACATTCTTTAAAAAAATTCTGGTAAGTATCTTGTGGGTAATTCTGATTCTCTTCGTCTAGAATTATAATGCTTAATTTCTGAATAAGTGATGCTTTCATAGAGCTCAAAATTCCAAAGGTTTGAGTGCCACCACTGTCCCGAAGCCTTTCAAACTTTTCCTTGGGGGCACTCAGAACTGCGTGTGTCTCTGTGTGTGTGTGTGTGTGTGTGTGTGTGTGTGTGTGTGTGTCCTTCTGGACTTAGTTTAGCCTGAAATGAGCAAAAGGAAGTACCCCTCTTTTTACACAAACAGCAGACGACTTTCACAAATTTATAACTTTTAAAAATATATGAACTGTAATGTTGTAGAATTTTACAAGAGGCAGTGACCTTCAGAGCTGTCAATAATGGAGGCAGAACAGTTGGAAGGACAGCAGGTGCTCGTGCTCAGTGGCTGAAGTCACAGAACATCCACGGCCACCTCTGGTTAATCTTATAGAGTTGGTGCTGTCTGCAGGCATTCAGAGCTGTGCCCCCCTCCCCACCAAATATATATATTAGGAAAACTGGTGAGCCTCAGTATGAGAAACAATAAAGTATTAGAAGGGGAAATTGAGTATATTGTTTTTTAAAAAAAAATTAGCATCCAGGTAGTTTAATTTCAGCTCCTAATAGACTGATGTGATGACATTGACAAGGATGCGTAAACACCTGTAAGATCAAGGGACAGGACTGGAGACTCTGAAGCAGCAATCACCACACACAACCTTCACTGCTGTCCTTGACAACCTTATTGAATTACTTGATTTAAAATAGACTATAGATGTTAAACATCATCATTTTGAGAAAGCAGATCTTTTGAAATCTTATATATTAATGTAACTGAATTGGATAAAGAAATGCTAAATGTGTAATAAAGTATCCAAAGAGGTAACGATTCCTGTAAACACCACAAATTGAATAGGACCACAGCATAATGTGCATATATAGTTTAATGATCTGGAAGAATCACTCACCATTGTATTCAAGACATCTAGAGATGATGTTAAATGTGGTTGTCCTTGGATAGATTTTTGTGAATGTTAGAATGAAATCAGGGTCAAGCACACAAGTTTAGTTTAAAAGCAAAAGGTGAAACAGACTTCTTTTCAAAAAGCTATTGTGTCTGGTTAGAAATCATCGAACCCATGGGTCAAGGGAAGGAAAAAAAACCTAGTGACCACGTGACTGTTTCAGGAGCTGGTAGTAAAATGAAAGTTGACAATAGTGTAAATTAGATATGATATTGATGTCCAACTGACCCAATGATTTTTAGTCCATGTGTAAAAAATATATCAAGGAATAAATACTGATTTATGTGTTCTCAGCTCTGTTGCCCCCCTTCAAGCCTGCATTCTGGTTGGGAAAATAAGAACTTCTACTGCAGGGAGGAGGATTTTCAAAAAAGGAGTGTCCCCCAACCGACAAAATAAAGAAAAAGTAGACGACCACTGTAGAGACACAGGGAGATCTGTTGAGCCAGATGACACTTGTTTTACTGTCAATTAGTAGGAGGCACAGCTTTTTGATGAGTTGGGTAACGTATTGCTGCCTTTCTCAAGGTATTGCCCACGGCTCTTGAGAAGCGATGAAGTGGGGCCAAGGAATTAGCCTCCGAATGCCCTTTGCCATGGATGTTGTCTCTATTTTCCACTTTTAAGCTTTAGCTTAGACAAGTTGCCGTGTCTTGCCAAGTGAGCTACAGACAGTAAGTACATCTTGAAGCACACGGCTCTTTCCTCTTCACTGCAGCAGAGAACCTCTGCATTGGAGCATCCTGAGATGTCATTGGTGGTCATTTTTCATGTTAGGAATCAGTAAGGATGCTATGTCCACATGGATGAGGAGGGTAAGGCTTCAGTCTCTAAAGTGTAATGATGGGTTTACCTTTTCACTTAAAGAGTCTCACATCAACAAATGCGGGTCTGTTCTGGACCAAGAAGAAACAAGTGTTTCAAAAATAACAGCTTGAAAGGTCAGTGGGACATGCCAGGCATCTTCTTCATGTCTTCATGTTCGGGTATCAAACATGGGTTTCCTATCCTGAGTGATACTGACAATTTGTCATGCTCTGTGCCTCATGTATACCAAAGGCTTTCCTAGATAAAATGTCTAGAAATGGTATCATTCTTGATATCTGTTAAACAGGGGAAGATGAAGGAATTAAATTTAGTCCCTAATGTGCATTGATTTTTTTAAAGACATCAATTTTATAGAAACTTTTGAAGAATTAAAGTGACAGAAAATTGTAAAGCACCTTCTCCTTCTGGTAGAAAACTATTCTGTTTTCGTTTTTTGAAGAATGTGACATAGAATCAGTACTAATATTGTTTGTATTGTACTTAGTGTTTACAGAGTGATTCACAGATATTCTCCTATTTCATCTGTGCAATGACCTCTGGAAGATAAGATTTCCTAGTTATGCTTTTTAATGTCTGTTTCCTAACTCTGTCTAAAAGCAGATTGATTGAGCTCCATTTGCTCAATTTAGAAGGCTGGACTGATTAATTGTGTCAGAACATTCCAGGAGGCAGAGGAAAGGAAGAGACAGGGGTTCTACACGATGGAAGCTGCTCCTGAAATGATTTGACCAGCAGTCATCCATTTTTCCCAAGGCTGGAAAGAAAAGACAACCCAAGGCAAGGAAAACAGGGAGCCCATGAGACTCCAACCTTGGCACGTAGAGTCACGGCTGTCCTCCTGTGCCTTGGAGAAGAGGAGGCTTTGTGTCTCTGTTCTATAATCTCTGTTTTGCTTTTTCTCCACAGTGTCTTGTTTTACTAGCATATGCTGAAACTTGATTTACATTTCATAGCATTAAAACAAAAATCAGGAACTCTTTATCATTTATTAACTATTTGGTAAATAGTTTTTGGTGAATCTTTAACTTTATTATTAGGACTTACCATGGCAATGTACAACACCTACTTCCCCAGATAACAGCGGTAGCTTACACATGCTAAACTTGTATTTCCCTCTTACATAAAGAAGTCAAGCAATCGGTACCACAGGGCTGGTTTGCATGAAGGTCCCAGGGTCAGAGAACCAGATGCCTCTTATTTTCAGCCAGTCAACTTGATGGCCCAAAGTGTCTGCCTGAGGGTCAAAAATCAGGCCCACATTCCAGGCAGCAGAAAGGAGGGAAGAAAGGTGCTTCAGTTCCCTTTTGGATTGGTTCTGTAAAGTCCCAGGTAGCTTTCCTGCTTTTATCTTGCTTTAGACAGAGGGCTGAGAGACAGCTTGCTATAAGGTAAGCTCAGCTCAGGACCAGCCATCTCCATCGAGGGGAGGGGAGGGAGGGGGCGGGGAGGCACTGCTCATCCTGCACATAGTGTAAGACAACACGATGAGACGCCGGGGGCCTCCGCAGTCCGTCCATTGCTTCGGGCTGCACTGATCGTTTGGTAACGGTTGAGATTTTCCCGTAGAAGTGCGTGTATGCTCGAACAATTGCTCAGTTCATTTAAACTAGTGGCTACCAGAGCACGTTGGAGAACACATTTGTTCTCACCTTCTAGCCAGTGACTCTCCCGCCATGTTTCTGTCCTACTGTTCATTTCCACCTTATTTTCCAAGACTCCCGGAGGAAATGTAAGCAGCCTGATGCTCAAATGCTTTTCTGTGTGATTCCCCCCTTGTTCTTTGAAGGAAAAACAAATTGCCTAGAGAACAATGGACGAAATGCCAACCCCCCATTTCTTTAAGGTTCTGAGATTTGGTGTTAGGAAATAGAAGAAATTTCCAGAAACACCCTTAAGAAACATTATTTCTTTCAAATGTGATTTGGAACAACAAAGGACAATATATTTTATAGCACAGCTTTTAAGACAAATGAATTGGCAGTAAGTTAGCATAATGAAACTTCCAACGTCTTTATATTTCTCCTGGAATTTCCATGGTTCTTGGTGTAAATTTTTAATAATTAATACCAGCTTTCTATTCTTTCTCTTCCTGTAGTTGTAGCGTTAACTTGAAAATAGCTTGTTGTGTCACTGAGAAAGCCTCCTGGTCAGCCTTCTAGTTAAACAGCTTGTGTGCGTTTCGGTGGCAGGTGTGCTAAATAGTAGTTTTCAGGCACTTGAGGGATGCCCATCACACCAGCACTGCGGGAGACTATTTCTCACCCACGACAAGGTGAGACCCTCCTTTCCTCCGCTGCCTCGCCCAGGCCCCCGCATTCTGGTTCTTTCTCACGACCCATTTTCATAAATTTCAGCCCTGCACCAGCAGAGCAAGTCTTGGTTTCTCAAAGACCAGGAACTTAGTTCAAGTTTTTCTGTTAAAGGACAGTGTATAAAATCAGGCAAATTGATATGTCTTTTGAGGCCTCAGGATCTCTGCATTTAAAACAAGAACTTGAGTTACAATACTATTCTCTTCCACTTTTGAAATTCTAAAGCTCCACACAATAGCTTTTTTAATTGCTAAAATTTTTTTCTAGACTATATTTTTCAAAGATTCACAAATATCTGTTAATTTATATTTAAAGATGTTATATTTAAGAAATGGAATAATTATTTACATTTAAATAGGAATTTAAGTCAAGAAATATTTGATACTGAATGTTTACTCTGAGTTCAAGTATGTAAGCTTAATTTTTGTGGTACTGTCGATAAACCACAAAACGTGAGAGTTGTTGGTTAAAGTTTATCTGGGGCAAAATAAGGACCAGAGCCCAGGTGACAGCATCTCAGAGAGCTCGGAGGAACTGCTCTGAAGAGGAGGGGGAGCTCAGAATTATATAAGATTTCAGTGAAGGGGGACGTGCGGTCCAATACAAGTTTAGGCAGAGGCTGCTGCTAGTCAAGAAGCAGGTGTCTCTGTTAATGATTTTAGCGCTTTTCTAGATAGGAGGGGATGTAAGAATTTGGGCGCATAAAATTTCCTGAAAATGTCTAACTATCTGAAGACTCTTCTGCCCATTTTCCCAGAGCACAGAGCGCCCCATTCCTGATCTCCACACTTAACTACTTTCAGAGGGTGTTGAAAGTCAGCAGCTGCAGTGGCTCATGACTTAACCAAATCAGAGACAGATGACAAGTGCCAATTTTTAGTTGACAATATGTATATATTGTAGGAAAAAATGTTACTTTCCAACCCTACCCGTGTTCTAGTTTTAGTTAGAGATCAACGGATAACTGTGTTCGATGACTTAGGTCAGACGAGGGGGCGACGGGGTCGTCTCGTGAGCTGGCCAGTGCTCTATGTCAGCCTCCTTGATCACATTCAATTTTCTTTCTCTTCAAACAGTATGCTTCTGATTTTGTGAAGTTTGGAGCCTGTCCTGAGCACATGGGGTCTGGAGGTGGCCCTGTTCCTGTGGTCTTTGTTTATTCTGTGAATTATGGTGTGAATCTTTATGTGCCCAAGCTTCATCATAATTTCAAACTTAAAGGATTTAAATATGGGAGATGGATGCCACGTTCTGGGAATAGATTTTCAGGATAACAGCCAGGATTTGTAAAAAGTAGGGAGAATGGATACGGCCTTCAAAAAAGAAATGCTATTTTACAATTTCTTGTAGACAAATTAAAGTGCTTGTTGGGATTCTATCAGGAATGTTTTATTGGGAGACTTGCCTCCCATTTTCATGAAACAAAATAATTTTATTATTTGTTTAGTGCCTACTGTCTGGCAATGAAGTAGCCCCTTTGCATACAGTTTTATCATTTAATCTCTACAAAGAGTCCCAGGTGAACACATGTGTCACCGGTGAGGGAACCAAGGTCATCCAGGGTATGTGGCTGGAAGGCAGATGGGCTGGAGGGCTTACCCTCCTTCAGGCTGAGAGAGAGACACCAAGGTTTATTGACAAGCATGTTGCAGAATGGCTTACTTAATACTTTGCTTCCTTGATGAAGTGGATCTCTTGAAATTGTTTATGTCTGGCTTATATTCCCCTCTCTCCTCTGCCTCAGGACTTCTCGTAAGTAGAATGAATTCAGCCTGAACTGATTCAGGAAAATCAGAAAATATAAAATTAGCTCACACAAATGTCTGATTAGTCCTTGTAATTCAGTAATTCCTAAAACTCCTAGAAATGCAAGGAAGGTGTGTTACCTCGGGGACTGAGTGCATTTGAAGAGTGAGAAATTTAGTGTGATCTGGTAAAGGCACAGGATCTATAGACAAAGATCCGGGTTTGGATCCTGGCTCCACCAAGTACTGGAAACATGACCACACATAGCCTCAGTTTCTTCATGTGTTAAATGGGCTGATGGAGCTCACCTCTAAGCAGTCAGGTCAAAATAAGATGGTACGAGTGACTCTTAGGCAGAATGCTTGGCAAAATGCTAGTTGCTCTTGCTGCTTTATAATGTCTTCTTAGGTAATTCCGTTGTCCATTGGCTTGCAAATATCTCCTCATTTGATTTAAGAAATATAGCATGCCTTAAGAATTTTAAAATAAGGAATGAAGATTTACTGGTTAATGCTGGGTGTATTTTTATAGGTCATTTATTAAAAACAAGTAGTTCTCTAAAAAGAATTTATTCAGTGTGCCTAGAACATGATTCAGTTAAAAATGATTTTCCTTTAAATTCTTTTCAGAAATTTTCTGTGATATTTTTATCGAATAGTAGTTGAAGTTTTCTGAGGAGGGGTTACATTTTAAAAAGATTATTCTAGTAACAATTGATATATTAAATAAATGATTCATATCCCTGGACAGCGTAAAGCCCTGTTTTTTTTAAATATATATAATTTTGGGGCTTAGTTCTATGTCATTTTATTGGGCAGAAGTATTTCCCATTTCCATTTTACAGGCAGAGAAGATGAGTCATACAATACTCATTACACAAGAGCAGCAGAGGCTGATTAATTTGGGCAGAGGAGGAAAAGTGTGTGGAGAAAAAATCCTTATTCTCAAACTGGACACATTCTGCAGTGCTGTGCAGCTGGAACGGTTTTGAATTTGCTTCTGGGCTGTCCTAGATTTCGGCCCATGTGCCTGGAAAGGTCACTCAGGCAAACATGCTAATTTAAGAAGTTTGTCATTCTAAATGCTCTTAAGAGGATTAAACAAAGTCCACAGCAAATAAATGAACATGTTTGGAAGGTTTTCCACCCTCATGTAATTTCCAGAAAACAGACATGATTCACTTGCTAAACCAAACACACATGTATATTAATGAGCCTGGTTCACATGACTGGACAGCACGGAGGGAGCCTCATCTATTGGCGTGGGTTCTGCTGCAGGAACCGCACCTGAAGGTTTAATTAGAATTTATTTCCAGCGAGTGCTGCTCCAGCCTTTTTCTCCCCAATGTAAGAAAGCGCCCTCCTTGCCTGGCCATTAGTCTGCAGAGCCCCGCGGCTCACACACTCCCCTGCTCATCAGGATGCTGATGGAGCCAGCTTGCTTAGACACACTTAGCTACACTCGCAGCGGGGATCATCAGTCTCTTCTGTGTGTTCACCTCCACGTGCAGGGGAGAAAATCGAGTTTTGCTGGAGACAAACGCTAATTGACCACCAGTTGTTTCAGAGGGACTGTGATGTTGAAAACTGGAGTCCCTTTCATTTTTATATGTTGGATGCAGACAAACTGCACGGCGACAACCCCCACTGTAAGTACACCTACCAGGGAGGGGGTCGGAATTTTGATCTGCACGTATTCAGATCCTGGCACTGGTCAGCTTACAGTGTTCTCGCTGGGTTTGGGAGACTGTTTCCATAGTGATTTATTTGGTTTCCAATAAATTTGCACAGCCGTCTCCTTCAGTCGAGTTCTGATGAGTTCAGTTGGGAGGGGCATGTGAAATTGGGGCAGGCAGAGAGTTGCAATGAAGACTAGACACCATCTGGTTACCTCTCATTTTTTATGGGCCCAAAAATGCTTGTCTTGTTTTCTTTTCTCCTCCATCTACCCCTTCAGTTCAGGGAGTCGTCTTCAAGAATTTCATCCTAAAATATAAAGTAATGAAGAAGGCAGTGTGTCTCTTTGGTTGATTTCATTTGACTTGGGTTCATTGTTAAAGATTTTCCAGTGAGGATTTTGTGAGCTTTTAAAAGCTGGAAGTGTAGCACAACCAAGGAGAGAAAGTCAGAGAAACGAGTCAGCGGCCCCTGTGAGGTCTGCAGGACGAAGGCAGGAAGTGGGGCGGAGGCAGCACCGTGGCCTCCCCTGTAGCCCTGAGGCCAACGTGGGCATGAAAAGCCAGCTTCTCTTGTCGCCATGTGTTCTACCAGGTCTCCAACTAAAGGAATGCGAGGAGATTTGGAGAGGCCTTACCTTTTACCCTCTTGTCAAACATCTTAATGCTGACTGTATTTATTCAAGATGACACAGAGATCACCTGCAGAGCTTGAGGGAGCGGTGCTTGCTTCCTGACTTGCCCGCCCCAGGCTCACTCATCAGACTCCTGATTCTTGCAGGCACTGCAGTGCCCGTGGGGGGTGCTCTGCTCCTGGGGGGGTCTCTGCTCCTGTGGGGGGAGCTCTGCTCCTGGAGGAGCTGGGCACTGGAGTGCTCACATTGGAGCCGGTCGCACAAGCGCTGATCCCTCACCACGTGATGAGCCCTTTGTGTAAGTAGTAGAGGTGGGAAACAGAGTCTTCCTGTGTCTACGGAGTTCTCCAGTAAAGCCAACTTGGAGGAAAGAAAGAAAATGCCTACTGTTCCATGACTGTGTCCTAAGGGTTTAAAGCTCACTGCGGGGCACACGTGAGATCTCATCCAGTAAATACTCTGGGGTCTTGACTCTGACATGTCATGAATTTGGCATTCTCATAATGTTATTTCTCTTAAAATATGTCTAAGCAATCATTTTTGTGTGATGGTTATATGTGCATAAGTGTCCTGAAGAAACTGTTGTGGATGGAAGTGTGGGCATCAGTGGTACCAGAATGGCTGGTGGTCCTGGGGGTTGCCCGAGCTGCACACCATTTGTTACCAGCAGTCTTTCAGGTCGCATCTTATTCCAGAGCTCACCGGGGCTCCCATCTCTCACTATGTGTCTTGAGAGAATATTTGTTCAGAGGGTAGGGGACAGGGTGCTTCCAAGTCTGGGTTCTGGGGTTCCCTGTCTAAAGGTGGCACTGGCACAAATCCTTTATTCATGGGGTAATTAAGCCACACAGTCTTGTGGTTAATTTGGCCTCCCTGTACTTCTTCATGTTAGGAGCTGGAGGGCTTGGGTAAGGCCCCCAAACCTGTTTTTGGTAAGCTTTCAGCCCTACCACACAACCTGGGTTGTCCCATTTCAGTCACATGACTTTGATTTTTGCAGGTAGGTGTGACTCCTGGACAGTGCCTGGGACTTCCAGGTTTCCCCTACAGTAGGAACACTGAAGAAATTTCAACCTGTAAGTTGTGTTTGGGGGCCTCGAGGACAAGTAGGGACCCACAGAAAGATATCTGGATGGGTGGCGATCAGGCCCGAGTCTTGGAAGGACAGAGATTCCATTATTGTTTTAACAGTGAACTTAAGGGAGGAATTCGGGAAGGTCTGATGCAATTGAGGTTAAAAATATTATCTGGCTTTTATTGTTAGCAGTAGTGGTTTTTAAACCTTAGACCCATTCCCGCTTTTTATAAGAAATATTTTGCAACCTTTCTTTTTTGGTGCCCGGAATTGAACATCATGGAAAGTGTAACCTAAGTATAAATATGATAAACAAATAGACAGGTAGATGGAAAAATGGGGTACCTAAATTCTTATATTATGGGGTATTTTATATTTATGCTAATTAGTGACCTCTCAGGACAAAAGGCACATACAAAGGGAGTCACTTCTAATAAACTGTTTTTCCAAGCCTTACCTAAATGGGAAACAAGTGGCTTCAGAATGTTAGAGCACCTCCCAGGTCCCCGGGGAAATCTCCTTGTCAGAGTTACACTTGCTGATGGTGTCCTGTGCCAAGTGCAAGCAGATGCGGTTCGGAAGCTGCCCGGGGGCTGACTCCGGGGATTCCTTCTCCGTCTCAGCTCTGAGGGAGCCTTGCCTTTCCTGACCACAACCACAGAGGCGATTTTGAATCTCTGAAAACTGCCATACCAGTGTATATCACAACCCCCATAAGATATGTTGAATAAAGTAGAAAACTTTAAGTGCCTCCTTTAGGATAGAAATAGGATATAAAATAAATCATGATTTAAAAAATTCTAGTGCCCGAATAAGTGCTACATTACACTGGCTGCATTATTAGGTTAGACAACTTCATTACTGCTTTCCATACCACATCTTCTAGTTAGTTTTTATTTATCTTTTTTTCCCTAAAGAAAAAAATCATATGATGCATTCTTGTGTCAGAGGTGACAAGAAGAGAGCAAGTGTAAAACCGGAAATCGTGATGCTGGTCAGTCTAATATCAGCTCCGTCACTGCACAGATCATCTTAACTCATTTTACTGCAATTTTTGGAATTACCTTCTCACTTGGAAAAACCCCTGTGTCAGTTAGATTTGCTAGTAAAACAATTTTTTTTCTTACTTAGTGCATCAGTGATGTTTTCAAGATGATAAAAAATTTTGCCCATGGCATTTAAACAGTTGCTTCTTCTCGTAATTCATGGTTCACGGTCTTGTATTTGTCACAACTGGAGAAATGTGTTTTCTGTGTGCAAATTCTCATTGTTTTGGTGACGCAGGGACACTTGTCCTTACTGGATGGAGTATGATAGTAGTTGTTTGAATTCTCTCTCTAAATCTGGAGTCCTGTGTTATGATTCCTGTTACCTTAAAAAATATGAATATTGTTATTTACCTAAATAGATAACATCACACCAGTGATGTATATCAAATTGGTCCAACTAGGAATTCCAATATTAAATGAGACAGTAATTTCACAACTCACTATTCCAAAAATTTGGATTGATGGTTCAATTATACCAGGGACATTACCTGTTGTAATTGAATCAATCATTGCTTTCTTCAATAAAAGTTTCCATTCCATCTGCTCTTTTGTTTTATTGTCCTTCTGTGTTTTGTTTGCTTTCTTTCCCAAATATATATGATTTTGGATTTTGTCATTGAAAATCCTTGCTGGTTTTGCTACCTCATGCTGCAGAGAAAGCCTTGTGACTGTTTTATAGTCACTGATTTCATGGTTGTATGAGTGCTTAATGCCACCTTGCAGGGATGTGGAGACCTAATGAAGTGTGTGCATAAAAGGCTTAGTCTACATTGAGTGCAGGGTTAGTGTGAGCAGCTCATGTCATCAGTATCATAGTTAATCCATTACAATCATCCTCTGTTAATCAGTGTTATCATTCTAACGTCTCCAGGAGAGGAAATGTAGTATTCTAAATGCAAATCTTTGCCACTCTTTTAGTCAATTCAACACCTTTAAAGCATTGCTGTAATAGGACTGTGTGCCTGGTATCCCTACTTTTGCTTCTCCTGACCCAGGACGCGGTCTCCACGGCTGATGATCCATGAGACACTGGATTCTTGGTCCCATGGCTCTGTGTGTTCTGGGACATCTGGGGACTTCAGCACTGTTTTAGGGGCTTTGGGTCCCACCTCTTCATAGCATTGCTGAGATGAGATCTGTGGGTTCATCCTCATTCTTGAGTGTATGGTGCATTTTTTCTAGAACCAACACACGCCACCGTGACAGCACTGCTTTGACCACGTGCTGGGGCAGCGTGTGCTTGTCAGTACTTGGGTTTAAATTTTCTGTTCAAATTTCTAAAATGGGGTATATTGACAGATACACTCCATGTAAACAGAAGCTCTGTGGGGTTTTCAGCAACTTCTAAGAGCATAAATATTCCTGAATCAGCTAATCTTCCTCCCAACAAGTGAGGAGCAAGCCGGCAAGTCCTGGGTGCCTGTGGCGGCCAAGCTGTGCAGCCCAGGCTGCTCACCGAGGAACAAGGAGAAAATCTTAAAAACCTACTTCCATGCTGTTTTTCACAGAATCTCAGAACTGAATGTTTTAATATTTAAAGAGGGGTGATTAGTTTTTTTTATATATTATTTTATTTTTTTCCTTTTTCAGTATTATTAGGTATAATTATTACAGTTCAACTCCACATACACATTGCATGTAAATACATGTATAGAGTATACTGCATTTTTTTAGTTACATATATGTACTAATTATTGTTTCTAAGAACAGATTAGAGTTTCAGATTTTTAAACTTATATAGTTACCAGAGGAATAAAGCCAACTACAAAAGAATAATAAACAGAATATGGTAATCCAATCACAAAGGACAGTCATATGTGCTTAAGCATATTCAAGAAATCAAAATAACAATTAGTTCATTTGTGGTCTTATTATTATTGCTATTAATTTTAGATTCCTCATAAATGAAGTCTTATGGCATTTTTCTTTCTCTTTTCACCCCACTTCACTTAGAATGACAGTCTTCAGGTCCATCCATGTTGCTGCAAATTGCATCTGTTATGGCTGAGTAGTATTCCATTGTAGATATGTATCACCTTGTCTTTATCCAGTCATGTGCTGATGGACATTTGTGTTGTTTCCATGTTCTTTGTTCTATGTCCCTTCTGGCAACAATTACTGATTTTAAATATTTTCCACCTTAAAATCCTTCCTGAAGGAGATGTGGTAACAGGAATCAAAAACAGTTACAGCACAGGGTTGTGTGTGATGGGCCATAGGGCTTGGTAGGAAGGTTGGCAGAAAAGATTTCAGATTCTGATCAAATGATTCCTCCTCTTGTAGCCCTGCTGACCGCCTCTCTCACGGCCTGCCCTACTAGTCTGACCAGTCCCTTCTGTGAATCCCACTGTATTGTGCACAAATTTTTTCCAATTGGTGTCATCCCGCAGGGACCTTAGGTGAGGCACCTAAGCTCCTGTGTTGGTTTCTTCCATCAGCCCTTAACTTCCTTGGGAGCCAGGACTGTCTCATTGCCCCAAGGATTCCTAATGCCTAGTGAGATGCCTGATACAGCTGGTACTTAACGAGCACATAAGTCAAATGGAAAAACCTGATCAAAGAAATGGCCCTCATTTTTCAGACATGCCTACTTGAGTACATAGGGTAAAATGACATGTTTTCTTGAATTTGCTGTCAAATGCTTCAACAAAGGACAAGTAAAAGAACAAAGGTCTGAATAAAGGAAATATGGATATGTTTGTGAATTCCTTAATCTGGGTGATGGGCTTATTGTACTATATTTATTGATGTATACTTAAGTTATTTTATAATTTTCTTATCATTAGCTGAATAGCAAATATTAATACGTATTAATTGAAATCCTTTGAGCCGACCAAACTTACCCCACACAAAATGCTTAATGTCCTAGTAGTGTGTCTTACAGAAATCTTTTCCCATAAAGACAGGAAAAAGGGAAAGACAGATCTGTGCAGTATTTCCACATTGTCAAAAGACCAAAGACCGACACAAAGAAGAGATTCTAAAAAAGATAAAGAGGCTGAAATCAATGTCCTGAAAACCTAGCCAAGAATTCTAAATGTCCCAACTTAACTAACCTCAACACTGCCGCATCAAGAATGAGGCAAGTAGAACCTTGAGGATTTTTTTTAAATAAATAAATAATGATCCAGTTCCTACCACAGGCAATTATGGTAAGAGTGAGTACATGTTCTAACACCAACTAGTGTACAAATTGTAATTTATACTTGATTCAAACTGCTTCTTCTATAAAATCTGAATCTTTTTATTCTTAAGACAGATTTGTGGCATATGACCTAGTGATAAAATTTTCAACTCGCTTGTATTCAAAAAGTTCACCAATGTGATAGTTTATTACAACAACTATTGCTTTTTGGGAAACCCATGTGCCTTGTCACTCTCTTCCATAAGATTTCCTGTGGAAAATTCAATCCCACATTCAGGAAGGGGCTGAGCAAACAGTCTGATGGAAAACCTTCATACACTGCAACACAAGAAAATGAAAATGACAGTGAGCAGCCCGTGAAGCTGGCAGACACACACAGCTCACGGCTGTGTTCCCGCCATGACTTTCTGTAACCAGCAGGGAAAATGTGCATTTCAAGAAATAGACATAAACACTTTTCAGGACCTGAGCACATAATTTCCCTTTCAGGGTTTAGTGGGCTTCCATTTAATTCTATGAGAAGTGTTTAAAACAACAGAACAACAGCTGAGGTATGGTTTAAAGTAACATTTGTCTTAGTGAAAATAAAGCCAGCTGATTGTTATCATTTTTACTTTATTTGATCTCACTCTCCTACTTTACCTCCCCAACCTCCTCCACAAAATGATGGTGAACGTCCCCTCCTGGGTCAGAAGGCTAAGTAGAAAGTACCAATCACATGGAGGTGTGCTTTGTTGTTTTATTTTTCAAAAGAAACATGTTTCATTCATGTGATTTAAAATTAAGATCAAGAAACAAACTCTATTCAATGAATGGTAGCCAACACATGTCGTCATAGCTGCTCATCAGGTTTGGCCCCACGTTACACACATTTACATGGACATGTGACATGTGCTGTCATGGGACATGGTGAGTGGGGACAGGGTCTCTGCTCTCACAGGGCACACAGCCTGGTGGGGGAGGCAGTGTTCAATCATTGCCTTTTTTTTAATGTACTTACAAATTATGGGAAATGCTATTTAAAAAGAACAAAGTGAGTCAATGAAAGTGAAAAGTTCAAGGACAGTATTTAGGTGAGGGAAGACAGGGAACCTCTTTGAAGAGCTGACACTCCACTGAGACCCAAAGGACAACTCCGGTGCTGCAGGTAAAGGGCAGGGACACATTGATAAAGGGCTGATAACCAGAATACACCAAAATCTCTTTAAACTCAACAAGAAGAATGAATAACCTGCTTAAAAAATGAGCAAAATGCCTCAACACACACCTCAACATGGAAACTAGATGCCAAAGAAATCTATGGAAACATGCTCCACAGCATCTGTCATCAAGGGGCTGCAGACTGAAACAGTGAGTTATCACTGCACACCAGTCAGAACTGCCAAAACTCAGAACACTGACAGCACCAAATGCTGGTGAGGATGTGGAGCGTCAAGAATTTTCTTGCATTGCTGGTGGGAATGAAAAATGGCCCAGATACTTTGGAAGACGGTCTGGCAATTTTTTACAAAACTAAACGTACTCCTACCATATGATCTGGCAACTGTGCTCCTTGGTGTTTACTGAACAAAATGGAAAATTACGTCCACACACAAATCTGCATACAGATGTTAATAGCAGCTTTATTCATAATCACCAGAACTCAGAAACAACTAAGCTGTTCTTCAGTAGGTGAATGGATAAATAAACTGTGGTCCAGGCAGAAAATGGACTATTTATGGTGTTAAAATAAAATGAGTTATCAAGGCATGGAAAGACATGGAGGAACCTTAAATGCATATTACTAAGTGAAAGAAGCGAATCTGGGAAGATTCTGCAACTGTCTGATTCCAACTGTATGGTGTTCTGGGAAAGGCAAAACCACAGAGACTAAAAGATCAGTTACTGTCAGAGGCTAGAGGGGAAGGAGTAATGAATGAGGTGCAGCAAGGAGCATTTTTAGGGTCACTAAGACAGACTACTCTGTATGATGCTGTGATGGTAGAAACGTGTCATTGTACATCTGTCCAAACCCACAGAGTGCACACCACCAAGTGTAAATCCTAGTGTCAAGTCTGGGCTCTGGGTGATGATGACGTGTCAGTGCAGGTTCACCCATTGTCACAAATGCACGCTCTGGTGCAGGCGTCAATAGTGAGGAGGCTGTGGGGACAAACTGCAGTTCATACACCCAATCCAGCCCCAGCCACTGCTGTGAATAAAGCTCTGTGGGTGTGTGGACTGTCCGGCTGCTCTGGCGTCTGAACAGCAGAGCTGAGCAGCTGCACCAGAGATCAGGAGGTTTGCAGATCCTGAAATATTGACTCCCAAGCCCTTGACAGAAAAAAGTCTGCTGTGTCCTGCTCTACACGAATCACAATTCACCCTGTTGAGACAGGAGAGCAGGGCCCAAACAAGGCATGGTTAATCGGACTGAAGCAATGTTTTAGTCCCAAAACCTTTGTTGAAGTCCTGCAGAATCAGTGACAGACTGTAGCCAGGAAGCGTCTGCAGAAGGAGTCGGTAGCAGGCCTTCCCGCCAGGCTCCGGGATGCCGGGGGCCACGCGCTGCACGGGGGCCACCCACTTGAAGAAGACGGACTTGCAGTGGAAGCCGATCAACTCATAGAGCTCGGAGAGGACGCTGCACTGCTGAATTCTCTCCTAGGAACGCTGAAGCACAGGGAAAAAAGCAACAAGCATCTGAACGAAACATGTAAGTGAAAAAAGACACGTAAAAAAGGTTTTCCCATAAAACAGAG
Organism: Camelus bactrianus; assembly: GCF_048773025.1. Classification (NCBI taxonomy): domain Eukaryota; kingdom Metazoa; phylum Chordata; class Mammalia; order Artiodactyla; family Camelidae; genus Camelus; species Camelus bactrianus. The sequence goes on along the minus strand of NC_133542.1, from coordinate 78,339,096 downwards.
ACCTGATGACACAGGAAGGAAGAGGAAGGCTGACTTCGTGCACTGATGGGACCGGATGCAGAAATGCAGGGAAGCAGCGCTATGCAGATGCTCCAGACCCCCTCCGACCCCACCTATCCACGTTCATCCTGTCCTTTTCCTAGAAAGGCCTGTATTCCCTGAAACAGAGGAATCTGCTCCCTACACATGAGACGCAGAGAAAGGAAGGAGCAAAAGAAAGGGAAAGTAAAGGAACAACGTTTCATCTAGACCCTAGTATTTGGGCAGGACTTTCACCAAATACACATCTTCTCAAAGCACACAGCACACAGTGAGAGGCTGACAGGGTGACTGCGACTTCTGCTCCTTAAGCACCAGCTACCTGCCAGCACACGCTGCGCCCCTTACTGAATCATTACAATCATCTCAGAAACTATTACTACCCCGGCTCACAGGCAAGGAAATCTGAAACTCGGGGAAGAATTATTATCATCCTGGACAATGTCCCACGACCCAGAATTGTCAGAGCCTCCACAGACCCTGGACTAAAATTCTCCACTTCACCACGGGCCCTGAGCCTCAGGCTGAGGCCACATCAGGCCTGCACGGGCCCAGAGCACGAGCATGTGGGACAGGGAATGGTCCCACTCGAAGTGCCAGGCCAAGGCCCTCAGAAACCTATGAAATGAAACCAAATCCCCAAACTCCTTTCCAACCCACTGCCCTGTCCGGGAGGACTGCTCGGCACATCTGCGCTGTCACCTGTGCACAGGCTGAGCAAGGGGCCCAGACAGTGACGTGACGTCCCAGTGGAAGTGGCTAGGAGGCCGCTTCATCACAGGACAGACTCTCCCGGCTTCCAACGTTAACTCTCCATTCCATTTTCAACTGGAAAGTAAGTTTAGACTTCTTTTCCTCTCCTAGAAACAAAGAGAGTGGTAATATCAGCAGGAAACTCAAGACTGAGGAAGATTCTCCTGGCCATCTGGAAGGATAGGTCGGGGAGGGAACAGAGACTGGGATCAGAAAGACCCGTGTTCCAGTCCAAAGTCTGCACGTCACTCGCTTTGACAGTTTACTTATTAATAGAGGTGAAAAAATCTAATTATGATTGTTGGGAAAACTAATTGAAATAACGTATGCCACTAGCATACGTATAAAATCCTTCATGAGTGTCCCAGAAATGGAAGTGATCGTGGTTAGTTACTGTCTGCCAAGTCTTGGGTGCTAAGCCCACATCAGCCAGCCAGAGATGTGCCAGAGAATGCCTCACCAGCTAGCAGCCTTCTCCAACTTGGAAACTCACAGTGTCTGAAGAACAGGCAGTGGTGGATGCTTTGGGACACTCTGGAGGTAACACTCCAGTGATGACTTTAAAAAGCTGGAGAGAATTTAGGGGACCATACAGTTCAAATACAGAAAACACATTCCATGTCTGCCCACATTCATCTCTAGCCATGATGATTCAGAGAGGAAATACATATTCAAACGTACACCATTTTCCCACATAAGTGCATCAAAACAATTTGGAAAGAATGTAACTTTCTTCTCTAGATCACACAGCGGGGATTACAAGGTTTGTACTGAGAGCCCTACTTGTAAAACATCTGCTATCATAACTGGGTCCACTATCAGTCCATTCAAAGAGAAGGATGGAAAAGAACAAAGCCAAGCTAATACGCTCCGGTTTTTGGTGGGTTACAATGTCACAAAGGAGATGGACAGGTCATCAAGGAACCACCCTGCCGTGATCACGGAGCCGGGCAACGGGGTGGGCGGCAAGATGTATGACGCAGCCGCAGCTGTGCCCGCGCTTCTAGGCAGGTATCCAAAGTCTCCTCGACATGGCGCCCAATGCTTGTGCCCACGTCCTCATCACCTGAGATGTATTTAAGAGAAAGGAAAACTAATAAACGGAAAATACCTTTGGTGGGCACACCGTCCAAAAAGCAAAGTCACAGTTTGACAACTGGCCATCCCGGTTCCCTGGGATTCATTCTTGGAGAACCTTAAAAACCACCCCTCTGTCCTCAAGAAGTGCTGCCTACTTGTCCTATCTTTGGCTCAGGGATACAGCACGTTCACGTGAACTTCAATGTCTGCACAGATTTGACTGTCTTTCTCCAGGTTCATTTGTCCATTCTGAAGAGGCCTGAGTTAAGTCCATTTTCTGTAAGATCAATTCCCTCCAGTGAAAACTCATCGAGCCTGCAATTAAAAGCCAAATGAACAGGACTGTCCTCAGCTAAAAAGTTCACCCACCCTTCACTGCTTTCTTAATTTCCTTTCCTAGCTAATTGCAACAGACTAAAACCTCCCTCCACCCAGCTCCCCAACTATGTCAAACAGAAAGTAAGGTCCATAAAAGAGGAGACAACTCCATAGTCACCTCTGAATTCCTAGCATATACTAATGTCAATAAATAGAACTATGATTATGGCTTCTTTCCTTTAAAACCTTTCTGGTTATTTAAATGAGACCTTGGAAGAGAGCTGTTTGGGTCTAGTATCTTGATCCAGAAGACTCAGGAGGCCTTTTTAGGAATGGCTGTTCACTGTTTCATTCAAAACACAACTTCTCATTCCGGGAGGAGCTGTGATTTTCTGCCAGGAGATTGTGGTCACTCTCATGCCAGAACAGCTTTAAACTAAATCCTTACTTTGGATTTGTTATTTTTCCCTGCATCCCCAAAAATTGACTTTCCTTAATTTCTTGCCTTGAGGAATGATATTTTTCTTTCTTTCTAATTCACCCTTTATTAAACAGGATTCTCAGGATGTGCTTGGCCTTACATAGGATGAGCCATCCAACTCCCAGTGTGAGAGGCCCGGGGCTCACCTCCCGCCCTCCTGCCAGGGCAACTAACACTCAGTTCAGGAGCCAACCGGCACCCCAGGGATTCTAAGTCTCACGTATCTCCCAGAATCCCTGCTTTCTGATATGACTTGGATTCTGAGGATTTCCCCTCACTTTCTTGAAAATTAGCTGTGCAGCTTGAAAGATGAGGAAGGAAGGATTTATTTCTTAATCAGCATTTTAAGGAACTTGTGTAATGAAAGTTTTCACGAGTTTCTAGAACACTCCATTGCCGAGACAGAAAACACAATAGATATTTTCTAAACTTAGGTATCATGTGCATTGTTTCTTTGCTTTTGTTTTCTTAACTACTAACACACATTTTTTAATTAAAAAAAATAAGGCCCGAAATAGGATAGAAACTTGAAGGGGCAAACAAAATTTAAGGGCAAAGAAAGAAAAATGATAAGTACTCTACAAAGTTAATATAATACATACACTATGGATCAGATCAGCAATTCTCAGTAACAGCTAATTGAAACATGACCATGAGGTAAAACGTCTCTCCTGTCAGGAGATGACCAACAGATAATAGAATTAAAACAACAAATTAAAATTCTAAGTCTGGCGAGGTATAGAAGGCTACCAGCTAAATGTGTCTACTTCTGGAAAAGAGGGAGGCTCACCAGCTCTTTACTGTGGAGCCTGAGCCTAGGGGAGGGCGGTGAAGAACCGCCCTGTAAGTATCTAATTAACAAAGTGGGTTATGAATAAAGAGACGTGAGCTTTGATGACAGAGATGATACTACTATTCACTTGTCCTGTAAAGAATACTTCACATTCAGCGATCAATACCTCGGCGTCCTCAGGGATTGAGATTATAGGAAAATGCACAGCCCGGGCCCAGACCTCCTCTGTGAGCTCGTGACACTGCACTTAGATGTCTCAAGAGCAACTCCAACTCCACCTGAAAAGAGCTCACTTCACGGTGCTCCTCCCATAGCCGTCCTGCCCAGGGCCCCTGGTTGGGAGGGAAGGTCTCTCTGCCCCTCCCAGCTCAGGCCCATCACTCACAGATGTGACTGGACCCCTCCTTCAGGGCTCAGATTTCCTCAGTCACCGAGACCCACCACCGACACCTGACCTACCAGGTATTCACAGGCACTCCCTCAGCACTGACTTTGGGCTGGGGACCACGCTGCACACTGTGCGAATGTTATCTCACTGGATCTCCACAACAGTCCTGGGAATTGGGTACATCACTGCTTCAATTGATTAAATAAATTGTTTCACTTCCTTGAGTGCGTCATCCAAAGTGACACGTCTACTGAGCCACAAACATGGGACTGAAAACCACTTGAAAATTGAACACTGCTACACCTCGCAGCCACCCTACTCTGATTCGTCACATCACTTTCTGCCGAGCCTACTGAATGTTTGCAAGCATTCTACAAACACAAAAGTGATCTACGAGAGCACCTCACTCCCCTAATTAAAATCTGTCAATGATGGTCCACTGCTCTTCAGAGAAAGCCTCACCAGGCCTGAGCACAGCCCAACGGCCCGGCATCCTCGTTCCCTGCACGGCCACGCCGCCTCACCCACCACGCAGCACAGTGCCGTGTCCAGGACTGGGATGCTGACTCCGTACAAAACGGGGCTCGTCTCACTCTAACAATGATCACCCTCTTCAGTGGTCACCCTCTAAAATGCTGACTCTCAGAAAAATATTTTCTCAGGATGAATCAATATCTTTTTCCTTTCAACTTCCAGTCATTGATAATGAGCTCCCCCAAAAAGAGAGAAGACTTAATCCTCAGTCTCCTTATCTGTAAAGTGGGAATAACAAGGAAATATGTAAGGTTTTCAGAGAAATAAAACTCATGTGAGTCTGAGGGACAATTCCCAACATACAGTAAGCACTCAATATGGGCTTACTTAGTATTAATAAGAATATGTTGCATTCCAGCAACCTTAAATCAATGATTTATGGCTTTGTCCAACAGACTACTGACAAACAGTTGGACGAACCCTTTTGAGCAGATCAGCACAAGTGTATTGGGAGAGGTAAGCGCTGCCTCCAGTTACAGCTCAAACTCTTACATGTTGTTTGAGCATTTAGTTGTCGTTATTGAATAAAGACAGGTGTTCTTTAGTCAAAGCTCCTGAAACATAAATCTTCAAAGATAGATACAAATTAGGTTTCAAGTACAACATTCTCACTAGAAATTATTTGAAAATGATAGTCTTAGCTCCTCTGTACATCAAAAGGGCATGTTCTTAATGTATCTGACTATATACACTGAAAGGATTGTTTAAAAGAAATTAAGATGAAGCCATCCTAAATAAGTTCTCAGTATCATCTGCACAAAGCCCCACCCAAGGGTCTCATTTCTCACTTCCACATAGGTGTTCAGGTAGTTTAACCTGGGTCTTGGTTTTTTAAAACACAGGGGAGGGAATAGTTGTGGATAGATTTATGAAGCAAATATAAACCTAGTGTATTTGATGTGTAGGAATCCTAGAAATAAACAAATTGATATATAGTCCCACCCTTAAGAAGCTCAGCCTTTCCATTTACAAAAGCATTAAAAATAAAATGGGAGATACATTTAACAAAAATTTACAAGATTTGTACATTGAACAATTTGAAGTATCACTGAAAAAATTTTAGAAGATCTACATATACGGAAGACATCCCATGTTCATGGAATAGTAGACAATATTGTTAAAAATGTTAAGACTCCCCAAAGTGATCTACAAATTCAGTGGAATCGCTATCAAAATTCCAGCTGACTTCTTTGCAAAAATTGAAAAACTGATCCCAAAATTCATATGGAAGTGCAAGGGGCCCAGGACAGCCAAAGCTATCTTGAAGAAGCAGAGCAAAGTGGGAGGACTCACTTTAAATGTTACTACAAATCTATAGTACTGAAGTCATTATGGTACTGTCATAAGTTTGGGTACATAAATCTATGAGACACAGTAAAAATTCCAGGGGGGAAACTTATATTTTCAATCAGTTTTCAACAAGTGTGCCAACAACACTGCAATGAAAGAATAGTCTATTCAACGAATGGTGCAGGGAAGGCTGGGTATCTGCAGGCAAAAGAATGAATTTAGAATCTGAAACCCCCTATTGTATATAACAAATAAAAATTAATTGAAAATGGATCACAGACAGAAACGTAAAATCTAAACCTATAAACTTTCTAAAAGAAGACATAGTATAAATCTTTGTGGTCCTAGGATAGGTTATGGTTTCCTAGATACAATACCAAGAGCAGAAGTGATAAAAAAAAAAAAAACAGATAAACTGGACTTCATCAAAATTAAAACCACTTGTTACAAAAGACATCATCAAGAAAATGAAATGAAAGGGGAAGTGGGTAGCTCAAGTGATAGAGTGCATGCTTGGCAAAAAATAAATAAATAAATAAAATAAATGAATAAATCTAATTACCTCCCCTATAAAGGAATTGTCTTAATGTTTAAAAAAAGTAAAGTGGAATGACAATCTGCAGAATAGTAGAAAAAATTTGCAAAGCATATATCTAATAAGAGACTAGTATCCAGGATATAAAAAAAATGTTTACAACTGACCAATACAAAGAAAATCGACCCAATTTTTAAATTTACCAAGGAATTAAATAGATACACAAATGGCCAATAAGCATATGAAAAGATGCTCAGCATCACTAGTCAAATCAAAATCAAAATGAGATCTCATTTTACACCCACTAGGATGGTTATAATCAAAACACGGACAATAACAATTGTCGGTCAGGAGGCAGAGGAATGGGAACCCTCAATATGCAGCCATTGGAAATGGGCAATGGTGCAGCTTCTTTGGAAAAGTCTGGTGTTTCCTCAAAAGTTTAGTGTTATCATATGGCTCAGCAATTCTACTCCTACATATAGGGTCATCCCTCAGTATCCTCGGGGGATTGGTTTCAGGAACCCACCACCCTGGATTCCAAAATCCAAGGATGTTCGAGTCCCTTTACAACCAGCCATCTGGATCCATGAAGTGGAAACTACAGATATGGAGGGCCAACTGTACAGCCAACAGAATGAAAACATATTCTCACAAAAATTTGCACATCAATATTCATAGCAGTATCATTCAGAGTAGCCAAAAGTTACAAACAATGTCCATCCATCAATGAATGGTTAAAAAAATTATCAAGAATAGTCCCAAAAACTTTTGGTCATTGAATCTTTGACAAAGGAGGTGAGAACATACAATGGAGTAAAGACAGCCTCTTCAGAAAATGGTGTAGGGAAAACTGGACAGCTGCATGTAAATGAATGAAGTTAGACTACTCCCTCACAGCACACACAAAAATAAATTCAAAATGGCTTAAAGACTTAAACATGTAGACAAAACACTACAAACCTCTTAGAAGAAAACGTAGGCAAAACATCTGACATGCATCTCAGCAATGTTCTCCTAGAGCAGTCTACTCAAGCAATAGAAATACAAGCAAAAATATACAAGTGGGGTCTAATTAAACTTTCAAGCTTTTTCACAGCAAAGGAAACAGTAAGCAAAACAAAAAGACAGCCTATGGAATGGGAGAAAATATTTACATTCAATGAGACTGTCAAGGGGTTAATTCCCAGAATATATAAACAGCTTTTACACTTCATAAGAAAGAAAAATAAACAATTCAATCCAAAAATGGGCAGAAGTGCTAAAGAAACTTTTCTCCAATGAAAACATACAAATGGCCAATAGGCACATGAAAAAATGTTCAATATCATTATCAGAGAAATGCAAATCAAAACTACAATCAAGTATCACCTCACACCAGTCAGAATAGCCATCATTCAGAAGTTCACAAACAATAAATGCTGGAGAGGCTGTGGAGAAAATGGAACCCTCCTACACTGTGCTAGGAATGAAGTTTGGTGGAGCCATTGTGGAAAACTGTATGGAGATTCACCAAAAGACAAAAAATTTACTTCCCCTATGACCCAGCAATCCCACTCCTGGGCATATATCCAGAAGTAACCCTAATTCAAAAAGACACCTTCCCCCAAATATTCACAGCAGCACTATTTACAATAGCCAAGACATGGAAACAACCTAAATGTCCACTGACAGATGACTGGATAAAGAGGTTGAAGTATATTTATACCATAGACTACTACGTAGGCATAAAAAAATAATAAAATAATGCCATTTGCAGTAACATGAATGGACCTGGAGAATGTCATTCTAAGAGAAGTAAGCCAGAAAGAGAAAGAAAAATACCATATGAGATCGCTCATATGTGGAATCTTAAAAAAAAAAGAAAGAGAAACTTATCTACAGAGCAGAAACAGACACAGAGACATAGAAACCAAACTATGGTTACCAGAGGGGAGACGGTGTGGGAAGGGATAACTTGTGAGTTCAAGGTTTGCAGATACTGATTATGTATAGAATAAACAGCAAGTTTATACTGTATAGTACAGGGAAATATGTTTAATATCTTATAGTAACTTATGTTGAAAAAGAATATGAAAATGAATACATGTATATTCCTATATAACTGAAGTGTTGTGCTGTAAACAAGAAACTGATGCAACATTATAAACTGACTAGACTTCAATGAAACTATTTTTAAATAGACCAAAAACAAAAAAAAGAAAAAGAAAAAAGATATTATTAAACCAAAAGAATAAATTACTGTTTCAGGCTACAACATGGATGAACCTTAAAAAAGTATGCTGAAGTAAGCCAGACACAAAAGGACAAATACTGCCCTTTTAGGTGAAGTGTATCTAAGTGTTCATTGTACTACTCCTGTAAATTTTCCGGAAGTTTGAAGTCTATTAAATTAAAAATAAAGTGTATTATTCATTAAAAACATAAAACGATCCCTCACAGGAGGGCTTAAAATAATAAATGAAGAAATGCATGTAAATCTCCTGGAACAACACTTTGCACGTCCACAGACAGTCACTGCTGTCACTGCCACTCAGAGGTTGGTACCAGCGCTGATGAGAGCTGCCTCCACTCGCTGCCCTGCAGACAGTTGTGAGGGCCTGGGGTCTGACAGGCAGGGTGACCTGGAACCTGAGTCAGACACAGCAATGCCCCAGACTCTGTGTTACCCAACTTTCTTATACAAGCTGCTACATGTAACATAAACACGCTAGAGGGATGTATCTTACAACATAGGCAATACAGTCAATGTTTTACAATAACTATAAATGGAGCAACTATTGTACACCTGAAACATATATTGTAAATCAGCTATACCTTTTGAAAAAATTAAAAAATGATGTAAAAATATTATAACTTTAATATCAGTCCAGTTTTTAAGTAACTACTAAACAGCTTAGAATGTATAAAAGCATTTAAGTGTGATGTTTATTTACATATTTATTTACTTTCAGCCTCCTGCTAAAAGAGAATTTAAACAATTTTTTAAACACAGCTTAACAACAATAACAACAAAAAGACAAAAGTGAGAGTGAAAAGAAAATGGAGATTCAATACTTAAATGAAACCAGGGGGAGGTAAAGTCATAAAAATGGATGCCATGAAGTCAGGGTAAGTGTTAAAGGCCGACTAGAAATTCAGCTGTAAGATTTTTGGCAGCTAAAGCAAAAAGAAAAAGATGAAGGGGCGGGTGGTAGAGCTCAGTGTTAGAGCGTGTGTATAGCATACACAGGGTCTGGGTTCAAGCCCCAGGGCCTCCACTAACAGATAAATACACCTAATTACCTACCCCCCCAAAAAGAGCCCCAAAGAAAATAAAAAGAGGAATTTGTTTCCTAAAAAAACCTGATATTAAATTTAGATTAAATACTTAAAAAAAAAAAGAAAAATAGAAACAAATGAGTGACACAAGCGATAATGCCCGTGAGATAAATCTGCGGTGCAGCTGGCAGGTCCCCATGTCCCACGTGGGAAAATCTGAAACATCTTTCACACTACCCAGAGTCATCCTCAGCCTACCCCACCCCTCCCCCTGTTAAATGCAGGAGCACAGCCAGGGCCGGGCCTTTGTTCTCTCTGTGTCATCACAGTGAGACAGGATGGAAGGGGGCAGAGCACAGCCATTCAAGGAAGGCCAAAGCAATTAACATCAAAATGGTGAAGGATTCAACCCCCAATAGGCCTTGAGGCTCAGGATGAAGAGATTTAAGTTCTAGCAGATCTTGAGCTTCATTACACACCCATTGTAATAGTTACATGGTGAATAACAAGCCCCCAGGCACCATGGCAGTCCCAAGGCTTGACAAATATGGTCAAAGGGTGAAATGGCCAACTCCCTCTGAATTCCAGCCCCTTGCCCTTAGGCTGGTCCTTCTACTTATTAGCATATGAAACCACCAAGCACTTGAATACAAGCAACACAGCACTGCCTAGGGGTCACACCTCTCTCTCCCGTTTCAGAGAAGGCCCACACTCTGTGGAGTGTGTACCTACTTTTAATCTGAGCATCAAACCCCCACACATCGTGGAATATCTCTTGCCTTTCAACAAATCTCTCTGAATAAATCTACCTTTACTCAACAGTGGCTTGCCCTTGAATACTTTCCTGCATGAAGCCAAGTACCCACATCTGGCAGGGCACACCCAAGGGGCTCAACCAAAGCCTGGGACACAGCCCTTCTCATGCCCCACTTATTTTTTCTAGTATCAACAGGACTGGGTTGTGAAGGGAGCTCTAAGGCCCCGGCTAAGGGACAGAAGCAGCCTCAAGGGCTCGAATTGGTGGGCAGCCTCTCCCCCAGCAGGGGCCCTGGGGTCTGCCCGGTTCTCTGTGTTTCTTTGTCGTGCTGAATCCCCAGCCAAAGAGCGTTCTCCCTAGGCCTGTCCCCACAAAACCCTTCTCTCCAAAATACAAGCACATCATGTCACAGTCCTCTTGTTCAACCAGGAAATGTTCAGCCCACTATTTCCCTCCCCAGTAAAGTACCTAACTGTCCTCCCTCCCATCCTGCCACTTCTTTCTTTGTGACAACTCTGCACTCTCCACCCACCATCCTGAACGCAGGTGCCTTGCTGGCTGGGACCGAGATGTTTCAGTCTTACACAGCCTGCGTCCTTTCACTTTCCCCTTTCTACCTTAAAAAGCCTTTCCTGAGTCTCCCACCCATCTGATTCTGAACTTCACAAAGTGCTGAGTTTACGGTCACTATGTGCATACATCCCAGGTTTTGACTAGGTTTCCTTCACAAGATCAACATTAAGGCGCTGCATCAAGAAGTTTAAAGAGGCTATTCTTACATCTGAGCGGAGGAGCCTGCATAAAATTTAAATGGCTTTGAATAGACTGTTAACCAGGGACAGAGAGGTCGCAGGTCCTAGTCAACAGTGTCATGAGGCAAAATGTTCTTCAAAGGCTCAGAGTGGCTTCTGAACACGGAGTCGGCAGGGAGGAGGTGACAGGCAGTGAGTGGAGTGTGTGACAGAGCTTACGCTCCCCCAGCTGGGGAAGAATTGAATTTTTTTCTAGTTTTCCAAACAATTTCTTACTACCTTTTTCTCCTACTGTCACATACCATTTCCTACGAATTAAGAAAATCAATATCAGTCATTTGGGCCACTTGGGAGAAGCTACACGATGCCATTCACAGGGCTGGGGCATGACAGCCACGCCAGTCTAGGTTGAAAGACCAGTGGGGGTATTTTCACGGTAATCACGGGCATGCAGCAAACTCCCCAGCTTCAATGACCTCATCTCAAAGTTGGGGCCAATAAAACTACCAAGCAAAGTGCGTGATGATTATGGCCAACATCTGTTTACTAGGTAAGTGCCCATGACAGCTGCCGCTTAATGGGGAATGAGTATGACTAACGAGGCCCAGTCTACCTGGTCACACGTGCCCTGCCTTCCTGCCTTTGTGCAGCAGCAGAGCTTGTTTAGCTGAGATGAACGCCCCCAGAGCAGCCCCAACGGGAAAGCTCCCAGCGCTGCATGGCGAGGTCTGTTCCTTTCCTTCTCAGAGCTGATCACAGTTTGCAGTCATCTGTTTTTATGTTTATCCGTTTTGTAACTGCCTCCACCCCGGAGTTTTGCTCAAGCAGCACAGGGCCAGGTATGTCTTCCTCCCTGCTGGATATTCTGGGCTGGGAGACAGCCGAGCACACATCTGGCTCAGGTGCTGAAAGGAGAGGGCAGAAGGCCCAGGGGCCTATGCTGAACTGAGGCCCCTGCACCCAAAATTATGGTCTGACTTTGGGCAAATTACACAGTCTTCTTTACCCTGAGATTCCTCATCTGTCCATGAAAATAACTGCCCATGGCACACAGATTTACCAAAAGGAAATAACCAAATTCACAACCTATTCAAGGGGCTACCAGTGCATCCTCAACAGACAAATGCTGCCTTTACGACTCTGACACATGCGAAGCGGGACGTCCACACACAGTGAACACTGCTAAGTGCCAGTGTGTTAAGTGCTTCATGTGTGCTATAATACTCTTTACAACTTACAACAATCCCAGGTAGAAACCAATATTATCATGCCCATTTCACAGATTCACCAACAGGTTAGGAGAGGTTACATTCTAGTCCAAGGCCCCATGGTGAGGAAATGGCGATTTAAACCTGAATCTGGGCCCAGGCCTGGGATCCATCTCTCTCCCATCCACCTGACCACTTGCCTATGAAATCCACCTGTCCAATACACAAGTTTGCAGCCGGCCAGCTCTTGAATGCAATGTTTGCCACCATTTCTCAATGTTCATTAATTACCATATACTGTTCTCAGGAACCACTACAGAAAAGAAAGGTGGGCTTACGTCCCTGCCCACAAAGAAAAGGAATTCTGCCTTCTCCTGTAATGTGCAGAACACCTTCCCTACACCACCAAATCCTTTTGTATGCTTCCTCCATGTTTATGTTTGCACACTGCTTATTAAATTAGAAGGTACCTGAAGTAATTCCATCTCGGTTGCTTTCCAAGTTTGCAGATTACCCATAATCATTCTGTGACCGAAAATACTACAGTGTGAAAGAAAATACTGCAACCATGTAAGTAAACAAAGAATGCTGAAACCAAATCATCAGTGGCTGCCAACACACCCCAGTGAAGACAGGCCTGCAGCCCAGCCACTACAGCCACTCACAACGGTGCCCTCTGAGCAGACTCAGAATAAGAAAGGACAGGATACTTGCCCTAGATAGCTAGGTGCTTGTCTAAAGAATGAATTCAGTGAGTCAAAATGTTTGCTTCCTCCCATACATGGAAAAGCACTAAATTCTTGAAATTGAGATACCTGGCTTTCTTTAGATAAGAAGCAATCTTTTATTGTTCCAACAACCTTGTCTTTGTTGTAAAGCTCCTATATATCCTAGCTCCTCCTCAACCACTTGGGAACAGTCCCTCCGAGCGATCTGAGAGGCTGTCATCCAGGCTCGAGTCCTCCCGCCAAATAAAACATAACTCTTAACTTTTAGGCTGCACATGTATTTCAGTGAAAAGTTTTGGACACCAGGAAGGGACCCAGAGCAGACTTCTCTCCAGCTGAACTCTCAGAGTTACCGGAGCCTTGGTACCAGCATTGGCACTTTGTGCCCATCTGCCTCCTTGGGGAATCCAGATGAATTTGGGTGAGTCTCTCCTGGTTCTCGGATCTCCCAAATTGGTTGATGATCCTGAGTTTTATTTTGTGGTGTATCCAGGTACCTGGCCCTCCAGTTGAAAGATACTGGGGGGGAATAACCCACCCAGTGGAGACATACTGGGTGGGGCCTGGTTGAAAGATAACAGGAAACACCCACCTTGAGGAGACGTCTGAAGTGGGGCTGGTGGAAACATACCAGGAAAATACTCACCCAGTGAAAACGTCCTGAGTGTGTCCCAGTTGTAAGACACTGGGTTCAGGACTAAGTGGTTAGGTAAGAGGCTGGTCTAATGTTGTCCTCGATTTGGTTACCTCCATTGAATTTTTCGGAATAGAAGTAAAACTCTTATGAGGAACCTTTCAACTCCAAAAATGGGACCCTCCTCCTGGCTGGTAACAGCTTTCTTGGGTGATGGAGAAAATTACAGGAATGGTAGAGGCAAAGACTTCATGCCATAGTGTTGTCCCTGTGGGAAATCTTACCAGCAATTTTATTCTGAGAACTCGACCTTACAATGGGAAATAGAACTTTCAAAAAAAAATTAAAAAAAAAAAACCACAGAACAGAAAAGAAAAAGAAATGACAGATTGCCAGCCTCCAACTAATACACTAGCCAGGTTTATATACGTACAAAACTCACAACATTCATTAGGAATTAGAAAAAAAAACTCACACTGAAAGTAACTAACCAGGCCTGATAAAATATTTTTTGGAATTCTGAGCTTATAAGAACAAAATCCCATTTAGGGGGAACTTGGATTTCTCTTCCTGTGTCCTTGAAATGTAAATGTTTTATCTTTCTCTGGGTGTTTTATGTGTGTGTATGTATGTATATATGTGTTTCTTTTTTTTTAAACGACACCTTGGACTCTGTCATACAAAAGGTACAAGTATTGTGTACATATTGTGGCCACGCAAATAAATTGGGATTCTCAAAAATCCTTTGTACCAATTTTCAGATATTTTGCCATCTTAACCGTTGTTCCATCAGCCTGGACCACAAAGGCTTTTAGCTTTTGGAAAGTAAACTTTTGAATTTTATTTAAGCAACACCCCCACTGTCATGTGGAAAAGCCTCTTCATCTTATTGGTTTAAAATCACTTTATATATATATATATATAAATTGATGGCCATATGATGGATCCTTTAATTTGGGAAAACTTTTAAATTGGTGAAAGTTGAAAGAGCTCTCATTATAAACAGCCGTTTTATTGGTACCTATTAAAATCAAGATTAAAGGTAGAAAAATATATCTAATGGTTAACCTAAGAAATTAGTTAAAAAAAAAAAAACTGGTTTGAAAACCTACATTTGTGTTTTTCCTTTCTGATCAATGGTTTTAGGGATGCTAATAAATACTTAGAATAATTAATGTTAATTAGGCTGAATAACTGGAAAAAGGATTGTAAAAATGTCAAAAAAGATAAAGATAAGGGGCTTATCCCAAATGGATAAATATTTTTATATGGTTATTTTGAATGAGATAAATAAAATGGACATTTTTGGATTTAGATACAAGGTTTTGATACTACACTATGTAAAGTAAAAAAAAAAGGGCCAAAGAGATCACCTACTCCCCCCCTACATTAAAGTTCAAACAAGTCCGCTTTAGCACAGTTTAAAATATATGTATTTATAGAGCTAAAAATATACATATTTATAGACTGAAATACTTGATCAATGATTGGGACAACAGACCTATTAATCAAATTGAAAATTGAGAAGGGCCTAAACTCTTTGGCTGAAACTTGGGAATCCCAGAGACTTTTCTATATAATTAGATACAATGCACACACACACAAAAAAAGCTTCTGACACTCCTTCTAGAAATAGGAATTACTGATTAAACCTAATAAATATAAAAATTAAAGGTACGAGATTTAATAAAATTGAGATAAAGTTTGTAAAATTGGTATATTAAATGGGCTTTATATAAAACATTTGCTTAATTATATTGTGGGATAGATATATTTCAATGGAAAAACGCTTCCCCTTCTTGGTATTATAAGGCTGGGCACATATCTGTCCCTTAGAAAATATTAATTGAACAAAGTAAAGGAAACCAATAGAGTTTCGTGAGCCTTCCAATATAACGTAAAATTAAAAACTAATATTCAGTGGCTAATAGACAATAAAGTAAGAGGTTTACCCTGGGTTTAACTTATAACCCAAGGAAAAGAGACCTCACTAAATACCTTATGCAAGCTTTGGAAGACATGCTAAAGTAAATCTTAAAGTTTTAAAACATGGAATTCTTTGTTTACAGCTCTTCTCACTGATACAAAAAAAAAGCCAATTAAGGAGATACAATTGGATCTGCGTGACAGAGCAGTTCTCTGGGGAACTGGAAGCGTCTGTCTTTGTCTTGCAGATCAGAAATATAAATACAGC
Source organism: Camelus bactrianus (assembly GCF_048773025.1). Classification (NCBI taxonomy): domain Eukaryota; kingdom Metazoa; phylum Chordata; class Mammalia; order Artiodactyla; family Camelidae; genus Camelus; species Camelus bactrianus. The sequence goes on along the minus strand of NC_133542.1, from coordinate 78,323,351 downwards.
AAACAGTGACCTAGAATGAGCCTAATTAGCTCAACGAGATAATACTTAAGGCCAAGAAATTTTTGGCATTTTAGAACTCATAACTCTGACGTGTCCTTCAGCATTTGTCAAGAAATCTTAAATGTCGGTTTCATAAATAGTAAGCCTTAGTGATTTGAGCAAGCAAATTCAGCTTACTCCAACTATTATTATACCTATCTTATAAGTAAGTTTTAAAGTGAACCTATGAGATCTCTAGCTTTTGTCTGTTTATAAGCCTGCGTACACATTATAGATGTGAGATATTTCTACAGCTGAAAAAAAAAATCAAAGTCAAAGATCTCTGCTTATTTGACGTAAAAAAAATAAGAGCTTACAAATTAAGTATTTTTAAAATAAAAACTGACCAAATTGACTTTCAGCGTTACGTGAACTGGAAAATATTCAATATTAAGATTACACTTGGTATTGTTTAGTTTAAGTATGTTCTAATTAATATAGACATCTTTAAAGTCATCAATATTAAGTACAATACCTTTACTGTACCTAGTTTTAATGAAAGTCAAATAAGATCCTGTTATATCTGTTGCAGAATTGTCAAGAAAAAAAATAGTAATGTGGTGTAGTAAAATTTTAAGTAAATTAAATGCAAATGAGATGAGAGCTTTGGGTAAATTTTTAAAATATATTTTTAAAATGTATGGTTAAGATACTCTCTAAATGTTTGGTATCTTTAAATTCTAGAGTTGTGCTAAATTGAGTTAAATGATAGGAGTTTATTAAATAGCTATGACACTTTCAGATAAAATAAGATTGTAATATGAATTATTTAACATTTAACTTACCCTTACAGAGAAAGTAAAGGTGTTTAGAAATATTAATAAATGGTTGGTGCTACCCTGAAATATTCTCTATTATTAAGGGTATAATCTCAGTATCCTAGGAAAGTAAGATAAATGTGTAAAGGAAGATATATGAATGTAATTATATTTTGTTAATAAAAAATAGTGACTTTTTCTGAAGCTGGTTACTTCTGAATGGAAGAGAAAATAAAGGACACACTAATGTGAGTATAGTAAGCTGTGGAACGCTTGTGGAAGAGGAACCCTGAGGAAAGGGTTTTGTACGTTGTCGGAATTGCCTAAGTTTAGAATCAACTTGGGCAAAGTAAATGAATCTTAGAAGTAATCTGGTAGAAGACTAGATTTGGTTTTCTCTCTGTTAAGATGACAAAATTTTCTAAAAATGTTAATCCACTTTCAATAACAAATTGTAAAGCTTCTTATACCACATAACTGACCTGTTCTGCTTTTACCTTTAACGTATTTTCTTGTTAATGAAAAAGAACTACTTTACAGTGATCTATATGTTTATCTGACCAAGTGTTCTGAAAACTTTTAAAAAGCTCCCCAAATATCAATTTCTAATTAAAGTTCTTTTAATCTCCAGTTAAGTTTGGGATGCTACAGAGGGCCCCTGAAACATCCCAAAGAGAGATTTTAAAGTAGTAAGTTTCATTTGGCATGTTAAATAACATGGTATTGTCAAATGAATAATAGATCTTCCTAGGTTATATTGTATGAGAAAATATTATTAATATAGATATTCTAGAAATTATATGGATTCCCTAAAATTCTGGTATATCTGAAATGTTACCAGTCATAATTCTAGTTATAGTGACCAGCTTTCTTTATCGATTATAGTGTAACGTTGTTTAACCATGCTTTTAAATCACTTGTCATTTATATACAGTTAATTGTTTCCTTCTGATGATTTTGCAAATTGCTTTCTCTTCAAGGAGATTTATTGATTTCAAATGAATTTCAAATTATAGCACTGAACTAAACTGGGTAAGTAATTTTAAAGGTCTAATGGATACTCTGAGTAAAAGAATTAGTTACATGGGACTGAGTAAACTGGTGAATATGGTTATAATTTTTGATTTTGTCTGAAATACTACTGGCTTTTAACCTGTTTCCCAGACATAAAGAAACTCTTCTCCTCAAGCTAGTTATGTTTCACAGAAATTTGATAAATTATACTTATGTACGCAGACTTGGAACAGTTATCTTTTCTCTCTATCTGATCCCTTAAGAGACTAAAAACTCTAAGGTCCCCAGTGGCTCTATCAGACAAATGAGGAAGATCATCTCCTAACAGATATAGCAATCTCAAAGTATTTTAAGGATTTTAAAGAGAAAATAATTTACCTAAATCTGTAAGGCAGAAATCCATGACAAGCCCTTGACGAGGCATTCTGGGCCTAAGAAAACCTTATTAACATTCTACCCTGAGAGTCCTTATTAAAAGTTCCAACACAGCCAATTTAAAAAAAGCCTATATAATCAAATAATCAGACTTAGCTTGTAAATAAATTAATCTTGATTTGACTATATTTGAGAAAACTGAGGGTAACTTTAGAGAGAAAAAAGATTATATTTTAGTGGATATTAATTTCTAGTTTTGTTGATTGAGGTCTATATTTACTTAGACATTTCCCAGATCATTCCTTGCTGTTATGTCACATTGCTGTAAAGTTTAATTGAATTATGAAAAGAACACTCTAGGTTTGTTTCTGAGGCTCAGTAATCTATCCTTGGTAAAGATCCAATGCCCCATGACCAGAAGCCAGGGGAATATACATACTGGTACAGGCATGACTTAAAGAACTGTCTCCAACCTGAATGGAAGGACCCTTTATCAGGTACTCTTAACAAGACCATACACACCAAAGCTGAAGGAAATGGACTTTCAGATTCATTTCCTATCAGAAACAGCCCCTGCAGTGCACTGGCCTATAGAGCCCTGCTCACCTTAAAACAATGCCCAAATGGAGAAGAATCTACCAGGTCAGGATGAGAAGAAGTCAACATCTGAAGAAGACTGCAGACCCAAGGCACAGAACCAGGCCTGTATGCCAATTACTTTGATAATTTCTCCTACCTTTGATTATGAACTACTCCAGCTGCTAAGTTTATGGTAAATTACCTATGTCTAGTACTTCTGTGTTACCTTGGTGGGTTTCCCTACTCCAAGGCTCTAACTAGATAGCCCTCAGAAACGTTATTCTAAAAAGAAATTATAGTTCTGTTTAGGCCACTATTGATCTTACAAGGTGGGAGACCTCACCTGGCCAATTAATACCTGCTCTGACCCTGACCATAAATATGAAATTTCGCATAAGATCACTCAAACTCAATCAGGAACACAAGGAAAATTTTAACCCAAAAATATAACTTCTCGACTATTAAATTCTTACTCATGACTTTATAAACGTTACTAGCTGAATTACTTATATTCTATCTATATAATAAAATTGTTGTCTGTTACATTTCCCAATGTGTAACTAGGCCTACAAAATTGATGATGGCTAAACATCTTGAAGGAATAGATAAAATTTATAACTCTGTGTAAAATAATTGTAATAGTGTGATTCTAGTTATGGTAATGAGCAACGAAGGGTAAACAATTCCTGGATCATAATAGACTAGTAAGACAGGCGATCCAGAGAACTTTTAGTATCAACAGGGTCTGATAAAAAACTAACACCTTGAATGGCAGCTCAGAAGATACTTCACCTGAACTAGGAATGAGCCATCCTAGCACCCTGGGACAAAATTGGTCATGAAACGTCTCTCAAAATATTGGTCGAATTTAGGACCAAGGGGGAGCACTGTGAATGAAAGTACTACAATGTGAAAGAAAATACTGCAACCATGTCAGTAAACAAAGAATCCTGAAGCCAAGCCATCAGCAGCCACTGCCACACCCCAGCGAGTACAGGCCTGCAGCCCAGCCTCTCAGCCACTCATATTGGTGCCCTCTGAGCAGACTCAGAATAAGAAAGGACAGGATACTTGCCCTATATAGCTAGGTGCTTGTTAAAGTATGAATTCAGTGAGTCCAAATGTTTGCTTCCTCCCATACATAGAAAACCACTAAATACTTGAACTTGAGATACCTGGCTTTCTTTAGATAACAAGCAATCTTTTATTGTTCCAACTACTTGGTCTTTGTTGTAAAGCTCCTGTATATCCTAGCTCTTCCCATACCTCTTGGGAGCAGTTCCTCAGAGTGATCTGAGAGGCTGTCATCCCGGCTTGAGTCCTCCCGCCAAATGAAACACAACTCTTAATTTTAGGCTGAACGTTTATTTCAATCAACTCCCAGAATAGACACAACTCATCACTTCTGTAATGGAATACACTGGATCAGTAACCAAAAGCGTGTTCTAGTCCTGAAAAACTACTGGTTCCTCTTTCTTCCTGTCATTATACAGTCCCACCAGAACTCATTACTTTGCTGTCTGCTCATCTGGTAACCAAACTCAGAGAAGAGTCAACTCAGCAGACTGCCCTACTGGGGAGAACAGCCGGCAAAAGCACTGTGGGTTGCCTGCCCTCCCGCACGCTCAGCTGACCCCTAGTGTCCTCCGTGGAGACCAGAGCAACAGAGCTGTTCCCAACAACTGCAAAGTCCCACACGTTAAGAAAATCATTTTATTTTATACGATATGTTATGTATATACCCATCTCTGAAAACAGCTTTGCCAGAAGCCCAAATCTTCAACATTAATCAGCAAAGGCAAATCCAGTCCCTAAGTGAATACAAGTTTTAAGACGATGCTAAGGCCTCCAAAGTTCTCTCCACGACCATCAATCAAACTGCCTGCAGGTCTGCAGCTGCAGGCGGCAACATGTCTGCTTTTAAAGCAAACCCATCCTGCCCTCGGGTGCTACAATGTCCCTCTACGCCCTCCCATCTCAGGGTAAGAGCAGCCGCTGCAGAACCTCACAGGGCAGCACTGACAGGACTGGACACAGAGGATCAGAGCTAAACTAAGCCTTCTGATGACACTAGCTTGTCACTGTGTCACTTTACAGATGAAGATATATATAGAGAGAACTGGGGTGATCTTGCTCAAAGTCACACAGCTAATAAGTGGCAAAGTCTATAACTCTGCTCCTCCCTCCGGCGTGACGCCCCAGCTGGGATGCCCACAGGTTTCTCTCGTGCCTGCCTGACCAGTCCTTTCCTGTCACTCATAACCCACCACAGGGTCTGAACCTAGCCTGCCTTTTCAGCATCTTTTACCTCCAGTCTCTCAGGAACAAGGCTGCTCGTGCCACTGTATGACTTCCGGCTTCCCAAACCCTCCGTGCTCAGGGTGGTCTTGCCTGTGCATCCAGCACCCTGCTCAGAGTCTCTTCCTCCCCTGCAGGAGGACGTTTCCAATCTCCGCAGGGTCACCCCCTCAGGGAAACCCTCTTCTCGCCCTCAGCACAGCAGGTGTCCCAGGCCACATCACGAGCTGCCCCATTAGGACTGTGGGTGCCCAGGTTTGCCAGTCAGACCAGAAGCCTCAGAGCAAGGGATTATGCCCGGGTCTCCCTGCAAACCTACTGCCCGCCTAACAGTCCCCAGCCAACAGGTCACCTGGAAGTCACAGCAAGTGCCCCACCCAATCCAGAAGTCTCTTCATTTACCAGCACCGCTGAAGACTGGTTTCCAACCTTTGGTCAGTTTTGCACAAAAAGGCACCTTCCACTGTGAACCGGGGGGGGGTTTTGCTTATGCAACTCACCCTTACTGGAAACGTCAAGGGAAACCAAAAGGCCTTTTCTCGACAATTTTTTGATGACAACCTCCCACCCACAATACTCAAATGTTCAAGAGAATTGGGTCCACGTGATTTTGTTTTCCTTACGCTGTGGCTCAAAACACTGCAGGTTTCTTTCTCTTTTGAGGGTATTTGTACTAAGTTTATAGGCTTTAATCTGCTTTTGTCTCACTCTTCAGTATCCCTAGCAGTTGCCACTTCTTACTCCCTTCAGCAGCCTCCCTCCCAACATCAAGTCTAGGAAATCAGCTTTGATGAGGGGCCCAGGGGCAGTCACAGAAGATGCAACTAAGGCACAGAGAGGCGACATAATTTGCCCAAGGTGATCAGCTTCAACCCCTAACAGTGTGTGTCACGTCCCTCTGTTTAACTCTTATGCTAAGCAAGTTAACTTTTTGTAGATTATAGTTATAAACAGATGAGGTATCAAAATATACACAAGGACACACATCAAATCTAAGATGTTAATTAACTCCACTATTTTGTTTCTATTTATTTTATTTCTCTTAAAAAAATTAAGAACCTCTGCAGTCAATAATGCAAAATGTTACTGGGTTTTAAATCCAAAATATAGAGGTGTTAAGTGTGTCATTGCTCATCCTTATTTGTATGTTCACAAGACAAAATGATTTGAAAGACTCTCTCCCCTCCCCCTACTCACTACTGGATCTCACCAGAGCTCCCAGTCCACACATCTAACAGCCTTTCATTTACCCACAGCTGAACTCATCAGATTTTCCCCAGAATTCCCTCTGCAGGTTTCCCTCATCACAGCACAGCAGGACTATCATTTACCTCATTAATCCACCCAGAAACCTGGGCCTTACTCCATTCTAACTTCACAGACAGCATTCATCCTTTCTTATTTACCATCGAAACATGTCTTCAATCTGTTCGCTTTAACACACTAACCGTCTCACCGCTCAAGTGGAAGCCACCAACACTGCACTCCTGGACTCACGAGTCTCCCAAGTGGCCCTAAAGCCGCTCTCCCCTACTTGAGACAAATGGGATTGTGTCACTCCCGCGCTTTTAGGACTCTTTTCAAACCCACTCTTCTTAGAAGAAACTCCCAGTTCTTCACCTGGTGAAGGTCTTTGCCGTCAAACTGTCAGCTCAGGAAGGGCAGGACACGCCCTCTCCCCTTGGCCCCACCCTCTGGCAGAGCATCAGCATGGGAGGACCTGCTGAGCTACACCAGCCTGTATTCTAAACCTGGTCTTGATTTCTTAGCAAACTGCTTCACTTATCCATACAAATCCAAGGTAGATTAGAAAGATTTTAGATGTTGAGCTAGACTATTGATTTGGGGATTTTGCACTAGCAACCTGCAAGTACATGTTCTAATGATTCTGTCTTCTAAAAACCACACCCAGATTTAAGTAGTACTTGTGGAATGTCTTCGGAGTAAAAGGGACTGTACTTTTACAGACTTTATATTTTATAACATTAACAAACCGGACAGGGTCACAAATGGAACTGCCTCACAAGTGACAGAAGACAGGTGAGAGGCATATAGCAACAAGTCACAAAGATGGTAAGAGAAACGTTGATTCTCCAACCCCCCAAAAAATTTTTGAAAGAACCAAAAACTCTGAATTTTGAAAGTAAAACACTATCATATAAAGAAATAAAATAAATAATCCTCTTCATCAGTGTTTCAAGATCTGACTGCAGAATTTTTAGCAGGCCATACTGAATCCTAGCACAGAAAAATCAGATGGACTAGTGGTGAGTAAGTTCCAGGGAAATGGCAGCAATTCCTCCACTTGTAAGAGGACACACACTCAATTGTCGAAGGTGATTTTAAACCACATTCTGGAGAAATTCAGAAGATTCAGGCACCGATTCTAGATGGTGATGACACGGAAGGACGGGTTGGATGCATGCTTCTAACTGAGTCACCGGCATTCTTACACTGCAGGGGGAAACGGAGGCTCTCAGTTATGAGCAGAGATGTTCCTGTCATGTCTCCCAGGCCGTGCCTCGGGGACTCAGTGCCCTGCAGCAGCCTGGCCCCAGGCGAGGACCCGCAGGGTGGCCCACTCAACCAGGAGGGGCACTGTGCTTGAGAAAACCCATCCCCGATGGGAGAAAGAGGGGCTGGTGGGGTTGTGTGTACCTATAAATGATCATAGAAATACACCTGCATACATTCATTTGATACAATTAATATTAGCAGGCTATTTAACAAAATTTCAATTGTCAGTGTTAATTTTACCATTCCTTTCCTCTTGTCCCCTGCACTCTGAGACAGGCTTAGGCTCTCTCACACCTGCAGCTCTGATGCAATATTTGTGAAGTCATTTTACTTTGCTGCAAGTGTCCTCGCTCCCCGTGTCGCTGTGACTGTCGTCTCTTAACAGAGTCAAATGTCTTCCTGGATCTCTCCCTGATTTCCCTGCTCCTGCTTCTCAGATCCTGAGATAAAGGACAAGTGAAGACACATGACTAGAAAAGGCACTGTGGACTTGACCAAAGTCCTCAGTGACCCCCTAGGTGAGTGCTGCCCACCCCTTACCTTCGATTCTCAACGTTCTGCCCAGGGTGACATCCAGACAGGAAAGAGTCTTGGGCCCAATTAAAAGCTGTGAGGCTTGGGTGCAGGGAAAGGTGCAGGAGCTGGTTCTGGAGCTGGGCCCCTCCCCACCTCTGCTACTCTCTCTCCCGTGGCCCTGCCCCCAAGCCCCCAGGCTCCCTGATCTTCTGTCCTCTTCTACACTACTCCAAGCCCTTTTCCCCTTCCTTTATTCCCTGATTATCCCCAGCTGTAGTGATTTTTTCATCACAGCATCTAAAAAAATTTCCTACAGCTGAAAAAGAAGTCTCCAGAGGTCAATACCCACATGGTGGTTCCTGAAGAGAGCCCCTGGTTAGGGGGACCCTCACCAACACTCACAGGGCATCAGACATGTTGCAGGGTCGACCACCCCCAACAAGAGTTTGCTGTGACCCCTATGCCCGCACAGCATCCCTGTTCACAAAACTGTAGTTGGGCCACTTATCCGTTATTAAGAAGCAAAAGTAAAAAAATTGCTCATGTTTCTTACTAAAATTATCTATGAGGTGGAAAAAGAAATTGTAATAGAAAAGAACAAATTTGACTCCATGTTAGATGTGTTCATTTGGCTTTAAACCTGTACCCTGTTTTCTAGGCTAAGACTTGTTATCTCTGCACCTTTTGTAAAAGAAAGTTGCCTTTAGCCTGAAATATCCAGGAGGGCCTATTCTGCGGGCTCTGATCTTTAAGGATGTTAGCTCTTCTACACTTATGTAGAGATGGCAAGTTGCAAAATAAAAATAAACTTTGTTTTTTTTGAGGTTTTACAGGGGCGCCATGATTTGACCCACATGGACACCTGCAAGAACAAAGGATTCCAAGGAAATCAATTCGTACAGCAAGAAGTTTGCAACAACCAACCACACCCCCACCACTTTTTAGTATAAAAGGAGACTGAATTCTGACTTGGGGAAGAGAGTTCTCCTGGATATCAGTATGCCATCTTCTGAGTCTGCCAGCTTTTCAAATAAAGTCACTACTCCTTACTCCAAAAGCTCATCTCCTGATTTATTGGCCTGTCATGCAGCAAGCAGAACGAGTTTGGACTTGGTAAATAAATGACTGCATTAGAGGTAGTATGTCTCCACTGTTTCCTCATTTCCAGTATGTCACAACCAATCAATTTTATATGCTGTTTAAGAACACGACCAAAAAACCTATTATTCGGAATTGATTCCATGGAAATAAAATTATTTCTACTCCTTCAAAACTTTGTTGTTTTCTATTTTATTTTGTTTTGCTTATTGAAAAGAAAATAAAAGTCAAATCATTTTATTTCACGTGTTTTTTATAGCTACATATTGTAAATACTACAAAGATATTTAAATTGCAATAAAAATTGTTCATATATTAGTATAAAGATATATACACAATCAAAGCAGAGTAGGAAAGGAGTGGATATTTACTAAAAATCCACTGCACATCCAGTCTTTTACAAGCATATCCTGGAATATAAGCTCTATTATCCAGGGGTCCACCACCCCCATTCTCACTGCCGAGTCCCATAGTAATCAACCTCCAAAGCACCAGCATAGAACCACGCGATCACTATTTTAGGTATAAATGAGGGAATTAGCTCATTCAATTCTAAAACTGAAACCTTAAAATAAATACTGAACTTATTTACAAACAAAGAAAATTGGACACAAAAAAGTACAGTTTCTCCCCCAAGTCACAAAGATAATTACTGGTAAAGGCAATATTTGAACTCATCTGCCTGATTCTAAAAACTAAGGTGGAAATCCCCTTCGACTGTGGAGGTCCAGCAGCACAGCCTATCACCCTATCTTTGTTCAGATCTAGCTTTAGACAGCCTGAGACAGCACCCCATTCCTATGGAACTCGAGGGCAAACGATAACAATAAGGATTTTATATTCAGTAGTTTCTTGGTCTCATTTATATAAAGTGTCAGCAGGTCAGCAGAAAACTCTGGGAAATATGAGTGGGTCCAGAGCTTTTTGCTGATAAGAAACAATCTATCAGGACAGAGTGACCTTCCCATGAGAGGCCTCATGGACATAAACTAAAGGCAGCTGAGCAATGAAAACTAGCAAGACCATGGAACTCAAGCAAGAAAGATCCCTGCCATCCCCCACCCAGTTGCCTTTTCACCCACATGGACAAGATGGCAGAAGACCCAGGTTCTTGTCCAAGTTACACCATCATGGATTCTCACCCATAAAAAGTTATGACTCTATGCTGTCTTAAGCCCTTTCCAACTCAAATATGATGACACCAATATCTCAGCAGAATGTCTATGTCTTCACTTTCTCTCTTCTATTAGGATACTATATCTATGGCCAAAAAGCAGAAATCCAATTAAAAACACCATGCACGAAGGCTGGTGAAAGTCTGCGTAAGAGACTTTGTTCTCACGCTCAGTGAATGAAAACTCAGAAAAAGTGTTCCTTCACCCTCTGCAAGTGGGAGGTAGCCTGATTGTGTGTGTGTTTTTGTGCACGCGTGTGTGTGTGTAAATCAAATACAATGCATTCTGGGATGTGTACAGATTTTTTTTATGTTACTGTCATTTCATGAGGATGAGCCAACCTTTAAAGTAACTTGAATCTAGTGTTCTGAGAGAGTCCCAGGATCTTTTGATGGAGGAGGGGAAAGGGGAAAGGAAAGGAGGAAAGAAGTAAATGAAGCAAAGGAGTAAGAATACTACTAGGGAAAGGCAAGACTTTAATTTTGTTCCTACTTGCATCACACACAAATTAGGGACTGGCTTTCCCCCATGTCTCATCAAGCACTGAGTTGCAGAAGAAGAGGCGACAGCCCATTTCTCACTGAGATTGTGACTGTACATGGCATCTTATAGACACAAATTATTTACCCTGATCAAACACTCTAGCAGCAGGCCATAATTCTCCTGTTTTGAGAGACAAGAAAACAGGAGTTCAAAGAGGATGTATAACTTGAGAAAAGTCAGAGGACCAGTAAACTAAAGAGGATGAATTCAAACTCAGATCTGAATGGAGAGTCTGATCTTCCCACTCCCAGGGCTGGAAAATCCTTAACAGACAGGCTTCCCAGCTCCCTGCATTGTTCCTGGCACCAAGCATTTCCCATGGCGATGGTATCCTGTTCTCATAGACACAGTGCTCTGTGCAGCCAATAACCTCCATTCGACCTTGATCATATATCTGCCTCACTCACCAGGCTTCTCCATACAGGCAGGAAAGCTGGCTTTCAAGTGCGTACAAAGCCACCCCTGTTCTTACCTGGGCCCTTCAGCGGTTTTTCCAGCATACAGGCAGCCATGAAAGTGCTCACAGTTTGTACATGAGCCACACTACCTCTCTCCATCTGTCTCCCCACCTATACTACTTAGCTATGACCATTTTGAGAATCTTGGAAACAAATTTTTAAAAACAGAAAAGAAACTATTCTGTAACAAGTACTTAATACTTACAATTTTTAATGACAAGTTACAAAGTGAGTATTTACAAATTGAATCTGCCTTCCTAGGTGTCAGTTTTAACAGTTAAAAAATATAATAGCAAAAAATTCTCACTTACAAAATTAACAAAAACTTCAACAATAATCTGGAATAAACTCAAAAACAATGCCCATGTTGTACATGGAGAAACACAGGACTGTACTGAGGGGTAAAGTAAGAAGTGTGAATGCAGAGACATCAACATATTGTATGGAGGAAAGCAGTTTTGTAAAGATGAACGTTCTCCTAAGAATAATTCAAAACTTACTAAAAATTCCCATGACAGCTCTTATCTGTTTTTTTTTAACTTGAACAAAATATTTTGGAACTCTTCAGGAATAATAAACTCATAATACTAGACAAGAAAATTGGGGATGGAAAAAAGAATAAAAAAAATCGCACTGTCAGATATTAAATAAATTTTTACAATATGTAAGATATAGCACTGGAGTAAGAAAGTAAGACTGACAGAAATAAACCATGAGCTCAAAAAGAGACTCTAGTGTACATAAATATTTTGTACAGTTGGGATTTCAAATCAAAGAGCAAAGTATGAATTCAATAATTGTCTTGGGACAATCAGAGAATCTCCTGGAAAAAACAAATTCTATTCCAGTCATAATAACCACAAGAAAAATTACAGATAGTGATGTAAATATTAGAAAGTACTAATAACAGCAAATACAAATCTTTGCTTATAGTAATTCAACTTCTCCTCACTATAAAAAGTAGTATTATCATCTCCATCATAGAGATTAAAAAATCCTACAGAGGAGATATATACCATTATAAGAAAATATTTCTAAGAATACTATCAAGGATAAAACCCAAAAAGAAGACATTTACTGTCTTAAGATTATTTTCGGCCACAACAAAAATAAACCTACTGAACAAAATGAAAGGCAAGAAATGACAAGAAAAAGCTCTGTGATACATGTTAATGAAGACAAGGGGTTAATGTTCATAACATACAAAGAGCTGTCACAAAGCAACAAGAAGCTCCCTCACTTAAATGTGTGCAAAAGACAAAAGGGATCATTCACCTTTTAAAAGTCAGATGGCTAATGAGTGAAAAATGCTCAATACCTCACTGGTCATCAAGTGCAAACTAAAACAATGAAAAAGCAATTTTGCTCATCATATTGGCAAATGTTTTTAAAAAATATTCTAGGTAGTGTCCATCTTTGAGAGAACAAACTGAGCGATCTTTTTGGAGGATGACGTGTCAATGGATATGTAAACTCTGAAAAATGTGTGTACACACAGACTGAACTCCATTTTAGGAATAGTTTCGTTTAGAAAAAAAATCAGTTCAAAAAGATGTACTCATCAGAGCATTTACACAGCACTGTTTACAATGGTGGGAAGAAAAGCTGAAGTGAAATCATATCCAGCGATAGAGAATTGGTTACATAAGTTATTCTACATCTTTTCATTCCCCGCAGGAGAAGGAATTTCTAGAGTCACTTGAAAGGAGCCTGTGATGTATGTAATTGTCACATCCAGGGACTAAATTTCCAGAAACCTTAACTAAAGGAATACTCATACAAGATCACAGGAATGTTTGTACAAGAAGGACGCCAGTCAAACACCCTTTCTGACAGTGGAAAATGGAGAAAACTTAAGTATCCACCATCAAGACAATGATGCGGTAAATGAAGGCGAACTGTGGGCACTAAGGGGCAGGCGTTTTGGCGTGGTCCAAGGCCTTGTCCACAGTACTCTCCCACCAAAGGTGTCCTTACACAAGAGACCAAATCTACTGCACATCAGGAGACCCCTCTACTCTATCTGAAAGGACCGGGTGAGTCTGGAGTGGGAGGACGTCTATGATATACACCTCAGTGAATAAACCGAGCTGCACAAAATATATAGTATGGCCTTATTTTTCAATAAAGCATATATACACACACATATACATAGATTTCTCATATACATGTATGTATGTATGTGTATATATATATGACAGGCATAAAGGTCATGAAATATATACACCACATTGTCAGCAGTTTTTACTCTCAGGAAAAAAAGGGGAAGGGATGTAGGGGCCTTTCGGTACCACCACAGTTCTCTTTTCAGTATTTCAGTTAAATATACTTGGAATTTAAAAGGTTATTTAAGTCCGAAGTAAAATGGACGTTGCCTCCACAAGACAGAATGCTATACTGGTCATTAAAAATCATGCCAGGGGAGAGAGAATACTGTAGAAAAAAGTGTAATAAGCCGAATGAAAAATGGAGGTCTCCACAAAGTAAACAGGCACAGAGTGCTCGCTCGTTTTTATGACAGACGTAATACACACTGATGAAAAGAACAGAAAATAGATGTTAAAGTGTTAATTATTATCTCTGAGTAGTGGGACCAGGATAGACCCTTTTGTCCCTTTTTTTAAGACTTATTATATTAAATACACATTATTTTTCATCTGAAAAAAGCATTTTTAGATGTCTAGTACCACACATTGAAAAAAATACACGAGTACTTACAGAAATAACTAGGAGACACGGCAGCAGCGTCACACAGTGTAGAACGGGCGATCCTGAATAACACTGCGCAGTTACATAAGGACCCACAAAGTGAGAGCACCTGCTGTCACAGGGCGTGGCCCCCTTCTATTTGTCAGTTGTGTCTTCAGGGCTGAGGCAGTTCTGAGCACGGCCAGTGTCAGTGCTGGTGTCTGGATGGATGCCACTGGAGGTGAGGGCACCTGCAAGCCGAGAGGAAGAACAGAAATCATCCTCTGCTTTTTCTGTCTTGTTTCTTTGTTACTTTTGAAGAGAGGTGTAAATAAGATAAACTAAATCTTCCCTACTAAAATTTCAGTAATGAAACCGTTTTTAAAGTGTTCACAACTTATATTCTGCCTATAACTGTCTTTTCAACAAAGCATCATATTTTTTAAATGTTAACTCAGTTAATTAACTCCCTGTTGAAACCTATTAAAGAACATGAAATGCACTATGTAAAATCACCACGCCTGCAGTGACTGGCACAGCTGTCTTGATAGCAGTGCAGTCAGCCCCCACCATCCCGCGGTCCTGAGCTCCTGATGCTGCTAAGAGAGCACGCTGCCACCTCAGATGGAGAGAAACGGTGAAAGCGTTTTCTGAAATCTACAGCACTGACAAAACATAACTGACAAATCCCAGGCTCCTTTGAGGCTGTCATTTTCTGTTTCTGGCCAACCCCCGTCAATGAGCAGAACCACCCCATTCCCGAGCCATGGGACTCACGTGGGAAGCAGTTTTGGAGAAATTTCCAGGTATAGAATGTAAAAAACTATACATAGATCTCTGAAAAAAGAAAAGATGCAATACTCTGATTTTGGAAGAAACTCAAAATATTCTCCTAAGCCTTAGTAGCTGGAAAGGCTGGGCATCTCCTAAGCCACTTATTTCACAGCCAGTGAGCATCTCCCACAAACCCTGTTTCCCTGTGTCTGCTGGGAGCCTCAGGCACACTGTTGTTGTCGATCTTATAAGTCACAGGGCTGAGGCGTGTGTCTCACGCCTGCATCTCCCACACAGGCTCGCCTCCTAGCCTCACTGTCTGAACTTGGCCCCATTTCCTCACCTGTTTATTTGGTATCTGTTCTTCTGTAAGCTGCCTGAAATGCTTTTTGGAATATGTCAGAAGAATCAGTGGGTAGAGAAATGGACAGATGGACAGGTGAGAGTTGGGGAGACAGAGTGACTCCAAGAAAAGGGGAACAAAGAAAATTTCCTATGCAGAACCCTCTTCTAGTCAGGGAAGAAAACCACCACGGAGAAGTGTGAAGAGGCAGGTGGCTTAGGACTGTTTCCTGGATTCCATGAAAAGTCACACCAAGAGATGAGAGGGTAGAACTATAAATAATAAAAGAAAAAAGCATGCATGCTTGAAAAATATATCTACAATATGTACTTTCTAAAGAATAGATTCAAATCAGCACGGCCCAATAACAAAATCCTTGGGTATTTACAGAAGTGAGAATCCCATCTCCAAACCACAAGGCATCCCTTCGGAGCCCTAAGAGTCTACACGGGACGGTCATAAAGTTGTCACCGCAAAAGCGATGCTATCCTGCCCTTACGAGGAATGAGCAGCTGTGCTCGGGCTGCCCACGAGTGCCATTTACACCCCACAGCACCTCTACGGGAGAGGGACGCCTAGCGAGCCCCATCTCTGCAGGACAGAAAACAAGTCCAGGAGAGGCTAAGCCGACCTACCAGTTCTCCATCTCACAGGACTGGTCACTCCAGAGCAGGACTCGAACTCGGACCCACGTTTGTAACCGCAGTACTACCGTGATTTGTGTGCTTTTTGTGTGTATAATACATTTGTTTCCGGCATGAAAGGATATTTAACAAATGTTCGGTTGTCTTGTCTATCTCATTAGCTCACAATCTTTATATTTTTGAATTGTACTCTTTTCCCCTGGAGAAAGGAACGGAAAGAGCGAGGGTCAGAATGAGATGGGGCTCCATTCTTTATCTGTTACCACATCTCATCCAGTCCCCAACCAGGAAGAAGGAGCAAATGTTCTCTTCATTTTTAAAGAGAGAGCTCCACTGATGGTGACTTACTCAACTCCAAAACCAAGCCTGGGGGAAGGGCACAGACAGCAACCAGAGAAGTATCACCCGTAGGAAGGAGAAAAGAGATCAGGGGAGGGCTCAGGGGGTCAGCCTGATTTAATTTCAATGGATAATATAATACCACAGACTAAAAATACTAGCATGCAGTGAATTTGCTATTTCTTGACATCTAGCAAGTTTTCATAGCCCGCATGAAACATTATCGTGAACTAGTGAAAGGAAGAGTCCACACTCAGGGAAAATCAATGCCACAGGTAGGCTGAAACCCAGGTTGGAGGAAAGGAAGAGAAAAGGCATAGTTAAGAAGAGGGGAAAGTCTGGGAAAAAGACATCATCACAAGGACTCTCCAGCATCATCCATCAATCATATAATCATTCATTCAAGAGAGAGTTACTTAGGTCCTATTTTGTGCAAGATTTTACACAGGGCAAAGCAAGAGTGCAGCGTCCATGGTGGCAGCAAGTGGCGGGGCTATAATACAATTCTGATCCTAGTACCTTGCACAATTGTACTCAGTATAAAGGCAAAAAAATAAGGTAAAATAATACTATGTAAACTCTACGCATGGTTGAAAAAAATTAAAGAAGACCTAAATACCTGGACAGACACACCACGCACATTCCTGGATCAGATGACAGCGCTCTTGGGATGGCAGTGCTCCGCAGAGCGATCTGTATACTCAACGTGGTCTCGATCACAATCCCAGCGGGCTCCTCTGCAGTAACTGACTAGCTGCTGCTACTATTCATATGGGAATTTGAGGGACTCAGTAACCAAAACGTACTTGAAAAAGAAGAAAAACATGAGAGGACTTGTAATTCTCAATTTCAAACCTTACAACTGTATCTCCAGGTGAGATTAGAGGCCATTTTTAAGTTATTACTGGGTTTATCCTTATTTTCAAAATTCTGTACAATGAATATACCTGTTAGAATAAGAAAAATAAAAAGTAAGATATCTTGTAAAACATGCACAGTGATTCATTCATTAGGAAAAAAATTATTTTAACTATAAAGAGGTAAACAATTATCTAGTGAAAAAGGACTACTTAAAAACAAGTGTGCATTTATAATTTTCATAAATTGAAAACTGAAAAGCACAAAACATCAAGTTTCTAGGGAGACTAGTGAAACATATTAATAGTTATTTTCAATAATTCTAATTGAACAATGAAAACTCAAGAAAGGGAAAATTGTGATTGACACCCAAGTGCAAACACATGGAGAGCAAAGGCCTAGAAATCACAGTTCCTTTAAATCTGCTTCTAACTCAATAGGAGAGGAAATTCCTCACTTAGGGGACAGTGGAATCCCATACATAAGACAGGATACACAGTACAAACTGCAGTAGTATCGGGAGTGAATTTCTTAGAATTCTAATGTTACAACATTGCTGAAAAACTATAAAAACACTGACAGACAGATTAAAACACACAGTCATATATATTATATTGAAACATATGTAGTCTGCTCCCATGTTGCATAGAAATACAAACATATTTGTTCATTTATAGGCACTGATTACTTTATCCCACATAGAATATTTCAACTAAAACAAAAAATCAATAATACACTCCTCTTGACAAATCTACTTGATAAGTTACTCTGCTATGTAACCATAATGTGTTTAAGATAGATCTAAAATTAGTGAAAAATCTTTGTATGGTTTCTTGAATTGTTCTCAAAATTCCAAGCTTAATTTTCAAATAGATCTGAGCAGTATTTCTATATTATCTTTTCCCTTGTGAAATGAACAACACAGTCTGTTGTCAAAATTCTGTCCTTACAATGATTCATGAGCACCGTTTCCTAACAAAACTGCTGAACAGCAAGGCACTATCCAGACACTGTGACCAAATAAATGAAACACAAGGAAGACAGTGACCCTAACCTGGAGGGCTTATAATCTGTGTCAACAGCGGGTTTTTATTTGATTGGTTTGATTGGGTAGCAAAATAAAATCAATCAAGTACTTTCTGCTTTTAGCATTCTGTAAGTCATGACTGTTTTTAGTGTCATGAGAAGGAAAGACTTAAGCATGACTTGATTAGGTCAACTAGCAACAATCATCACTGGAGAGTGAGTAATAAAGAAGTTAACTGATAGAAATGCTTCTGCCTACATGAGACCTAAAATAAATCTATACTGATATCCGAAAGGAAAATGAGGAGATGAGGTCCCCAATGAGAAAACAAACAAGGAATCAAAAAAGGAAAGACGTTTTCATTAACGATTCCAGGCAGTAGTGGAGCATGGTGGTGAGGATCACAGATGTTTGGGACGAACATGAGTGCCTGAACTCCCACAGCACTGGGTAGCTGTGAAACTGATATTTCAGAGAAATTTTCTGCATCTCAGTCTTCTATCCATACACTGGGGACAACAACCGCACCCATCTCCTAGAACGGTCCTACGAATTAAGTTATTTTATATATAAAATTTTAAATAAAATGCCTCAGATTTTAAATAATACCCCAAAAGCACAAGGAACAAAGAAAACAGAGATAAATTGGAGTTCATCAAAATTTAAAACTTTGCTTCAAAGGGCACCATCCAGAAAGTGAAAAAAACAACACACAGAAGAAATTTTTTTCAAATCATTTATCTGATAAGGAATTTGTATCTATAAAAAAAAACAAGTACCTCCTACAACTCAACAATAAAAAGGCAACTCAATTAAAAGGTGAATAAAGGATCTGAAATGGTATTTTTCAAGGAAAATATACAAATGGCCAATAAGCACAATGAAACGATGTTCAATATGATTAGCTGTAAGGGAAATCAAGTCAAACCCACTAGGAGAAACCGCTTCACACTCACAACAATAGGTTATAATAAAAAAAAGAGTAACAAGCACTAATAAGGACACAGAGGAAGCGGAGCGCGCAGCCCTTGCTGGTGAGGACGTAACACAGCGTGGCCACTTTGGAAAACAGCCTGGCAGGTCCTCAGAGAGTTGAACATTTGGTTTCTGAATGACCCAGCAACTCTGCTGTCTGGGCACAAACGTAAGAGAACTGAAAACAAATGTCCACATAAAAACTCCTACAGGAATATTCATGGCGACACTACTCATCACAGCCAAAAAGCAGAAACAACCCAATTGCCTATCACCTGATTAATGGGTAAACAGTGGGGCCCAGCCATACAGTGGAATATTAGTCTGCAATAGCAAAGCATAGAGTACTGACCCAGGCCACAACGTGGACAAACTTTGATAACGTTACTCAGTGTGAAATAAGTCAGTCACAATAGACGGTTCCACCTACATGAAGTGACTCGATTTAAATGAAATGTCCAGCACAGGCAAATCCACAGAGAGAGAAGAGTGGCTCCTTGGGGCTGGGGGAGGATGGGGAAGATGGGAATGACTGCTTATGCATACGGGGCTTCCTGTTGGGGGAATGAAAATATTCTAAGATTAAATGGGATGCACAATTCTGGGCATAGAGTAAAAACGACTGTATATTTAAATGGGTGAATTGTATTAAAACTGGTAAGAAAAAAAGCAACTCGGGCCAGTACCTTCCCTAGTAAATGCAAATTGCTAACTTTTATTAGAGGAAGAAGAAACTGCCCTCAGCATGATAGTAGGAGATCAGCAAATGTGAGTTAACCAAAATTGGACAAGAGCATTTCACTTGAAACAGTTGCTGAGTGTACACGAAATATTCAGAAATAGGAAAATCAGTTTCACATCAGGAAGAAGCATTCTGCTTCAAATGCAGATCAAGGATTCAGCAAGCCCAGCTGCTACAAATGACCAGAGAAGAAACCTGGTTCTTAAAACAAGCACCAGAGACAACAAGGAAATGGTGGTGAGGAAAGCAGGCGGCCGAATATCTGGAACAGTTTGCTACAAATAATTTCTCCACTGAAAATTTAAAAATAAAATGAAAGTGATAAAATGCTCTGTTGACCTCACGTGAATGGGCTTCCTTCGGTGCTCGACTGTTCTGTAACCCCGATTGAGAGACTCAGGAGAATCAGCATGTCTCCTGGGAGTCCCCAAAGGACTGCCCACCAGCACGCTGACCACCATCACATCTGCCAGGGTTGAATTGCAGAGAAGAGAACAACTTCTTAAAGGCACAGGAAATGTTGACAAGGGAAGAAAAGGCTGCAGTCAGTCCTGGGACAGAGGCCCTCTGAGCAGAGGCCAGAAGGCTGCAGGTGAACTGCAGTGGCCGTGGGACAGGAAGCGACCATGGGGGAGCATATCTCAATTCTCTCCTCTCTCTCCATCGGGTACGAGTGGTAAACCTGCATCCTTCTCACCTGGAACTGTGGGTTGGCTGGCAGAAGTCTTACCGACATGGAATGATTATTCAAGTCTCTGTGGAAAAAGTCAATAAATCGAGAGGGAGTAGGGAGCCAACTCCACGAGCCTCTCAATTGCACCCTTATTTATTGTGTATAATCAAAGGAAAAATTCATTAACAATTGTGTGATAGTAATAGGAACTTCGGGAAAGACAGTATGAAGCAGAGATTGTAGAATACACAATGAGTACAAAGGATTAGTGTATCTTTAGGGAAGTAATGGGGTGAGGGGAACAAGATACATTTTTAGACATGTGAATTACAAAGCAGACCACCAGACCAGCCAGGTCCTTGTTCTGTGGATCATAGACTATCCAACAGCACACAAGCTCAGCGTTTATAGCTGAGGGCCTCGGTCCTTGCTTTGCAACCAGCAGAGTGCTATCTAAAACCTCAACTATGCAAGCAAAGCATTGTCTCTGCTTTTTAATGCAAGGAGACTGGAGTGAGGATGTACAGGCACTTGCTTGTAAAGCAGTTTTTAAGCATATATTTTTCTTCTTAAAGTTCACAGGCGGCTGGAGTGTGTTACAATTTGTTAAACCAATCATGGGCTCCCACATGGAACCATTATGGAGGACACCCTAAGATGACAAATCCTGCCTCTGGGTCTTTTCCTGCCATCTTCAGCCACTCTAGCAGGGTCTAGGTACATCCGTGAATAACGATCCTACAGAACTACCCACACTCTTAACTCCTGGTGCTTGAAACTTAATTTTAGCTCTACACAACTTACCGTAGAAAAGTTTCAGAAATAAAAGGTATAATATTCCTTTTATATCTCATCATATTACTGATTTTTCTGATTGCTCTAAGTTGCTTCTACTTGGTAAAGCAGATAATTCTGCAGGTGAATTCAGTAATTTCCATTGGGCATATCTAGCCATTTTGGGCTCTCTAACTTCTATTGGTCAAATACCGATACACTTAATTGATTTCTTTGTTTATCAATTTCAGCCGGGAGGAGATGGAGTGTCACTCTTTTCCTCAGCCCACCCTCAACCCTTTTCTCATCAACTCAGGCCTCCTGAAAACAAAACAAAGGATTTGTTTCCCTTCTACTCTTTCCACAAAACCAACAGGAAACATCAGCCTGGAGAAAGAATTCAACACAAATGTTA
Organism: Camelus bactrianus; assembly: GCF_048773025.1. Lineage (NCBI taxonomy): Eukaryota > Metazoa > Chordata > Mammalia > Artiodactyla > Camelidae > Camelus > Camelus bactrianus. Next base: position 78,301,729 of record NC_133542.1, on the reverse strand, counting down.
AAACAAAAATCTATAAACCTGGAGCAACTCCATCTCCGAATCATGATACACAATGACATGAGAGTAAGTGTGTCAGGCACAAAGCATGCGTGAGCCTGACCACCTGATTTCTATTCTTCAAAGGAAGGAAGGTTTTCATATTTTTTATTATCATTCTTTGTCATTGTTTCTGAATATGCCAAAAAATAGTTTATGAAAGAATTATGCACTGCAATAACAGGTTACTATTGTATCAATTATAGAAGGCATTCGGAGGGGATAGGAAAAGCCACCTCTGTAAAAAATGCAAAATTTCTTCCCCTGTTAAGAACACGTATACAAAATGCAACAGAGAATTCAAATTCTTGTGGAGAGGAGCAAAAGCCACAGAACCAAAGCAAAGTCAACAGAATGAGTTAACTCAGAATTCACTGGACAAACATGCTCAATGTATTCAAATAATTTTAAAGGCACACTGCAAACCATTCACTTAATGATCTGCAGGCTAGAGGAAGCATTTCCTGCTTTAACAGACAACAGAAATCAATAGGGTGCCCCAACAAACAAGGACCAAAGAACAATCAGGTTTTTAACAGCTCTGATAAATCAGCATGTTCTAAAGATCAAAATCCAGAAATTTTAAACATTCATTCACACCACAATGAAACAAGCACTTAAAAAAAAAAAAAAAAACAAAGAAACTAAGCACATAGATCATGTACATAGAACAATGAGGACTTCATGTACCGCTGGAAGAACAGGCTATAGCCTTTTACTTGAAAAATAAAACTACTTTTAATGATAACTGCTAAAACACATTTCATCATTCATGTTGCCTTGAAAAATCTGAGGCACTTGTATCTGATCAGAAAAGCAATTCTGGGTAATAGTAGGTTACAATTCAGTGCCAGTTTGCTTTAGAAGAAAAGAGAAAAAAAAGCTACTGTTTCTCATATCCTGCACAAAATGTGAAGTGCCTCCCTCCCTCTTTCTCCTCCCGTTTTCTGAGCTCATTCTCCCCAACCCTTCTGAAACAAGTATGAGAAACTCTTATTCCCACCAATATGCAAAATGACAAAAGAATATCAATTTATTTGTGTAAATATATGCCTATACCTTGAACTGTAGGAGAAAGGTATCAGAAGTCCATATGAAACTTATTTCTAGATTCCTGAAATCACACACACAAACGTTCACACAGACACAGACACATACCCCCTGGATTACTGGGCACTTCACAAGTTTAGGAATTCCAACTTCTAGAAGATAACTTTGTAGTTAGTTTAAAATACAAATCTGTCAGCTTTTGAAAGCCTTGATCATCTGCTAAACCATCCAAATATCAAAGAGATCCAATTAGCTTTCTCTGTAGAATGTAATTTCACTTGATGGCAAAACAGACCCTAAGAAGTACTGGATCAAATATTCGTGTTTATCACTACCTATGATCGTTTTTAAGCACATTAACAGATTCAGAAAAGTATGTCTCAACAACATTTATTCTTATTGAAAAAGCATACGTGTTCAACTCTCTATACAGTGACTAGGTCCCATGATGGTGTTTAAGAGCTATTTTGTGCATTGAAATATTTATTTTCAAGTGCAGACAAGGAGGGTGTGTATTACTCAGTTGTAGAGCACCTGCTTAGCATGAACAATGTCCTGGATTCAGTCCCCAGTACCTCCAAAAAATAAATAAAAATAAGTGCATATTTAAAAATAAGAATAAAGTTATATAAAAAAAAGCAGACTAAAAAGCACTGCAATCTATATGCTACAATTATACTAAAAAAAAAGTGTTTCTTTCAAATATTGACTATATGCCAATCACAGAGACTATCACAAATCACACCTGAACCATCACGTGTGATTCTCAACAACCCTAAGTAGACACGGATGAGAAACCCGGCACTGAGGATGAGGAGACGGAGCTCGGAAGATCCGGGGACTCTGACCGTCCTGCTCCCCGTGACACCACGTCAACCCAGGGCAAGCTCTGACAGACCTGCTCTGAGGGGACACCCAGCTACATGGAACCTTGGGGCATTGGGGAGTCCCAGAAAACACTAAAAATTGTTCAGTGAAAAACCAGCTCAAATATATTACACTTTGCCACATCCTTTAAAAAGGGAAAATGACTGAGACCTTTTTGATGCCTCCGTGTCCTTTCTGCCATCATCAATTATTTGCCCTCTCAGGGTGACCAGTGAAGAACTGGACCCCATATGAAATGCACTCAGATGGAAGAGCTTTTAAAGTTATTTTAAGAAGTTTGTAAGACCCTGTCTATGCCTCACACAGGTGGTCATCCATCACTTCTCACCGGTGTGGACGTACCACCTGAAATCACTCCTTTCTGCTTTTTAAAATCCCTTCATCTAATCCAGGCTTTTCAACAGCAAAGAAGCACCTCAACCACAGACACTGGACAGCTTTTCACCAAACGGAATCGAACAGCCCATTGTACTATCTGGAAACCCTTTTCTTCTATTAAAACCACTTCCAGGTACTTCATCATTTTCTGATTGGTGGACTTGGCCTCTGACTGGCCTACTCAGAGAGCTCCCAGCCTCACATGCGGGGGTGGGAGAGGACCCTGCTGTTGGGGGAAATCAGTGAGGAAGGCGGACATACTCCCGCCAGGTCTGCAAGGGTAGAATTGCCACAACGTGCTCAGAAATTATACCGTCATCACCCCTGGGCTCCCATGGACTTGTTTCACATTAACCAAACTCATGACACACTGATGAAAGAAAACCAGAAACTTAACTTATTAATGTAACAGAAGACGTGAAACTATGAACCAGACTGAAATATCAGAGTTCAACCATGAGTAAATTTTCTCAATGGCCTAATCACGGGGAGGCAGTCACATGGCAAGCATGGACAGAAACAGAGCAGGAAGGGTTTCTAGATTAACTCAATGGACTAAATTTCTGTTATAAGAACTGATCTACTGCCTGGAAAACAAATAACACCAATCACGATTCACTCTCTGTGGACAGTGGCCAATACATGACTATGAGCATCTGTGTAACTCTCTTTTCCCTGTCCTTTCTGGGCTAAAATATGCACAGAGGTACAAAGATTCAGGGATGCAGATAACACTAAACACCCAAAGCCCATCTCTGGGAGCCTCAAACCAGTAAGCCAGGGTTTAAATACCAGCTCTGCCACTTACTATTTCTGTGATTTTGGCCAACTTACCCTCTGTGTGCCTCAATTTCCACACTGTAAAACTGGGATAACAATCAAACCTTCCTTACTCGCTTGTTGAGAAGATTGAAGGATTCATTTCTGTAAAACTCTCAGAAAAGAATGTAGCACATTTTGGGTGTTCAACAAATGTCAAATTAATATCAAAGTGATTTACAAGTCTCCCTTCTAATCATCTTATGTGTTTCCTGGCTAGTATAAGTCCCAAAGAAAATCCTTATTACTCCTTTTATAAACTCTTGGGGAGGACCCTTCTCTTCCATCCCACCACCTGTTTAAACCGAGGGAGGGAATGCCTCCTAACCACTCCTCTGGGCCATGGAGAGTGCTTCTCCATTCACACCCCTGGCCCCTGGCCAACAGCTAGCCCTCGTCACACTAACAGAGTGAGGTGTGAGTCCGGGGAGACAAGCAGGGCATTTGAAACCCTTCCTTTCCCTCCAGTGTTGATCACCATTGGGAAGCACTTGGGATGCTCGGCTTCATGACAGGACAGCTTTGTGCATGAACGGGCAGGTCCTCTCAAGGGAAGGCTAGCTATGTCACAGAGCTACATGGGACAGGGTGAGTCTCTAATTCTGGGACACAGTATCATGACACGCATTTTCCCACAGCCCTGAAGTTCATGGAGAACGTGGCTTCATCAGTAACAAATAAGACATTTATCGCCTGCCTACTCTTTTGTGTCATCTCTCAGTTGGCTGCTGGAGACAACATGTGTATAAGTATTGGATCCCTTTAAGCCCCAAAATATATGAAGTAACAAAGAATTCTGTGGCTTAACGTTGGTTCAGGGCGACTGTGTAACAGTTCTGACTCTGCTGATGCTTAATTATGGGTATAGGAACTAAGGAACCTCCTCAAATATCTTTCAGCATAAAAACAGCTTTTCTTATTTTCCTGTTTCTTAGTAATTGCCAAAGACTCTCAAATGATGGCTTCACACAAAAAAGCAGCTAAAGTTTATGAGCCCTCTTGACATACCCACTGTGGTAAACACTTTACATAATTTCTAATTCTCACAATTCTACAAAGCAGATATGAATTTCCCCATCTCACAGACAAGGGAAAAACTCAGAGCAAACTGACTCAGGCTCACGTGGCTCAGTGGCAGCACGTGCACGCAAACCCAACTCAAAAATCTACACCCCTTCGTATATGTACCAAACCTCCTACCACCCATTAACACACAGCGGCGGAGTCAATACTCAGGGAACTCAATACACTTTTCAGCTTTAAGGTGCTCCAGAGGCCGCTTCTAGCTGTTTTATAAAATCCCGGCTCACTGACTTCTAACACTGGAAGAAAAGACCGATTTTGCCATTGTTTGCACAGCAAGTCTGAAATGTTCACAGCGAGATGACAGAATAAGTCTAAGACATAAGCAGAATAATTTTTCCAGGTAGACAGACATAATGGACATTGTGCTATTCTGAAGCACTAAGCAACGGAATCAAAACAAAATAACATTTGTTAAGCCTTCTTTTGCAAAAGGAATATTAAGACTGTTAGAAGTTGCAACAGCGCCACCTATGGCTAAAATGACCTTCCAGGTTGCCGGGAAAGATTCAACACAAAAATTGCCTGTAGGATCAGAAAAGAGAATCAGATAACTAAAAGCTTATGTAGCACATACTGCACTTTGCTTCGGGGGAAGGGAAGGGTATTCAGTATTTAATCTGATATTGCTAATACTCCTGAATATAAACAAAAGACATAGGTTCATGGAAACTCATCTTAGAAGAGGAAAGAATCCAGTCCAGCCACTTCATTTTACAGGAGGGGAAACTGAGACATGGGTTCTGTCCTGCAATCGGCAGCAAAGCTCTCCCAGGCCTCATGTCTTGCACTGTAGCATAAACCAACAGATCTGTACTAGGCCTATATTCATAAAAGTCACGTTTGTATTTTTCCAACAGTAGGTTATCTAAGTATCTTGCAAAATAATTCTCAAAGAGCCAGGATATCATACAAGATTGACGAAATACAAAAACATTTATTTACATAATAAAACAGCATGAGCTTTATTCTATTAAAAAAGTGACTTGTTAAATCAATGTTTTGATATTTTAAACCTGTTAAGAGTGCAGGAAAAAAAATCAAAATTTTGCTTAATCACAAAAGAGAGAAGCTTATTCCCTGAAAATGATCAATGTGGATTTTACTAAACTTAATGAATCTGGTCAGAATTCCACGAATTTAAATGTCTGTGTGGATGGTTACACGGCAACATGAATTCTGAGTTGTAACAATACATATTCTGTGTAAATAATATTCAAGGTCGTCTGATTAAGGCAATTTAACTAGTCCCTGTCTCACTAGTATGATACAGATTTCATTAAAACTTCATACTACACTAAAAAAAAAAAAGAATCCTTGTTACTTTAAACCATATTCAAATATATCATATATATAAATATTATAAATATTGAATATGCATCAGAAATAAGCGACACTCTTTAGTATTCAGAGTTGATCCTTCTAAAATATCTGTCATTCTGACAGCACATTTTTATTAAGCACCTCTTGGGTTCTTTGTATACAAGGCGTCTAACTCTCACAGTCAGACAAGTTAAACGATATTACTCAAATTTCACAAATAAGGAAATGTACTTAAGCCATGAAAACAACTTACATATTCACCATCAGGAAAGAAAAGAGTAAAGATTTTACTTATAATATTCACTGACAATCTTTTCTTCCATATTAAGACTACATAAAACCAATTCAGTCTTTGTAAGTATTTCTGTCAATAAGGGCCACTAGAGAAAAAAAAGTAACATCATTAACAGTGGTTGGACTTTCAAAGCCCACTTCTCTTTGGCACTATAATTGTTTTTAATGTTTTGTTTTTTGTGCTAACAGACCACTAAATTAAAAAAATTAACTTTTTAAGTAATTACCTGAGAATTAAACATTTGTGAAAATGTACAATTTTAATTTATGACACTCTGTCTCACATTCTCACTGGTGTCTCTCCTTTGAAGTCCTCATAAGGCTGAGATCACTAAAATCGGCCATTTATGGAGTCACAGCAGTTCAAGTAGCCACTCAACGGGAGGCTGATTAGAGGAGCAATTAAGAATGCATCCTGTGCAGCCTGGGTTCCAGCACCGAGCTAGCCACCGCCAGCTGGGTGTGATTTAGGACAAGCTGCTCCATCTCTCAATCCCTCAGCTGCAAAAAAGGAGACACTGATACCTACCCTCAAACACCTGCTATGAAGTAAAACATGAGGAAAGCATTTTAGCCTTAGGTAGGTGTCCACTCAGAGCGAGTTTGGTCATTATGATGATGAGGATGGCTGTTAATAAATTAAGCTAGACCAAAAAGGAGAAATCACCTTAAAGGAGAAACATTTTAATTCAATCAGCATTTCCTTTTGGATGGATTGCAGAATGTTCTATTGATGTTTTTAATAAACCAAGTTTTGTCCATTAATTATAGATTTACAGGTTCATGGACAAGTCTCCAGAAAAAGAATTAGAGGCCTCTAACCTCTGAATACTAAGAAAGTAAATTAAAAAAAAAATCATTTGGGAGATTATACCTCATTTGGGAGAGTATGTGCTTAGCATGCATGAGGCCCTCAGTTCAGTCCCCATAAACTCCATTTAAAAACTTTCTTTTTTAAGAAATGGAGAATTAAAGCAAACAGATGGAGGAATACAGAATATTTTAGAGACTCATCTCAGATTTAAGATGGGGAGAAAACATCCATTTCTCAGAGGAAATCTTGAGAACTATGTAAACAGTATCTGAGATGTCTAGTCTTCTAACATTATTCATGAATTCATATTACCAAGTCTTAAAACTACCTGATTACCCACAGAGGTGATACTGATCGCAACACCTGCCAACACGGATCGAGCTCCCGCTAGGACTGCTCTGTTCTGACATCTCTGCTCCTGAGGCCTGACCAGGCTGAGAGCACTAAATTCGGTCATTCATGAGCATCTCGTGTAAGTCCTCCATGTGTGCTTCTAACTCTCCCCTCACCAGCCCCTCTGAGGGAAGCACTGTTATCATCATCCCCACCTGCAGATAAGGCCACTGAGGCACAGAGACTAAACCCTTTCCAGGTCACATTGGCATTAAAGGACGTCTGTATTTCTGCTGTTTTGCTTTTGACAAAGTAATCTGAGATATCAATTCAAGGGAGACTGTTAAATAGTCAAGTCTGTCAGGTCTTCACCTCAAAGAGCAGATACTATAAATTCCTGATGTAGGATGAGGCTGCCGCCACAAACTGACTCAGCTTGAAATTAATATCCAAGGTGAAGCAGCGGATTCACGTAAATATTCACGACTGTCAACTCCGCTCACGGGTCTGGGCCCTTCACTGCCTGAACGGGGGTGAAATCCCCACCCGTGTCAGGGAGGGACTCGCAGCTCTTCCGGGACTCACCCAGGATTCACGGGCTGTTTCCCCCCACAGGCTGTCCTCAACGATTAAAAAGCTCTCAAGATTTTTACACCATGCAAAACTGAAAGACATTTCTGCAGATGGAGCACTTTCTCAGGCTTAAACCTTTTTTGCCTACACTCAGCAAGGGGCAAAAAAAAAAAGAAACATGACTCTACAAAATCTCTGACCCTCACCACTCACGGGAGTAGAATGGCCACAGCAGCAGATGAGTCTTCTCATTGCACGATGAGAACAAAATAAAGCCGCCCCAACAACAGGCACTCCCAGAGACAGAGCTCAGCAGTCTTCTGCACACTCACAGTTGTGCAGCCCTCACCACCATCTATTTCCTGAACACTTCATCACCCCAGAAGAAACCTCCTGTCACTAACAGTCACTCCCTAATCCCCCTCCACCCAGCCCCTTTCAACCATCACCTGCTCTCTGCCTCTGCATGTGCCTTTTCTGGGCATTTCAGATCACTGAAATCAACAATATGTGGCCGTTTGTGTCTGCTTCCTTTCACTTAAAATGCTGTTTTCAAGGCTTGTCCATTTTGAAGTGGTATCAGCATCTCTCTCTCTCTCTTTTTTTTTTTTTTTTTGAAACCGTTAAAGTTTATTAGAAGGTAGTAAGTACTATCAAAAAGAGTACGGTGGAGCATAAGTGATTGGGTTTCAAAGGGAAAAGTGCGGGTTGAACAGTCAGGGAGGAGTTCCCAGAACAGGTGGCCTTTTTCATTTTCCTCTTTATTTGTTTTTTCTTTTTTATTCACTCTTACATGTGAATAATGTTCCACAACATGGAGATACTACATTCTGTTCTTCCATTCAGCAGCTATTTTTGGACGAAGTCCAGTAGAATGAGTGTAAGAAGTGACTATCATGGATGGCATTTAAGCAAAGGGCAAGACGTGCTTTCAAAAAACAAGCCAACAAACAGAGGCACAAGGAAATTCAGTGCGTTTCTGAGCAAAGAGCATGCTTGCTTCGGCAGGACTACCGTGCAGGGCTGGGGCGGATACTGGCAAGAATCACGGTGAGGGAGTCACCTGAGAAAACTCCCCACTGCAAGCAGCTCAGCCAATTCTCCCTCACCCTGTATTGTTAGAGCCATGTTTCTAGGTTACTCTTATTTCAAGTAATAGTACTTTAACTGCACATCTGATCATCTGCCTCAGACCACATTACCTAGAAGTCACAGAAAATCATTCACTGACCGGAGCAGCTCCAGGACATAACGGTGATGGATCAGGGAGTCCAGCAGCATTCCAGCCTGCAGGCACAAACCCCACATGTGCCCTGGTGATGTCCGGAAAATAAAATGCATGGAAATATCTCATTGCTGGTACACGACATCTGCCCTCAAATTGCCCCAAAATCATGCTGGCAAAGCACTACTCAAACTTTTCACTCCAAAAAAAAAAAAAAAATGCTAAGAAGGCAAATTTAGGCCCTTCCATTAAAAACCAGCAACCATCACTGCCAGTATCTGAGCTGGAATTCTCCTGACTTCAAAAACCACCGCGCAGTTACTTTTCAAACGTGAAAGTCATATATGTATTCCACGTAGATGATATTACAGTAGGATTTTTCTTTTCAAAATTTCCAGTTGCAACATTAGCACAAGAAAGTTTATGTTTCAGCTTTAAAAAAATCAATTATCCTCCACTTTCTTAATTTTGAACCTATTATTATTTTATAAAGGGAGCTATGCTGCATATTATAAACCAACTGTTTGGTTTCTGCAAATAAGACCTTTATGACCTCACTATTTCAGAGCAAACTTTAATGATGTTTTGAGAGGTGGGGCCTGGGGCGCTCACTAACAGCTTTTTAAATACTGACAAGTATGTGCTCTTAAGTAATGCAAAGGCTCTAACTCCACACTAGCTCAGAAAGCAAAGAAACTGCACCAAAGACTTACTTTAACATTTCAATATATTCCTATTGTTTTGAATATTAAAGTTCTTAAAAGATATGATTTTTTTGAGAAAGCCAACAGCTGTATTAAATTTCCTCTCACCAAGAAAGCAATCTTTATCAAGAATAAAAACCCCTATAGAAATTGAAATGACGGGATGTTTCTAGCTAAGTGAACATGCAGATCAGAACACAAACCTAAATCCTATCAGATCTCACTCGAACGAGCTCAACAAAGTCCTGGGCTACCCTGGAACTTAGCTCTTCTTTTCCAGAAGTTGGCTGAGCTAAGATCATCACACAAGGCAGGGAAGGAAAGAAGAGGAAAGTCCACCTGGCAGCCTCCATCTGTTTTCTTCCAGCCAAAAGTCGCCTCTAGGGTCGCCCTGCTAACAAGCCCTCCCCATAAGGAAATCCGGCATCCACACTGCCCCTGCCGTCCCCAAGCAGTCCCGACGCCTCTCTCCCAGCCTGTGAATGTTCTTCTAATGACCCCCCCTGTTGGTGGCACCCTTCCCCTCTTCCCTGCTACACACACACACACACACAGAGCCACAGCAGTCTTCCCAAATCACAAATTTGATTACATCACCCCCACTTCAAACACTTCAGAGGCTCCCTGGTGGAATTCTAGCCCCACCCCAGACACTGCTTGCCCAGCCTCACCTCAGTACACAGGTCCCCAGTGACCTCAGGGGCCCCCTGACTTGCTCCTACTCCCCACTTGTCTCCAGGCTCATTTTGACTGTTTCCCAAGGAAGCCTTCCCTCCTTCCAACTACCACAATTTGTTCCTCTATTCCTAGAACATTCTAGGCTAAGTCAACTTCTGACAATGCTAAGCTCACAAGAAGCAAATACATTTTACTTACTAATGTGGGTCCACCCTCTCTCCCCTAGACACACAGAAGTGCACGTGTTATGAATAAATGAATGACGGGGTGGGTCTCAAAGGGACAGACATACCTACTCTCACCCGTCCCTACCCTTGTGTCTGTAGAATATCAGAAGAAAAACCAGAATTACCTTTACTGAGGGTCACTTTCTGATGACACCCTTCACTGACTACTGTGTCAGTTCTAGTAAAACCCAAGCTCTTCCAAAGCCCTCCATCCCGGACTCTCTTCAGTGTCCTCACCAGCAGGGGCACCTTCCACCCTGGACCACACAGGGCACTCTCCCCGTTTCCCCACGCCAAAAGCCTCCAGGCATCTGCCCGGGCTGCACCTGCCACCTGAGCCACATTCTTGACTACTTCTCCTGGCTGACACTCTGTCCTCACAAATGAATATAGAGTCCATTTCTTCCAGGAAGTCCTCTCTGATAATGTCCTTTAGGTCTTGGTTGGGCTTCATCTATAGCAGCAGTACATGGTGAACAACTGGGTGTTTGCCCGCTCCTTTGAGACCACGAACTCTTGGGGGCCACGTGGGAAGGAGTGAGAGATTACAAGAGGGGTGCGGGAAGCAAAAAGCATAAATCACAGCCCAAGTCCCAAATTCAAAGATACTTTCTCAGGAAAAATTATAAACAATTTCACACGTGTGCAATTTGGCTACTGTTTTTGTGGCTTGTGGACAGCAAGAACTTGGTGTTCTAGTCCAAAACCTAGATTACATGCAAAGAAATGTATATATTCATATCCAAAGGAAACCAGAGCTGCTCAAAAACAGTTTGCAGTTAGAATTGAAAGGAACTTTGATAAAGGCAATCTCTCTCTCTCTCTTCCTTCTTTTCTGGCATCATATAATTTTAGAAGTATTTGCGTGACCAAGAGATGGCTACAGCCCGTGATTCTTCACTGGAGTGTTTGGGGCTGAGGAAGACCAGATTACATTCACTGCGTAAATGCAATCACACCAAAACACTGATAGGTGCCGTGGTGGTGGAGATGATGTTCCAAAGCAGGCAACCTTATTCTGTAAGAGAACTCTAAATAGAAAGTAAGAAATGCAATGTTCTGTAGTCAATTTCATTTGCTATATGGGTCATTAATTGATAGTATATCTTGTCTAATGAAACCCAAAAATAAATTGTCAACGTCGATTTTCTTCATCTGACCATTTTATGCTAACTTTGGATATTAAACCCTCACTCCATAAGTAAAACTCAGGCCTACGCTGCAGCAGTTACATCCCGTGGAAGAAAGCCGATCAAGGGAGAACTGGAGAGTTTCCCTTCAGAAGCTGCTAAGTCTGGTTTTGCACCTGTACGTGATTTGCAACCACGTCATCGAGAATGGAGAAAACCTAACAACTGTGGGGCGAAAAGCACTGAGGTGCTTCAGAAAAATCAAAGAACGCTGAGCTTTGTGAAACAGTCCTGAGGCACTTAAATCGTACTTTTTCTGAAAGGCTCCAAAACTGACCCAATTCACCATTCCAGGTTCAACAGGGAGGTACCGGATTTAGTAGAGAAAACATGCCCTTGAAGTCTGACAAGGCCTTGCTTGAATTCTGCTGCAGCATTTACTAGCCACTAAATGGACCAATTCCTTAACCCTCTGAGAAGGCTTCCCGATCTGCAAAAGGGGGCTGCCACCGCCCACCTGGGAGGCATGGATGAGAACGCAACACGCAAGTAGGGCTGCCGACTGGTACCTGACACGGGGCCTGACTAGCTTCCCTCCGCTGCCCTTCTCCCCCTTTAAACTTGCACTGTTCCCCCGGTAAGGATCAAGACCACGGAACAGAATGCCCGATTTTTCTGTGTATCCCCGGATACATGACTTACCCTTAGGAGGCCAGAAAAACTGCTTCCTCCCCAGTCACTATCAACGTTCTTAAGATTCTGGGTATTTTTAACTCTATTTTCCAGGGAGACTATTCCAGAACTTTCCAAGCACCATTCTCCAGGTTGGCTCCCCTCCCAGCACCCATCCTTTCTCACTTCAGATACTCTGTATGATTGCCGTCTGTTCATGGGAAAGCGAGTCCGGTAGGGTGGGGACTCCCAAGGAATCCCCCCTCCCTCACAGGTGAGTGTGACTACGTTCTGCCCACTCCTCACTCCAACTCCAGCTTCTAAGAAGTCTACCCTCCAGGACCCTGCAGAATCTGCATCTTCCCAAGACACACACGTGGCCACGACCCTCCCTTCAGATTTCTTCCTGGCTGGCCCTGCACACCCCCCGGCCCCTTAAAGATAAATGGCATTAGGCTGAAAATCGCAAATGCCGCTGACTGACACACCAAAGCTGCATGGTCTGGGCTTCCCTCCAACACAGGCAGGGCCCTGCCCCCCCTCAGCCTCAGTCTGCAGCTCTCGAGATGATCTAATTCACATGCAAGGCTATGAACACCAGCTAAGAATGACGACTCCCAACGTGTGTCTATAGTCCGGCTCCTTCACCTGAGCCACAATCTCATAGACACGAGTGCCTCTTTGAAGTCCTAACTTGGATGACAAATGGCATCTTAAAAATGCCTCATGTTCACCATTTACTCTGGAATTCGATTCCTGGCAGGTACCTCCCAGACTCCCCATTTTAGTAACAGCCCCAGCACCCAACTATGTGTTTGAGGTCACATTCAATTTCCAATGTTCCCTCCCCTAATCCCTGCCCTGGAATCAGTCCTATTATTTCCGTCGCTAAGCCCATCTCAAATGTGGTTCTACAGGGACCATGGCCGTAACCCCCCAAGTTCACAGCATGGTACACTGACTAACAGTCCTCCGTAGGGTGCTCCCTGGAGGGGGAGGCATCTCCTGCCGCTGGTCACCTCAGAAGGCACTGGATTCTCACAAAGGAGGCCCAGGAGAAGGGACTCAAGTTTCTCCCGTGGTCTGAGCTTTGAAGGGCCCGAGGTCTGGGGGAGCTCCTAATTAGCAGACACACTTGCCAGTGAGCAGATGAGGATGGAGGAACCCAGGCAAGGCTGTTCACACTCCAACCCCTGGGCTCTCGGGAGCCACGGGAAAGGCCTGTGTCCAGGGCACAGCCCGGCCATCACAGATCCCAGCCAGCATTAACCAACACGGACAGCCTAGTCTCCATCTAATTGTGACAATTACTTCTGTTCTGTTCCCCACCCAGAATGTGATGGACTCATTCAGATATTATGGCCTTTCTCAAGCGATACAAATTCAGTGATAAATGAAGTGTCCACATTTGGACCAGAGCATGAAAGGAGAAACAAGGCCTCATGTTCAGCATGATGGTGGTGGCCAAACCCTTCCACCGAGTGAGATGAACCATGATGGGGGTGAGAATCCAAGGTCCTAGGTCGGCCAAAACATCTTCCTTCAAGGTTGGCTGGGGTGTTGCAGACTCCCTACCGCAAAATAACTACACGGCCGTCAGTGGTGGACATCAGCTGTAACAGACACGGAGTCAGCTATTTATGCCAACATGGGTTAAAAGTAAAGGCCGGGGCAGGGAGGCCTGCACGGCTGCTGAGGCAAAGCACAGACCCGGCTCTGAATGCCCACTGGCTGGAGAAGAGAGGAAGCTACGGTCCCCTTTAGCGGTCGCTGTGTCAACAAGATCCAGGTGAGCCAGCTACTTAGGAGAAGGCCATGTTTTCCTGATACTCAGAAAAACCAGCCTCGTAAAGGGAACACAAGATTGGCATGGATTTTAGACCCCCCTAAGCCACTTTATGAAGGCAAAGTAAAGTAAATGGCACAGGGATGTTGAATGCAAAAAAAAAAAAATTAAATAAGTAAACGGTGACTGCTTCCTCCAACATCGTCCCCTGCAGCTGCACACCCATGAGCCTGCCACTTTCTCACCAGTGACCGCTGGCCAGGAAGTGCCATCACGCACGTCACACAGTGACAGCCAGGAACCGCGTGAAGAGCACGTTTGTGTAAAAGCAGGAATCGAGCAAGATGGTGCAGAATTTGACTTGACAAGATTAAATACTCCATGAAAAGAATCCCTCAGCAGCCGCCAAAATCAATTCGCATCTCACTTCTTCAAAACAATCAAACAAATTTAATAAGGGCGCATTTGTCACCAAATATAAGGAGGACCAAACAGGTTCCTCAAAGCAAGGATTTTAACAGGTATCAAACACCAGTGGGTGATGTGCTAACAAAGCAAATATTCCAAAAAATTAGAAAATAAAAAATGACTAGGATAATACATGGATCAAGGCAACTGTTAAGTTTTTGCTCTTTAAAGCGATGGAGACAGTACGGAGGGCAATCTGGATATTTCCAATGCAGGGTGTGCACAGCCCACATTTTCAGACGCAACAACATGCTCACTGGGCAGTACAAGAGAAAAAGAATAAAGAAAAAGGAAAAGAGGAACAAGAGAAAATTAGAAACACACAAGAACAAAAATGATTTTGACAGCATGTACAAGAATTTATGTGAGTGTGTGAGGCCAGGGATGCGGGGACGGTGAGACCCACACTCACCTCCTGCTCCAGGGAAGGCAGGGGCCTGAGGGGAGCGGTGCTGCCGGGGGACCCCAATGTGATCAGCGACCCTAACCAAAACTCCACCTATATGCGTCTAGGCAGCTTTTGAGCTACAAATTGTGGTCGCATTTCAGGCTGGACAGTTTTACTCACTTCCACCAAGAGTAGCAGGAGAGAATTAGGCTGTTCCTGTACCAAAGCATTGTTTAAAAATTTAATGACTGTGGAATAGTAAAAGAAAAAATTGAGTAAAAGTGACTGGAGGAGAATGTGCTTGACCCGAGCTCACTGGCCACGTTATCTCACTGACGTTAAGATGCTGGCTGAGCCCTTATGGTAGCAAAACAGACAGACCCACCAGGAGGGAGGTTTAATGCGCTGCTGTATTTTGATGCTGAGAGCCATGCCTGGTACACGAGGTTCTGGGTAAACAATGGTGACAGTGTCAACCACTATGGGCTAAGCACACATCCAGCTACTCCGCCAAATCCCAAGGGCAGACTTCAAAAGGCAAAAACAAGTTGGCATTCTCTGGTGGGTCTGCAGAGTCAGAGCCAAGCAGTTGCTGAGCAAAAATGTCACCAGTGCCTCCTATGACAAAAGAGGAGGCACTGGCGTGGGGCTGGGGCAGGGCTCTAGGCTTCCACTGCTCACCAATCAATCTGTCCAGGGGGAGAACGTGGTCTCTGCGTATGTTGCACCTATGCACCTACCTTGACTGACGCCTGGGGGCTCAGCAGGTGGTGACATGTGAGGTGAACGGAGCCAGCCTCGGTGTAGCACAGTGCTGGCAGCTATGCCCTCAGCAGTGCCCAGGCTCCTAAACCTGACACCTCATCTCCAAGGAGCAGAAGGGGAGTGCGGGCATGAATATCACAGGGCCCTGTGAAGACAAGTACAGGCCATGACATGCCTTGCCCCTACCTTAAGCCATAGAGTTATGTCCGGGAGGAACAGAAAATTCATCCAGAGCCCGCTAGGCACCTCACACACGTGGGGGACTCGGGTCCCCTGTGCCTATCACTCACACGGCTGGTCTGGACATTCTTTTTATCAATTCTCTGGCATCTTCTCCTCCAACTTACCAATAACCAGAAAGTAGAATCTGATCTTAGTTAATTTCAAGAATCACAGAGCACCGCCTCCACAGTGGGCCCGGCAGCCGTGCCAGGTCCTCCGACCGTCACCTGTCAGACCGCCATGAGTACTCTCCAGACTCAAGGCCTGAGGCCGTAGGCCGTGGGCACACAGCTTCCCTCACTCTCCCCAGCAAAGGGGGACCACCTCTCGGCAAAGGCATGTCACCCTCTTCTGCACGAAGGACAGCACTATAGATACACGGGGAAACAGAGCAAATTGTGGGGGGGGTAGGCAGCCCAGAAGAGCTCGTCTGTAATTCCGAGACAAAGTGGGGCCGTTGACTTAATCACAGGGACAAAGTGAGGATGAACATTTCCCTGCTCTTTCCCATACTCCGTGATACGCCTTTCCCTGCATAAGGAGTTCATTCGGAAGTCCCTGGCGGTGATTCTGATGTCCTAACATGGCATGCTGGCTGTCGGGCAGGAAGAGAGGGCCTGAGCCGAACAGGTGCTGGGCCTGGGAGGCAGGAGACACCGGCTCCAGCCCCAGCTCAACCAGCGCCTCGTTCTGCCTCTCGGGATTCAGCATCTCATCTACAAGCAAAGGGATGAGACTATCTAAAGACAGGCTGCCCAACATAAATGAAATGAGAGCCATGTAAAGAAAGTTTCCCAGTTGCCACATTTAAAACGGTAAACAAAGAAACAAACCAACAAACAAAAAACAAATACTAGAAAATGATTTTAAGAACAAATCTTAACCTACTGTATGTAAAATACTATCATTTTGACATGTAATCAATATAGGAAGTGATAAGATAGTTTACATTCTTTTTACTAGACAAGTCTCAGCGTCTGATGTTCATTTGTCCTACAGCAAATCTCAGCTCAGAGCAGCCTCCTCCCCAGCTCTCCTAGCATCAGTGGCTGTGGCTACTCTATTGGTCAGCAACTCCAGGGGTCCCACCAGGGTCCTGGCTGAAAAGCTGCAGTAAGTGTCCACAATAACCCTAAAAGGATCTCTCTGAAACAAAGGCGGATTCACTTTTAAATGTCTGTAAAGCGGCGGGCTGCACCTCCCTCCACCCTTGGCTACAAGAGAGTCCTCTTCCTTGCTGATCACTTTCTGGATGTAGGGAAGAAACCCGGCACACAGCCAGGGTGGACTGGCCTCCAGGTAAACTTACCTGCTTTCTGTGTCCAGTCCCATGATGTCCTCCTTCTCAAATGGGATGCAGAGAAGGAGGATCTTGTCCCCAGAATTGTCAGATGCACCGTCCAGCCACTTGGACTTGGGCAAGATGAAGAGTGACTCAGTGAAGTCGTCGATCCTCTTCTCCACCACCCTGCAGTCCTCGTAAATTGAAGGCCACTTCGGTGCGCGGCTGCTCGGCCACCTCCCCATGCAGCAGAAAGTCAAAGAGCTGAGACTCATAGAGCGTGGTGCCATACAGCTCCTCTGCACGTGGAGCTTTTCGAAGCCTTGGCCGAGAGGCATTCAGTAATGATGACAAGGCCCAAGACCTTGCGGTGGGTCTGGAAGTCGCTCCACCCATTCTTGGGCGCATAGTGGTGCCTGTAGTGGATACAGTTTGCCCACTGGGAGCTGCACGGACTGATCTGACTCACCAAGGTGATTCACTTATAGATGCAAAAGAAATTCTCCTCTGAGATGATCCCCACGTGTTCGACCACCACGGGGAAAGTCTGGTGGTCCTCAGCACACTGCACGTAGTCAGGGATGCTCATGCTGCAGGCCCTGACGAGAGGGGAGAGGAGATCGAGGTACATACTGTACTGTGGGCTGCAGGTCCATCTGGGTTGCGATGACCTGGTGTGTACCAACCAGAAGGCAAGGGAAGCTCAAGTAAATCCGGAGGTACAGTTTGTCCTCAGAGTCTTCAAATGGCTACCATAGCTCGGATCACATTACCCAGCTTTTGGTCTAGGCTTCCTGCCCTGCAGAGAAGGGTCATTTCTTGTTTTCTGTTTCCAAGCACCTACCAAGGCCCTGATGCAAAGTCACTGCTGAAAAATGCTGAATAAGGAAGTGAACAAAGGAAGTGCTTTCCCCAACCTCCTTCAGCAGAATATAAAGAAAAGGACTACAGCGGGATCAAAAGATCTGGTTTTCTATCCAATTTATTTGAACTACTAAGCTTCAGAATAATGGATAAGAAAACTTGCCTTGGGGAGAAGGGTACAGTTCAGTGGTAGAGCACGTGCTTAGCATGTACGAGGTCCTGGGTTCAAACACCAGTACCTCATTTTAAAAAATGAAACAAATAAATAAACCTAATTACCCTCCTGAAAAAATATTTTTTAATTCAAAATTCAAAAAAAAACCTTGCAATTGACACAACATTGTAAACTTGACTATACTTCAATTAAAAAAAAAATCTTTGTCTTACATGAAAATATCTGGATTACAGAAGTTTGCAAATGTAAAATGCCTAGGGTACCACCTGCATAAAAAGGGGTGACTGTAAAATTTAGTATCGCTCCTTTATGAGCTATATTTCCTTTGGGGGGGTTATAACTTCTTAGAGCTAATTTTCTCAGATTAAAAAATATAAACATTACCTGATTCTCAGGACTGCTGAAGAATCAGATAACCCTATGAAAGCATCTGACCCACAGAGGTTACTCAATAATATTTGTTGAATGAATGAATAAACCAGCAAAGTGAATGCTGCTCCCTGCCACAGACCATCATAATGGTACTGCCTGGAAATCCCAAGCCCACGTTCCACCCGTCTCGACACTAACCATGTGGGTGACCTGGTCAGGCCTGTGTGATTCTCTAAGCCCCAGTTTAATCGTGAATAAAATTAGGGCAATAAAACAAACCTCAAATTGTTAGTGAGTCAGTAATGAATTGTACCCCAAACTTTCAAGTTGGAACCATTAAGGAAAACTATACAAAGGGTCCATAGGCCCTCTCCATATTATCTCTTACAACTACATGGGAATCTACATTATATCTCAAAATAAAAAGTCTAATTTTTTAAAGAGGCTATTGAGGTTAAATGAGCTCAATGTCTCAAATAAGGAACACAAAGCACAAATAGGACAATGCCCAGCACATGAGATACACTCAGTTAACATTCCCACTCAACCCATTGGTCCCTCCAACTTCAGAGCAAGAGGATGGGTCCTCGTGGCAAGAGGCCACTGCACCTGAAGCTAACAAAACTAATGGTGCCCACTTCCAAGATCTCCTGTCATCACCCTTGTTCTAATTTTCTATTTGTAATTTTTTTCTTTTTATTAAATAGAAACTCCCAATTGCATAGCCTTCACCTGACTAGACATCATGATGGCAGCCCTTCAAAACCTGACCACAGAGATCATGATGGCAGCCCTTCTTGGTGAAACAATAAAATGAAAATCCATTTCCACAAGACCTCTGTGTAAATCTACTAGGGAACTTAATCCTGGACTGAGGAAGAGGACTGGGGAGGAGGGGGCAATCAGGCGCACAGAAAACTATGGGCCACCTGTCCGACGATGGACTTTAGACTCAACCCTCACCCTCCAGGAAATTCAAAATACACACCGACAGATTGCTATGGACAAGATTTTTTTTTTTTTTAAACAAATCCCTGAATCCCTAGCAGGTCTTATTTCTTCCGAAACACAAATGGATTATGTGTATAATATTTCACAAAAGCCCTAAAATATTATCACGCCAACTTGACACATCAAGAAAAACTGAGGTAGAGAAGTTTATCACATTGTACATGATTAGAGAGAGGCCACGTCAGACACCGTATTTAAATCCAAGCCACTGCTCCAGTGCTCACACTAGAAAGTGTGACATACTGCACCTTTCCTGCCCTCTCCCTGCAATAAATCTCTGAAGAGTCTTTTCTGTGTCACCTGGAATCACAATCACATCAATTTTCCACAAAGTGCTATGTCACTCCTTGGAGGCTGTATCAAAATCTAAAGGGTTGGGATGGGAGGAGTGATTTGCATTTTCTGTTTCTCAAAGGAAACATGGCTTTAAAAGAAACTGAAAAGCACATATCTAGTCTAAGCCCTCATTGTGCAGAGAAAAAAATGGAGGCTCAGAAGAGATGAGGAAAGGTCCTTATTAATAAATATATCCTCAGTGCAGCACCAAGCCAGCCCTTGGCACTGCTGGGGGAGGATCTGGGAGACCCAGGAGAATGAGTGTTAGAAAAAGGAAAGAGAATAAGCATAAAAGGCCCTGTCTCTACACCACCATACCATGGAATTCCACCAAATTACCAAGTAAGGGTGCAGCCAATATTAAGGTGGGCTAA
Organism: Camelus bactrianus; assembly: GCF_048773025.1. Classification (NCBI taxonomy): domain Eukaryota; kingdom Metazoa; phylum Chordata; class Mammalia; order Artiodactyla; family Camelidae; genus Camelus; species Camelus bactrianus. The sequence goes on along the minus strand of NC_133542.1, from coordinate 78,281,459 downwards.
GCAGGTTATAGAAACCTGGAAGTCTCAACCATATTGGAAATTCCAACATTTACTATGTTTTTTTCCCAGTTCAAGCATCAAATCAGTGGGAACTCTGTACCAGGGACTACACGAGGCCTGGAGTTCTCCCAAATACAGACCTCTATTACCACGTGTACAAATCACATAAAGGCCACCAGAAGAAAAGCACCCACAGATGGAATTACTGAAACTGAAAGCAGCCAACCAGCATATATTACTAAGAAAAATGGTGCTCCTAGAAATGGACTCATGGACATAGAAAGCCAACTGTGGTTAGCAGGCAGGAAAGGGGGGATTAACAGATACAAGTTAATAAATATAAAATAAATGACAAGGACCTACTATATAGCACAGGGAACTATATTCAATTTCTTGTAATGAGTTGTACTAAAAACAATCTAAAACATATTTATACACATATGCATATGTTCATAACTGAATCTCTGCTGTACACCTGAAACTAACATTGTAAATTGACTACACTTCAAAAAAATTAATTTAAAAAAATAAGTAAAAATAAAAGCAAAGCCATTAAGGAAAAATAAAAGAACACTCTAATCCCCTTAGCTGCAGCTGCTGAATATGTTTAGTTGCAAGCACCAAGTCCACTGGATCACTCCAGCACTGGCTGTCACTCTTTCTGACAATCAGAGAGTCACTTGGCTTCACTGAGGTTAATTTTCTCTTCTGTGAAAGGCTACAGTTGCAACTAATGATGTATAGAATCTCATCATTCACAAGCCCAACAATTAGTGAGGACTTCCCATGGGCCAGGCTCTGGAGAGATGAAAATATAGGGTCCCAGTTATATTCATGAGTAGAAGAAGTTTATGCCATAAAGACATTAATTCTTCCTATTTTGATAGACAGATTCATTGCAATTCTGATTAGAATTCCTACCAGATTTTTCATGGAATGTAACAAGTTAATTTATGGTCAAGAATAGCCAAGAAACTTCTTTAGAACCACCACTGGGGAGGGGTGGATTGGTCATTCATTTCCACTGGTCTTTCTGAAGTGATGAAAACGTTCTGGAATAATAATTGTTGCACAACTGTAAATATGCTAAAAGCTGCTGAATTGTACCATTTAAATGGGTGGACTTCATGGTGTGTGAAAAATATCACAATAAAGCTGTTATATGAAAAAATATTTCTTGACAATTATTTTTCCCTCTATACTACTTAGTCTGCCCCACAATTTAAGAAAAACAAAAAACCAAAACAAACCAAACTGTGCCAGGAGCTCTTTAGGACTGCAATGTCCCTGGGTCTCCAACGCCTCTGGTGGTGCTCTTCCTGTTAACACACCTAGCTGGGCTGGGCTAGTTAGGGAATGTAACTGTCTTTTTAAAATCGATGGTCACACTTTTCACCCTGGGAGAGGGAAGGAAGGAGGATGACACAGCCTTATGCCTTCAGCTCATTTTTAACTGAACCAAGCCCTGCTTTCAACACTGTAATCCCTCTCACTATAAAAACACATGACACCAACAAGCACCGCCATCATAACACGTGAAAGTGTTCAAGGTACTTACCTGGGGCAGAAACACTGAGGGAGGAGACAGAAGCTCGCTTGGCACTGAGGATCCCTTTTCCCGACTCCACCAGTAGCTGGGCTTTACAGCCGGAGGCTCTCAGCCCAGGGAGCAGTGCAGACGCCACTGAGCTGTTCCTCAGGGAGCGGGAAAGGAAGACCAGGGCAGCCCCGGAGTCGCGGGGCAGGGAAATGGGTGGAAACGCGGGCTGCAGCCCCGCTCGGAGGCCATCCCCAGCCCCAGCCCCAGCTGCCCCGTCCGGGTCCGCAGACCCCGCCCGCCTGGGACGCAGCCCGCCCAGTTGTGGGGATGGGCCGGTGGCCGAGGAGAGGAAGCCAGGGAGGAGAGGACTCGCGGGCGAGAGAGGGGAAGGGGACGCCAGCAGCGGACTGAGGGGAGCCCGGCTGGGTGAGAGGCGGCAGGTGCACACCTGGCCCCGGGAAGCTGTGGCACTGGGGCACTGGGGCAGGTGGCGCGGGCAGAGGGGTCTGGCCCGAGCAATTCAGCTGAACACAGGCTGACTCGCGCCCTCGTGGTCTGTGACACGCGGACCGCCCTCCCGCAGCCACCTGACCCCTTTCCCGGGAGACCCCACATTGCACTTCCACGGCCAGAGGCACCGGCCCCGGGCAGGAGCTAAAGGCCTGCCGGGCGACAGAGCTGAGAAGCCTTTGGGGCTAATCCCCGGCTCCGAGCTGGAGCTTCCAACCCGCGGTCCAGCTGACACCGACCGCCCATGCGCAGGAGGGCCAGCAATCCGCTCTGGGTTCTGCGAGAGAAGGTGGGGCAGTGAGGGAGGGAAAAGATGGGAGGGGGAGGAGAGGAGGGAAAAAGTGGAGGGAGACAGATGGACAGGAATAGCAGAGAGAATGGAGGGATCCTGAAAGGTAAGGTCCTAGCGAGGATGGAGAGAAAAATCTTCACCTCTGGTGGCACCCTGAAGAAGGCGGCAGTCCTGCCTCTGTACCCTTCTGTAACACTTCAAGGCCCGCAGCTCAAGTTTTACCTCCCTGATCCAGCCCTCCATCCGATGCTGCTGCAGAACCCCTACGGGTATCACACCTGTTGCCCCCACGCGGAGCAGGGTTTACTGTTGGTCTGGGAACCAAGCACCCGCAGGTGTTGTCGCTCAGAACTACCTTGGGAAGAGTACATATTCCCCTTTTACACGCTGGGAAACAGGCAGGCACGATCTTTGCCTTAGCTCCACTGTCCCAGGTGTTGGGCTGGCAGGGAGCGGGGTGGTTCAAGATCAGAGCCCCAGACAGAGCAGACTGCCTGAGTGTTGGTGCATAGTCCCCATCCGTCCTGGGTAAACCACACTCCACCCTAGTGGAACCATCTAGGGCTCACAGTAGTTCCCTGGGTGTGGGAGAGCTGTCCTCATGTGAAGGAAAAGCCCAGCTGGGCTAACAAGCTAAGTCACAAATCTAAGTGTGATGTGTCAGTTTACTGATCTAAATTCTGCTGGGCTAACTCGTAAATCTGAAGTTTAGTGTCAGTTTACTGGGCTAACAAGCTAAGCCGTAAATCGAAGCTCAACAAGTGTCTATTACAAGTTGACAAGCACCAGTGTGCTGATTCCTTGCTTTTTGTTGCTTGAGCCTTATTGGCTAATACACCCTTACTTGTAATTAACCCTTTAAAACTTCATGTGTATGTATTGGAGGTGGGTGCTCAGAAATTCGGAGCAGAAGCCCCTCTGAGCCCGCCGGCATAATAAATCTGAGTACGCCAACACTCCGAGTGGTGATTGTTCCTTGGCTGGCCTGTTGTTTCCATAACACTCAGTTCCAGTGCCCAGCTTGCTAGGTATATAGGAGTGCTACCAAATCCAAATTCATTCTCTTCAGTGCAGGACAGGCCAATAAGTTGGGAGACCAGGTGTTGGGGTATGGAATAGCAAGTTTCTGTAGACCTAGATGGCAAACTAATGTCCTGGAAAACCATCTCCCCAAGTCAGAATTCAGGCTCTTTTCCTACGTGCTTGGTTGTTGCAATCTTCTTGGTGTAGGAATTCCTTCTTGTTAGAATCCTTTGTTCTTGCAGCTATCTGTCTGTGTCAAATCTCTGTAAACCTCTAACAAAACAAACGTTATTTTCTATTCTGCAATTTCTAATCTTTTTATGAATGAAAATGTGTTAAATATACTTAAAGATCAGAGCCTTCAGAATAGGTTCTCCTGTATATTTCAGGCTCTAAGCAACATTGTTTTACAAGCAAGATGAAGCCTAGGAGACAGAGCATAGGGTTAAAGTCAAAGGAAAAGATCTAATATGGAGTCAGATTTGTTCTGTTCTATTACCCAGGCAGAAGCCACTTGAGGATTTAAATCCCTTTAAGTTAAAAATAACTAAAACTTTAAAGGAATTTACATACATAGGTGGGAATGTGCATAGCATATCTGGAAAAGCACCCAAAGGATAGTAAACAGTGGCATCTCCAGGGAGGGCCGGAAGAACAGAGGATGAGGGAAAACTTCTTTCACTTGTGTATTTTTGTGCTGTTTGAATTTTTTTAACCATTTGCATGTATTTCTTTTTCAGTTAAAAAAATGTGTAATGGAGCAAAGGAGTAACTAGCTCAGCAAATACAGCAGCCATGGAATCACTGAGTCATCACTTTTGATTTAAGCCAGGAAGCATTTATTGACTCTCAACTATGTGCCCAGTGCTGTTTTAAGACTTCTTTTATTATTATTATTATTATTATTATTATTATTTTTATTTTTATTTTTATTTTTATTTTTATTTTTATTATTTTTATTATTACTATTTTTATTATTATTATTATTTTATGAAATAATAACAAGGTATCCCTCACCCCTGCACATGGCTGGTGGAAAACCAACTGAGTTTTTATTGAGTTGTTTTCCAAGGAGTAGAGATGAGTTATAAACTGAACACATCTTCAGGGCAAAACAGTCGGAGTGGTTTTCCAGCACTCCAGACAGCTATGAAGGGTTTTCAATAAAGGTGCCCAGAGGCTGAGAGAGAAAGCCTCGAGGACCCTATAAAAAGCTGCCCAAACTGTCTTCTCCATGGCAATACTGAAATAGGAAAGAACAAATCTGACTCCATATTAGATCTGTTCTTTTGACTTTAACAAAGCCAAGTTAATACTCTCCGGTCTTTTCATGGGTTATGATGTCACAGAGGAGATGGACAGGTCAACAAGGAACCACTCTGCCGTGATCACGGAGCCGGGGAGTGGGATGGGCGGCAACATGTGTGACGCAGCTGTAGCCGTGCCCGCGTTTCTAGGCAGGTACACAAAGTCGCCTCGACAAGATGTCAAACACTTGTGCCCACGTCCTCATCACCTGACATGTATTAAAGAGAAATGGAAATGTATAAAAGGCCAATACCCTTGGTGGGTACACCGTCCTAAGTGCAAAGTCACAGTTTGACAACTGGCCATCTCGGTTCCCTGGGCTTCATTCTTGGAGAACCTTAAAAACCACTCCTCTGTCCTTAAGAAGTGCTGCATATTTTTCCTATCTTTGGCTCAGGGATGGAGCACGTTCAAGTGAACTTTAATGTCTGCACAGATTTGACTGTCTTTCTCCAGCTTCACTTGTCCATTCTAAAGAGGCCTGAGCTAAGTCCATCCTCCGTAAGATCTATTCCCTCCAGTGACTACTCATTGAGCCTGCAATTAAGGGCCAGCAGAACAAGAATGTCCTTAGCTAAAAAGTTCACCCACCCTTCACTGCTTTCTTAATTTCCTCTCCTGGCTAATTGCAACAGACTATCACCTCCCTCCACCAAGCTCCCCAACTATGTCAGTTTGTCTCCCCAAAGAGAAGGTAAGGTCCATAAAAGAGGAGACAACTCCATAGTCACCTCTGAATTCCTAGCATAAAGTAATGTTAAGAAATAAAACTATGATTATGGCTTCTTTCCTTTAAAACCTTTCTGGTTATTTGATAGAGACCTTGGAAGACAGGTGTTTGCAGTCAAGTATCTTGATCCTCAAGACTCTGGAGGCCTTTTTCGGAATGGCTGCTCACTGATTCATTCAAACCACAGCTTCTCATTCCAGGAGTAGCTGTGATTCTCTGCCAGGAGTTTGTGGTTACTCTCATGCCAGAAGAGCTTTAAACTATATCCTTACTTTGGATTTGTTATTTTTCCCCTCTTCCAAAAAAATTGACTTTCCTTAATGTCTTACCTTGAGGAATTTTTTTTCATAGTTAACCCTTTAGTAAACCATGCTTCTCGGGATGGGCTTGGCCTTACATATGATCAGTCATCCAACTCCCAGTGTGAGAAGACTCGGGCTCAGCTCCTACCCTCCTGTCAAGGCAACTGAAACTCAGTACAGGAGCCAACAGGCACCCCAGGGCTTCTAAGGCTCGTGTATCACCCAGAATTCCTGCTTTCTGGTTTGTCTTGGCTTCTGAGGATTTCCCCTCACTTTCTTCACAATTAGCTGTGCAGCTTGAAAGATGAAGAAGGAAGGTTTTATTTCTTAATCAGCATTTTAAGAAACTTGTGTAATGAAGGTTTTCACGAGTTTCTAGAACCCTCCGTTGCCGAGACAGAAAACACACTAGATATTTTCTAAGTTTAGCTATCATGTGTATTTTTTCTTTTCTTTTGTTTTCTTAACTGCAAATAGACATTTTTTAATTTAAAAAAATAAGGCCCCAAATAGGATAGAGACTTGAAGGGGCATACAAAATTAAAGGGCAAAGACAGAAAAATGACATATACTCTACAAGTTTAATATAATACTTACACTATGGATCAGATCAGCAATTCTCAGTAACAGCTAATTGAAATATGTCCGTGAGGTAAAACTTCTCTCCTGTCAGGAGATGGCTAACAGAAAATAGAATTAAAACAACAAACTAAAATTCTAAGTCTGGCGAGGTACAGAATTCTACCAGCTAAATGTGTCTTCTTCTGGAAAAGAGGGAGGCTCACCAGCTGTTTACTGTGGAGCCTGATCCCAGGGGATGGCGGTGAAGTGAGCTCTGTAAGTACCCAATAGCAAACTTGTGATGAATAAAGAGATGTGAGCTTTGATGACAGAGATGATACTACTATTCACTTGTCCTGTAAAGTATGTCTTCACGTTCAGTGATCAATACCTCGGGGTCCTCAGGGATTAAGATTATAGGAAAATTCACAGCCCGGGCCCAGACCTCCTCTTTGAGCTCATGACAATGCACTTAGATGTCTCAAAGGCAATTCGAGCTCCACCTGCAAAGAGCTGACTTCACGGTGCTCCTCCCATAGCCGTCCTACCCAGGGCCCCTGGTCGGGGGGTAAGGTCTCCCTGCCTCTCCCAGCTCAGGCCCATCACTCACAGATGTGACTGGACCCCACCTTCAGGGCCCAGATTTCCTCAGTCACCGAGTCCCACCACCCACACCTGACCTACCAGGTACTCACTGGCACTCACTCAGCACTGACTGTGTGCTGGGGACCACGCTGCACACTGTGCACACGTTATCTCACTGGATTGCCACAGCAGTCCTGGGAGGTCGGTACATCACTTCTTCAATTGATTAGATAAATTGTTTACTTCCTTGAGTGCATCATCCAAAGTGACACAGCTACTCAGCCACAAAACTGGGACTGAAAACCACTTGAAAATTCTACACTTCTACACCTGGCAGCCACCCTAATCTGACTCATCACATCACCTCCTGCAGAGCCTTCTAAATGTTTCTAAGCATTCTAAAAGACAAAAGTGATCTACGAGAGCACCCCACTCCCCTACTTAAGATCTGTCAATGACGGCCGACTGCCCTTAGGAGAAAGCCCCACTGGGCCTGAGCACAGCCCAATGGCCCGGCATCCGCGTTCCCTGCGCGGCCTCGCCGCCTCACCCACCACACAGATCTACACGTGCCGTGTCCATGACAGGGATGCTGACTCCGTACAACCCGGGGCTCGTCTCACTCAAACAATGATCACCTTCTTCAGTGTTCACCCTCTTCACTGCTGACGGTCAGAAAAATATTTTCTCAGGATGAATCAATATCTTTTTCCTTACAACTTCCTGTCATTGATAATGAGCTCCATCCAAAATACAGAAGACCTAATTCTCAGTCTCCTTATCTGTAAAGTGAGAATAACAAGGAAATATATGAAGTTTTAAGTGAAATAATATACATGTGAGGCTGAGGGACAATTCCCAACATACAGTAAGCACTCAATATGTGCTTAGTTAATATTAATAGGAATATATTGCATTCCAGCAACCTTAAATCAATGTTTTATGGCTTTGTCCAACAGACTACAGACAAACATTTGGACGAACACCTTTGAGCAGATCAGCCCAAGCGTGCTAGGAGAGGTAAGCACTGACTCCAGTTACAGCTGCAGCCAACCAGGACTACGGGGCTGGGGCAGTTTGCTCAAACTCTTACATGTTGCTTGAGAATTTAGTTGTCATTAATGAATAAAGACAGGTGTTCTTTAGTCAAAATTCCTGAAACATATATCTTCAAAGATTGATGCAAATTTGATTTCAAGTACAACACTCTCACTAGAAATTATTTGAAAATGATAGTCTTAGCTCCTCTGCACATCAAAACGGCATGATCTTAATGTATCTGACTACACCAAAAGTGTTGTTTAAAGGAATTTAAGATGAAGCCATCCTAAATAAGCTCTCAGTATCATCTTCACAAAGCCCCACCCAAGGGTCTCATTTCTCACTTCCACATACGTGTTCAGGTAGCTTAACCTGGGTCTTGGTTTCTTATAACACGGGGGTGGGAAGAGTTGTGGATAGATTTATGTAGCAAATATAAACCTAGAGTATTTGCTGTGTAGAAATCCTAGAAATAAACAAAGTAATATATAGTCCTACCCTCAAGAAGCTCAGCCTTTCCATTTACAACAGCATTAAAAATAAAATGAGAGATACATTTAACAAAAATTTACAAGATTTGTACATTGAATATTTTGATGTATCACCGAAATAATACTTAAAAGACCTACATATATGGAACACATCCCATGTTCATGGAATGGTAGACAATATTGTTAAAAATGTTAAGACTCCCCAAAGTGAGTTACAAATTCAGTGGCATCCTTATCAATATTCCAGCTGACTTCTTTGCAAAAATTGAAAAAGTGATCCCAAAATTCATATGGAAGTGCAAGGGGCCCAGGTCAGCCAAAACAATCTTGAAAAAGCAGAGCAAAGTTGGAGGACTCACTTTAAAGGGTACTAAAAAGCTATAGTACTAAGTCAGAATGGTACTGGCTTAAGTTTGGATAAATAAATCTATGAGACATAATAAAAACCCAGGGGGAAAATCTTACATTTACAGTCAGTTTTCCACAAGGGTGTCAACAACACTCCATTGAAAGAATAGTCTATTCAACAAATGGTGCAGGGAGTGCTGAGTATCTGCAGGCAAAAGAATGAATCTGGAATCTGGACCCCCATATTTTAAATAAATAAAAATTAATTCAAAATTGATCACAGACAGAAACGTAAAAACTAAACCTATAAACTTTCTAAAAGAAGACACAGTATAAATCTTTGTGGTCCTAGGATAGGCTTTGGTTTCCTAGATACAATACGAAGAGCACAAGTGATAGAAGAAAAAAGCAGATAAACTGGACTTCATCAAAGTTAAAACCTTTTTGTTACAAATTACATCATCAAGAAAGTGAAATGACAGGGGAAGTGGGTATATCAAGTGACAGAGTGCATGCTTAGCAAGAAAAATAAAATAAATCAATACATCTAATTACCTCCCCTGTAAAGAAATTGTTTTAATGCTTAAAAAAACTAAAGTGAAAGGACAATCTGCAGAATAGGAGAAAAATTTTGCAAAGCATGTATCTAAGAAGAGACTAGTATTCAGGATATATAAAAAATGCTTACAACTGAACAATACAAAGAAAATCGACCCAATGTTTAAATTTGCCAAGGATTTAAATAAATACACAAATGGCCGATAAGCACATGAAAAGAAGCTCAGCATCACTAGCCAAATCAAAATCAAAATGAGTTCTCATTTTACACCCACTAGGACGGTTTTAATCAAAACATGGACAATAACAAGTGTCGTTGAGGAGGCAGAGATACCTCATTTGCGGCCAATGGAAAGGGACAATGGTGCAGCTTCTTTGGAGAAGTCTGGTGTTTCCTCAAAAGTTTAGAGTTATATGGCTCAGCAATTCCACTCCTACATGTAGAGTCATCCCTCAGTATCCTCGGGGGGTTGGTTTCAGGAACCCCCCACCCTGGATACCATAATCCAAGGATGTTCGAGTCCCTTTACAATCAGCCATCTGGATCCATGAAGTGGAAATTACAGATATGGTGGGCCAACTGTACAGCCAAAAGAATGAAAACATATTCTCACAAAAACTTGCACATCAATATTCATGGCAGTATCATTCAGAGTAGCCAAAGGTTACAAACAATATCCATCCATCAATGAACGGATAAACAAAATTACCAAGAATAGGCCCACAAACATTTGGTCATTGAATCTTTGACAAAGGAGGTGAGAACATACAATGGAGTAAAGACAGCCTCTTCAGCAAATGGTGTAGGGATAACTGGACAGCTGCATGTAAATGAATGAAGTTAGACTACTCCCTCACAGCATACACAAAAATAAATTCAAAATGGCTTAAAGACTTAAACATGTAGACAAGACACTATAAACCTCTTAGAAGAAAACATAGGCAAAATATCTGACATACATCTCAGCAATGTTCTCCTAGAGCAGTCTACTCAAGCAATAGAAATACAAGCAAAAATATACAAGTGGGATGTAATTAAACTTACAAGGTTTTGCACAGAAAAGGAAAGAGTAAGCAAAACTAAAAGACAACCTATGGAATGGGAGAAAATAGTTGCAATAAATGAGACTGACAAGGGCTTAATTCCCAGAATATATAACACCTTTTACACTTGATAAGAAAGAAAAACAAACAATTCAATTCAAAATGGGCAGAAGGCCTAAAGAAGCTTTTCTCCAATGAAGACATACAAATGGCCAATAGGCACATGAAAAAATGCTCAATATCATTATCAGAGAAATGTAAATCAAAACTGCAATCAAATATCACATCTCACCAGTCAGAATAGGCATCATTCAGAAGTTCACAAACAATAAATGCTGGAGAGGCTGTGGAGAATAGGGAACCCTCCTACACTGTGGTTGCAGTTTGGTGGAGCCATTGTGGAAAACAGTACAGAGGTTCCTCAAAAGACAAAACATTGACCTCCCATATGACCCAGCAATCCCACTCCTGGGCATATATCCAGAAGGAACCGTAATTCAAAAAGATACCTACACCCCAATATTCAGAGCAGCACTATTTACAATAGCAAGACATGGAAACAACCTAAATGTCCACTGACAGATGACTGGATAAAGAGGTTGTAGTATATTTGTACAATAGACTACTATTCAGCCATAAAAAAATAATAAAATAATGCCATTTGTAGAAACATGAATGGACTTGGAGAATGTCATTCTAAGTGAAGTAAGCCAGAAAGAGAAAGAAAAATACCATATGAGATCGCTCACATGTGGAATCTAAAAAAACAAACAAACAAAAAGATAAACTTATCTACAGAACAGAAACAGACACACAGACATAGAAACCAAACTATGGTTACCAGAGGGGAGAGGGTGTGGGAAGAAATAAATTGGGAGTTCAAGATTTGCAGATACTGAATATGTATAGAGTAAACAGCAAGTTTATACTGTATAGCACAGGAGAATATATTTAATAACTTATAGTAACTTATGTTGAAAAAGAATATGAAAATGAATACATGTATGTTCCTATATAAATGAAGTGTTGTGCTGTACACAAGAAACTGATGCAAAATTATAAACTGACGCAACATTATAAACTGACTAGAATTCAATGAAAATATTTTTAAATAGAGAAAAAACGGAAAAAAAAAGAAAAAGGATATTATAAAGCCAAAAGAATAAAGTACTGACTGAGGATACAACATGGATGGACCTTGAAAGTTTATACTAAAATAAGCCAGACACAAAAGGGCAAACAGTGCCCTTTTAGGTGAACTGTATCTAAGCCTTTATTGTACTATTCCAGTAAATTTTCTGGAAGTTTGAACTCTCAAAATCAAAATAAAATGTATTATTCATTAAAAACCTAAAATGATTCCTCACAGGAGGGCTTTAATTATTAAATGCAGAAATGCATTTAAAGCTCCTGGAACAACAATTTACACGTCCACACACAGTCACTGCTGTCACTGCCACTCAGAGGGTGGTGCCAGCGCTGATGAGGGCTGCCTCCAGTTGCTCCCCTGCAGACAGGAGTGAGGGCCTGGGCTCTGACAGGAAGGGTGACCGGGAACATGGGTTAGACAGAGCCACGCCCCAGACTTTGTATTACCCAAGTTTCTTATACAAACTGCTCCATGTAACATAAACACGCTACAGGGATGTATCTTACGACACAGGGAATATAGCCAATGTTTTACAATAACTATAAATGGAGCATAACAATAAAAATTGTGCAATTATTGTACACCTGAAACATATCATATTGTAAATCAGCTATACTTTTATAAAATGTTAAAAAATAATTTTAAAATGTTATCACTTCAGTATTCAATTCGGTTTTTAAGTAACTAATAAACAGCTTAGAATGTATAAAACATTTAAGTGTGGTAAGTTTGTTTACATATTTATTTACTTTCAGCCTCCTGATAAAAGAGGAATTAAACAATTTTTAACACAGCTTAACAACCATAACAACAAAAAGACAAAAGTTAGAGTGTAGAGAAAATGGAGATTCAATACTTAAATGAAACCAGGGGGAAGTAAACTCATAAAAACGAATGCCATGAAGTCAGGGTAAGTGTTAAAGGCCGACTAGATATTCAGCCGTAAGATTCTTGGCAGCTAAAGCAAAAAGTAAAAGATGATGGGGTGGGTGGTAGAGCTCAGTGGTAGAGCGTGTTCTTAGCGTGCACGGGGTCCCGGGTTCAACCGCCAGGGCCTCCTCTAACAGATAAATACACCTAATTACCTACCCCCCCCAAAAGAGCCCCAATGAAAAGAAAAAGAGAAATTTCTTTCCTAAGAAAACCTGATGTTAAATTTAGATTAAATAATTGAAAAAAAAAGAAAGAAAAATAGAAAAAGATGAGTGACACAAGTGATAATGCCCGTGAGATAAATCTGCAGTGGCTGCTGGCACTTCCCCATGTCCCACGTGGGAAAATCTGAAACATCCTTCTCACCACTCAGAGTCATCATCAGCCCACCCCACCCCTCTCCCTGTTAAATGCAGGAGCACAGGCGGGGGCCCGGCCTTTGCTCTCTCTGTGTCAACACAGTGAGACAGGATGGAAGGGGCCAGAGCACAGCCATTCAAGGAAGGCCACAGCAATTAACATCAAAATGGTGAAGGATTCAACCCCCAGTAGGCCTTGAGGCTCAGGATGAAGAGATTTTACTTCTAGCAGATCTTGAGCTTCATTATACACCCGTTGTAATAGTAACATGGTGAATAACACGCCCCAAGGCACCATGGCCATCCCAAGGCTAGCCACAAAAGATCAAACGGTGGGAAATGGCCAAATCCCAGGGAATCCCAGCCCCTTGCCCTTAGGCTGCTCCTTCTAATTATCAGCATATAAAACAACCAAGCCCATGAAAACCAGCAACACAGCGCCACCTCGCGGTCATCACTCTCTCTCCCTCTTCGGAGAAGGCCCACACTCTGTCTGTGGAGTGTGTACCTACTTTTAATCTGAGCACCCAACCCCCACACCTCGTGGCGTTTCTCCTGCCTTTCAATGTGTCTCTGTGAATAAATCTACCTTTACTCAACAGTGGCTTGCTCTTGAAACCTTTCCTGCATGAAGCCAAGGACCCACGTCTGGTGGGGCACATTCCAGGGGCTCAACCAAAGCCTGGGACACAGCCCTTCCCATGCCCCACATATGTTTTCTTGTATCAACAGGACTGGGATGTGAAGGGAGTTCTGAGGCCCCAGCTAAGGGACAGAAGTAGCCCCCAGGACCAAAATGGCGGGCAGCCCCTCCCCCAGCAGGGGCCTTGTGGTCAGCCCGGTTCTCTGTGGTTCTCTGTTGTGCTGACTCCCCAGCCAGAGAGCGTTCTCCTAGGCCTGTCCCCACAAAACCCTTATCTCCAAAATGCAAGCACATCATGTCACAGTCCTCTTATTCAACCAGTAAATTTTCAGCCCACTTTTTCCTTCCCTAGTAAAGAATCTATCTGTCCTCCCTCCCATCCCACCACTTCTTTCTTTGTGAAAACTCTGTACTCCCCATACACCATCCTGAACGCAGGTGCCTTGCTGGCTGGGACCGAGATGTTTCAGTCTCACACAGCCTGCATCCTTTCACTTTCCCCTTTCTACCTTAAAAAGCCTTTCCTGAGTCTCCCACCCCTCTGATTCTGAACTTCACAAAGTGCTGAGGTTGCATGCACTCACTGTGTGCATACCTCCCAGGTTTTGACTAGGTTTCCTTCACAAGATCTTCATTAAGGAGCTTCATCAAGAAGTTTAAAGAGTCTTTTCTTACATCGGAGTTGAGGAGCCTGCATAAAATTTAAATGGCCTTGAAGAGAGAGTAAACCAGGGACAGAGAGTTCATAGGTCTTAGTCAAAAGTGTCACGAGGCAAAATGTTCTTCGAAGGCTCAGAGTGGCTTCTGAACACGGAGTCGGGAGGGAGGAGGTGCCAGGCTGTGAGTGGGATGAGTGACACTGGGTACGCTACCCCAGCTGGGGAAGTATTGGATTTTGTTCTAGTTTTCCAAAGAATTTCTTACCACCTTTTCTATTATTGTCACATACCATTTCCTACGGATTAAGAAAATCAATGTCAGTCATTTGGGCCACTTGGTAGAAGCTACACGATGCCATTCACAGGGCTGGGATGTAACAGCCACACCAGTCTATGTTGAAAGACCAGTAGGGGTATTTCCAAGGTAATCACGGGCATGCAGCAAACTCCCCAGCTTCAATTACCTCATCTCAAAAGTGGGGCCAATAAAACTACCAAGCAAAGTGCGTGATGATTATGGCCGACATCTGTTTACTAGGTAAGTGCCCGTGACAGCTGACACTGGATTAGGAATGAATATGATCAACGAGGCACAGTCAGCCTGGTTACATGCACCCTGCCTTCATGCCTTGGTGCAGGAGCGGAGTTTGTTTAGCTGAAATGAACGCCCCCAGAGCAGCCCTGAAGGGAAAGCTCCCAGCTCTGCACGGCGAGGCGTGTTCCTTTCCTTCTCTGAGCTGATAACATTTTGCAGTCATCTGTTTTTACATTTATCCCTTTAGTACCTGCCTCCCCTCCGGAGTTTTTGCTTAAGCAGAACAGGTCCAGGTTTGTGTTGCTGCCTGCCGGATATTCTGGGCTGGGAGACAGGCGACTCCACGTCTGGCTCTGGTGCTGAACGGAGAGGGCAGAAAGCCCAGGGGCCCATGCTGAACAGAGGCCCCTGCACCCAAATTTATGGTCTGACTTTGGGCAAATTACACCGTCTTCTTTACCCTAAGATTCCTCATCTGTTCATGAAAATAACTGCCCATGGCACGTAGAGTTTCAAGGATTAAAGGAAATCACCAAATTCACAACCTATTCAAGGGGCTGCCAGTACGTCCTCAACAGGCACATGCTACCTTTACGGCTGTAACACACGCTAAGCGGGGCGGTAGGACACAGTGAACACTGCTAAGTGCCTGTTAAGTGTTTCATGTGTGTTATAATACTGTTTAAAACTTACAACAAACCCAGGAAGAAACGAATATTATAATGCATATTTCACAGATTCACCAACAGTTTAATGGAGGTTACACTCTAGTCCAAGGTCCTTTGGTGAGGAAATGGTGATTTAAACCTGAATCTGAGCCCAGGCCTGGGCTACACCTCTCTCCAATCCACCTCACCACTTGCCTATGAAATCCACCTGTCCAATACACGTTTGTACAGGTCAGCTCTTAAATGCAAAGTGTGCCACCGTTTGTCAATGTTTGTTAATTACCATAAAGTGCTCTCAGAAACCGCTACAGAAATGACAGGTTGACCCACATCCCTGCCAACAAAGAAGAGATATTCTGCCTTGCGTTCTCCTGTAATGTGCAGAAACCCTTCCCTACACCACCAAATTCAAATGTATGCTTCCTCCATGTTTATGTTTGCACACGGCTTATTAAAGTAGAAGGTACCTGCAGTAATTCCATCTCGTTTCCTTTGCAATTTTCCAGATTATCCACAATCAGTCTGTGAATGAAAATACTACAATGTGAATTAAAATACTACAACCATGTCAGTAAACAAAGAATGCTGAAACCAAGTCATCAAGGCTGCCGCCAACCCCCAGTGCGGACAGACCTGAAGCCCAGCCTCTACAGCCACTCACAATGCTGCCCTCTGAACAGACTGAGAATAAGAAGACAGGATAATTGCCCTAGATAGCTAGGTGCTTGTCTAAAGAATGAATCCAGTGAGGTCAAATGATACATACAAAGGCACTAAATTCTTTAACTTGAGATGCCTGGATTTCTTTAGATAACAAGCAATCTTTTATTGTTCCAACTCCCTGGTGTTTGTTGTAAAGCTGCCATATAATCCTAGTTCCTCCGCTACTTCTTGGGAGCAGTCCCTCAGACAGATTTGAAGGCTGTCATCC
Source organism: Camelus bactrianus (assembly GCF_048773025.1). Taxonomy (NCBI): domain Eukaryota; kingdom Metazoa; phylum Chordata; class Mammalia; order Artiodactyla; family Camelidae; genus Camelus; species Camelus bactrianus. Next base: position 78,265,248 of record NC_133542.1, on the reverse strand, counting down.
CGCCTCGAGTCCTCCCGCCTAATAAAGTGTAACTCTAAACTTTCAGGCTACACATTTTTTTCAGTCGACAAGTCCCAGAATAGACACAACTCATCAATTCTGTAATGGAACACACTGGATCAGGAACCAAAAGCATGTTCTAGTCCAGAAAAACTACAGGTCCCTCTTTCTTTCTGTCATTATACAATCCCACCAGAACTCATTAATTTGCTGTCTGCTCATCTGGCAACCAAACTCAGAGAAGAGTCAACTCAGCAGAGTGCTCTACTCGGGAGAACACCCCGCAGCAGCACTGCAGGCTACCTGCCCTCCCGCACGCTCTGCCGACCCCTAGTGTCATCCGTGGAGACCAGGCCAACAGAGGTGTTCCCAAAAGCTGCAAAGTTCCACAGATTAAATAAAAGCATTATATTTTCTACGATATGTTATGTATATTACCATCTCTGAAAACAGCTTTGCCAGAAGCCCAAATTTTCCACATTAATCTGCATAGGCAATTCCGGCCCCCAAGGGAAAACAAGTCTTATGATGATGCTAAGGCCTCCAAAGTCCTCTCCAGGACCATCAACCAAACTGCCTGCAAGCCTGCAGCTGCAGGCGGCTACATGTCTGTTTTTAAAGCAACCCCTTCCTGCCCTCGGGCGCTACAAAGTCCCTCTATGCCCTCCCATCTCAGGGTAAGAGCAGCCACTGCAGAAACTTGCAGGGCAGCACTGACAGGACTGGACACAGAGGATCAGAGCTAAACTAAGCCTTCTTATGCACGAGCTTGTCACTGTGTCATTTTACAGATGAATGTATATATAGAGAGGTGGGGTGACCTTACTCAAAGTCACACAGCTAATAAGTGGCAAAGTCTATAACTCAGCTCCACCCTCTGGCGTGACGCTCCAGCTGGGACACCCACAGGGTTCTCTCGTGCCTGCCTGACCAGTCCTTTACTGTCACTCATAACCCACCACAGTGTCTGACCCTAGCCTGACTTTTCAGCCTCTTCTCCCTCTAGTTTCTCAGGAACAAGGCTGCTCGGGCCACTGTGTGACTTCCGGCTCCCCAAACCCTCAGTGCTCAGGGTGGTCTTGCCTGTGCAACCAGCACCCTGCTCAGAGGCTCTTCCTCCCCTGCAGGAGGACGTTTCCACTCTCCGCAGGGACACCCCCTCAGGGAAGCGCTCTTCTCCCCCTCAGCACGGCAGGTGTCCCAGGCCACATCCCGAGCTGCCCCATTAGGTCTGCCTGTGCCCAGGTCTGCTAGTCAGAGCAGCTGCCTCAGAGCCAGGGATTATGCCCGGGTCTCCCTGCAAACCTACTGCCTGCCTCACAGCCCCCAGCCAGTAGGTCACCTGGAAGTCACAGCAAGTGCCCCACCCAATCCCGAAATCTCTTCATTTGCCAGCACCTCTGATGACTGGTCTCCAAAGTTTGGTCAGTTTCACACAAAACAGCAGCTTCCACTGAAGCTGAGGGTTTTCACTTCTGCTCCCCATCCTTAATGGAAACGTCAAGGGAAACCAAAAGACCTTTTCTCAACCCTTTTCTGATGACACATTCCCACGCACAATACTCACATGCTCAAGAGTTTTGGGTCCACGTGATTTTGTTTCCCTTATGCTAAGTGGCTCAAAACACTGCAGGATTCTTTCTCTTTTGAGAGTATTTGTTTGTACTGAGTTTATTGACTTCAATCTCTTTTTGTCTCTCTCTTAAGTGTCCCTAGCAGTTGCCACTTCTTACTCCCTTCAGCAGCCTCCCTCCCATCATCTAGTCTAGGAAATCATCTGTGATGAGGGGCCCGGGGGCAGTCACAGAAAATGGAACAAAGGTACAGAGAGGCTACATAATTTGCCCGAGAAGATCAGCTTCAAGCCCCAAAACTGTGTGTCACGTCCCTCTGTTTAACACTTATGCTAAACTAGTTAACATTTTTTAGATTATGGTTATAAACAGATGAGGTATCAAAATACATAGAAGGACACACATCAACTCTAAGATGTTTATTAACTCCACTATTTTGTTTCTACTTATTTTATTTCTATTAAAAAATATTAGGAACCTCTGCAGTCAATATAACAAAATGTTAATGGGTGTTAAATCCAGAATATAGAGGCGTAAGTGTATCATTACTCATAATTATTTGTATGCTCACAAGACAAAATGATTTGAACGTCTCTCTCCCCTCCCCCTACTCGCTACTGGCTCTCACCTGAGCTCCCAGACCACACATTTAACAGCCTTTCACTTTATCCACAGCTGAACTCATCAGGGTTCCCCCAAAGCTCCCTCTGCAGCTTTCCCTGCTCAGAGCACAGCAGGACCATCATTTACCTCATTAATCCACCCAGAAACCTGGGCCTTACTCCATCCTACCTTCACAGACATCATTCATCGTTTCCTTTTTACCATCTAAACATGCCTAAAATCTGTTCGTTTTTTCCCGGTGACTGTCCCACTGACTGTACCACCGCTCAGGTAGAAGCCACCAACACTGCCCACCTGGACTGACGAGTCTCCCACGTGACCTTCCAGCTGCTCTCCCCTACTTGAGACAAATTGGATTTTGTCACTCCCGTTCTTTTATGACTCTTTTCAAACCTAGTGTTCTTAGAAGAAACTCCAAGTTCTTCACATGGTGAAGGTGTTTGCCATGAAACTGTCAGCTCAGGGAGGGCAGGACCCCTCTCCTCCTTGGCCCTCCTCTTTCCCTAAGCCCCGCCCTCTCCCTCGGCCCCACCCTCTGGCACAGCGCTGGCTCAGGAGTACCTGCTGAGCTACACCAGCCTGTATTCTAACCCTGGTGTTCAATTCTTAGCAAATTGCTTCACTTATCCATACAAATCCAAGGTAGATTAGAAAGATTTTAGATGTTGAGCTAGACTATTGATTTGGGGATTTTGCACTAGCAACCTGCAATTACATGTTCTAATGATTCTGTCTTCTTAAAACCACACCCAGATTTAAGGAGTTATTTGTGGAATGTCTTCGGAGTAAAAGGGACTGTACTTTTACAGACTTTATGTTGTATAACATGAACAACCCCGACAGGGTCACAAATGGAACTGCCTCACAAGTGACAGAAGACAGGTGAGAGGCACAAAGCAACAGGTCGCAAAGACGGTAAGAGCAAATTTGTTTTGCCAACCCCCCAAAAAATGCCTGAAAGAACCAAAAATTCTCAATTATGAAAGTAAAAGATTATCATATAGTGAAATAAAATAAATAATCCTCTTCATCAGGGTTTCAAGATCTGACTCCAGATTTTTTAGCAGGCCATACTGAATCCTAGCACAGAAAAATCAGATGAACTAGTGGTGAGTAAGTTCCAGGAAAACTGCAGTAATTCCTCCACTTGTGTAAGGACATACACTCACCTGCCAAAGGTGAAAGTAGACTGCATTCTGGAGAAATTCGGAAGCTTCCAGGCTCCGCTTCTGGATGCCGAGGACACGGACAGCTTGGAAGCATGCTTCTAACTCAGTGACCGGAATTCTTACACTGCAGGGGGAAAAGGAGGCCCTCAGTCGATAGCAGAGATGTTCCTGTCGTGTATCACATTCCGTGCCTCAGGGACTCAGTGCCTTGCAGCAGCCCGGCCCCAGGCGAGGACCCGAAGCGTGGCCCACCGAAGCAGGAGGTGCACTGTGCTTGAGAAATCCCATCCCCGATGGGGGCAAGAGGGGCTGGTGGGGTTGAGTGAACCTATAAATGCCCACAGAAATATGCCTGCATTCATTCAAGTGATACCTGCAACAGTAGCAGGCTATTTAACAAAATTTCAATTTTCAGTGGAAATTTTGCCATTCCTTTCCGTTTGTCCCCTGCACTCTGAAACAGGCTTAAGCTCTCTCACATCTGCAGCTCTGAAGAAATAGTTGTGAAGTCATTTTACTTTGCTGCAAGTGTCCTCGGTCCCCTTGTAACTGTGTCTGTCCTCTCTTAACACAGTCGGATATCTTCCTGGATCTCTACCTGAGTTCCTTTCTCCTCCTCCTCAGATCCTGAGATAAAGGACAAGTGAAGGCACATGACCAGAAAGGGCACTGTTGACTTGACCAAAATCCACAGTGACCCCCTAGGTGAGTGCTGCCCACCCCTTACATTCGATTTTCAAGGTTCTGCACAGGGTGACATCCAGCCCAGAGAGGTGGCCCAGGCCCATTGGAAGCTACGTGGCTTGGGCACGGGGACAGATGCAGGAGCTGGTTCCGGGGTCAGGCCCCTCCCCACCTCTGCTCCCCTCTCTCCCGAGGCCCCGCTGCCAAGCACTCAGGCTCCGTGATCTTAGGTCCTTCTCTTCTACTCTACTCCAGACCCTTTTCCTTTTCCTTTTTTCCCTAATTATCCCCAGCTGGAGTGATTTTTCAATCGCAGTATCTGAAAAAATTTCCTGCAGCCGAAAATGAGGTCTCAAGAAGTCAAAGCACATATGCTACTTCCTGAAGAGTGCCGCTGGCTAGGGGGACCCTCACCAACACTCACGTGGCATCAGACATGTTTCAGGGTCGGCCACCCACAACAAGAGTGTGCTGTGACCCCTATGCCCGCACAGCATCTCTGATCACAAAAATATAGTTGGCCCACTTATCGGTTATTAAGAAGCAAAAATACAAAATTGCTCATGTTTCTTACTAAAATTATCTATGAAGCAGAAAAGGGAATTGTAATAGAAAAGAACAATTTTGACCCCATGTTAGGTCTGTTCCTTTGGCTTTAACCCTGTGCCCTGTTTTCTAGGCTCAGACTTGCTAGCTCTGCACCATTTGTAAAAGAAAGTTGCCTTTAGACTGAAATATCCAGGACAGCCTATTCTCCTGGCCGTGATCTTGAAGGATGCTAATTCATCTGCACTTATGTAGAGATGGCAAGTTGCAAAATAGAGAATAACCTTTGTTTTATTTTTTGGAGTTTTCACAGGGGCAACATGATTTGATCCGCATGGACAGCTGCAAGAACAGCGGATTCAAAGGACAAGCAATTCATACAGCAAGAAGTTTCCAACAACCAATCAAAACCCCGCCCCTTTTTAGTATAAAAGAAGACTCAATTCTGACTTGTGGAAGATGATTCTCCAGGACATCAGTCTGCCATCTTCTGGATCTGCCAGCTTTGCAAATAAAGTCACTATTCCTTGCTCCAACACCTCATCTCCCGGTTTATTGGCCTGTCATTTGGTGAGCAGAATGAGTTTGGACTCGGTAACAAAATGACTGCATTGGAGGTAGTATGTCTCCACTGTTTCCTCGTTTCCAATATGTAACATGCACATTACTTATGATCTAGTGCAAATAATTCATCAAAGACAACCACAAAAAGAAACTATACTCACCCAGCTATCAACACTGAACACAAAACCTGTCAATTTTATATGCTGTTTAAGAACACAACCGAAAAACCTAACATAGGGAGTTGATTCCACGGAAATAAAATTATTTCTACTCCTTCAAAACTTTTTCTTTTCTTTTCTATTTTATTTTGTTTTGCTTATTGAAAAGAAAATAAAAGTCAGATCATTTTATTTCACGTATTTTTGTTATAGCTACATACTTTAAATACTACAGAGACTTAAATTGCAATAAAAAATTGTTCATATATTAGTATAAAGATATATACACAATCAATGGGGATTAGGAATGGAGTGGACATTTACTAAAAATCCACTGCAATCCAGTCTTTTACAAGCATATCCTGGAATATAAGCTCTATTATCCAGGGGTCCTCACCCACATACTCACTGCTGAGTCCCTTAGTAATCAACTACTAAGGCACCAGCATAGAACCATGTGATCTGTATTTTAGGAATAAATGAGGGAATTGATTCATTCAATTCTAAAACAAAAACCCTAAAATAAATACTGAACTTATTTACAGATAAAGAAAATTGGTCCCTCAAAAAGTAAAGTTTCTTCCTCAAGGTCACAAAGCTAATAAATGGTAAAGGCAAGATTTGAACTAATCTGCCTGATTCTAAAAACTATGGTGGAAATCCCATTAGACTGGGGAGAGTCCATCTGCACAGCCTATCACCCTATCTTTGTTCAGATCTAGCCTTAGACAGCCTGAGAGAGCACTCCATTCCTATGGAACTCGAGGGCAAACGATAACATTAAGGATTTTATATCCAGGAATTTCTTAGGTCTCATGTATATAAAGTGTCAGCAGGTCAGCAGAAAATCTCTGGGAACCATTAGTGGGTCCAGACCTTTTTGCTGATTAGAAACTCAATCTATCAGGACATAGTGACCTTCCCATGAGAGGCCACATCGACATAAACTAAAGGCAGCTGAACAATGAAAACTAACAAGACACTGGAACTCAAGCAAGAAGGATCCCTGCAATCCCCCACCCAGTTTCCTCTTCATCCACGTGGACACGAAGACAGAAGACCCGGGTTCTTGTCCAAGTTACACTATCATGGATTCTCACCCATAAAAACTTACAACTCTATGCTGTCATAAGTCCTTTCCAACTCAAATACGATGACACCAATATCTCAGCAGAATACCTATGTCTCCACTTCCCCTCTTCTAATAGGAGAATATTTCTATGGACACAAAGCAGAAATCCAATTTAAAAAACCATGCACGAAGCCAGGTGAATTTCTGCTTAAGAGACTTTCCTCTCAAGCTCAGTGAATGAAAACTCAGAAAAAGTGGTCCTTCTCCTTCAGCAAACGGGAGGCATCCTGATTGTGTGTGTGTGTGTGTGTGTGTGTGTGTGTGTGTGTGTGTGTGTGTATAAATCAAATATAATCGTCTGGGTTGTGTACAGATTTTTTTTAATGTCACTCTAATTTCATGGGGATGAGCCAACATTTAAAGTAATTTGAATCTAGTGTTCTCAGTCTCAGTCTCTTTTGGTGGAGGAGGTGAAAGGGGAGAGTAAAGGAGGAAAGAGGTAAATGAAACAAAGAAGTAAGAATACTGCTAGGGAAAGGCAAGACGTTAATTTTGTTCCTCATTGCATCACAACAAATTAGGGACTGGCTTTCCCCCGATGTCTTATCGAGCACTGAGTTGCAGAAGAAGAGGCGACAACCCATTTCTCACTGAGATTGTGGCTGTATGTGGCATCTTATAGACACAAATCATTTTCACTGATCAAACACTCTAGCAGCAGGCCGTAATTCTCCTTTTTTGAGAGACAAGAAAACAGGAGTTCAAAGAGGATGTATAACTTGACAAAATTCAGAGGACCAGTAAACTAAAGAGGATGAATTCAAACTCAGATCTGAATGCAGAGTCTGCTCTTCCCACTCCCACGACTGGAAAATCCTTAACACACAGGCTCCCCAGCTCCCCTGCAGTGTTCCTGGCGCCAAGCATTTCCCATGGTAATGTTAGCCAGTTCTCACAGACACAGCGCTCTGTGCAGCCAATGACCTCCATCGGACCTTGATCATCTACCTGCCACGCCCACTAGGCTTCACCATACAGGCAGGAGAGCTGGCTTTCAAGTGCATACAAAGCCACCCCCGGTCTAACCTGGGCTCTTCTGCGGCTTCTCCAGCCTAAAGGCAGCCATGAAACTGCTCACAGTCTGTACATGAGCCACACTACCTCTCTCCATCTGTCTCCCAACCTATACTACTACTTAGCTATGACCATTTTGAAAATCTTGGAAACAAATTTTTAAAAACAGAAAAGAAAGGATTCTGGAACAAGTGCTCAATACTTACAATTTTAAATGACAAGTTACAAATTGAGTATTGACAAACAGAATCTTCCTTTCTAAATGTCAGTTTTAAGCATTTAAATATATAATAGCAAAAAATTCTCACAAAATTAACAAAAACATAAACAATAAACTGGAATAAATTCAAAAATAATGCCCATGTTCTAAATGGAGAAACTTCAGGACTATACTGAGTGTTAAAGTAAGAGGTATGAATGTAGAGACATAAACATATTGCATGGAGGAAAGCAGTTTTGTAAAGATGTAAGTTCTCCTAAGAATAATTCAAAACTTACTAAAAACTCCCATGAAAATTCCAATCTGATTTTTTTAACTTGAACAAAATATTTTGGAACCCTTCAGGAATAATAAAGTCATAATAGTAGACAAGAAAATTTGGGATGGATGAAAAGAATAAAAAAAAATCAGATTGCCAGTGATTAAATAAATTTTTACAATATGTAAGATATGGTGCTGGAGTAAGGAAGGAAGATTGACAGAAAGGAACCATGAGTTCAAAAAGAGACTCTAGTGTATGTAATTATTTTGTACAGATGGGATTTCAAATCAAAGAGAAAAGTATGAATTCAATAATTGTCCTGGGACAATCAGAATCACCTAGAAAGAATAAATTCTATTCCTGTCATAATGACCACAAGATAAATTGCACATAGTGATGTAAATATTAAAAAGTACTAATAACAGCAAATACAACCCTTTGCTCTTATTAACTCAACTTCTCCTCACTATAACAAGTACTATTATAATCACCACTTTAGAGATTAAAAAAACTTACAGAAGAGATTTATTCCATTATAAGGAAGTATTTCTAAGAATGTCAAAGATAAAACCCACAAGGAAGACATTTACTATCTTAAGAGTAGTTTGAGCCACAACAAGGATAAAAAACTTTCTGAACAAAATGAAAGGAAAGAAATGACAAGAAAAAGCTCTGTGATACATGTTGATGAAGTCACGAAGTAAATTTTCATAACATACAAAGAGCTGTCACAAAGCAACAAGAAGCTCCCTCACTTAAATGTTTGCAAAGGACAAAATGAATCATTCATTTTAAAAAATTCAAAAGGCTAATGAGTGAAAAAAGCTCAAAATTTCACTGGTCATCAAATGCAAACTAAAACGATGAAAAAGCACTTTTGCTTATCATATTGGCGAATATTTTTAAGATATTCTAGTTAGTGTCCATCTGTTGGAGAACAAATCATGAGCGACTTTTTCAGAGGATGACATATCAATGGATATGTAATCTCTGAAAAACGTACATACACACTGACTCAACTCCACTTCTAGGAATCGTTTCCTTTAGAAAAAAAAACAATCAGTCCAAACAGATGTATCCATCAGGGCATTTACACAGCACTGTTTACAAAGGTGGGAAGAAAAACTGAAGTGAAATAATATCCAGCGATAGAGAATTGGTTACATAAGTAATTGTGCATTTTTTCATTCCCCAATGGAGAAGGAATTTCTAGAGTCACTTGAAAGGAGTCTGTGATGAATGTAAGTGTCACATCCAGGGACTAAATTTCCAGAAGCCTTAACTAAAGGAATATACATACAAGATCACAGGAATGTCTGTACAAGAAGGATGCAAGTCAAACATTCTTTCTGACAGTGGAAAGTGGAGAAAACTTAACTGTCCACCATTAAGACAATGTTACGGTAAATCAAGGCGAGCTGCAGGCGCTGAGGGAGCCGGCGTTTCGCCGTGGTCCAGGGCCTTGTCCACAGCACTCTCCCACCAAATGTGTCCGTGGACAAGAGACAACACCCGCACATCAGGAGACCCCTCCAATCTATCTGAAAGGGCCGGGTGAGTCTGGAGTGGGAGGACGTCTATGATATACCCCTGAGTGAATAAAGCGAGCTGCAGAAAAACATATAGTATGGTCTCATTTTTAAATAAAGCATATATACACACACCTATACATTGATTTCTCATATGTGTATATATATGTATCTCATAGGCATAAAGGTCATGAAATATATATACCAAATTTTCCACAGCTTTTACTCTCAGGAAATAATGGGAAGTGAGTTAGGGGCCTTCCTGTACCACCACAGTTCTCTTTTCAGTATTTCAGTTAAGTATACTTGGAATTTAAATGTTTATTTAAGTCCGAAGTAAAATGGACGATGCATTCCTTAAGACAGAATGCTACACTGGTCATTAAAAATCATGCCAGGGGAGATAGAATATTGTAGAAAAACATGTAATAAGCCGAATGGAAAATGGAGATTTCCGCACAGTAAACAGGGACAGAGTGCTCACTGGTTTTTATGACAGAGCTGATACACACTGACGAAAAGAACAGAAAATAAATGTTAAATTGTTAATTATTATCTCTGAGTAGCGGGACCAGGATAGAATCTTTTGCCCCTTTTTTCAGACTTATTATATTAAATGCAAATTATTTTTCATCTGAAAAAATCATTTTTAGGTGTGTAGTACCACGCATTGGGGAATAATACATGAATATTTACAGAAACAAGTAACTAGGAGACACCGCAGCAGCGCTACACAATGTAGAACGGGCGATCCTGATTAACATCGTGCAGTTACATAAGGACCCACAAAGTGAGAGCACCTGCTGTAACAGGGCGTCGCCCCCTTCTATTTGTCAGTTGTGTCTTCAGGTCTGAGGCAGTTCTGAGCACGGCCAGTGTCAGTGCTGGTGTCTGGATGGATGCTACTGGAGGTGAGGGCACCTGCAAGTGGAGAGGAAGAACAGAAACCATCCTCTGCCTTTTCTGTCTTGTTTCTTTGTTACTTTAAAAGAGAGGAATAAATAAGATAAACTGTGTATCTTCCCTACAGAAATTTCAGTATGAAACCGTTTTTAAAGTCTTCACAGCTTATATTCTGCCTATAACTGTCTTTTCAACAAAGCATCATATTTATTCAATGTGAATTGACTCAGTTAATTAACTCCCTGTTGAAACATTCTAGTAAAGAACATGAAATGCCGTATGTAAAAGAACCACACCTGCAGTGACTAGCTCGGCTGTCTTGACGGCAGTGCAGTCAGCCCCCACCATCCCGTGGCCCTGAGCTCCTGATGCTGGTAAGAGAGCACGCTGCCGCCTCAGATGGAGAGATACTGTGAAAGCATTTTTTGAACTCTAAAGTACTGACAAAACATAACTGACAAATCCCAGGCTCCTTTGAAGCTGTCATTTTTGGTTTCTGGCCAACCACAGTCAATGAGCAGAACCACCCCATTCCTGAGTCATGGGACTCACGTGGGAAGAAATTTTGTAGAAATTTCCAGGCACAGAATGTAACCAACTATATGTAGAACTCTGACAAAAGAAAAGATGAAATACTCTGATGTTGAAGACACTCAAAATATTCTCCTAAGCCTTAGTAGCTGGAAAGGCTGCGCTTCTACTCAGCCACTTATTTATTTCACAGCCAGTGAGCATCTCCCACAAACCCTGTTTCCCTGTGTCTGCTGGGAGCCCCAGGCACACTCTTGCTGTCGATCTTATAAGTCACAGGGCAGACGCGTGTCTCTCATGCCTGCCACCCTCACACAGGCTCGCCTCCTAGCCTCACTGTCTGAACTTGGCCCCATTTTCTCACCTGTTTATTTGGCATCTGTTCTTCTGTAAGCTGCCTGAAATGCTTTTTGGAACAAGTCAGAAGAATGAGTGGGTAGAGAAATGGACAGTTGGACAGGTGAGAGGTGGGCAGACAGACAGAGAGACTCCAAGAAAAGGGGAACAAAGAAAATTTCCTGTGCAGAACCCTCTTCTAGTCAGGGAAGAAAACCGCCACTGAGACGTGTGAAGAGGCAGGTGGCTTAGGGCTCTTTCCTGGATTCCATGAAATGTCCCACCAAGAGAGAGGGTAGAACTATAAATAATAAAAGAAAAAAGCATGCATGCTTGAAAAATATATCTACAATATGTACTTTCTAAAGAAAAGATTCAAATCAGCAGGGCCCAATTACACAATCTTTGGGTATTTACAGAAATGAGAATCCCATCTCCAAACCACAAGGCATCCCTTCGGAGCACTGAGAGTCTACACGGGGCTGTTAAAAGCCTTCACCACAAAAGCTATGCTCTCCTGCACTTACGAGGAACGAGCAGCTGTGCTCGGTCTGCCCACGCGCATCATTTGCACCCTACAGCACCTCTAAGGGGGAGGGACGCCTAGAGAGCCCCATCACTGCAGGACAGAAAACATGCACGGGAGAGGCTAAGCCGACCTACCAGTTCTCCATCTCACAGGACTGGTCACTCCAGAGCAGGACTCGAACTCGGACCCACGTGTGTAATCACGTTACTACCGTGCTTTGTGTGCTTTTTGTGTGTATAATACATTTGTTTCTGGCATGAAAGGATATTTAATAAATGATCGGTTGTCCTGTCTATCTCATTAGCTCACAATCAATGTTTATAGTGTTGAATTGTACTCTTTTTCCCTGGAGAAAGGAATGGAACGAGCGGGTGTTAGAATGAGGTGGGTCTCCATTCTTTATCTGGTACCTCATCTCATCCAAGTCCCCAACCAGGGAGAAGGAGCAAATGTTCTCTTCATCTTTTAAAGAGAGGGCTCCACTGATGGTGACTTAACTCCAAAACCAAGTCTGGGGAAAGGGCACATTCAGCAACCAGAGCAGTATCACCTGTAGGAAGGCGAAAACAGCTCACGGGAGGGCTCAGGGGGTCAGCCTGATTTAATTTCAATCGATAAAACAGCAACACACTCTAAAAATACTAGCATGCAATCGATTGGCTCTTTCTGGACATCTAGCAATTTTCCACAGCCCACATGTAAAATGATCGTGAACCAGTGAAATGTAGTGTCTACAGACAAGAAAAATCAATGCCACAGGTAGACTGAAACCCAGGCTGGAGGAAAGGAAGAGAAAGGGCATAGTAAAGAAGTGGGGAAAGGCTGGGGAAATAAAATCATCACAAGGACTCTCAAGCATCATCCAACAATCATACAATCATTCAAGAGAGAGAGAGAGTTACTGAGGTCCTATTCTGTGCAAGATTGTAGAGCGGGTGAAGCAAGTGCGCAGTGACCATTGTGGCAGCAAGTGGCGGGGCTCAAATACACTTCTGATTCTGGTACCTTGCACACTTGTCCTCAGTATAAAGGCAAAAAACAAAAAGTAAAATAAAACTCTGTAAACTCAAAGCATTGTTGAAAAAAAAATTAAAGAAGACCTAAATAACTGGACAGACACACCACGCATATTCCTGGATCAGAAATCAGAGCTCTTGGAATGGCAGTGCTCCTCAAAGCGATCCGTATATTCAACGTGATCTCGATCACAATCCCAGCGGGCTTCTCTGCAGAAACTGACTAGCTGCTGCTACAATTCATATGGGAATTCAAGGGTCTCAGTAACCAAATCGTACTTGAAAAAGAAGAACAATTTAAGAGGACTTGTTATTCTCAATTTCAATCCTTACAACTGTATCTCCAGGTGAGATTAGAGGCCATTGTGAAGTTATTACTGTGTTTATCCTTATTTTCTAAATTCTCTACAATGAATATAACTGTTACAATAAAAAGAATAAAAAGTAAAGTTTCTTTTAAAATATACACACCGATTCACTCATTGGGAAAAAAATATTTTAACGATAAAGAGGTAAACAAATATCTAGTGAAAAAGGACTACTTAAAAACAAGAGTGTATTTACATTTTTCATTAATTGAAAACTGAAAAGCACAAACACATCAAGTTTCTAGGGAGACCGATGCAACAAATTAAGTTATTTTCAAAAATTCTAATTGAACAATGAAAACTCAAGAAAGGGAAAATTGTGATTGACACCCAAGTGCAAACACATGGAAAGCAAAGGCCTAGAAATCACAGTTCCTTTAACTCTGATACTAACACAAGAGAAGAGGAAATTCCTCACTAAGGGGACTGTGGAATCCCATGCATAAGACAGCATACACAGTACAAACTGCACTAGAATCTGAGGTGATTTTCTTAGAAGAATTCCAAAGTTACAACATTGCTGAAAAACTATAAAAACACTGACAGACAGAATAAAACACACAGTCATATATATTATATAGAAACATATGAAGTCTACTCCCATGTTGCATAGAAATACAAACATATTTGTTCATTTATGGGCACTGAATATTTTATCCCAGGTAGAATATTTCAACTAAAACAAATAATCAATTATACACTCCTCTTGTCAAATCTACTTGATAAGTTACTCTGCTATGTAACCATAATTTGTCTAAGATAGATCTAAAATTAGTGAAAAAGATCTTTGTATGGTTTCTTGAACTCTTCTCAAATTTCCAAACTTAATTTTAAAATAGATCTGAGCAGTATTTCTATATTAACTTTTCCCCCGTGAAATGAACAACACAGTCTGTTGTCAAAATTCTGTCCTTAGAATGATTCACAAGCACCGTATCCTAACAAAACTGCTGGACAGCAAGGCACTATCCAGACACTGTGACCAAACAAATGAAACACAAGGAAGACAGTGACCCTATTCTGGAGGGCTTACCGTATGTTTCAACACCGGGAATTTATTTGATTGGTTTGATTGGTTAGCAAAATAAAATCAATCAAGTACTTTCTGCTTTGAGCATTCAGTAAGTCATGACTCTGTTGTTAGTGTCATGAGAAGGAAAGACTTAAGCATGACTTGATTAGGTCAATTAGCAAAAGCCATCACTGGGGAGTGAGTAATAAAGAAGTTAACTGATAGCAATGCTTCTGCCTACAAGAGACCTAAAATAAACCTACACTGATCTCTTTAAGGAAATGAGGAGATGAAGCCCCAATGAGAAAAAAAAAACTAACAAGAAATCAAAAAAGTAAAGACTTTTTCATTAACGGTTCCAGGAAGGAGTGGAGCATGGTGGTGAGGATCACAGATACTTGGGACAAACATGAGGGTCTGAATTCCAACAGCACTGTGTAGCTTTGACACTGATAAGTCAGTGAAATTTTCTGAATCTCAGTCTCCTATCCATAGACTGGGGACAAAATCAGCACCCGTCTCCTAGAACGGTCCTAATAATTAAGTTATTTTATATATAAAAGGTTAAATAAAATACCTCAGATATCAAATATTACCACAAAAGCACAAGGAAAAAAGAAAACAGAGATAAATTGGAGTTCATCAAAATTAAAAACTTTGCTTCAAATGACACCATACAGAAAGTGAAAAAACAACACACAGGAGAAAATTTTTTCAAATCATTTATCTGATAAGGAATTTGTATCTATAAAAAAAAAAAAAGGACCTCCTACAACTCAACAATAAAAAGGCAACTCAATTAAAAAATGAATAGAGTATCTGAAAAGTATTTTTCAAGGAAAATATACAAATGGCCAACAAGCACAAAGAAACGATGTTCAATATCATTAGCTGTAAGGGAAATCAAGTCAAAACCACTAGGAGAAACCGCTTCACACTCACTACAATAGGTTATAATCAAAAAAAGTGTAACAAGCACTAATGAGGACACAGAAGATGCAGAGGTCGCAGCCGTTGCTGATGAGGATGTAACACAGCCTGGCCACTTTGGAAAAACGCCTGGCAGGTCCTTAGAGAGTTGAACATTTGGTTTCTGAATGACCAGGCAATTTTGCTTCCTGAGCACACACGTAAGAGAACTGAAAACAAATGTTCATATAAAAACTCCTACAGGAATATTCACGGCGCCATTACTCATCACAGCCAAAAAGCAGAAACAACACAAATGTCTATCACGTGATGAATGGGTAAACAGAGGGGCCCAGCCATACAGTGGAATATTATTCAGCAATAGCAAGGCATAGAGTACTGACCCAGGCCACAACTTGGACAAATATTGAAAACGTTACTCAGTGTGAAAGAAGTCAGTCACAATAGATGCTTCCACTTACATGAAGTAACTCGATTTACATGAAATTTCCAGCACAGGCAAATCCACAGAGAGAGAAAAGTGGCTTTCTGAGGCTGTGGGAGGATGGGGAAGATGGGAATGTCTGCATATGCGTAAGGGGCTTCCTGTTGGGGGGATGAAAATTTTCTAAGATTGACTGGGATGAACAATTCTGGGCATAGAGTAAAAACCGCCGTACATTTTAATGGGTGAATTGTTATTAAAACTGGTAAGAAAAAAAGCACCTCCAGCCAGTTACCTTCCCATAGTAAATGCAAATTGCTAAATTTTATTACAGGAAGAAGAAACTGCCCTCAGCATGAAAGCAGGAGTTCAGCAAATATGAGTTAACCGAAATTGGAAAAGAGCATTTCACTTGAAACAATTGATGAGTGTACACAAATTATTAAGACATGACAAGGAAAATCAGTTTGACATCACGAAGAAGCATTCTGCTTCAAATGCAGATCAAGGATTCGGCAAGCCCAGCTGCTACAAATGACCAGAGAAGAAACCTGGTTCTTTAAACAAGCGCCAGAGCCAACAAGGAAATAATGGTGAGGAAAGCAGGCGGCCGAAAATCTGGAACAGTTTCCTACTAATACTTTCTCCACTGAAAATTCAAAAACAAAATGAAAGTGATGTGATGTTGTGTTGACCTCACGTGAATGGGCTTCCTCCGGTGCTCGACAGTTTTGTAACCCCGAATGAGAGACTCAGGAGAATCATCATGGCTCCTGGGAGTCACCAAATGACTGCCCACCAGCTCGCTGACCACCATCACATCTGCCAGGTTTGAATTGCAGAGAAGAGACCAACTTCTGAAAGGCACAGGAAATATAGACAAGGGAAGAAAAGGCTGCAGTCAGTCCTGGGACAGAGGCCTTGTGAGCAGAGGCCAGAAGTCTGCAGGTGAACATGAGTGGCCCTGGGGCAGAAAGGGACCACGGGGGAGCAGACCTCAATTCTCTTCTCTCTCTCCCTCGGGTAGGAGAGATAAAGTCTGCATCCTTCTCACCTGGAACTGTGGGTTCTGGCTGGCAGAAGTCTTACCAACATGGAATGAATTACTCAAGACTGTGGAAAAAGGAAAGAAAGCGAGAGGGATTAGGGAGCCAACTCCAAGAACCTCTCAAATGCTCCCATATTTATTGTGTATAATCAAAGGAAATAGTCTTTAACAGTTGTGTGTTAGTAAGGAGGAACTTCGTGAAAGATGGGATGAGGCAGAGATTGTAGAATCCGCAATGAGTAAAAAGGCTTAGTTTACCTTTAGGGGAGACATGGGGAGAGGGGAACAAGATAAATTCTTTAGATATCTTCATTACAAAGCAGACCACCAGATCAGCCAGGTCCCTGTTTTGGGAATAATGTACTATCTAACAGCAAGCACGCCCAGCGTTTATAGATGAGTGCCTGGGTCATTGCTGTGCAGAAATCTTCCACGCAGGTCCGCACAGGTAGAAGTGCCACAACGTGCTCAGAAATTATACCGTCAGCACCCCTGGGCTCCCATGGACTGGTTTCACATTAACCAAACTCATGAGAGACTGATGCAAGAAAACCAGAAATTTAATATATTAATGTAACAGGAGATGTGAAACTACAAACCAGACTGAAATATCAGAGTTCAACCATGAGTACAGATTCTCCTCAACAGCCCAATCACAGGCAGGCAGTCACATGACAAGAGTGGACAGAAGCAGAGCAGGAAGGGTTTCTAGATTAACTGAATGGACTAAATTTCTGTTATACGAAAAGATCTGCTGCCCAGAAGACATTTAACGCCAATCACAGTGCACTGTCCGTGGACTGTGGCTGAGACACGACTATGAGCACCTGTGTAACTCTCCTTTCCCTGTCCTTTCTGGGCTAAGTGATGCACACAGGTACAGATATCCAGGGATGCAGATACCTCTAAACACCCAAAGCCCATCCCTGGGAGCCTGGAAACCAGACAGCCAGGGTTTAAATACCAGCTCTGTCACTTACTAGCTCTGTGACTTTGGCCAACTTACTTACTCTCTCCGTGCCTCAATTTCCACATTGTAAACCTGGGATAACTATCAAACCTTCCTTACTCACTTGTTGTGAAGATTGAAGGATTCATTTCTGTAAAACGCTCAGAAAAGAATGTAGCACATTTTTGGTGCTCAACAAATGTGAATTTAATAAGAAAGTGATTTACAAATCTCCCTTCTAATCATCTTCTGTGTTTCATGGCTAGTCTGAGTCCCAAAGGAAATCCTTATTTCCCCTCTTATAAAATCTTGGGGAGCACCCCTCTGTTGCATCCCACCACCTGTTTAAACTGAGAGAAGGGATGCCTCCTCCACAATCTGGTCCATGGAGAGTGTTTTTCCCTTCACACCCCTGACCCCTGGACAACGGCTAGCCCTCCTCACACTAACAGATTGAGGTGTGAGTCCGGATCTACAAGCAGGGCATATGAAACCTTTCCTTTCCCTCCAGTGTTGGCCACCATTGGGAAGCACCCGGGATGCTCAGCTCCATGGCAGGCAGCCCTGTGCATGATGGGGCAGATCCTCTTAAGGGAAGGCTCACTGTGGCCCAGAGCTAACTGGGACTGCATGAGTCTCTAGTTCTGGGGCACAGTATCATGACACGCATTTTCCCACAGCCCTGAAGTTCATGGAGAACGTGGCTTCATCAGTAATACAGGAGCCATTTATCGCCTGCCTGTTCTTCTGTGTCATCTCTCAGTTGGCTGCTGGAGAAAACATGTGTATATGTATTGGGTCCCATTAAGCCCCAATATATATGAAGTAACAAAAAATTCTGTGGCTTAACATTGGTTCAGGGCGACTGTGTAACTGTCCTGACCCTGCTGATGCTAAATTATGGGTATAGGAACTATGGAACCTCCTCAAATATCTTTCAGCATAAAACCAGCTTTTCTTATTTTCCTGTTTCTTAGTAACTGCCAAAGACTGTAAAATGATGGCTTCATACAAAACAGGAGCTAAACTTTATGAGCCCTTTGACATTCCCACTGTGCTAAACACTTTACATAATTTCTAATTCTCACAATTCTGCAAAGCAGATACGAGCGTCCCCATCTCACAGACGAGGGAAAAACTCAGAGCAAACTAACTCAGGCTCACTTGGCTCAGTGGCAGCACGTGCACGCAAACCCAAGACAAAAAACTACACCCCTTCTTACATGTACAAAATCACCTCCCAACAAATGATACACAGCTGCTGGGTCAATACTCAGGGAACTCAGTACACTTTCCAGCTTTAAGGTGCTCCAGAGGCCTCTCTTAGCTGCTTTATAAAATTCCGGCTCACTGGTTGCTAACACTGGAAGAAAAGACCGATTTTGCCATTGTTTGCACAGCAAGTCTGAAATGTTCACAGCGAGATGACAGAATAAGTCTAAGACATAAGCAGAATAATTTTTCCAGGTAGACAGACATAATGGACATTGTGCTATTCTGAAGCACTAAGCAACGGAATCAAAACAAAATAACATTTGTTAAACCTTCTTTTGCAAAAGGAATATTAAGACTGTTATAAGGTGCAACAGCACCACCTATGGCTAAATACACCTTCCAGGTTGCTGGGAAAGATGCAACACAAAAATTGCCTGTTGGATCAGAAAGAAGAATCAGATAATTATATCTTATGTAGCACATACTGCACTTTGCTTCGGGGAAGGGAGGTGTATTCAGTATTTAATCTGACATTGCTAATACTCCTGAATATAAACAAAAGACACAGGCTCATGGAAACTTCTTAGTAGAGGAAAGAATCCAGTCCAGCCACTTCATTTTACAGGAGGGGAGACTGAGATCTGGGATCTGTCCTCCTGGCAATCAGCAGCAAATCTCTCCTAGGCCTCATGTCTTGCACTGTAGCAAAAACCAACAGATCTGTACTAGGCCTATATTCATAAAAGTCACGTCTGTATTTTTCCAACAGTAATTAATCTAGGTATCTTGCAAAATACTTCTCAAAGAGCCAGGAAAGCATACAAGTGTATTGAAATTCAAAAACATTTATTTGCACATTAAAACAGCATGAGATTTATTCTATTAATAAAAGTGACATGTCAAATCCATGTTTTGATATTTTAAAACCTATTAAGAGTGCAGAAAAATAAATCAAAATTTTCTTTAATCACAAAAGAGAGAAGCTTATTCCCTGAAAATGATCAATGTAGATTTTTCTAAACTTAATGATTCTGGTCAGATTCCTACGAATTTAAATGTCTGAGTGGATGGTTACACGGCAACATGAATTCTGAGTTGTAACAACACACATTCTGTGTAAATAATATTCAAGGCCGTCTGCTTAAGCTGATTTAACTAGTCCCTGTCTCACTAGAATGATAAAGATTTCATTAAAACTTCATACTGCACACACACACACAAAACCCTGAATCCTTGTTACTTTAAGCCATATTCATATATTCATAAATATGCATATTGAATATGCATCAGAAACAAGCCACCCTCTTTAGTATTCATAGTTGATCCTTCTAAACTATCTGTCCTTGTGACAGCATATTTTTACTAAGCAGCTCTTGGGTGCTTCATATACAAGGCGTCCACATCTCACAGTCAAACAAGGTAAAGGGCATCACTCAAATTTCACAAATGAGGAAATGTACTTAAGCTATGAAAACAACTTACATATTCATCATCAGGAAAGAAAAGATTAAAGATTTTACTTACAATATTCACTGACAAAACTTTCCTCCATACTAAGACTACATAGAAACAATTCAGTCTTTGTAAATTTTTCTGTCAATAAGCACCACTAGAGAAAAACAAGCAACATCATTAGAAATGGTTGGACTTTCAAAGTCCACTCCAATTTTGCAGTATAATCATTTTTAATGTTTTGATTTTAGTGTTTACAGAGCACTAAAATAAAAAAAATATAAAGTTTTTAACTCATTGCCTGAGAAAGCAACATTTGTGGAAATGTACAATTTTAATTTATGCCACTCTGTCTAACATTCTCACTGGTGTCTCTCCTTTGAAGGCTTCATGAAGCTGAGATCGCTAAAATCGGTCATTTATGGACTCACAGGAGTTCGGGAAACCACTCAACTTGGGGCTGATCAGAGGAGCCATTGAGAATGCATCCTGTGCAGCCTGGGTTCCAGCACTGAGCCTGCCAACGCCAGCTGCGTGAGATTTGGGACAAGCTGCCCCGTCTCTCAACCCCTCAGCTGCAGAAAAGGAGACACTGATACCTACCCTTAAACACCTGCTATGAATTAAAACATGAGGAAAGCATTTTAGCCTTAGGTAAGTGTCCACTCAGAGCAAGCTTGGTCATTATGATGATGAGGATTACTTTTAATAAGTTAAGGCAGACCAAAAATTAGAAATCACCATAAAGGAGAAACATTTTATGTCAATGAGCATTTCCTTTTGAATGGATTGCAGAATGTTCCATTGATTTTTTTAATAAATCAAATTTTGTCCACTAATTATAGATTTACAGGTTCATGGACAAGTCTCCAGAAAAAGAATTAGAGGTCACTAACCTCTGCATACAAAGAAAGTAAAGTTTAAAAAAAGTCAGGGGGGAGATTATACCTCACTTGAGAGAGTATGTGCTCAGCATGCATGCGGCCCTCAGTTCAGACACCAGTAACTCCATTTAAAAACTTTTTTTTTAAGAAATGGAGAATTAACTCAAAAAGGTGGAGGAATGCAGAACTTTTTTAGAGAATCAACTCAGATTTAAGATGGGGAAAATAATATCCATTTCTCACAGGAAATCTTGAGAACTATGTAAACCGGATCTGAGTTGTCTAATCTTTTAACATTATTCATGAATTCATATTACCAAGTCTTAAAACTGCCTGATAACCCACAGGGGTGATCCTGATCATAACAGCTGCCAACACGGATCGAGCTCCGGCTACGAATGGTCTGTTCTGCCATCTCTGCCCCTGAGGCCTCACCAGGCTGGGAGCACTAAATTCGGTCATTCATGAGCATCACGTGTAAGTCCTCCCTTTGTGCTTCTCACTCCCCCCTCACCAGACCATCTGAGGGAAGCACTGTTATCATCTTCCCCAACCGAAGATAAGGCCACTGAGGCACAGAGACTAAACCTGCTCCAGGTCACATCGGCAATAAAGGACGTCTATAATTCTGCTGTTCTATTATTGACAAAGGAATCTGAGATATCAATTCAAGGGAGACTGTTAAATAATCAAGTCTGTCAGGTCTTCACCTCAAAGAGCAGATACTATAGATTCCTGACGTAGGATGAGGCTGCCGCCACATACTGACTCAGCTTGAAATTAATATCCAAGATGAAGCAGCGGATACATGTAAATATTCACGACTGTCAACTCCGCTCTCGGGTCTGGGCCCTTCACTGCCTGAACGGGGGTGAAATCCCCACCCGTGTCAGGGAGGGAAGCGCAGCTCTTCCGGGACTCACCCAGGATTCACGGGCTGTTTCCCACCCACAGGCTGTCCTCAACGATTAAAAAGCTCTCAAGAATTTTACACCATGCAAAACTAAAAGACGTTTCTGCAGATGGAGCACTTTCTCAGGCTTAAACCTTTTTTGCCTACACTCAGCATGTGGGAAAATAACACATGACTATGCAAAGTCTCTGACCCTCACCACTCATAGGAGTAGAATGGCCTCAGCACAAGATGACTCTTCACGGATGAGAACAAAATAAAGCCGCCCCCAACCACAGGCACTCCCAGAGACAGCGCTCAGCAGTCTTCTGCACACTCACGGTTGTGCAGCCCTCACCACCATCTATTTCCAGAACACTTCATCATCCTAGAAGAACACCCCTGCCACTAGCAATCACTCCCCAACCCCCCTCCACCCAACCCCTTGCAACCATCACCTGCCCTCTGCCTCTGCATGTGCCTATTCTGGGCATCCCAGATCACTGAATTCAACAATATGTGGCCGTTTGTGTCTGGTTCCTTTCACTTAACGTGCTGTTATCAAGGCTCGTCCAGGTTGAAGTGGTATCAGCATCTCTCTTTTTTTTTTTTGAAAGTGTTAA
This sequence comes from Camelus bactrianus, assembly GCF_048773025.1. Classification (NCBI taxonomy): domain Eukaryota; kingdom Metazoa; phylum Chordata; class Mammalia; order Artiodactyla; family Camelidae; genus Camelus; species Camelus bactrianus. The sequence goes on along the minus strand of NC_133542.1, from coordinate 78,242,660 downwards.
AGTTTATTAGAAGGTGGTAAGTACTATCAAAAAGAGTAGAGAGGAGCATAAGTGATTGGGTTTCAAAGGGAAAAGGGCGGGTTGAGCAGTCAGGGTGGACTTCCCAGAGCAGGTGGCCTTTTTCATATTCCCCTATATTTATTTTTTCTTTTTTATTCACTTTTACGTCTGAATAATGTTCCACAACATGGAGATACTACATTCTGTTCATCCATTCAGCAGCTATGTATGGACGAGCTCCAGACGAATGAGTGTAAGAGGTGACTAGGCAGGGATGGCATTTAAGCAAAGGGCAAGATGTGCTTTCAAAAAAAAAAAAAAGCCAACAAACAGAGGCACAAAGAAATTCAGTGCGTTTCTGAGAAAGTGCATGCTTGCTTCACGATGACTGCCGTGCAGGGCTGGGGGGGGGGGGAGTGACAGGAGACACAATGAGGGAGTAACCTGAGAATATTCCCCATGCAAGCAGCTCAGCCAATTCTCCTCCCTCATCCTGTATTTTAGAGCCATTTTTGATAGGTTTTCTATTTCAAGTAACAGTACTTAGTTACACATCTGATCATCTGCATCAGATCACCTTACCTCCAAGCCACAGAAAGTCATTCACTGACTGGAGCAGCTCCAAGACATAAAGGTGATGGACCAGGGAGTCCTGCAGCATCCCGGCCTGCAGGCACAAACCCCCACATGTTCCATGGTGATGTCCGGAATGTAAAATGCATGGAAATATCTCACTGCTTGTGCACGATATCTGCCCCCAAATTGCCCCAAAATCATGCTGGCAAAGCACTACTGAGCCCTCTCACTACAAAAAAAAAAAAAAAAAAGAGAGAGAGAGAACAGAAAAGAAAAGAATAAAGCTAAGAAGGCAAATTTAGGGTCTTCCATTCAAAACCAGCAACCATCACTGACAGTAACTCAGCTGGAATGGTCCTGACTTCAAAAACCACTGCGCAGTTACATTGCAAACGTGATAGACATATATGTATTACACGTAGATGATATCACAGTAGGATTTTTCTTTTCGAAATTTCCAGTTGCAACATTAACACAAGAAAGATTATGTTTCAGCTTTAAAAAAATCAATTATTTTCCACTTTCTTAATTTTGAACCTATTATTATTTTATAAAGGGTGCTATGCTGCAAATTATAAACCAACTATTTGGCTTCTGCCAACAAGACCTTTATGACTTCACTATTTCAGAGCAAGATTTAATGATGCTTTGAGAAGTGGGTCCTGGGGCGCTCACTAACAGCTCTTTAAATACTGACAAGAATGTGCTATTTAAGTAATGCAAAGGCTCTAACTCTACATTAACTCAGAAACCAAAGAAACTACACCAAAGCCTTACTTTATCATTTTTAAATTTTGCTATTCTTTGGAATATTAAATTTCTTAAAAGATAAGATTTTTTTTGAGAAACACAGCAGCTGTATTAAATTTCCTCTCACCAAGAAAGCAATCTTTATCAAGAATAAATACCCCTATAGAAATCCAAAAGACGGGACGTTTCTAGCTAAGTGAACATGCAGATCTCAACACAAGGCTAAATCCTATCAGATCTGACTCGAACGAGCTCAACAATGTCCTGTGCTACCCTGAAACTTAGCTCTTCTCTTCCAAATGTTGGCTGAGCTAAGATCATTACGCAATGCAGGGAAGAAGAGAAAAGTCCACCTGGTTGCATCCGTTTTCTTCCAGCCACAAGGTGCCGCTAGGGGGTCCCCGTTAATAAGCTCTCCCCATGAGGAAATCCGGCATTCACACTGCCCCTGCCGTCCCCAAGCAGCCCCGACGCCCCTCTCCCACTGGTGGCCCCCCAGCCTGTCAATGGTCTTCTAATGACCCTCCCAGTTGGTGGCACTCTCCCCCTCTTCCCTGCTTCACACACACACACACAAACACACACACACACACACACACACACACACACACACACACACACACACACACACGGAGCCAGGACAGCCTTCCCAAAGCACAAATTTGATTACATTACCCCCACATCAAACCCTTCAGAGGCTCCCTGGTAGAGTTCTAGCCCCACCCCCGACGCTGCTCGCCCAGCCTCACCTCAGTACCCAGGTCCCCAGTGACCTCAGGCGCCCCCTGACCTGCTGCTACTTCCCACTTGCCTCCAAGCCCATTTTGACAGTTTGTCAAGGGAGACTTCCTTCCCTCGAACCTCTACACTTTGGGTTAGGTGCCCCTGCTGTGTTCCTAGAACATTCTACGCTAAGACAACTTCTGACAATGCTAAACTCTCAAGAAGCAATACATTTTGCTTACTACTGTGAGTCCACCCTCTCTCCCCTGGACACTCAGAATTGCATGTGTTATGAATAAATGAATGAAGGGGTGGGTCTCAAAGGGACGGGCAGAGCTGCTCTCGCCCACCCCGACCACTTCTTTCTGTAGAACATCAGAAGCAAAACCAGAAGTACCTCTCCTGAGGGTCACTTTCTGCTGACACCCTTCACTGCCTCTTCTGTGTCAGTTCTAGTAAAAAACCAAGCTCCTCCTAAGCCCTCCATCCCTAGGCCCACTCCAGTGTCCTCCCAAGCAGGGGCACCCTCCACCCTGGACCACACAGTGCACTCTCCCCGAGTCCCCACCCCACAAGCCTCCAGGCCTCTACCCGGGCTGCTCCTGCAACCTGAGTCACCCTCTTGATTCCTTCTCCTGGCTGACTCTTACTCTGTCCTCATAACTGAATGTAGAGCACATTTCTTCAAGGAAGCCCTCTCTGATGATATCCTTTAGCTCTTGGCTGGGCTCCCTCTACAGCAGGACTGCTTGGCGACCAACTGGTGTTTGTCCACTTGCTCCTCGGAGACCATGACCTCTTGGAGGCCACGTGGGAAAAAGGAGTGAGACGATAAGAGGGGTGGGAAGAGCAAAAAGCAAAATCACAGCCCAAGTCCCAGATTCAAGTATTCTGTCTCAGAAGAAAAGAATAAAATGTTTAATACGTATGTCATTTGGCTATGATTTTTGTGGCTCATGGAAAGCAAGAGGTTGGTGTTCTAGTCTAAAATCCAAGTTACATGCAAAGAAATGTACATATTCATATCCAAAGGAAACCAGAGCTGCTCAACAACAGTTTGCAGTTAAAATCAAAGGAACTTTGATAAAGGCAATCTCTCTCTCTCTCTCTTTGTTTTTTTTTTTTTTTTTTTGTATCATATAGTTGTAGAAGTATTTGTATAACTAAGAGATGGCTACAGCCTATGATTCTGCACTGGAGTGTTTGGGGCAGAGGAAGCCCAGTTTACATGCACTGTGTAAATGCAATCACACCAACACACTGACAGGTGCCCTACTGGCTGAGCTGAAGTTCCAAAGCAGACAACCTTACGATGCAAGACAGCTCTCATTAGAAAGTAAGGAATGCAATGTTCTGTACTCAATTACATACGTTATATGGGCCATTAAGCGATAGTGCTTCTTGTCTAATGAAACCCCAAAATAAATTGTTAATGTCGATTTTCTCCATCTGACCCTTATTTGCTAACTTTGGATATCAAACCCTCAGTCCATACAGAAAGCTCAGACCTACGCTGCAGCAGGTTACATCCCGTGGAAGAAAGCCTATCAAGGAAGAACTGGAGAGTTTCCCTTCAGAAGCTGCTAAGTCTGGTTTTGCACCTGTACGTCATTTGCAACCACGTCATCGTCAAAAGAGTAAGACCTTACCTCTGTGGGGCGAAAATCACTGCGGTGCTTCTGAACCATTAAAGAACACTGAGCTTTGGGAAAGAGTCCTGAGGCACTTAAATCGTACTTTTTGTGAAAGGCTCCAATACTGACCCAATTCACCAATCCAGGTACAACAGGGAGGTACCGGAATTAGTAGAGAGAACATGCCCTTGAAGTCTGACAAGGCCCTGCTTGAATCCTGCTACAGCATTTACTAGCCGCGAAATGGACCAATTCCTTAACCCCTCTGAGAAGGCTTCCCAATCTGCAAAAGTGGGCTGCCACCGCCCACCTGGGAGGCACGGATGTGAATGCAACACGCAAGTAGTGCGGCCGACTGCTACCTGACACGAGACCTGGCTAGTTTCCCTCTGCTGCCCTTCTCCCCCTTTAAACTTGCCCTGTTCCCACTGGTAAGGGTCAAGCCCCGGACCAGAATGCCCGATTCTTCTGTGTATCCCCGGATACATGTCTTACCCTTAGGAGGCCAGAAAAAGAACTAACTCCTCCAACGTCACTATCAATGTTCTTAAGAGTCTGGGTTTTTTAAACTCTATTTTCCAGGGAGACTATTCCAGAACTGTCCAACCACCATTCTCCACTTTGGCTCCTTCTCACCTCAAATCTTCTGACTGCTGGCCTTTTGTTCGTGGGAAAGAGAGTTCACTAGGGTGGAGACTCCCTAGGCCTCTGTCCCTCCCTCACAGGTGAGTGTGACTACCTTCTCAACACTCCTCACTCCGACTCCATCTTCCGAGGAGGTTCCCCTCCTGGAACATGCAGCCTCTGCATCATCCCCAGACGCGCACGCGTGGCCACAACCCTCCATTCAGATTTCTTCCTGGGTGGCCCTGCCCACCCCCAAGACCCTTAAGGATAAATGCCATTGCTCTGAAAATCCCAAACGCCACTGAGTGACACGCCAAAGCTGCATGGTCTGGGCTTTCCTCCAACACAGGCACAGCCCTGACCCGCCTCAGCCTCAGTCTGCACCTCTCGAGATGAGCTCATCCACCTGCACGGCTGTGAACACCAGCTAAGAATGACGACTCCCAACGTGTATCTCTAGTCCGGCTCCTTCACCTGAGCCCCGGGGCCATAGACCCGAGTGCCTCTTTGAAGTCCTAACTTGGATGACAAATGGAATCTTAAAAATGCCTCATGTCCACAATTTACTCTAGAGTTCGATTCCTGGCAGGTACTTCCCAGGCTCCAGATTTTAGTAACAGACCCAGAACCCACCTAGGTGTTTGAGGTCACATTCAATTTCCCCTGTTCCTCCCCCCGGCCCTGCCCTGGAATCAGTCTTGTCATTTTAATTGCTTAGCCAGTCTCAAGTCTGGTTCTGCAAGGACCACGGATGGAACCCCACAAGCTGACAGCAAGGTGCAGTGCATCACAGTCCTCCGAAGAGAGCTCCCTGGAGGGGGAGGCATCTCCTGCCTCTGGTCACCTCAGAAGGCACTGGATTCTCACAAAGGAGGCCCAGGAGAAGGGACTCAAGTTTCTCTTGTGGTCTGAACTTTGAAGGTCCCGAAGTTTGGGGGAGTTCCTAGTTAGCAGTCACACCTGCAAGTGAGCAGATGAGGATGGGGAAACCCAGGCAAGGCTGTTCTCACTCCGACCCCTGGGCTCTCGGGAGCCACGGGAAAGGCCTGTGTTCAGGGCACAGCCCAGCCTTCACAGATCCCAGCCTGCATTTGCCAACCCAGAGAGCCTAGACTCCTACTTGCGATTCTTGTGATCTGTTCCCCCCCAGAATGTGATGGGCTCTTTCAGAACGTCTGGCCTGTCTCAAGCGAGACCAAGTCAGTGAAGAATGAAGTGTCCACAATTGGACCAGGGCATGAAAGGAGAAACAAGGTCTCATGGCCAGCATGACGGTGGTGGCCAAACCCTTCCCCCGGGTGAGATGAACCAGGGTGTGGGTGAGATTGCAAGGTCACTTCACAGCTGAATAGGGTGTTGGAGACTCACTACTGCAAACTAACGACACGGCCGTCAGTGGTGGACGTCAGCTGCAACAGACACGGAGTCAGCTATTTACTGCCATCATGGGTTAATAGTAAAGGCTGGTGCAGGGAGGACTTCATGGCTGCTGGAGCAAACCACAGACCCGGCTCTGAATGCCCACTGGCTGGAGCAGAGAGGAAGCTACAGTCCCCTTTAGCGGTCCCTGTGTCCACCAGATCCAAGTGAGCCAGCTACTTAGGAGAAGGCCATGTTGTTCTGATACTCAGAAAAACCAGCCTCGTAAAGGGAAAATAAGAGTGGCATGGAGTTTAGACCCGCTCCTGCCTCTCTATGAAGGCAAAGTTAAGTAAATGGCACCGGGAAGGTGAATGAAAAAACAAAAAACAAAAAACCGGTGACTGCTTCTTCCAACAGCATCCCCTGCAGCTGCTCACCCCCGAGACTGCCACTTTCTCACCAGTGACCGCCGGCCAGGAAGCTCCGTCACGCACGTCACACAGCGACAGCCCTGAACCGCGTGCCAAGCACGTTTGTCTAAAAGCCAGAATCAAGGAAGATGCTGCAGATTTTGACATTCCAAGTTTAAATACTCCTTGAAAAAAATCCCTCAGCAGCCGCCTAAATCAATTCACATCTCACTTCTTCAAAACAATCAAACAAATTTAATAAGGGCACATTTGTCACCAAACATAAGGAGGAACAAACTGGTTCCTCAAAGCAAGGATTTTAACAGGTATCAAACACCAGTGGGTGATGTGCTAACAAAGCAAAAATTCCAAAAATCTAGAAAATAAAAAAATGACTAGGATAATATATGGATCAAGGCAACTACTAAGTTTTGCTTTTTAAATCTATGGGGACAGCACGGAGGACAATCTCGCTATTTCCAATGCAGGGTGTGCACAGTCCACTTTTCAGACGCAACAACATGCTCACAGGGCGGTACAAGATAAAAAGGGAAATAGAAAAAGGAAAAGAGGAACAGCGAAAATTAGAAACACATGAGAACAAAAATAACTGACAGCAATTACAAGAATTTACGTGAGTTTGGTGAGGACAGGGACGAGGGGACGGTGAGACCCACCCTCACCTATTGTTCCAGGGAAGGCAGGGGCCTGAAGCGAGCGGCGCTGCCGGGGGACCCCAACGTGGTCAGCGCCCCAAACCTAAACTTCACCTAGATGCGTGTAAACAACTTTTGAGCTACAAAATGTGGTCGCATTTCAAGCTGGACAATTTTACTCACTCCCACCAAGAGTAACAGGAGAGAATTAGGCTCTGTTCCTGCACCAAAGCATTGTTTAAAAAAGTAATGACTGTGCAATAGTAAAAGCAACAATGGAGTAAAAGTGACTGGAGGAGAACTTACTTGACCCGAGCTCACAGGCCGCGTTATCTCACTGACGTTCAGATGCTGGCTGAGCCCTTACGGTACCAAAACAGACAGACCCACCAGGAGGGAGGTTTAATGCGCTGCTGTATTTTGATGCCGGGAGCCATGCCTGGTACACAAGGTTCTGGGTAAACAATGGTGACAGGGTCAACCACTATGGGCTAAGCACACAACCAGCTACTCCGCCAAATCCCAAGGACACACTTCAAAAGGCAAAAACAAGCTGACATTCTCTGGTGGGTCTGCAGACTCAGAGCCAAGCAGTTGCTGAGCAAACATGTCACCAGTGCCTCCTGTGACAAAAGAAGAGGCACTGGTCCGGGGGCTGGGGCAGGGCTCCAGGCTTCCACTGCTCACCCACCATTTTGTCCAGGGGGAAATGTTGGTCCCTGCTTATGTTGCACCGATGTACCGACATTGACTGACGCCTGGGGACTCAGCAGGTGGTTACAGGTGACGGGAATGGAGCCAGCCTGGGAGTGGCACAGTGCTGGCATCTGTGTCTTCAGCTTTGCCCATGCCAATACATCTGCCAGCTCATCTACAAGAAGCAGAAGGGGAGAAAGCAGTGTTGATCACGAAGCCCTGTGAGGACAAGTCCTGGTCATGGCCACGACATGCCTCGCCCCTTCCTTAAGCCTTAGAGGTATGTCCGGGGAGGAAGTGAAAATTCATCCAGAGCCCGCCAGGCACCACAAGCAGGTGGGACTCGGGTCCCCTGTGCCTGTCACTCACAGGACTGTTCTGGACTATCTTTTTATCAATTCTCTGGCATCTTCTCCCCCAACTTACCAACAACCCGAAAGTAGAATCTGATTTTAGACTCACAGAGAATCGCAGAACACCTCCTCCACTTCGGGCCCGGCAGCACGTGCCAGGTCCTCCGACCGTCACCTGTGGGACCGCCATGAGCCCTCTCCAGAGTCAAGGCCCGAGGCCGTAGGCCGGAGGGACACAGATTCCCACAACCTCCCCAGAAAAGGGGGACCACCTCTCGGCAAAGGCATCTCACCCTCTTCTTCTCGAGGGATATCTCAATAGATACACAGGGAAACAGAGCAGAAGGTGGGGGGGTAGGCAGCCCAGAAGAACTCGTCTGCACTTCCAAGGCAAAGTGGGTCCGTTGACCTAATCACAGGGACAAAGTGAGGACGAATCTTTCCCTGCTGTGCCCCATGCTCCGTGACACGCCTTTCCCTGCGTAAGGAGCTCATTTGGAAGCCCCTGGCAGTGTTTCTGTTGTCCTAAATTGGCATGGTGGTTGTCAGGCAGGGAGAGAGGGCCTGAGCCGTGCAGGTGCTGGACCTGGGAAGCAGGAGACACTGGCTCCACCCCCAGCTCAACCAGCGCCTCATTCTGCATCTCAGGATTCAGCATGACATCTATAAGCACAGGGATGAGACTGTCCCAGGAGAGGCTGTCCAACAGGAATGAAATGTGAGCCATGTAAAGAAAGTTTCCCAGTTGCCACATTTAAAGAGGTAATCCCCCCCAAAAAAACCCCTAGAAACTGATTTTAAGAACATATCTTACTTATTCTACAGTATGTAAAATACTATCATTTTGACATGTAATCAATAAAGAAAGTAACAAGATAGTTTACATTCTTTTTACTAGACAAGTCTCAGCGTCTGATGTGCATTTGACCTAGAGCACATCTCAGCTCAGAGCAGCCTCCTCCCCAGCTCTCCTAGCATCAGTGGCTTTGGCTACTCTATTGGACAGCAACTTCAGGGGTCACACCAGGGTAATTGGCTGAAAAGCAGGAGTAAGTGTCCGTAATAACCCTAAAAGAATCTCTCCGAAACAAAGGCGGATTCACTTTTAAACGTCTGAAAACCGGCGGGTTGCTCCTCCCTCACGCCTTGGCTACAAGACAGCCCTCCTCCTTGCTGATCCCTTTCTGGATGTAGGGAAGCAACCCTTCACATAGCCAGGGTGGCCGGGCATCCAGGTAGACTTTCCTGCTCTCTGTGTCCAGTCCCACGAAGTCCTCATTCTCAAACAGGATGTAGAGCAGGAGGATCTTGTCCCCAGACTTGTCGGATGCACCGTCCAGCCACTTGGACTTGAGCATGATGAAGAGAGACTCAGTGAAGTCCTCGATCCTCTTCTCCACCACCCTGGAGTCCTTGTAAATTGAAGGCCACGTCGGTGCGCGGCTGCTCGGCCACCTCCCCATGCAGCACAAAGAGAAAGAGCCGAGAGTCATAGAGCGTGGTGCCATACAGCTCCTCTGCACGTGGAGCTTCTCGAAGGTCTTGGCCAAGAGGCAGTCGGTAATGATGACAAGGCCCACGTCCTTCTGGTGGGTCTGGAAGTCGCTCCACCCATTCTCGGGCACATAGTGGTGACTTTAGTGGATACAGGTTGCCCACTGCGAGCCACACGGGCTGATCTGCCTCACCAAGGAGATTCGCTTATAGATGCACAACAAATTCTGCTCTGAGATGATCCCCACGGGTTGGACCACCACGGGGAGAGTCTGGTGGTCCTCAGCACACTGCACGTAGTCAGGGATTTTCATGTTGCAGGCCCTGACGAGAGGGAAGAGGAGACCGAGGTACATACTGTGCTGCAGGCTGCGGGCCTCACTGGGTTGCGGTGACCTGGTGTGTACCAGTCAGAAGGCAGGGGAAGCCCAAGCAAAGCCGGGGGTACAGTTTGTCCTCAGCGCCTGCACATGGCTACTGCAGCTCGGATCACATTATGCAGCTTTTGGTCTAGGCTTCCGCCCTCTGCAGAAAAGGGTCATTTCTTGTTTTCTGTTTCCAAGCACCCAGCCAGGCCCTGATGCAAAGTCAGTGCTCAAAACTGCTGAATAAAGGAATGAATAAAGGAACTGCTTCCACACCCCTCAGCAGGACATAATGCAAAGAAACACAGTAGGATCAAAAGACCTGGATTTCAACTCCAATTTATTTGAACTCCTAAGCTGCAGAATACTTGATAAGAAAACTTGCTTTGGGGGAGGAGGGTACAGTTCAGTGGTAGAGCACATGCTTAGCATGTATGAGGTCCTGGGTTGAATCCTCAGTACCTCATTTTAAAAAAAATTGAAACAAAAAAATAAACCTATTTACCCCCCTCAAAAAATAGTTTTTGAATTCCAAATTCGAGAAAAAAAAACACCTTGCAATTGACACAACATTCTAAACATGAGTATAGTTCAATTAAAAAAAAATACTTGCCTTACAAGAATATATCTGGATTATGGAAGTTTACAAATGTAAAATGCCTAGGGTACCACCTGCATAAGAAGAAGGAACTGTACAAATTTACTATCCCTCATTTATGAGCTATATTTCCTTTGGGGGGTATATAACCACTCAGAGCTAATTTTCTCAGATTAGAAAAAAGAAGGAAACATTACCGGATTCTCCATACTGCTGAAGAATCAGATAAACCTATGATAGCATCTGACCCACAGAGTTTACTCAATAAATGCTTGTTGAATGAATGAATAAACAAGCAAAGTGAATGCTGCTCCCTGCCACAGAGCATCATGATGGTACTGCCTGGAAATTCCAAGCCCACGTTTCACCCGACTCTACACTAACCATGGGTGACCTGGGCAGGCCTGTGTGCTCCTCTTAACCCCAGTTTAATCATGAATAGAAATGAGGGCAATAACACAAACCTCAAAGGGTTAGTGAGTCATTACTGAATTGTATCCCAACTTTGCAAGATGGAACCTTTAAAGAAACTTGGGCAAAAAGTCCGTAGGCCCTCTCCATATTATCTCTTACAACTACATGGGAATCTACAATATATCTCAAAATAAAAAGTCTAAATTATTAAAGAGGCTATTGAGGATAAATGAGCTCACTGTCTCAAATAAGGAACACACAGTACAAATAGGTCAATGCCCAGCCCATGAGATACACTCAGTAAACATTCCCACTGAGCCCACTGGTCCCTCCAACTTCAGAGCACGATGATGTGTCCTCATGGCCAGAGGCCCCTGCACCTGAAACTAACAAAGCTAATGGTCCCCACTTTCAAGAGCCCCTGCCACCACCGTAGGTCTAATTTTGTACTTGTAATTTTTTTCTTTTTATTAAATAGAAAAACGTAATTGCATAGCCTTCAGGTCACCAAAAGCTGACTACAGAGATCATGATGGCAGCCCTTCTTCGTGAAACAATAAAATGAAAAGCCATTTCCACAAGATCTCTGTGTAAATCTACTAGGGAACTTCATCCTGGACTGAGAGAAAGAGGACTGGGGAGGAGGGGGCCATCTGCGGCACACAGACCCATGGGCCACCTGTCCCACGATGGACTTTAGACCCAACACTCACCCTCAAGGAACTTCAAAATAGACACAGACAGAGTGCTGTGGACAAGATTTTTTTTTTTTTAAAGAAATCCCTGATTCTCTTGCAGGTTTTGTTTCTACCGAGAAACAAATGTCTTATGTGTATGTTTCACAAAAGACAAATTATTATCACCCCAACTTGACGCATTAAGAAACTGAGGGAGAGAGGTTTATCACATTGTGCAAGATTAGAGAGAGGCAAAAAAAAAAAAAAAAAGATTAGAGAGAGGCCACGTCGGACACTGTATTTAAACCCAAGCCCCTGTTCCAGTGCTCACACTAGAAAGTGGGATATACTGCCCCTTTCCTGCCCTCTCCCTGCAATAAATGTCTGAAGAGTCTTTTCTGTGCCACCTGGAATCACAATCACTTCAATTTTCCACAAAGAGCTATGTCACTCCTTGGAGGATGTGTCAAAATCTATATGTTGAATGGGAGGAGAGTTTTGTATTTTCTGTTTCTCAAAGGAAACATGGCTTAAAAGAAACTGAAAAGCACTTTTCTAGTCTAATTCTTCATTGTGCAGAGAAGGAAACGGAGGCTCAGAAGAGATGAGGAAAGGGCCTTATTAACAAATATTGCCTCAGCGCAGCACCAAGCAAGCCTTGGGCACTTCTGGGGGAGGATCTGGAAGGCCCAGGAGAATGAGTCTTAGAAAACGGAAAGAGAAGAAGCATACAAGGACCCGTCTCTACACCACCATACCATGAAGTTCCACCAAATTACCCAGTATGGGTGCAGCCAACATTAAGGTGGGCTAAACAGGTTATAGAAACCTGGAAGTCTCAACCATAGTGGAAATTCCAACATTTACTATGTTTTTTTTTCCCAGTTCAAGCATCAGCTCAGTGGGCACTCTGTACCAGGCACTACACGAGGCCTGGAATTCTCCCAAATACACAACTCTTATATCACGTGTGCAAACCACACACAGGCCCACCAGAAGGAAAATGCCCACAGATAAGGTGGAATTACTGAAACTGAAAGCAGCCAACCAGCATATATTACTAGCAAATATGGTGCTGCTAGAAATAGACTCATGGACATAGAAAGCAAACTGTGGTTAGCAGGCAGGAAAAGGGGGATTAACAGATACACATTAATAAATATAAAATAAATGACAAGGACCTACTATATAGCACAGGGAACTATATTCATTTTCTTGTAATGAGTTGTACTAAAAACCATCTAAAACATATGTAGATACATATGCATATGTTTATAACTGAATCTCTGCTGTACATCTGAAACAAACATTCTAAATTGACTACACTTCAATAAAAAATAATTTTAAAAAATAAGTAAAAATAAAAGCAACGCCATTTAGAAAAAATAAAAGAATATTCTGATCCCCTTAGCTGTACGTGCTGGAGAAATCTGGTTACAAACACCAAGTCCACTGGATCACTCCAGCACTAGCTGTCACTCTTTCTGACCATCAGAGAGTCACTTGGCTTCAGTGAGTTTACTTTTCTCTTCTGTGAAAGGCTTCAGTTGCAACTAACGATGGATAGAATCTCATCATTCACGAACCCAACAATTAAAGAGGACCTCCCTTGGGCCAGGCTCTGGAAATATGAAAATATAGGATCCGAGATATATTCATGGGTAGAAGAAATTTATGCCATAAAGACATTAATTATTCTTGCTTTGATAGACAGATTCAATACAATTATGTTTAGATTTCCTACCAGATTTTTTATGGGTAACAAGATAATTTATGGTCAGGAACAACCAAGAAACTTCTTTAGAACCAGCACTGGGAAGGGGTGGATAGGTCATTCATTTCCACTGGTCTTTCTGAAGTGATGAAAACGTTCTGGAATATTAATGGTTGCACCACTGTGAATATGCTAAAGCTGCTGTATTGTAGCATTTAAGTTGGTGGACTTCATGGTGTGTGAACAATATCATAAAAAAGATGTTAAATGAAAAAATATTTCTTGACAATTATTTTTCCCTCTATACAACTAGTCTGCCCCACAATTTAAGAAGAACAAAGAAACCAAAACAAACCAAATTTTGCCAGGAGCTCTTTAGGACTGCAATGTCCCTGAGTCTCCAAAGCCTCTGGTGGTGCTGTTCCTGTTAACGCACCCTAGCTGGGCTGGGATAGTTAGGGACTGTAACTATCTTTTTAAGATCAACGGTCACACGTTTCACCCTGGGAGAGGGAAGGATGGAGGATGTCACAGTCTCATGCCTTCAGCTCATTTTTAACTGAACCAAGCCTTGCTTTCAACACTGTAATCCCTCTCACTATAAAAACAGTGACATCATCAAGCACCGCCATCAAAACACGTGAAAGTATTCAAGGTACTTACCTGGGGCAGAAACACTAAGGGAGGAGAAGGAAGCTCGCTCAGCACTGACGCTCCCTTTTCCCGACTCCACCAGGAGAAGCTGGGGTTCACAGCCGGAGGCTCTCAGCCCGGGGAGCAGCGCCCACACCACTGAGCTGGTCCCCAGGGAGCGGGAAAGGGAGAGGAGGGCAGCCCCGGGGTTGCGGGGCAGGGAAAGCGGGGGGGGGGGGACGCGGGCTGTAGCCCCGCTCGGAGGCCAGCCCCAGCCCCAGCCGCCCTCCCATGTCCGGGTCAGCAGAACCCGCCCGCCCGGGACACAGCCCGCCCAGGGGCGGGGAAGGGCCGGCGGCCGAGGAGAGGCAGCCCGGAGGAGAGGACTCGCGGGCGGGAGAGGGGAAGGGGACGCCAGCCGCGGACTGAGGGGAGCCCGGCTGGGGCGAGAGGCGGCAGGTGCACACCTGGCCCTGGACAGCTGTGGCCGGGGCGCCGGGGCAGGAGCCAAAGTCCTACCGGGCGAAAGAGCTGAGAAGCCTTTGGGGCCGATCCCCGGCTCGGAGCTGCAGCTTCCAACTCTCGGTCCAGCTGGCACCGACTGCGCATGCGCAGGAGGGCCAGCGATCCTCTCTGGGTTCTGTGAGAGAAGGTGGGGAAGTGAGGGACGGAGAAGATGGGAGGAGGAGGGGAGAAGGGGAAAAGTGGAGGGAGAGACATGGACAGGAGGAGCAGAGAGAAGGCAGGGATCTGGAGGGTGGAGGAGAGTAGCAGAGATGGAGAGAAATAGTTTTAACTCTGGGGGCATCCTGAAGGAGGCAGCAGTCCTGCCTCTGCACACTTCTCTAACCCTTCAAGGCCCGCAGCTCATATTTTACCTCCCTGGACCAGCCCTCCACCCAAGGCCTCTGCAGGACCCCTACGGGGATCACACCCGTTGCCCCCAAGGGTAGCTGGGTTTCCTTTTGCTCTGGGAACCAAGCACCCGCAGGTGTTGTCGCTCAGAACTACCTTGGAAAGGGTACATATTCCCCTTTTACACGCTGGGACACAGGCAGGCAAGATCTTTGCCTTATCTCCACTGTCCCAGGTGTTGTGCTGGCGGGGAGCGGGAGGTACAAGGTCAGATCCCAAAAGGAGCATACTGCCTGAGTGTTGGTGCATAGTCCCCATCCTTCCTGGGTAAACCACACCCCACCCTCGGGGAACCATCAAGGGCACACAGTATGTCCCTGGGTGTGGGATAGCTGCCCTCAATTCCAGTGCCCAGCTTGCTAGGAAGATAGGAGTGTTACTGAGTCCAAATTCATTCTCCTTAGTGCAGGACAGGCCAGTAAGTTGGGAGACCAGGTGTTGGGGCATGGAATAGCAACTTTCTGTAGACCTAGAAGGCAAACTAATGTCTTGGAAAACCATCTCCCCAAGTCAGAATTCAGGCTCCTTTCCTACGAGCTTGGTTTTTGCAATCTTCTTGATGTAGTAATTCTTTGTTGTTAGAATCCTTTGTTCTTGCAGCTATCTGCCTGGGTCAGATCCCTGTAAACCTCCAACAAAACAAACCTTATTTTCTATTATGTTACTTGTTATCTTTATATGAATGGAAAAGTGTTAAATATCCTTAAAGGTCAGAGCATTCAAAATAGGCTCTCCTGTATATTTTAGGCTCTAGGCAACATTGTTTTACAAGCAAGATGAAGCCTTGGAGACAGAGCACAGGGTTAAGTCAAAGGAACAGATCTAATATGGAGTCAGATTTGTTCTTTTCTATTACCAGGGCAGAAGACACTTGAGGATTTAAATCCCCTTAAGTTAAAAATAAGTAATACTTTAAAGGAATTTACATACATAGGTCGGAATGTGCATAGCATATCTGGAAAACACACAAAGGATTGTAAACAGTGGCATCTCCAGGGAGGGCTGAAAGAAGAGGGGATGAGGGAAAACTTCTTTCACTTGTGTATTTTTGTGCTCTGCTTGAAATTTTTTAACCACATGCATGTATTTCTTTTTCAGTTAAAAAAAATGTGTAATGGAGCAAAGGAGTAGCAAGCTCAGCAAATACAGCAGCCATGGAATCACTGAGCCATCACTTTTGATTTAAGCCAGGAAGCATTTATTGACTCTCTCCTATGTGCCCAGTGCTGTTTTAAGACTTCTTCTATTTTTTTTTTCATAAAATAATAAAGTGCTATTCCTCACCCCTGCCCATGGCTGGTGGAAAACCAACTGAGTTTTTATTGAGTTGTTTTCCAAGAAGTAGAGATCAGTTATAAACAGAACACATCTTCAGGGCAAAACAGGCGGAGTGGTTTTCCAGCAGGCCAGATAGCTAGGAAGGGTTTTCAACAGAGGCACACAGAGGCTGAGAGAGAAAGCCTCCAGGACCCTACAAAAAGCTGCCCAAACTGCCTTCTCCATGGCACTACTGAAATAGGAAAGAAAAAATCTGACTCCATATTAGATCTGTTCCTTTGACTTTAACCCTGTGCCCTGTTTCCTAGGCTTAGTCTTGTTGGTTCTGCACCTTTTGTAAAACAATGTTGCCTAAAGCCTGAAATATACAGGAGACCCTATTCTCAAGGCTCTGACTTTGAAGGATATTAACACTTTTCTATTCACATAAAGATAACAAGTTACCGAATAGAAAACAACATTTGTTTGTTGGAGGTTTACACGGATGTGACCCAGGTGAAGAGCTGCAAGAACAAAGGATTCTAACAACAAAGAATTCATACACCAATTCTGCAACAACCAAGCATTCCCACTTCCCATTTTTAATATAAGAAGAGCCTGAAATCTGACTTGGGGTGATGGTTCCCCAGGACATTATTCTACCATTTCTCAGCTGGCTTTCCAAATTAAAGTCGCTATTTCTTGCCCCAAAACCTGGTCTCCTGATTTATTGGCCTGCAATGCACGGGCAGAACAAGCCTGGACTCGGAAACACAGACATTGAAAGTACCCATTTGGTATATTAAATGACCTGCTTCTACTCATCTTCCTGACGTTTTATTCTCTTGACCACTCCTGCTATGTTTATGAAAAACCTGTCATGTGGACACATTTCCACCTCTAGCCACTACCCTTCCAGGTAAGAACTGATGCCAAGAAGGCAATGGAAGTTTGCTAGAAGGTATTACCTGGACAAAATAGAGCAGAAGTGGGTTCTGGCTGATGTTCAGGAGCAGGCTGGAACACCTGACAAGATGTTATAAGTACGGATAGACAGCTGGGCACCAAAGGAGAAGCTTCTAAACTTCCATGAGGGACTTGTTGGATAGGAAGGAAAAGTCCCAGACTATAGCTCGGATCCCACCACGAGCTTCCTGGGCGGGTCTGGGCAAGTAATTTAAAATCTCTAGGCCCGTGCTGTCCAACATGGGAGCCACCAGCAACATGCAGGATTATGAAGTTATTCTGTAGCCAGACAGAATAATAAAAAGACATTTTATTGCAAAGGCCCAGCAGGTATAATATTTAAAAACGTTATTGGTTATCTTGACCTAACGAGTTATTTTTGTATGTGTAGGTTTCTGTGGTTTGTAAGGCCTGTGACTAATGATTCCGTTACAGTGAAGTATTTTGAAAGTATAAGTTACTGGACACAGTACCCTCATATCACAGTTGAAAAAAACTGATCCACATAAGCAAGGTGATCTGACTTATTAGTTATGAGCAGGGGCTCTGGGGCCAGCCTGCCTGAGTATAAATTCTCACTCTGCCTCCAGGGGGTTCTGTGTGAATCTTGGACAAATTATTGTTGTTTTTGTTGTCGTTGTTATTATTTGTGCCTCTTTTTCCTTACCTTTTAAGTAGCGAGGAATACGTAGGCTCGATCTCCTACTGTGTTGGCAGGATTAAATGAGTAAACGTCTGTGCTGCCCACTTCCCTGGGTTTCAGCATTCTCCAGGCAATCAGTGCCAAACTCAGAGGCATTCTCCACTGTCTTCGTCAGTCTGGGATGCTGTAACAAATTACCGTGGGTCGGGTGGCTTAAACAACCAGCATATTCCTTATGGTTTGGAGGCTGAGACTTTCAAGGTCAATGTATCCTTGAGAGGATTGCCAGCTCGAAGATGGCTGTCTTCCCAATATCTTCATATCCCAGAGAGCAGAGAGAAGCAAGCACTCTGGGGGCTTGTATAAGAACACTAATCCCATTCATGAGGGCTCTACTCTCATGACCTCATTTTATCCTACTAATCACCTCCCAAAGGCCCCACCTCCCAATACCATCACCCTGGGAGATGGGGTTTCGGCATATGGATTTTGAGGGGATGCAAACATTCAGTCCACACATCGGCTAAGACTCCCCAACATGCAGTCATCAAACCTGTAGCTAATTTCAAAGTAATATTTATGTCTCTCTGCCCATTTCCATTCATACATCCACTATCACTGAAGCCCTGTTACATTTTATTCCTTATTTTTCTGGTAGAGATTTAATTGATTCCTCTAACTCCAATGCTCCCCTCTCTCCAGTCTGCTTAACAGCCCTGCCAGGTAGGTCTTCCTTAAAACACCTTCCCACTTCACCTGGTTGATTTTTAGTTGTAAATGTCAGAATCCTCTCCACACCCCATCCTATACCTTTAATCCGTTACACTACGGCTCACTATGTTATTTTCCTCTTACCAATGTAAGAAATTTCCATAAGCTTAAGAGCTTAAACCAGCACAGATTTATCAGCTTATGGCTGTGGAGGTCAGAGATCCAACACAGTTCTCATTGGGCTAAATTCAAAGTAGCAGCAGGGTTCCTTCCTTCTAGAGGGTCTAGAAGAGAATGTTTCCTTGTTGTTGTTGTTTTTTTCCAGTTTCCAGAGGTCACCCACCTTCCTTAGCTTGTGCCCCACGACTTCCTCCATTTTCATGATCAGCAGCCTTTCTGAACATTGCTCTATGGCTACACCTCCCTCTGATTTTAAACTCAGCTGGGAAATGTCCTCCATTTCAAGGACCCCTGTGATTACATTCGGCCCACCTGGACAATCCAGGCTACTCACCCTATTGTCTCATCTCAGGATCCCCTTGTCCCATCCCATTCAGGCATTATGAATGTGGCTGTGACACTCACCTTGTGTAACATTTCCTCTCATGAGCATTTTATGGTTCAAGGCACATATGAATGACTTTTTGTTTTTCTTCCTTAGCCTTTCTACATTCAGTGTGTCTGGTGAGATTATATGAATCCTTTTTATTTGTCCCCCTGCACTAATCTTTAATAATGTATCATGGGTTTAAAATGCTAACTGATAGACAATTTAGAAGACAGAAATCCTCTAAGATTTTTGTCCTAAAATATCTGTCATGCATTTTGCCATGTACAGTAACATGTCACAGGTGGCTACCCTGTGGCCGGGGAGGGACATGATTCTGCCATCACACTCCCCTCATTCTCACCAATGTGCTGATCACCTAACCAAGGAC
This sequence comes from Camelus bactrianus, assembly GCF_048773025.1. Taxonomy (NCBI): domain Eukaryota; kingdom Metazoa; phylum Chordata; class Mammalia; order Artiodactyla; family Camelidae; genus Camelus; species Camelus bactrianus. The sequence continues at coordinate 78,223,548 of NC_133542.1, read as the reverse complement.
CTATGCTCCCCGCTTCGCTCACTTCCTCCTCCTTCCCATTGACTACCCTGTTCCCATCGCTTCCTTCATTCAGCACATCAGGATTTCATGACCACATTCTTCTCTAAATGGAATGGGTATCTTGAATCTAATGTCTGACAACTGTTCTTACTGTATATGCACACACTGACCTGAACATAACCCCGTCCATCTCTTTATTTTCCTAGAATCTCCCAGAGGAATCAGTTCCATGATGATGGTGATGATGATGATGATACTGACAATGATGACAGGGACCTCTCAAGGATTCTGATAAAGAGGGAATCAATAAAAGGAGGGAATCATTGCAAAATTGCCCCAGAGACAGGCTTAAAAGTAAATAACTGCTATAGTGTTTAATGAAATTGACTAATATTGAACTATTTTTAAAACTTTATATCACTGAATTTAAAATTTTAACGGGAATTCTCATTCACCAATAACCAAGATTCAACTCTAGGACCAAAGTCTAAGGATTTCAATCTTCTAACAAATTGTCCACTAGCCTTTTAAACACGTGATCCTTTTAAAAAGCTTAGTGCTGGGCTGAAAATAAGCAGGATTCATATAATCTCACCAGACAGAGTGAATGTGGAAAGACTAAGGAAGAAAAACAAAAAGCCATTCATAACGTCTTGAACTTCACGTTGCTCACAGGAGAAAATGTTAGCCAAGGTGAGCGTCACATCAACATGACGCCTGAGTGGGATGGGGAAGCTGATCTTCCTCATCAGACATTTATCCTGATTTGTTAGATGCCAACACAGTTTCCTCATTGGATTTGCTTCTAACAAGTATGGAAGAATTTACGTTCTACCAAAAGCAGTCTAAACATTTTCCCCTGCTGTCAGGTCTCTGGACTGAATGTCCCCACAAGAAGGACATGAATATGTTTCATAGGGAATTCTTCCTGAGAAGCAACAGGATTTTCGAGGGAAGAACTGCAGGCCCCCCATGGAGGGCTGGAGGAGGGCTAGAGGGGGCACTGGAAAAACAGCAGGAGTGAGTTCAGATACTACCGCTCAGGTCGCCAAAGACAGCATTGCTATCTCTGAGGATATGACATTCTCCCAAAAGTTCCATGAGTGAAGGTACCTGTGAACACTAAGCAGGTTGTTAAGAAACAGCAGCACATAATTTGCGTCACAGCTCAATTACAGTATGTTTTGATATTTGGAAAATAATTAGCCCATTTTCCTTTGAAACTGCAGCAGTAGCAATAGAAATAAAAAAGGCTGAGCCGTCTTGGAGACAACAATCAATAAACAATTCTAAATCTGCAGGATTCCTTGACGATATGCAAGCAATGAGCTAGATGTGTGCTGCAGATACCTCTTACTGCAGGGCTCACTCCTGCAAAGCATAGAACTAGTTTTCTCAGCAGACAGAGGGAACCAAGTCAAGATTCCAAATCTTGAGAGATTTACTATATGGCAGGAAAGATCACACAAGTACATCCAGCCAAATATGAATAAATGTAATCAAATATTATCAAATGTGATAGGAGCACAGATGAAACAGAAATTCCTTTCACCTGGGATCTAGAGAGACTTCTTCAGAAAATGTGGCTTTGGAGATGGCCAAAGACATGGGTGGAATTTTGGCAGAATAGTATGTAAGGAATTTTAAAACTGATTCTAAAATTCGTATAAAAATTCAAAGGATCCCAAATATCCAAAACAATTTTGAACAAGAAAAACAAAGTTGGAATACTTGCACTATCGGATTTTCAGCCTTTTTTTTTTTTTTTTTTAAACTACATTAATCAGAAAGTATGATGTTGGTGTAAAACAGGAAAATAGAATAATGGAGCAGAATAGAATGTTCAGAACTAAACCAACACTTATATAGACAATTGATTCTCAAAAAGGATGCAGTGGAGAAAGGATCTTTTCAACAAGTAGTGCTGGAAGAATTAGATAGTGATATGCAAAAAAAAAAATAAGTAAATAAAAGAACTTTGAGCCACACCTCACAAAATATACAAAAATTAAGTCACAATGGATCATAGATCTTAATAGGAAATCTAAAACTATAAAACAGCTAGGAGAAAAAGCATAGGCTTAAGCTTTATGACCTTGGGTTTGGCAAATATTTCTTTGCTATGACACCAAAAGTATAATCTATTTTAAAAAGAAACTGATAGAGTGAACTTTATCAAAATGAAGACTCTTCAAAGCTGTTCTAAACACTGCGAAGCAAATGAAAAGACAAGCCATAGACAGAAGCTATTTGCAGATCATATATCTGATAAAGGTCTCTCTTTGTATCTGATCCAGAATAAAGAGGTCTCAAATCTCAATAATAATGCAAACACCTGAATGAATGAATGAGGCCAGAAAACACACTTCAGTAAAGATATCCAGATGGATAATAAGCATATGAAAAGATGCTGATTAAAGATGCCATTAGTCATTAGAGAAATGCTTTTAAAAACCACAGTGAGATACTAGTACACATACATACAAGAATGAATACGATTAGAAAGACCGACCTTACAAAGTGCTGGTAAGGAAGTAGAGCAACCAGAGCTGATACACACCACAAGGTATTTACAATAGTACAACCATTTTGGAAAAGTCTTTAACAGTTTCTTTAAAAAAGGTAAATACCTATCTACCATATAACCCAGATACTCCTCACCTGGTGCTTTAGAAAAGAAAAGCGTATGTCCATATAAAGACTTGTAACCAAATATTCACTGCAATTTTATTTATAATAGCTCAAGTTGTAAATAACCCATGCATCCATCAAGAAGTAAATGGAGAAACAAATGATGGTCTATCCAAACACTGCTCACAACAAACTCTTCAGTAAAAATTCAGCACTAAACAATAGTCTGCTATAAGACAAATAAGCTATTAATACAGCAACACAGATGACTCTCAAAATAATTACACTGAATGAAAGAAGTCAGACAACATAGAGTAGATACTGCATTAATCCATTCATACAAGGATCTTGAAAATGCAGACCAATATGTTGTGATGGAAAGCAGATCAATGGTTTCCAGTGGAAGAGATGGGGAGGGAGGGAGGGACAACAAATGGCAGGAGAGAAGCTTTGTGGGTGATGGGTGTGTTCACTCTCTTGAATGTGGTCATGGTTTCTTGGGGTTATTCTTATGTCAAAACGTATTAGCTGTACACTTTATACGTGTGAAAATTACTTTGCCAAGTATACCTCAAAGCTGTTTTAAGAAAAAAGGCACTTCAGTCCTGATCCACCTCAGCGCCTGATTGGAGCGACATGATCAGTCCCTCACCCTGTTTGCCTAACAGGAAGGTAGAAAACCTCTCACGGAAAATAACATATGGATTTTTCATTTGCAATGTCTGCCATGTAATAAAGAATTTCAAGACATGCAACATGTCAAGACTATATAACGGATAATATGAGAATAAGAAACATTAGACAAAGGATGCAAACCCCCAGGTGATGTAGGCATCAGAGTTACCAATAAAGGCTATAAAATACTTTTAATATATTCAAGAAAATAAGGAAATTATGGGAGAATAGACAACAGGGTAAAGACTTTCACCAGAGAAATATACTGGAATGTATTTTTAAGAGAAATCAAACAGATACTCTAGAACTGAAGCTTTCAGCTCTGGAAACAGGGAAACAGAGCTAATTAGGATCCCTTTTAAGTAAAACTTTCAGTAATGGCGGGTAAAATACAACAACAAATGTAACACAGAGCTAACTATGGAAAGAGAAGTTCCCAGGTGACAATACAAAGAGGACACTTAAAGCCCAGAGTGGTAATCTTGTGAGCTGATGCCACCACACCCTGGAGGGAAGGGGTTTTAATCTGCACATAAATAGAGATACAATGTCCATTTAGGAAAAAGGGTCCATACCAGATGTAGAAGACTCTTCCTTTATATCTATGTAGTCAGAGACAGAGATGTAAAGTGGCAGCAGAGGTCACAGTGACACAGGGCCCTGGGCCAAGGAGTGTGAACACCTCTGCAAGCTGGGAAAGGTAGGAAGACGAATCCCTTCCTAGAGCCTCGGTGTGGAACGTAGCCTTGGCCACACTTTGGCTTTAGCCCACTGACAATGACTTTGCACTTCTGCACAATAGAACAGTGAGATGATGAATGTGTATTGCTTTAAGCCACTGAGTCTGTGGTCCTTTGTTACAACAGCAAAAGGAAAGAAACTCAGGAACCAACATGAACATGAACCCCAAGCTGCCTGCTGTGCTGGCAGGAAGTTCTTTGTCTCTGAACCTGGGGGAGTCTCCTGTCTTCTGGCAGCATCCACAAACTACCTCATGCTAACTTGACAGCTTGCAGAGGGTTAAATCTTAACCCTGCACAGTTCTTGATATTTAGTTAATAAAAATGATGGTGTCATCATGGGTATTTTTCCATCTTTTTAATACCCTTCAGTCTTCTAATAAAGCTACCTCTAATTGAGAGACAGTGTAAATAGTTTTCAATCTTCATAATAAATAACTGTGGTTTTATTTGGTTACTTAAATTATGAATAATAATATTCACATTAGTAAAAGTTATTAAAATCAACATTGTTTAATGAAAATATCATTTCTTTTTGCATGAACATGTATTAACTACAATAAATGTTCCATGCTTTGTTCTACGATTGACTGTTAGAGCCTTAAAGAATAATATTTTCCTCAAAAGATATTATGGCAAAGGGATTTCTTTTGGTGGAACAGTTCCTACATCAAATCTGGTGCATGGCTCAGGCCACTGGGAACGTAGAGGTGATAGATATTAGGAGGCATTATAAACACAAAATTATTTTTAAAGGAATTAAACAACTGGATGTGTGAAAACAAAGAATCTGAGAATATTCTAGTGAAATAAATGTATTTTTCAGCTTAAGCAAGACACTGGGTGAATAAATCTAAAATGAAAAAAACACCCAGAGATCAGCAGTGAGTCATGCATGCAGTGTGACTGATCAAAACCAAGTTGTTTCCAAACCAGTGTGCAGGCTTGATGCCTTCATGAATCAAGTCTGTGTGGCACCAGGCCATCTCGAATACATGTTGATGAGGTATTTATAAGCCCTTCACCATCCCAGCACAAAGCCCACACATGAGCCACAAGACCATCACCTACACATCTGCAAAACACACAGCATGGTGAATAGCACTTTTCTTGTTCAGTAGCCGGTGGCAGGGCACTGTGAGCAGACAGAGATACAGGGACACAGAGACACAGAGGCAATTCCCCTCACTCAGCTGATAACCTTCTGTGCATTCCTGGGGACAGGATTGTCATAAAATGCACCATGGATTGATCCTCCTCCTAGGAAAGGAACGGTAGGTCTGTCCTCAGGTTGGAGCAAGGGTGGCCGGAGGATCTCAGAAGAGCTGTTTCAGCACAACCAATAGAAATGTCTGCCACCGTGACCACGAGAGACAGGTCTCCTGTCATCCCGGTAGGCACTTGGGCTCCTGACAAAAGCTGGGCTCAGTAAAGGCTTGAGTAGAAGGCACAGACCTGAGGGATGCCCCAGCAAGAGACAGGAGGTAGGGCCTGGTTTCTACTGCTCTGGGTGTATCCCAGCCTCATCCGAATACGAAATCAGAAATTTGCAAAACAGCAGAGCTGGGATGGATCATCTACTCCAGACTCCTCACCTTACAGTTTAAAGGGTGGCAGCCCTGGGAGGCAAAGCAACGTGCTAAAGGCAGAGCGTGGAAGTGGCAGCGCCAGATGAAACGCACCATGGCAACCCCCGTTCAAGGCCGCTGACACTGAGGACGGGGCCAAAGTTTCCAACGAGGAGAATGAGACAGTGTAAATACTTTGTTCCCCCCAAAACCCCAAATGGCACAAAAACTAAGGCACAAAAACTCACCTTAACTAGCTCTCTTCTGAGGGGGCTCTCTTCTGTCTCCGTCTTTCTGTCTGTCTCCATTTCTCTCTCTCAGACACAAACACATACAATTTTGTGAAAGGGGACTTCCTGCCATACAAAGACAGACTTCACATCTTCAGAGAAACACTTGACAAAGCACATTTCCAATTCAAGTCTTTGTGTGAGGTCTGGGCAACTGGCTTATTTTCTAGAACAATAGGTGGTTCCAAAATCAGGAGATCATCTTCCCCAAAGGAAGAGTTCTGGTCCGTGTTGATGAAGCTGGGGGTGTCACATTTCATGAGCCCGTTCGGCTCCTCCTCTGGCCACCTGCTGCATCTGATGGCTTCCTGGAGCCGAACATCACTGTCAAGGGCTATGGTTGGGATACCAGCTTTGGCCTTGTCCAAGCGGTCCACTTCATTGACGTAGCAGTGAAAGAGGGACCTAGATTCGTCATTGTGCTGCCAGAGAACCCCTTGGGCACCAGCGGTCTTCCAAAGCCCGACACAAAGCTGTTCAGTCTGAATCTCTTCTCGGGACTCTGCATTGCAATAAAGAAAACCAAAATAAAAGATCGCTCACACTCTAGCTCGGTGACCTGAAGACTTATAGTTTTTGATATCTGCTGAGAGCAAATCCCTGCACAGAGCATGCTGACAAGCACTGGAAGTGAGAGACATCACTTTCGAACACATACAATTACACACAAGGCAAAAGTCTCGTGAGGGCCCTTGGACCATCCTGAAAAGACATCCCTCCCTGAGAATCCTCAATACTGGTGCATCGCACACCAGTGTTTCTCAGTGGGACACTCAGATCATCTTCATCAGAATTAGTTAAGGTGCTTCTTAAAATGCAGAATTCTGGGGTGCACACCCTCAGAGTCTCCAGAAGTAGGGACCGGCAGTCTGTATTTTCATAGCCACCAAGATCACTAAACATGCTCAGGTTTAGCACCGCGGTCTACATTGGGTCACCTGAGCATCGACAATGCTGTCTCATGGGGTGGGGGGGTGCCATGTGTGTCAGTGTGCTGTCCTACCCATGTGTCTCCCCTGATTCTCAGAACTGACAATGCAGTCCCATTGGGCAAGAAATACCACCATTTCACAATGCATTCGCAGGGCGCCTGAATGACAGATACAATCAGTGCTAGGAAAGGGGACAAAACTCAGGTTCCTCATCGCTTGATTCACTTACTGTGGGACAGATGATCAATTCAAGGGTAATAAATCAGTGTATGAGTGAATAACATGACTCTCGTTAGTCCCACGAGTGCCTGGAAGAGCGAGCCTGGGCACACTGAGAATCATAACAGCCCATCTACTTAATTGTCATCCTCCCCAGATTTATGTAAAGGTTACTTCCACCCAGGCAGTGACCCCTGAAGGGCAAGAATCATGTCTGAACACACTCTCAAATCCAGAACAGAACCTGACGACAATTAGGCTCTGGGGTCTGTGTTTAGCGAGTGTGGAATCTCAGTGATGCCAGCTCTTAGACCTTGCCTTCCCATCCCACCCCTCACGATATGGCCCTTATGACCAGCTCTCCCGGGGCTGGGGCCACGGAACCCATTTACAGGACTGGAAGAATCTGATCATGTAAACCATCCCCCAGATTATCACCAAGAGTCACCTGCATTTCAGGGATCAGTAATCCCAGAAGCTTTGCATTTCAGGCAGGTGAGGGATTTTTATATCAGCTCTGTCTTCTACTGTGACTGCCTGGGTGACATCAGACAAGGAATTCTCAAAAGCCTGAGCTTTTCCTTTCAGGAATAATCTAAATAACAAATCTCGTTGACCACTCAACAAGTGTGATGTGAAGATCAATGATTTACACAGGAGTACAACATTCACTAGGTCATGGATTTAGAATCAGAGAAAAATCATTTGAGAAAGATTGACAGAATGTAGCTTTAATGCAAATTTAAGTATTCTTACCTTTCAGTAAATCATCTTCTTCCCCAACTTATCACTTCACCCAAGTTTAAAAGATGTTTGAGAACAGGGATGAGTGTGCCAGCAATCTGGGACCCAATAACCTAAAATGTCACCTAGGAAAAAGAGGGGAGTAACACATTTTTAAAAAGCATGGTGAGGATGGCGGGGCCATCCCCCAACTCCAGACTAAGAAGCTCTAAGCAATAGATTTCCTGCCTGCCTGGGGCATCAGCTGATGTGAAAACCCACCCAGAAACCTCACTGTCCAGCAGCTCCTCCGTAACACAGGCTACACTTTCTCAGAATTAAGAATTGGGGCCAGTAACCACTTCGCTGAAGAATAAAGTCAAAGAAGAAGAAGAGAGTTCTGCCCCTCCCCAGGGGAGAGCCCAGACCTTGGGCTGCATGCACTGAGCCCACCTCCCAGGAGAAGGATAAACTGGAGAAGGGCGTCCTGCGAAACTGGGGCAGCAAATGTTGAGATGGGAACAAATTGACCGGCTGGCCAGGGACAGCCCCCTCCGTCGCTGCCTTGGCGGCTGCCTCCGTCCCCTCAGCACATCCTGCCCACTTCCGGCGGTTAAGCTGTCAGGGAAACAGTGCTTTGCGACCTGGGGCAACAGAGGCTGCCCCCAGGCCAAGCTGCGGGGGAAATGGGATCTAAACCACCAGCTCCCAAGCGGCAAGCTCCATACCCCCGCCAACAACCCGCCGCCCCCGCACCCTACAGCACCCCCGGGGCAATATGTCCTGGAGAAGGGTGACCCGGGAATGAGGGGCAGCAGAGGCCACCCCCACGTCAGGCCTCCAGAGAGATGGGAGCTTATCCTCCAGCACGCCAGGGGCAGAACCCCCTCCTCTCCAACCCCTGATGTCACCGCGCCCACCTCCCAGGAGCAACCTGACCGGGTGTGGGGTTTCAGGCTAATCTTGGGCGGGAGAGGCCGTCCCCAGGCCAGGTCAGGGGAGAGGAGAAGAAGTGGCCCCATTAGGCGGGGCAGCCGGCCGTCGCAGCTGCCTCTGCCCCTCGACAGCATCGCGCCCGCCTCCCAGGAGCAAGCTGACCTGGAGACGGGCATCCGGCTTCTTGGGCAGCAGAGTACGCCCCCAGGTTTGGCCGTGGGGAAGAGGAGAGCAAATTGACAGGCTGCGCGCTGCAGGTCCTCTACCCCTGCCGTCGCCTCCCCCACACCTTAAAGGCACCGCCCAGGGCGCCCCTCCCCCAGCAGGCTAAATGGGACAGGTGTGTCTGGTGATCTGAGGCAGGAGAGGCCACTCCCACACCAGGCCATCGGGGAGACGGGAGCCAATCCACCAGCTCCCCAAGGCAGCCCCCTACCCCCACAGCAGCCACCGCTCCTGCCCCCTGACCGCACGGTGGCCGCCTCTAGGGAGCAGGCTGACCTGGAGATGGACGTCCGGCGAACTAGGGACAACAGGGACCGCCCCCAGGGCAAACCATGGGGAGAAATGGGAGCAAATGGACCGGCTCCATGGGAAAACCTGCCGCTGCTGCCACCACCCCCAACGTAACACGCCCGCCTCCTGGGGCCAGGCCGACTAGGATACACGTGTCTCTTAACCCAGGGCAAGAGACACCGCCCCCAGGACAAGCCGCGGGGAAGATGGGAGCAAATGTGCCCGCTCCCCCGCTGCAGGCCCCCGACCCCCGCCACCCGTGCACCCTGACTACCCTGCCTCCCGCCCCCAGCAGGCAAAGTGGGAAAGGGTTGTCCCGGGACCTGGCGCAGCAGAGGCCGCCTGCAGGCCACGCGGCACAGACATGGGAGCTAATCCTCAAGCTCCCCCGGGGCAGCCTCCCTATCCCCGCAGCCACCACCTTCCCAGCCCCCTGACTGCACCGCAACCATCTCCCAGGAGCAAGCTCACCTGGAGTCGGAACTCAGGCAAATCTCTGGCGGCAGAGGTCGCCCCCAGGCCAGGCCGCGGGGGAGAGAAGAAATGGAGCAGCTCCCTGGAACGGACCCCAACCCCCAGCCGCCGCCGCCGCCGCCGCCGCCGCCGCCTCCCAGGACCAAGCTCAACTGGGGACCGGCGTCCCGCCTCTACGGCAGCAGAAGCCGCCCCTGGCTCCGCCGCGGGGGAGAGCGGAGCGAATTGACCGGCTTCACGCGTCAGCCCCCCTATCCCCGTGGGCCCTGCACCCTAACCACACCGCCTCCACTCCCCACTCAGCAAGCTGAGTGGGACAGGTGTGTGAGGCGACCTGGGGCAGCAGAGGCCGCTCCCAGGCCCGGCAGCCGGGAGAAGGCAGCTATTCCATCAGTTCGCCAGGGGCAGCCCCGCTCCGCCCCCTTGCCGCTGCCACCGCCCCCTG